>NW_022631138.1:404843-1004843 GCF_010015895.1 Lontra canadensis
CTTCCTTCCTTCCTTCCTTCCTTCCTTCCTTCCTTCCTTCCTTCCTTTCTTTCTCTCTCTCTCTCTCTTTCTCTTTCTTTCTTTTTTTTTTTTTTAAGATTTTTTTACTTATTTTACAGAGAGAGATCACAAGTAGGCAGAGAGGCAGGCAGAGAGAGAGGAGGAAGCAGGCTCCCCGCTGTGCAGAGAGCCGGATGCGGGGCTCTATCCCAGGACCCTGACTGAGATCATGACCTGAGCCAAAGGCAGAGGCTTAACCCATGAGCCATCCAGGCGCCCCTCGAGTGGTTTTCTTAAGCAATTTCCCCCATTTATTAAGAATGAAGAAAAATGAGAATACATTTATATTCTGTACAGAACAAACTGCTAAGACATACAAACTAATGACCGTGATGAACTGGGGTGGGGAGACAGGAACTCAGAAAGGGGATGGAGTGGGAGGCTTATTATAGATCTCAATATCTTCTGACTTTTGAACCAGGTGAACATAGTGCCTATTCAAAACTGTTTAATATCTTAAGGATTTTTAGAGGGAAGGGTGAAGAACTCTCTAGAGGCAAGTATGGCAGTGACAGGGGAAAAGTGAGTGCTCTGGCCAGTGGGGAACTGCTGGACTCCAACCTGGGGCGTGGGTGTGCTGGCCCAGGGCAGAAAGAACAAGGTGGCTTACTGCTGGGGAGTGGGAGTTCAAGGGCAGGTGATGGGCTGGTGGGTCTCCAGAGCTGGTTGAAGGGTAGGTACTCTTTCTCTTGGGGTGTGTGTGTGTGTGTGTGTGTGTGTGTGTGTGTGTGTGTGTTGAAGACACACAGTAGTGTGCGACTCCGTGGAAAGTGTAGGTTCTACAAAGACCATTGCATCTGGGTGAGCTTGGGTGGGGCAGGAAGTGGAGGACACTCTTTAGGAAGTCATGAGGTCCCTGTGCTTCCACATCAGCTAGTGCCGGTCTAGACCCCTCCTGGGGAGGGGAGGAGTAGGCAATGAAGGCACCAAGGAAGTGGGGACCAGGGAATGGTACTGGGTGGGGGGCACATCTGGGTATGGTTTCAGATTCCTCAGCTCACATAGGTTACAAGTTCCTGGAAGGTCCCTAACACCTAACCCCTCCCTCCCCTGCCCTCTTCCCCACCCCCCATCACCAAGTTTTGTGGTTGTTCTCCACCCCTGCCCCCCAGGCTTTGAAATCAACTTCATCAAGTCTCAGAGCAGCAACATGTTGGTGCCCTATGACTACTCATCAGTGCTGCACTATGGGCGGTGAGGACCCCCTTTCCTTTCCTTCTTCCCTTCACTGCCCTGCCAGCCCCCACTGTGCTCTGGACTCTGTTCCCCACCTGCTGGGTTTCAGGTTTGCCTTCAGCCGGCGGGGGCTGCCCACCATCACACCCCTCTGGGCTCCCGGTGTCCAAATTGGCCAGCGATGGAATCTGAGCACCTCGGACATCACACGGGTCCTCAGGCTTTATGACTGCAACCCGAGTGGCCAAGGCCCCCGTGGTGGAGGTGAGTGACAAGGGGCAGGGTGATCTGAGGAATCTGGAGCAGGTTCCTGTGTGGAGGGTGGCGTCCATGAGGGTAAAGTGGTAGGACTGAGGTTGCAGAGGTGAGCAGGACGAAATTGTTAGGGGTTCCCTACAAGAGCTGTAGAGAAGGCATTTGAAAATTCTTACTTATGATTAAAAACTTAGTGAATAGAAATAGAGGTCGCTTTTTTTTTTTTTTTTTTAAGACTTTTTCATTTACCTGACAGGGACCACAAAAGAGGGAACATAAGCAGGGGGAGTGTGAAAGGGAGAAGCAGGCTTCCCGCAGAGCAGGGAGCCAGATTCAGGGCTCGATCCCAGGACCCTGGGATCATGACCTGAGCCAAAGGCAGAGGCTTAATGATTGAGCCACCCCAGATGTCCCTAGAGGTCACTTTCTCAACCTTAACATGGGTATCTATAAAAAATCCAGAGCAAAAGTCTTGTTTAATGTAAAAAGTGCTAAAATCAGGACCAAAACAGGTTTTTTCACTATTGTCCCGTCTGTTTGATGCTGTAGTGAAGGTCTTAGCCATTGCAGTACAGCAAGAGAAATAATGAAAAATCTGAAGATTAGGAAGGAGGCAAAAACTGTCACTGCTCATAGATGACGATTATCTACATTGAAAGCAACAACACCTATTAACAAACTATTGGAAACAATAGGAATTTTCTTATTCTGTAAAGATTTATTTTGGGGAGGAGGGTCAGAGGGAGAAGAGGAGAGAGAGAATCTCAGGCAGGCTTCCCCTAAGTCTGGTGTGAGGCTTGACACCATGACCCTGAGATCATGACCTGAGCCAAAACCAAGAATGAGATGCTTCATTGAACCACCTAGGTGCCCCTGCAAGAAGAATTTTAAAAAAGACAGTTGTATAGAAACTTTTATATGATTACATCAATAGTTGGAAAACATAATAAAAAAAAACCCATTATAATAGCAATAAGGTCCCAAGGATTAATCTGACAGAAATTCTGTAAAAAGTTCTATGGAAAATTAACCTTCATTAAAATCATGAAAGATTCTCAAATAAGAGATATGTATCCTGTTCATTAATAAGAAGACAATGTAAAAATGTCCATTCTGATCTATAGAGTCTGTCAGTTCCTACTGAAAATCCCAAGAAGCTTTTTGGCAATCTTGACCAGGTGATTCTAAAACTTACACGAAAACACAAGAGGCAGGATGCCTAGGTGGCTCACTCGGTTAAGCATCTGCCTTCGGCTCAGATCACGATCCCAGAGTCTTGGGACTGAGTCCCATGTTGGGCTCTTTGTTCGGTAGGGAGCCTGCTTCTTCCTCTGCCTGCCACTCCTCCTGCTTGGGCCATCTCTCTCTGACTAGTGAATAAAATCTTAAAAAAAATTAGAACACAAAAGGCAAATAATAGCGAAGATACTCTTGGAGAAAAATGAAGTGGAGGGACTTGCCCTACCAGATATCAAGATATATAGTTTAAAAAATATTTGTACAAATGTATCCATATAAAATACATACAGGAAATGTATGTACATAAAATGTGTCTAGGATAGAACATTGCCCATTGAAACAGAACGGAGAGTTCATAAATGACTTCTCAGAAGTGGAGCCTTGATGAAGCGGCGCTGCCGATCATTAGGGAAAGAATAGACTAGTCACTGAGTGGCTCTCAGAGGACTAGTTATACATTAAAAAAATTCCCAACTCCTGCACAAATTCCTCTCAGATATATACAAGAGTTACATATAAATAGAATAAACTTTAGGGGGGAAAAAATAGTAAAAACCTTCATGACCTTGGGATAGGTAAGAATTTCTTTAAGACACAAAGGAACCCATAAAACTGGAAAGATTCATGAATCCAACTACACTAAGATCTCCTATGTAGTTATTCTCGTAAAACTGCTAATCAAAGGACAAAGAATGTTACGAGTCAGAAGAGGACTTTTGTAACACGTAATTAATTGTATCCCAAATACATAATATATATTATATAGTTAATATAACATACATGATAAGAAAAAGCTGGAAGTACAAAGGAGAAAAACAGGAAGAGACCAAACAAGCACCTCACAAAGGAAACCAAATGAGAAGTAAACACGAGCCCTTCAGCCTCCCTCATGTGTGTGTGAGTGTCCCTAATCCCAGCTCTAGGAAACTGCCCATCTACATTCTCTCTAGGTTTGCCTATTCTGGAAACTTCATGTAAATGGAATCCTGCAGTACAGGCTCTTTTTTTGACTGGCTTCTTTTACTTAGCATAATGTTCTCAGGGCTCATCCATATGGTATCAGGTAGGAGTCCTTCATTCTTTTATTGTCAAAGGACACTCCATTGTATGGACATGATGTTTTGTTCGTTCATCAGTTGAAAAAGATATTTGGGTTACTTCTACTTTTGAGCTATTATGATTAATGCTACTACAGATGTTTGTATATCAGATTTTATGTGAACAGGTGTCTTCCTTTGGATATACACTTAGGGATAGATTACTGGGTCCTGTGGTAACTCCAGATTTAAGTGCTATGTTTCTCCAAGTTGGCTGTACCATTTTTCACCCCCATGAGCAGTGTGTGATGGTTCAAATTTTCCCAGGTCTTTGCCAACACGTGCTATTTTCTATTCTTCAGACTACATCCATTCTAAGTGGGTATGAAGTGGCATCTCATTGTTTTGATTTGCGTTTCCCTAATGATCTCTTCATATGCTTCTTGGTCATCTATATATGCTCTTCAAGAGCATATGTGTTTAAATCCTTTTACCCCCTTTTCACTGGGGTTGTCTTTCTATTGCTGAGTTGTAAGCAGCAATTTGTATTCTAGATACATGTCCCTTACCAGACTTGTCATTTGGAAATATTTTCTCGCATTCTACAGGTTGTTGGTGTCCTTTGAATACAAACGTTTTTAATCTTGATGGGGGTCTAACTTCTCTATCCTTTAACTGTGCTTTTGGTGTCCTATCTAAGTAGGCTTTGCCTAACCCAAGGTCCTGAAGATTTAATCCTAAGTCTTTTGCATGTGAGTATCCAGTTCTAGCACCGTTTTTTATGCTATTCTTTCCCATACATCACATCACGTACTACATACCTTTATTTTTTAAAATTTTTTAATTTTTTTTTTTTTTTTTTTTTTGTTAAAAATAGATGATGTGGGTTGCCTGGGTGACTCAGAGGGTTAAAGCCTCTGCCTTCGGCTCAGGTCATGATCCCAGGGTTCTGGGAACAAGCCCCGCATCAGGCTCTCTGCCCAGCAGGGAGCCTGCTTCCTCCTCTCTCTCTCTGCCTGCCTCTATGCCTGCTTGTGATCTCTCTCTGTCAAATAAAATCTTTAAAAAAAAAAAATAGATGATGTGGCAAGAGCTTGGTGGGTATTCTAGAGTTTGGACTACTATGAGGAAAGCAGGTTTATCATGATGGTAGATATTCAAGCATGTTTGGATGCTGAAATGATGATCCAATGGAGAAGGGAAAAAAATGCACAAGGCAGAGGGAATAATATCTAGAACATTTGGGTAGGAGCTGCCCTTGCTGTTTGGGTCTCCGAGAACATGTCCGAGATTCCTTGGACCTAATGAGAAGGGAGACCGGAGCGGACCTAACCTTGCATGTAGATCTTAATATGCTGATGTATGGGCTTCTGAGGGTTTTAGTCACAAAGTATGACATGAGGTCACTGGCCTAGAGGTTGGGGAGAGGGCGATGGATGTGAAGGGAAAGGCGTGATGCTGCGGTCTAGTTGGCAGGAGAAGAACCCAGCTAGAGCTACCCCATAGCGTGGCCGGCAGTGCCGGGGCAGCTGGCGGCCAGGGGGAGGCACAGCGTTGGTTGGCAACTTGGTTCTCCAGGACTGGGATTTTATGGGCAAGGTGCTTGAGGAGTCCTTGCAGTGAGGGCCGTGGAGCCCAAGGCGGGTGTGGAGAATGGTCTGGAAGCGAGGAGGTGGCAGAGCAGGAGTCGAGCAGGAGTTGTGATACTTAAACAAGAGAGCTTAGAAGTACAGGAGTGGGCGGCCGGGAACGGAGATGGCTGCTGTGGTGGTCTCTGGCACTGCCCAGGTGTGGGGGAGTGAGCTGGGACCAGGAGAGGTAAGACTTGCTGTTTGAAGCAGATCAGCCCTGATACAGTCAGTGTCTGTCGATGGACGGTTGGGCTCCTTGTGAAGCCTTCTATGCATGGGCAGGTGCGACAGGGGCGAGAGGCAGCACCAAGGTGGGGTGGAGGGGTCTGGCCAGCTAGAACTTGGGTTTAAGTTGAAGAATTGTCTAAAACTCTGGGTCCATGGTTCAGGAGTGGCCATGAAGAGCAAGACAGCCCCGTCCTGCCGAGTGCATGTGCCCAACCGTGATGGAGGTAGTTACAAGTGCAGGAGGAATTTTGCAGAAGACCTCAAAATTGGGGGGAGAGGTGGGGGTTGCTCAGTACAGAGGGCCCAGGAGGTGGGGGGACAGTGCCCTCAGTGCCGTCAGCCCTTGGCTCTCCAGTGCATTGACCGTCAGCAGCCTAGGGTACAGGCGGGAGATCATAGAGGACCCTGGTGGCCTGACTTGCTCGTGGGGACTAATGAGACCAAGAGGGGAGGGAACAGGATGGTTCTGTGGTCCTTGTCTTTCAGCAGGAGTTGAGAACATGGGTCTTGAAGGTGTTCAGCGGGGTGTGGTAGGCTGTCTCCAGTAAGCTGTGAACAAGGAGGCTGGCTGATGGCTCCGGGGCTCTACAGTGGGGTGGTACCTTTTCCTTCTGCGATTCTGGGACATAACCTCCTGTCTTTCCTGCTACAGGGTTCCAGCCCCACAGCGATGGTAGGAGCCCCACTCCTGCCCCTAGACCATCCCTGCAGCGGCTTCTGAAGGCATTGTTGGCAGAATCTGGGAACCCCGATGCCAGTGGCCCCAAGGCAGGAGGCCGACATGTTGCTGTAGGGCCCCGAGAGAGCTCACATAGCTGGGAGCTCCCTGCGCAGAGGAAGGTCGCTATGGGGGCCTCTGCAAGGCTGCCTGAGACCCCGGCTTCCTCCCTGAGCTCCAGGCCTGGAGCAGGTGTTCCTGGTGTTCTAGAGAGGTCCCGACTGGCCCAAGCCCCCTCTGTACCCCCAACTACATCTCCAGAAGCAGAAGGCCAGCTAGTGCCTATCCAGGATGCTTTGGGGAACCCAGATCTGCCAGGAGCAGGTGTACCTGAAAGTCCTTTCAGGGGGATGCCCAGAGGTCAAGCCTGTGGCTTCTGTCCCCAAGGGGGAAGGGCAACTTCTGTCTAGAAGAGCAGGGTTGTGTAACACCTGGGCTTTCCAGGCAGTGTCTGGTCTTCTAGCCCCAATCTAGCTACCCTGTCTGAGGCCTAGGATTCTCCCTCTGCCCCTTCCTTCCCCATGTGTTCTCCTGAGGGCTCCTGGGGACAAAGGGGACTTCTAGGTCTATCGGGGGAAGACAGGCCTGTCAAGAGATGCCTGGCTCTGCCTGCTCTCAGCTTCTGCCCTAGCCCTGGGGGCTGCTGGGAAGGGGAGAGGATATTCTCCAGGGCTCCAGAACCCTGGGAGTCCTCCTGTAGGTGAGTTTCAGCTCCCCCAGCATGCCCAGGTTCTGCCCCTCTCTTTCAGGCCAGGACTTGGGGAGCCTGTGGCTGGGACCCTGGGAATGGCCTCACATCCTTGGTGTTTGAGTGCTCGGAATCTGTAGCCTCCAGCTCCACCCCCCAGGGGATTTCAGCTTGTTCCCCTGCAGTGCAGGGAGGCTCCAGTGACCGGAATGTTACCCCAGGGGGTAAGGAGGTAGGGGTGGAGGCCTCCAGCACTGCACAGTGGGGGAGCTCAGCGAGAATGGGAGGCCCTTGACCTAGGACTCAAACCTCCTCTCCAGCCTGCTTTGCCGTTCCCAGGAGCCCACTACCTCCACCAGTCAGGGACTTGGTCACAGAGTCAAGTTGGGAAGTCTCTGGTGGCTGGGAAGGGACTGGGGTGGGGTGTGTGTGTGTGGTGTCAACCTGTTTTCCTTCTTCAGCAAAGCCCTGTCCTTACCTCCTGTTGCTGGGTGAAGGCTATTCCAGGAGTGAAGAAAGTCTGGGGTGCTTACAGGCCAGGAGCCCCTTAATCCTGGAGAGGAACTATTCTGGTTCCCTGTTGGAAGCCTGTGGAAGCCTTGCTTGGAGTGGGGGGTGGGGGAGTAGGAGCCTGTGTCCCGGCCCTGTGGGGCCAAGCACCTCAGACATTCTGTGGGAAGGCAGAAATAAATATTGGGTATTTGCTCCAGAAACCGGGTGCTGAGCTGTGCATGAGTACGTTTAACCCTGCTGACTGATCTGGGAGGGGACTTCAGGGCCTTATACCCACTTCCCGGATTGGGGTGGGAAGAGGTATTCAGGGCAGCAGAGGGGCAGGGCTGAGGGAGCAGGGCTGAGGCTTGTGGTGTTTCAGTGCTGGGGAAGAGCTTGGCCTTTGCCCGCCTCCTGGGCCAGTCTGGGGACGTGAGGCTATGCTCCAGGGTGGCTGGAGCCTCTGCCCTCAGTCCATCTTGGGTTTCTGTCTTGAGTCTGGGATTTCCTCAGACTGAGCAGAGGCCTGGTCTCAGGTATTAGCCTCAGGGAAAGATCATGGGTTGGGGAACACGTGATCCCTCTGCTTGCCCCTGGGCAGGAGAGGAGAGGGGCTGAGTGAGCCTAGAGGGAGCAGGGAGTGGCTCTGGCCCTGTTCCCACCAGGGTGATCATTCCCCTGGGAGATTCCCAAGCGAAGATCGGGAGCCTACACAGCGCCCCTCTTTATCAGAGAAAGACCCATCTATGGGTTTCTTTTGGTGGTAGAGCCAGGCCTCTGGCTCTGGGCTGGGCTTTCTTGGCGGCCACGCTAGGTCAGAGGCCATGAGGAGCTTTGTGCCCTGGAGGCTCTCCCAGTTCTCAGACGCTGCCTGCCATTAGCTTCCATTAGGACATGGCTTTTGGATTCTCCAGAATTTGGGTTCTCTAGACCATAGGGTTGGCTGAGCTTGGTGGCTCAAGGGGAAGAGTGCTTTCCCCCCCTCTTCTTTGGGGGTAAGCAGGGTCATCACCAGGGCTGTCCTTACCCTTCCACCCTGAAGCCACCTGTCACTACAGACCCCATTCCCCAGGCCTGTTCAACAAGCCCCACCCTGCCCCCATGGTCCAGCCTTGGTTCAGCCTCTGAAGCCCTGGTGTGGGGATTATGCCATGGATGGGATGAGGGCTGTTAACCAGAACCCGGTAGCTAGCCACCCATCCCGGGTTCCGTGGCCTATTCCCTATTACCTAATCCCCAGCCACATAACTACATGTCCTCACTCCTCAATTTATTCACTTACTTGACCGACTCTGTTGAATTAGGTGCCAGGCTGGCTCGGCTATGGGCACTGGAAGTAACATGGTGAGCATGGCAGGGTTTCCATTCTTGTGGAGTTTATTTGGGGGTGGACAAAGGATGGACAGTAAATAGATAAAAAGTCATCAGGGATTTATAAATGATGGAGGAGGGTGTTCCTTTAGGATGTTGGCATTTCAACTGAAACCTGAATGATAGAAACTACTCTGTGAACAATCCAAGGAAATAGCCGGTGCAAAGGCCCTGAGGCAGGAGGGAGTTAAGGTCGGAGTGGAGGGATGATGTATGGTGGGGCAGGGGAGGCTGGCAGGGCAGGGATAGAGAGGGATGATTTTATTCCAAGAGCAACAGGGAGCAGCTGCTGGAGGATTCTAAGGAGGGGAGTGATAAGATAGAAGCTTTTAAAAGCCTTCCTGGATGCTCTGTGGAGAGTAGATTAGAAGCAGGGAGAACAGCAGGGAAGCATTATAGTTGTGCAAGCCAGAGCGATGGGGCTGTGGAAGGGGGCGGAGTGGGGGATTCTGGAATATGCCTTGACAGTTAAGGCAATCACACTTGCTTACGGGATGCAGGGGGTGAGGGTACCACATACAGCACGGTGTGGAGACCTCAGGGGAGGTGAGGGAGGGTGTGGGCTGAATGAGCCTGGAGTTCAGGGCAGGAGATGGACTTCAGGGCATCCTCAGCATCTAGGTGGGAGCTATGGGGCTGGATGAAATTACTAAGAGTTTGGGTCCAGAAGACAAGGGACCCCAGGACTGAACAGGGGTGCTGTGACCTGAGGGCAGCACTATTAGTGTTTTGTGCCTCATAATTGTTGCAGGGGCTGCCCTTTACTTTGTAAGACGTTCAGCAGCATCTTTGGCCTCTACCCACTAGATTCTAGCAGCAACCCCTTTCCTCCTGTTGTGACCATCAAAAATGTCTCCAGGTGCCAGATTGCCCAATGTTCCTGGAGGAGAAGGGGGGGAAAAATCCCGCTCAGTGAGAATCCGTGATTGGGAGTTTGGGGGGAGAAAAGGAGGCCAAGAAGGAAGGGGTGGCCTCGAGCCTGCCGTGTTCTCAAGGAAGGGAGCATTCTGTTGTCTAAAATCTTGCTGAAAAATTAGGAGGACACACTTGGCGTGGAGTCAGGAGTCACGAATGACCCACCAGGAATAGATTCAGTGGAAGGCAGGGTGTGAGGGGGTAGAGATTGTACAGAGAATGGTTTAAGATGGTGGCAGGTGGCATAGAGGGCTTCTCGGGGAGGGGACGTGACGCTGGAGGGGGTGACTGCAGGAGCAGAGTCCTGGAGGACACAGAGGGTTTGAGATCCTTGCAGAGGTCTTGCCTTCCCAGCAGAGCTGGAGCTTGGGTGAGTGAGTTTGGGGAACTTCCGGCCCATGGGCCTTAATCTTCTAGATTGGAGGCAAAGTCATGTCCTGGAGTGGGGGAGGGTGTGCGGGCAAGAAGGATGAGCGGGCTACTGATGCTGGGAGGCGGGGGTGGAAGGTGAGTACCCTAGGGAAGTCTGAGATGTGTGGTCACGCCGTTAAAGCAAGGCCAGTCGATGCTGGGAGTGTTTCGCTCCAGAATGAGCAGCTGCTCCAGCAAAGCCAGGTGGCTGATTGAGGTCCACCCAGGGTTGGGGTTTTGTCAGGTGAGGTGCACTGGAGGAGAGGGTTCTGGACTTGCATCATGGAGGGCATGAATCAAGGGACTGGGAGGGTGGGGAGATTGGGGCCTATGGGGTGGTGTGAGGAGAGGGCCCTAGGGATTTGAAAGGTGGGGGCTTCTGGGGAGAGCCGGGGTGTGAAGCCCAGTTGGGCCCCAGTCCCATGGAGCCCTGGCACGGGAGAATCCGGGGCCAGTCTTGGCACTCAGGCCTGGATAAGAGGCTCCAGGGCTTTCAGCTAAGGTGTCCCCGTGTCCCTAACTGTTCCCATGTCTTTGGAAAAGATGGTACTAGGTAACCTCCCCCCACCCCTTTCCAAGGGCATCCTCTGGGGATACCTTCATTTGGGCACTACTGGAGAGCGGCTCATATATGTCCCCCACTGGGGCCAGGCTGTCACTCCCCCTTCTCATTCAGGGACCTTGGCCAGTACTGGGGACAGAGAAGGGATGTGTGCTGTCGTCCACCAGCCTCTCAGTACTTCTCTGGCTGTGACCGTGGTACTGTGTACACGGTGTCCAAGAACTTGGAAAGCAGGGTACCTCTTTTTCCCTGGAAGGGTGGTGGGTGAGAGGTGAGCGGACCTTGGAGAGTGGGAGGGCCACCAAGCACAGAAGTAGCAATGAGCTCCTGGGAAGGACCGGAGATGTGGGAGCTCAGGGCACGTCCAGGGACCACTAGGTAAGCTGGTGCAGCCAGGATGGCAGGCCAGTGCCCTGCTGGGGCTGCTCTGAGGCAGCTCCTACCACTGGTGGAATGGAACCCTGGTGGAATGGAATGCAAATGGAAGGTCAGCTCTAGTTTGGGAATAGCTAAAGCTATGGCCTGAGGCTCAGTTTCATGCAGGGCTGGGGCCAGCAGGCAGCCCCAGAAGGTGTGTATGGGAGAGAGAGCTGCAGAGAAGGGTGGGAATCAACTTATGTAATGGCTTCCACTGCCCCCAAGAGCCCATTACACATCTGGGAGGTGGGGCTGGGAGGTGGCAGCAGGTGACACAGACCCTGGGGCTGTGGCTGAGCCTCACAGATGCCTGTAGACTGTCCCTGGCTGTCCCCACTGGAGCTTGGGCCCGGTAGGGCTTGACACTTGGTGGATCCAGAGCTGGCTGCCTGTTTGGGGAAGGCCCAAGTGGAGGGAAGGGGCAGGGGACAGAGTCTGAGCAGCTCTGACCACAGCTCCTTCGGGATCCTGGTGCCTTTTGAGGAAAACTTGGGCCAGGAAACAAAGGGCTGATGCTGACTGCAGTGTCTGGGGAGATACCCTCTGGCCCCCCAGTGTGAGTGTGGTTGGAGATGGTGAGAAAGTGGTCCCTCAGTCCAGCCTCGGGGAGGGGGCTGCTCAGGCCCCTCCATCTCTGGCCACCCCAGGCTCAGCCCAGCTAGCAGGTGGGGGTGCAGCTGTAAAACCTGTCTCTGGAGGGGCTGTCCTCTCCCACCATCAGGCTGTGGGCGCTCAGACTTCACAAAGGCGCTGAGTAAGGTGGCGGGAGGCGGGGACAGCCCTGGCTCAAGGAACCCTTCCACCCCTGTTGTGTGAGGCAGGGGAAGGGTGAGACATTGTGGGCACTGTGAGGTCATTCCCTGGTCTCATGAAGACGGAGCAGGGAGGCAGGAAGGTCCAGCACGCACGCCATCTCAAGTCCGGGTCCGTTCGAGGAGCCCTACTTTTCGGGGTGTCTTGATGCTTATTTATACAGAGGATGTCCTGCAGAGATATGGGCTATAAATACAAGGCCTGGGGCATGACATCAGGGGCTCTAGGCTGGTGCTGGTGGCAGTGGCCACAGGGAGAGTAAGTAGGGCCTAGGGTGCCAGAGGGAGAGCGTAAGTTCTTGGAGTCTGGCATGGGGATGGGATGGGGTGGGGTGATTCATCTGAAGTTTCTTACCCAGCTCCTTCTACAGCCACTCCAAGAGGGGTGTGACTATGTGGGGAGAGTCCGCAGGAATGCGGGGTGTGTGTGTGTGTGTGTGTGTGTGTGTGTGTGTGTGACAACATAGTTAAAGCGATGCTCCTCCCTGCCTAGCTGCCCCTGAGATCTACTTTTTCTCTGAGCTGTGTTAAAAAGCTGAGATTGGAATCAAAGCCAGTTTTCGTCTTACCTCTTTGCCCTTAGTGGAGGAAACCGAGGCAGCGGTGGGGTTGGGGTGGGGGCGGACAGCTGAAGTCCTAAATCTTTGAGCACTCCCCGTCCCCACCAGCCTTGGGAACCTCGCTGCCCGCAGAGCGCGGCGAGGACTACCGACACGCGGGCGGCAGCAGGGGGCGCTCGCAACCCGGCCACGCGCTCTGCAGGCCCGACGGAGTCCGGTCAAGAAAGCGCTTGGGGAAGGGGCTCCGGACAGTCTCCCCGTTCCCTCCTCCTCCTTCCACTCGGCTTCCTTCTCGAGCGCCGGGTAGGTGGTGTGGTTCAGTGCGCTGCGGTGCCCCAACACACCCACCTAGCCTCTCCTTGGGGCTCCTGCGCGGCGGGAGGAGCGATCAGCCGGAGCCCACGGTCCTCGATCTCGGTGCTCCGACCGGGTCTGCAGGCGAGAGGTCCCGCCTCGGTCCCAGCTCCCCGCCGTGAGAACCAGCCCTTCCACTTTTGCAAGGATCCTTCCCGGAGTCCTGAAGACCCCAGATGACGGTCTCTCGGACCTCCCGTGGCTCAGAGGCCGGGAAGAAAACGGGTAGGAGAGCCAGGGCGGAGGGCCGCTGCGCGCGGAGGCTGCGGCCGGCGAGTCCTCCCTCCAGGCGCACCTTCCACCCATCCTGGGTCCACCCGCCCGCCCCGCCTTCCTCCCCTCCTCCTGCTCCCGCCTCCAGTCTCCTCCCTCCAGCGCGCTCGCTCTCCTCCCATTCCCCTGCCGCGGCCGGCTGCCTGCAGGCGCGGCTCCTGGCTAGAGCCAGCGAGCGGAACCGGCGCCTCGGCCTCTGCGCCGCCTCCCACCATCGGTGGCGCGACCCCGCGGCCAGCCCGCCGGGCCCCGCATCCCAGCGTAGGTCCAGCAGCCTCAGAGCGGGAGGGTGCAACTTTCCCCCGGTCCCGGGGCGGGGCGGGGACGGCAACGGGACAACTTGGAAAACTTCTCCGGGGGTGACGGCAGGGACGCCGGGTGCTGGTGGAAGAGGATGTAGGAGGGCGGTGGCTGGCCCCAGGCATCCATTGATCTTCTAGGCACCCGTTCGGCCTGGCCATGGGGCTCCAGCGCCTTCCGCGCCGCCAGGGGGTTGATCCTCCCGTCTAGCCTAGCTGGGCAGGACAGTGCTGTCGCCCGCTGAGCACGCGCTGGGCGAGCGGCGACCCCTCTGGACGCGCGTCCCGCCCCGCCATGGACCACCAGGAGCCCTACTCGGTGCAGGCCACCGCGGCCATCGCGGCGGTCATCACGTTCCTCATACTCTTCACCATCTTCGGCAACGCGCTGGTCATCTTGGCTGTGCTGACGAGCCGCTCGCTGCGCGCCCCGCAGAACCTGTTCCTGGTGTCGCTGGCTGCTGCCGACATCCTGGTGGCCACGCTCATCATCCCCTTCTCGCTGGCCAACGAGCTGCTGGGCTACTGGTACTTCCGGCGCACGTGGTGCGAGGTGTACTTGGCGCTCGACGTGCTCTTCTGTACCTCGTCCATCGTGCACCTGTGCGCCATCAGCCTGGACCGCTACTGGGCGGTGAGCCGGGCGCTGGAATACAACTCCAAGCGTACCCCGCGCCGTATCAAGTGCATCATTCTCACCGTGTGGCTCATCGCAGCCGTCATCTCCCTGCCACCGCTGATCTACAAGGGCGACCAAGGGCCCCAGCCCCGCGGGCGCCCCCAGTGCAAACTCAACCAGGAGGCCTGGTACATCCTGGCCTCCAGCATCGGGTCCTTCTTCGCACCCTGCCTCATCATGATCCTCGTCTACCTGCGCATCTACCTGATTGCCAAACGCAGCCACCGCAGAGGTCCCAGGGCCAAGGGGGGCCCCGGGGCAGGTGAGTCCAAGCAGCCACGCTCAGTCCCTACGAGGACTTCAACCAAACTGCCTACCCTGGCCTCGCTGGTGGCTTCTGGGGAGGCCAATGGGCACTCTAAGCCTACTGGGGAGAAGGAAGAGGGGGATACCCCTGAAGATCCCGGGACCCCTGCCTTGCCACCCACCTGGTCAGCCCGTTCCAACTCGGGCCAGAGTCAGAAGGAAGGTGTGTGCGGGGCATCTCCAGAGGAGGAAGCTGAAGAGGAGGAGGAGGAAGAGAAGGAGGAAGGCAAGCCTCAGGCCTTACCAGCCTCTCCTGCATCAGCTTGTAGCCCACCCCTGCAGCAGCCACAGGGTTCCCGGGTGCTGGCAACCCTACGTGGCCAGGTGCTCCTGGGCAGAGGTGTGGGCACCGCGAGTGGGCAGTGGTGGCGGCGGCGGGCACAGCTGACTCGGGAGAAACGGTTCACCTTTGTGCTGGCCGTGGTCATTGGCGTTTTTGTGCTCTGCTGGTTCCCCTTCTTCTTCAGCTACAGTCTGGGTGCCATCTGCCCGCAGCGCTGCAAGGTGCCCCATGGCCTCTTCCAGTTCTTCTTCTGGATTGGCTACTGTAACAGCTCGCTGAACCCTGTCATCTACACTATCTTTAACCAGGACTTTCGCCGTGCCTTCCGAAGGATCCTTTGCCGCCAGTGGACCCAGACGGCATGGTGAGCCACCTGCCTGCCACCCGCATGGGGTTGGTGCCAGGTGGCACCCGGGCCACTCTGATTCTTCCCCTCATTGTGGCCGCCTCCCTGGGGCTTTCTGGTTCCTGCCTGGGTCTAGCAGGCCTCATCTTGGCAGCCCCCTGAGAGGAGTAGGGGCAGGGGTGCTCACTGGGGTCCATTTGAAGCCTCCAAAGCCAGGCCAGGATAGAGCCCTTCCCTCCCAGTACCCCAGACCCCTGCAAGCCAACGGGAGGGCTTTCCTTCTTCAAGGACTCAGTGTTCCCTGGCTGGTCACTTGCTTGTGGTGTTTGTTTCGCATCCTCCCGGGTAGAGAGCAGGAAGCCAGCCTGCCACTTTTCCCAGAGACACCTGCCGCTGAGGGGGAGGCAGGATTGAGTGATCCGAGCTGGGTGTCTGTGGTCCCTGTCAGGCGCTGGGTGCGGGGGGGGGGGGGGGGGGGATTTATGGTCTGGCACTGCTTCTGGGCCTTCTTCCCTTTCCATCTACTTCTGGATTCATAGCTCCTTTAAAGGCCAGAACCTTTTCTAGAATCATTTTCTTCACCCGTTCCCCCTCTGGGAGGTGGGTGTGTGCCGGTGGATGCCTCGCCTTGGTAGGGCGGTCTGGAGGCCTGGCCTCTGCCTCAACGGGAGATCCCTGATCACTAGCATTCACCTCCTGCAAAAACCCGGCGACGGTGGCTTGCCGCCCACTTGCTGCAGGGAGATGAAAGGCTTTGCAGAAAGCTTTGAGCGCCATGGGGGAACACACTAGAGAACCAGAAAATGTGATTATTTGGTGATATAAAAATCCCCTTCCTCTGTGTTTACCACCACCTGTCTTCCTGTATAGACTTTAATTCTGTGCCCGGGGTGTGTGAATTCTTACCCCAAACTGGAAGTGGGGAATGGTAGAGAGAACCACTATTTCAGTCAAAGGATTTTTTGAGAACATGTTCTCACACCTGCAAGGGTTTAGTTATTATGCTGCGTGACAACTTCTCGACGTTTTCACCCACACCACCAAGGGGCTTTTCAGTGACTTGGGGCCCCCAGTTGGGGAAAAGTCTTTTGTCATCAAGCGGGCTAATTGTTTTCCCAAGAGGGCTAAAAATACCCA
Source organism: Lontra canadensis (assembly GCF_010015895.1). Taxonomy (NCBI): domain Eukaryota; kingdom Metazoa; phylum Chordata; class Mammalia; order Carnivora; family Mustelidae; genus Lontra; species Lontra canadensis. Next base: position 421,093 of record NW_022631138.1, read on the forward strand.
TGCCATGGGAGCAGTCTGGGATGAGAGCCTGGGGTGGGTGACCGACCGAGCCCCCCAGGTGGGGTGCTGGGGACTCCTGCGGGAGCCTCCCACCAGAGCACCCAGGCAGGTCTCCAAGTTCCCAGTGGGTCCCTGTGATGTATAAGCGACCCTCCTCCAGATGGGGTGGGGGCCGGCTGGCCATCTCTGACCCAACCACGTTGCTCCATCCCATGGATGGGGCTCCAGGGGCCTCTTCCTCTTGGTTGTTACCCCATTCCTGGGACCTGGCGCCCAGAACACTGGGGAGCATTTGAAGGATGTTTCCCATTCTCCAAGGAGTGCCTGGCTTGGACGTGAAACCAGCGGGCAGCTAGCATGGGGCTGGGGCTGAGCAGCACAGGCCCGGTGGGCACTCTGATGGGCCTGGCCAGATCTGGAGAGGCACCGAGAGAGTTTTCTGGGGGAGGAGAGAATGGAGGGGACCAAAGAGAGTCCTTCCTGGGGAGAGGGGCTGTCTAGCTCCTTCCTCAGTCTCAGGACTCCTTCCTCACCTCAGGGTGAGGCCAGGGCGTGGCTTTGGGGCCCCGACTGCCGAGGCTGGGCCCAGGGGAGTGGCTGACTTGTGACATCTGCTGGCTGGTCTTATGTGTGTCCCCCGGGACTTGGGCTATTATGGTCGCCTGTGCTCCCCCCCTTGTTGTGATATGCAGGTGTTTGTTGTCATTGTTGTTTTTTTAAAGTCTGAGCTATTTTATCAATAAAGGATATTTTGTAATAAGTGAGCTGTGTCCTTGGTGCCCAAAGCTTGGAGGAGTAATCATTATTTCTCAGCTACATGGGTATCTCTAAGCACGCGTTCCCTCCCGGGGTCTGTGCCCACCCGCTTGCCTGCTTTATCCACTCAGCATCCCTTATCATTACCAGCTGGTGGGACGACAGTGGCCAGAGAAGCCTGAGACTGGCCACCTGGCTAAGGGAGAAGGAGGACTTATAGGAGGAGGGGGCCTTGGGGCTGGGTCTTGGGGGAAGAGCTAGAGTATACCAAGAAGCAAGACAGGAAAGGTGTTTTGGGCAGGAGACAGCATGTGCAAAGGGTGCATCTGGCGGGTTTGTGACAGCTGGAGCATCCACGTGGAGGTCACGTGCAGCAGCTGGGGGCCTGAGGAGGGCGTTGGACACCACCTCTGGGGTAGGGGGAGCATGGGGAGGAAGGGCAGGAGGGCGGCCGCCTTCAGGCTCTCCCACACTAAGATACAGTCACGAACACCAGAGTTGAAAGGCCTGTGAATGTCGGTTCCATCGGTCTCGTTTCCCAGATGCGGCCTCCAAGATATCCCGTCCCACCTCAGTGAGGGGAGCCTCTGGGGCCCTGAGCCAGGATGGCCTGGTTCTGAGGGCAGGGGACGCCCCAGGGAAGGGGAGGGGGCAGAGGGAGGAGCAGTGAGGTCCCAGGGTCCGGGCATGGGAGGCCACCTCCCACATCCAGGATTCGAATTCCCCCAGGCCACGGGCAACCAGTGGAGACTCCTGTGTATCCACGGTTGCTGGTAGACATGGTGGCGTGGGGCTTCACAGAGGACTTGATGAGAAAGCCTCACCTTGCCCTGGGGAGCTCCCAGCAACTCCTACTAACCTGTCTTTCCCATGCCAAGGCCCTGAGGCCTGATAAGGGTAGATTAAAGTAGCTCATTTTTTCCCATCTGCCGAGCCGATCACCTTTCTGGCATTTTGTCGAAGTACTTTGTTTAAACCTCATGCCCACAGTGTAGAAGACGTATCAGCCCATTTTGTCCAGGGGAAACCGAGGCTCAGAAACATGTACTGACTTGCCAGAGGTCACCTGGGCCCACGCTGTTTGCACCGGACCACATTGTTTTCGCCCAAGGGTCTGTGAGGGGTGGGGAAAGGGCTCCCTGCTTAGAGTCTGGAGAGCGTAGCAATTACCCCTGCTAGAGTCAGATGGTTGGCTGCCCGTTTTGAGTACTAATACTGAAAACATCCTTTTACTCAATCCCCACAATCTCGCTGGGTGTGGCCATTTTGCCAAAGAGGAAACTGAGGCTCGAGGTCACCCAGCTGGGTCCCTGAATCTCAGAGCTTCAAGGTGCAGAAGAATCTTGTTTCTGTCATTCACCCCGGCTCTCATTCGGGGGGTGCCGGCCGGTGGAGGACTCTGAAACTCTGCCTGGCTGGGCTTGGTCAGCGGTCGTGTGGTGATGGACCCATCGTGTCTGTCACTGCCCCAGAATATGGAAGCAATGGCCTGGCTCCCACAGGTTTCCCATTCCTGACAGCTCGGTCCAAAGCCCCGAGTTTATTAAAGAAGTGACTGAAGGTGGGAGAGCCATGACTTGCCTTGGGCCCCTGCCCCCGCAGCCCGGCGGCTGCAGAGCTGGTCTAGAACGCGGGCTGCCGGGCACTGTGCCCACTGTCCCACACCTTTACACGGAAGGGATTGTATCTAGACTCAAGGAACAGCAAGGCCCCATTCAGGAAACATCAGGGACAGACCGCTGTGCGCAAGGGCCTGTGTCCAGCTTGTCCCCATTTTGCTATTTGTTCCATTCTTGGACGGAACATCTGAGGAGCAGAGCGCCGGGGTCTGCCCACAGTCACGCGGCTCACAGGGGTGCGGCTGGTTCCCATGCCGCCTTCTCCTCCTCTCCCAGCCCATTCCTGCTGTTCTGTGTGACTAGCACCTACTTTGGATTTTACCCTGAGCCCATGTGAGGGTTAGTGGGTCGAAGACATGGGCTCAGAGCAGCAGACATGAGAGTGGGGGGAATTGCACGCCTCCTCCCAGGAGGAACCCCCCCCCCACCCCTTGGCGGTGACGGGGGGGACAGGAGGCAGCATGGAGGTTTAGCGGTTCACCCTCTGGATGTGAGCTGTCTTGGCGGGGCACTTCTACCTTCTGAAGACCCTTCTATCTCTTGTCTTAAGGCATCCCTGACAAAGGGAGGGACTGATAATGAAGACAGTTAAAGAAGAGGTGAGATGGATGGCTTCGGGAGACAGGTCCCCTCCAGTTTCACTCGCAGTGTAAGAATTTGGGTCCTTCCAGCACAGGGGACCCCCTTGAAAGGGAGTACAGTGCCAGCCTCTGCTTCAGGCCAGCTGCCAAGAAATTCGGGGCTGCTGGGAATTCCTCTTGGGGCCTTGCTGCGGGCAGCACCCCCAATCCACCCGCTCAAAAGGTACCTGTGCTGGGAGGGCTGGCTGGCTGACTGCCAAGACTCCAGGTGGAGGGGGCTTGTGGGTTTCATCAGGCTCCTGTGTCTCCCCATCCTCTCTTCTGCGTTTGTGAGGTGGCCCTTAGCACCGGGCGTGAGACCGTGCAGATGGGGTTGCTGCTGGCAGGGCCTAGGGAGGCTTCTGGCCAGGTGAAGCTGATACTGGGCCACCTTTGGTTCCCTGGTGCTGGCCAGGAGTTCTGCTTAGAGGGCCCAGTTGCTAGGAACCTCCAGGCTGGTGTGGGACTTGGTGCCAATGAAAACCACGGTGGGGAGGTGGCTGGGAGGCTGGGGCCATGCTCTGTTTCTGCCATCATCTGTCCCGCTGCCCCTGAGCCTGGGTCCTTCTTGGGGCCTCAGTGTTCCTGCCTGCCCATGAGGGGTCGACCCCATGGTCCCTAGGGTTCCCTATAGCTGGAGGCCCCATCTCCGCTGAGATCCCTGGCTTTCTGGAAGATCCAGCTTCGGAAGTTCCTGGAGTTAATCCGTTGTTCTTAGGGTCAAGCTCTTGGGCAGGCTTAGGGCTGTGTTTTCTTCCTCTTTGTGCCTTGGTGCAGAGGCAGGCTGGGTCTGGGGTGACCGATCAGTTTGGGGCCCTCTGGGATGGGCAGTGACAGAGGAATATTGACAAGCTCTGAGTCAGGACTAGTGCCTGCCATGGCACCATCTGAGATGAGAGCGACCACTATTCCCATTTCATAGGAGAGGAAACTGAGGCCAAGGGAGATTGAGCGCCTTGCCCGAGGTCATCCAGAGCCAGGACAACAACCCGCCCAGTTTAATCTCAACTGTGTCACTAACTGGCCTCAGTATCTGCCTTCTCAACAGTGGGGGAGCGGCCTGGGGCCCTCCCAGCCAGAAAAGCCCCTGCCCTGTGCTAGACAGAGGGCGCCTCTACAGAGACCCCACGGGCTTGGGGGCGGGGTTATCTCCTGGCCTGCTGGTACCTCCATTAGAGCGGGAGCTGGGCAAGGGTGGGAAGCTCTGCTCACTGTTAGCAGGGGAGGCGGGAGCACTTAGCTAAAATTAGATTCTGGGATTTTTCATGCTCCTACCACCCGTCCGTCCTTCCATCCGGCATGGGGAAGGCTGTTGTCAGCACGCCAGAGCGGGAAGGAGCCTGGATGTCAGCTTGCACCCTCCCCAGGGCTCGCTGGCTCTGATCTTCTCACACCCTCCCCTGGCCTTTGGCCAAAGGCTCCTGCCCTTGGCTTGGCCTTGTGGCCATCTATTGATTAGCAGTGATTTCAAAGGAAGAGCGTCCTCCCCTTAATACCTACCCTTGCCCCCTGGGATTTTACCTCCCTTCCCTCCTCTCATCCTCTCTTCCTTTCCTCTCTCCTCCCCTCTCCTGGCCCTTCCCACTTCCGGGTCCTTAGAGGCTGGCTCCCCCTTCCCTGAGTGTCCCCTCTGCCTCCTGCTGACTCTCTGACTCTCCTGCCTCCCCCTTGGGGATAGTCCTGGCTCTTCAGGGGGCCTGCAGGCTCCATGGACAATTGTTGCAAAGGGACCAGAACATACAAGAGTCTAAAAAAGAGCTTCCCTTCCTGGCAAGTTGGGGCTATTTCTGGCCCCGCTGTAGCCCTCTGGGGTCCTTGGTGCTCTGGCAGGTGGGAGAGGTGCTGGGCCCCAGCCCAGGCTGCGAGGGTCCTGACCTTTGATTTCCCGGGGTAGGGGGCAGGCCCCTTCTGGAGCTGGGGGTGGCCTTCCGGGTGCAGAAGCCAGAGGGCCAAGGCTCAGATGGGAATCTCTGCTCCCATAGGGACCTGGGCTTCTTCAGGAGGGAAAAGGGCTGGGCCATGGAGTGTGGGTGGCAGTCTGGAGCCCAGGTGTCCATTTTTCCCCGTTCCCACACTCAGCTGGCTGCAGCTGGGAGAGAGGGAGCCTGGGAGGCTGCCCGAGCCTGCTGCTGGGGTCCCTGGACACTGAATTGTGGGGGGGTGAGGGTTAAACCCAGCCCCCCCTCCCAGTGTGGAGCCAGGCAGCAGGCTCCACGAGGTCCCTGCCATTCTTGGTCAATCCCCCAGTGTCATTGTCACGCCGTGTCCCGGCTACAAATCTGGGCAGGCTATGGCCTCTCCACCCCACGCTGACTGGCAGCTGGAGTTTGGGTGGGTGCAGGATGGGTGACTGTTTCAAGGATTTCCTTGGCTGTTGCAGAAGCATTGGCCAGGGGCCAGAGGCTCGGGCCATGGTCCCAGTAGGGCCATCAAATTGCTCGGTGACCTTGGGCAAATCCCTTTACCTCTCTGGGCTTCAAATTCCTCATTGTCAGATGAAGGAGTTGGACTGGAGCATGATCCAGTGATGTCCTGGGTTCTCCCCTCGAGAAGCACTGGGCAGGGGCAGGGAGAGGAGGGGGCACCCAGTCAGTGGCCTCCTGCCCCCACCCTACTCCTGCTTTTTTCTACCTATCCATTTTCTGGAAGCAGCTCCCCCTTCCCACCCACCAGGCCTCCTCCTCATGGGCGCCTATGGCCTCCATCCCCTCACGGAACACACCCTCAGCCACCTCCCTCTCCTGCCCTCCATGCTTGCATCCCTGGGAAACCTTGGCAGCGTGAACTTCAGAATGGACACCTTGGAAGCCATCCCTCTATGGCAGGGCAGGAGCCAGTGGGACGGGGGACAGACAAGTGCCTATGGGTGGGGGTGGTGGTGCGGAAGCCAGGCCCTGTCCGATGTTGGGTGTTGGGTCTAAAGCAAGGCGGGGAGGGGCAAGAGATGTGGGTGAGGCTCCCGGGAGGGCGAGCATGAGAAGGGCTCCTGGGGAAAACATGTTCCCGGAGGGTCACAGACTAAAATGACACAGAGAGATGCAGCCCCTGACAGGAACCCCACTCTAGCCCCAGCTGTGGTCAGGTGCCTCTTGTCTCCCAGAGGATGGATGACGAGGGCAGAGACTCGGCTGCCCCGTTGGTGCCTTTGCTCCCCTCACAGCCCGGCTCAGAGCAGCCGCCAGGAAACATCGCTCATTGAGTGAGTTTTCCCAGCAAACTAGGGCAGCTTTGGCCTTAGTCACCTAAGGCTGGGGACCCTGCGCTCTGGGAGTGTGTCTCTGCTTTGGGGTTTAATTGTTCTGTTTTGTTTTCCATCGTTTCCTGGAGAAATTCTGTTGGAAGATTCCATCCTGGTCTTGGCAGAGCTAGGAGTGGGAGAACCGTCCCACAGAGCTAGGAAAGCACCAGGACATCCTAGGAGCTGGTGGGAAGAACCTGTCCAGAAGTGTGGAAGACGACACGGGGACAGACAGAGTGGGGATGGAAAGAGAGTGTGCATGGTTGGGTCATCCCAGTGGCAGCCTGGAAAGGGTACTGACTCTGCAGTTAAACCTGGCTTTGTTGTCAATGGGCTGTGTGATCTCAGGCAAACCATGAAACCTCTCTGTGCCTCAGTTCCCCTCCATTTGAAATGGGATATTAACTACATTAGGATTGGAGAAGTGTGCTGAGAGGGAGAGGTGGTTTAGAAAATGTCCTGGCAGAGTGAGGGGGGTGCAGAGCTGGTATGCGTGAGTGGCAGAGCCAGTATCTCCTCTCAAAGCCCGGGATCTCTCCAAGGTCAGCTTGCAGAGTTTCCCCTGAGTCACTGCTCAGTGGCCTGATGGAAGGAGGGTGGTTTCTGTACCCAGGAAGATGGCCCCATCTGGCACAGGGAGTCTGTTCTTCCCACCTTCCCTCACCCCTTCCTTCCATGGGCTCCAAATCCTCCCCCACCAAGAGCTTCTGCCAGGCTCTCTCCAGTGCGTAGCTGGGAAGGGAAGGTTTTCAGGCCAGTGTGTCAAATGTACCCTGTGTGTGCATACCCCTTTACTGCTGTGCTCGTGACGGTCATCGGGACTGGGTCCCTGAGCTCTGTGAGTGGATACAAGGCTGCAGGCAGTGCCGGGCAGCCCTCCTCAAATGGTGGCAGCTGCTGTGTAAGATGAAACCTATTTGTCCCTCAGGGCTAGGGAGAATCCTGGCCTTGGCCTTGGCAGGCGTGGGGGCAAGGGCTGCCCAGCCCAATGCCAGGGAAGCCACTGGGGGTGGTAAAGAGGGCTGTCCCTGGAGACCTGTAGGCTTTCTGCACTGCTGCTGTCACAGGAGTACCCAAAGGGGCAGGTGCCAGTGCCCAGAGGAACCCCAGAGAGTCTGAGAAGGTTGCACGTGGAAACGCAGAGGGAATGGGAGCCAGACAGCATGGTGGAAAATGGATGGGAGACACCTTGGGCCAGCACACCTTGACCAGGGCCAGAGCTGGGCAGGAAGAGGGAAATTGAGCGCCGGGTCACTAGGAGGTCTGATTCTCTCACGAGTGTGTAAAGCAAGGCAGGGATGGTTCAAGAGCCACCTGGCCCACACAGTTCAACAGCCTGTCTTGCTGCCTGTGGGTCTGATCACTTGGCTGGAGCAGATGTCGTTGCTCCCTGTATTCCAGGAGCGGACTCTGAGCCCAATTTCCCTCCACCTGCAGAACACAAGGCCATCCCTCAAGGTGCACCAGGACTTCGACCCCTCCCTGACCAAGCACTTACCCCCATTTCCTGCTGTAAGTTTCCTCCCCACTATGACCAGCTAGCCTGCTGAATCTCCCACTTACCTGTCTGCCCCCCGTTTTCATCCCCTACTGGAATGTAAGCTCTGTGCAGTTCGTGCTCATTAATGGTCTGGTCCACTGTGTCTCCCAGGCCTGACAGGTGCCAACACATAGTGAAAATGGCCCGCTGTACCAACACCAGTCTCTGGGGGTGTTAAAATATCCCTGGAAATGTGGCGAGGGGCAGAAAACTGTATGTATAAGATCTCCTTCCAGGCAGGGAGAAAGAGTAGACAAGAGGGTGGGAAGTTGGAGCCTCAAGAGATGGGCTTGACCAGTAACAGGTGTTGGTTATTGTTTGGGGTGGGGCCAGAGGGCTGTGAGTCCCCCCAGCATGGCTTTGGTTTGGCTGGGCGGATTGTGCAAGTCTGGGGCCCAGGCGGACTGCTAGGGACTGGGGAGATGGGTAGAGGCTGCCCCCCGTGAAGCCCTCTGTCCCCCACTCTCTGCTCCTTGCCCATCTTGCTGCAGTCACAGGATGGACAGCAGGTCTGTGATAAGCAGAGGGGAGGACCCTTAGGGGTTAGGTGGGGGGCCTTTTGGAGGATCCTGGGAGCAAGGAAGGGGTCCCCAGCACCAAGGTTACAGAGCACTGGGGATGGAGGGCAGCAACAGAACACTGAATTCTCCGGGAGGGGAGGCAGGGCAGGGGCTGGGGGAGGGCTGGAAGCCAGGAGGGAGGCCATCGGGAGGGCTGCCTCTGCAGAGGACAGGTGGCTGGTGTCTCAGGCAGGAGGGGAGTGGGAGGGGGAGCAGGAGGGGGCAGTACTGTCCCCATTATGGCTTGGGTGTGGGTTTGCTCACGATCTGAGGTGACTTCTGGCTCTAGGCTGTCCCCCCAGGGGCAGGGGACAGCGTGGGGTGAGGCCCAGGGCCAGCAGCCCCGCTCCAGAGGCAACAGACTAAAAATAAGTTGGGATGTCAGGGTCTCCTGGCTCCAGGAAGTGGGGAAGAATGCTGAGTGTCGGGAGGAGGAGGAGGAGGCAAAGGGGAGGAGACAGTCACAGCTGAAGGCGGCCAACAGACTTGTTTGTTTATCTTCTTCTCTCTGGCCTAAAGTCTCTCAGGCTGCGGTTCCCTGGGTTTGGGTGAGGGGCACTGGTTGGCTCAGACCCGCGGGCGTCCCCAGACCCCTGGCTGCATGCCGAGGACCCCATTGCCCCCACACTCCTTTGAGACTTGTTGGTAGAGAGCAAGAGGTGGGAACACTGTGGGTGAAGGCGAAAAGGACCAGGTTTCGAAGACCCTGTTGGGAGGAAGAGAATATACCCTGTGAATCAAATCTCGTATCTACCTTCTATTCTGCCCATGCAGACCCTGGGCCCAGATGGTTCAGGGACTTATCCTAGTCACAGAGCTGGCTTCCCCTGGAGCCACCCCAGAGCCCACTCTGCCCGCGGGGGACTTCTGCAGGGGCATCAGCCCAGAAAGGGCACAACGGCCCACGCGGCCCTTGGAAGGGGGCAGCGTGAGGGCATATGATGGAGCAAAGCGATCTGCGGGTGCGCTAGCAGGCCTGTAGGTCCAGGTGGGAGGTGCGAGGACAGTCTGGCCCCCCGATCCATCAGGGTTTACACAACACCCGCCTTAGCCCACCTGCCAGGCTTCCAGACACCTTGGGGACACAGCTTGTGGCGACACGCCTTCCCCTCCCCCCTGCACTCCAGAGGTGGGGAGCTGCTTGCTTGCAGCTGCTTGCAGATGCCAGGGTAAATGTGGTTGGCTCTGTCCCCTCTACCCCTGGCTCTGGGGCAAAGTTCTGTGAGGAGCTCACCTCTCATCTTGGCTGCAGAGCTCATCAGGGTGATAGGGACACGGCCCCTCTTGTCTGGATCCTGGGCATCCTGACCTCTGGACTGGGTGGGCCTCCGCAGGTGTGGCTTTTTTTCCCTCTGTCTTGGCCTCCTTGCCTACCCCCTGGGCGCCAGCTCCCCTAGGCTTGATCTGGATCCAGATGGTGACCGGATCCAGCCTGCTGGCCCTCTACCCTCCTTCCTGACCTCAGGCAGAGAAGCCCCTGTTGGGGTGAACCCTGACCATCCAGAGGTCCTGGTCCACTGGGCTGTCCTTGAGCCTCGTGCAGAGCCGCTGTCACCCCACTGAATGCCTGTTGCTGTTTATCTGCAGCCCTGCATGGTCACAGTTGGCCTGGGCAGTGTGAGAGGCAATGCGGTCCTCGGGAGGGGGTGGGCTCAGGCTTTGTGCCACCTGTAGCTGCAAGGACAGGCCTGTCCCTGGAGCAGGGGAAAAGAGTCCAGGCGTGACAAGCAGCTTGCAGGAGGGACCCCTCTGGTGCAGGGCTGCCCGCCCCCTTTATTCCTTCTCCTTGATTCCTCCTCCTCCTTTTCGTTTTATCAAGTCTGTTGATAAATTCTCTTGAAGGGCTCCAAACCCTCTGTCCGGTCTCACCCACTGAAGCTCCATCCCATGAGTGACGCCCCACCCACACTCACACGCACATGCACGGACACCCTCCTTCCCCCTCAACAGCCCCACTCCCTGGCGGCCAGCAGCCCAGAGCCTCTGGAAGCCCCCAGTGCCTTGGCTCTCTCCCCTCTCCAGCCCTGGCTAGCCTTTCCAGATTCTGGGGGTTGTTTTAGGGAGGCCCTGATCTGGGTTTCATCCTTGAGGAGGCTCCCTTGGGAGGACCCTGGGGGTGTCCCCTGCTGTCACCCTGACGCCAGCCAGGCAGAGCTCTGGGCCGGGGCATGGAGCCCTGAAGGCATGTGAAAGGCCAGAGCCTCATCCTCCCAGAGACTGGGATTCCTAACAAACACGCGCTCCCGCCCACCGAGGCCAAGCATGCTCTTCCGGCGGCGGGGTGATGGCCTGGCTAGGGCTAGGCCGCTCCCTCCCCTGCCCTGGGTGGGCTCTGGGAGCCGGGGTGTCCCACCGCCCCCTCAGCCTCGGAGCCCTGAGGCAGACATCTGCCAGGAGATGTGAGACCAATGGCCCGGAGGACAGAAACATAAAGCGCAGCTGTGGACATCACAGGCTTCCTGGTGAGGGTAGCCCTGGGCTGCACGGAGCTGGATGGGAGCCTCGGCCTCTGAGCTTCCCCAAGCCCTCAGACTGGGGACCCCTGACAAACAGAGTCCAGGCCCTGCAGTCACCCTGCAAGCAAGCTCCTACAGCCCCAACACTGGGGTACCCCCGCTGTGCCACCCTGCCACCAGCTCCATCAGGCCTGGAAGAGCCCCAGCACTGATAGCGGCTCATAAATGGAGCATCTGTTCCTGAGCACGGGCCTCTTGGGGCAAGTCACTTCCCTCTGAGCCTGTTTTCTCAGCTATAAAATAGAAAGAATGATCTCCCGACAACATGGGCTGTCTATAGAAAGCAAGATGTATGGAACATTTTCTGTAACGTGCCCCCTCCCCTTCTTTTCGCCCACAAATGCTGTCTTGGACCCTTCCCAGCAGGTGCCGGAGGTGGGGTGCTCAGGAAGAGCCAGTCCCTAGGCCGACCCAGGATCCGTGGGCCCCAGGCATCTTCTGGGGAGCAGCTGTGAGAGCAGCAAAGCTGCCTTCCGATGCTGGCTTATTCACTGAGTGACCTCGGAGAAGTTTCTCAACTTCTGAGTCTTGTATTGTCGTCTGTAATATGAGGCCCTGCTGTACCTCGGTCCAAGGGTCGTGGAGAGGGTTGTGTTGAAATGCTTGTCACAGAGACCGTGGCTGTGTTTGCTGGCAGGCCTTGGGAACCTAGGGACCTGGGGGTGGCTCCGGAGGTTGGTCCTGGGGCAGACTTTTGGACTAGCAAGGTCCTGGCTAGGCCAAGCCCAAGGTAAGGGTATGGGATGAGGCTATGGCAGAGGGGGTCCTGGAGCTGCCTCCAAGACCACCCCCTCCCTCCCCGGGCTGCAGCACCAGCTAGGGCTGCCACCTCTTCTCTCTGTTATTCACCAGTAATTACCCTAAATGCTACATCTGTTGTCATGACAACATATTACCCATCCTTAGGTAAAAGCCCCATTTCAGGGGAGTTGGGCTGTCTCTAGCTCTCTGAGCTCCATTACTGTCCCTGAAGGCTCACTCCCCCGGGGTTCCCCAGCTGGTCCCCTCTCTCCCTCCTTTCAGAGAGGTCACTCCTATTTTCTAAATTTTCAGAGTTTTTCTGTTACTTTTGTTTTTGGTCTCACTTTGTGACTCTGGGCCTCCCGCCTTCCTTCATTTCCTCTAGGCTCTCCTTCCTTCTCCCCGTCTCTTTCCTTTTCTTGGATCCTGGCCTCTTCCTTGGTTTCCCTCTGCCTCCCTCTCTCTGCCTGTCTCTTGTCTCTCTCTCCCTCCTTCTCCATCCCTCCCACCCTTGAGTGTGGTAGGATAGCATGAAGGTGTGTGGGGACAGAGGCCTGCTGTCTGGGATGGGTCTGTTCTACGGAGCCTCAGGAAGCCTACAGGGCTGTGCAGTCCGGGCAGAGGTGAGCCCAGGTGGGTATGCGCCATGAACCTACAGCCTATGACATGTGTGGCCAGGAAACCTCCGACAGCTTCTCAACATGTTGGGCCAAAGGAGCTGTCCTTGCTCCTCCCCCTGCCTTTGTCCTTCTCTGGGGCTCCAGCTCAAACGCTGTCCTGAAGGGGGGTACTGGCACTCTTATGGGGAACACCCTTGTGAGGGCATCAGTATAAGGGAGGCTTGCGGCAGGGTGTAAACGGTATTCTGTTGTCCAAGGCAGGAAATGAAAGACCAGAGGAGTCAGGCAAGCTGCTGAAGGCTGCATAGCTGGTTGGAAGAGGAGGCTGGATTTGAAATCCATTCCATAGCAATGCTCCTAAGTGACGCTGTAAGAACACCCCGCACGGAGAGTTTGCTGTGTGTCGGGCACTGTGCATTTAGCAACCGCCAAAACTCACACAGCCCCACAGCAACCCTGCAAGCTGCGACCTTGGGCATCTGTTTTACCAGTGAGGCAGTCAGGCCATGGAGAGGTGAAGTAACTTCTGCAAGATCGCTCTGTGATTAGAGATGTGCCAGGATTTGAACCCAGGTCTTTCTTTCTCCAGAGCCTGGGCTCTCAGCTCTGGGTGCAGTTGCCACCCTCTTCCTCCTCTATGGGGCAGAGGCCACAGGAGAGAGGGACAAGGACATGGGCTTCCCAGGCATAAAGCCCCTCCTTCTCCTCCCTGATCCCCTGCAAAGCTCCCTCTGGGCCCAGCCAGGGATGTTTTTGGGAATCCAAGGAGGAAGCCACATGGCAGTTCGCAGCATCATTTTCTTTGCTGGGTTCAGTGGGGAGGGAGTTTCAGATCACCAGGAGATGCTTCCTGTGGGCCTCCAAGGCAATCACAGCACCCCACAAGCACCCCCGGGGGCTCTCGCCACTAGACCCAACACCCCAGGATCTTGGGGGGGTGGTAGGAAGACTGATGTGGCTGGGGAGCCCGAACTGAGTCAGGCCTGGGGGAGGCCAGCCTCTGGGCATGCTCCCCTGACCTGGGCACGGCCCTCTTGCCCTGTTGCTCCGGTCCCCAGAGAGAAACTTGGGCCTTGGAACATGCTGTCCCAGAGTGCGGCTGTCGGGATGATGGAAAGGCAGGTTATTTTTAACAGTGGAGACTCACTCCCAGATAGAGCCTCTTCCTCGCTGGGGGAGGAGATCTCGAGGGAGGGTGGGGACCTAAACCCCAGGTGCTCCTGTCTTGTCCCTTCTCTTTCCCCCCACTCCTGGGGCTGAGAATCTGGCTGTCCACTGTGACAGAGGACCTGGCAGTGGTGGGCACCTCAGACATGGGCCCCTCTTCTAGAAGCCTCGGGTCTGGGAGCAAGTCAGAGCTCACGTGCTGCACCAGGCCTGCCTCAGCCATCTCCCAGCAGTCCTGTACCCCCTTCTCTTCCATTTCCTCTAAGGGAAGTAGCTCATTCTCAAGGTCCCCCGGCTCTTCTCAGCTTGAGCTGGAACCACTTTATGATGGAGTGTGGGCTCCACTGGGTCCCAGACTTCCTCAGACACCTCAGAGCTTGCTCCTACCCGTCCTGACACCCCGTTTATTGGGTCCCACAATGAGCCAGGTCCATGATGAGCTGCTGGCCTGTGTTTCCTCCTCCCTGAGTCGTTCAACCCGCTGAGGATGTGCGGAAATGCACTGGGTGCTAAACATTTCGTTTATTAGAATGACCCTCTCCCATCCTCCTGTGTCCGCTTTCAGCACTTTCAAAGGACACACCATGACTTCTCACAGAGCAGCATAGGAGAGCAGCCTGCTGCCTGGAGTGAGTACCAGGCTGGGAGGCTGTGACTTGGTTTCTCTCCTGTTCTGCTACCACATGTGTGGGACGAGTCCCTCCTCATCTCTGGCCCTGAGTCTCGTCACCTAGGCCAGGGCAGGGTGGGAGCAAACGCTCCTCAAGGCCTTTCTAGCCTGAGGCCCAGATTGAGTCCACTCTGTGGTTCAGGCCGGACCAGCCAGGTCAAGGAGATGCTTGCTGGGCGGATGTACCAGTTACAAGCCCCCTCCCCCCACTGCTACCTCAGCCCCCTGCCAGCCCCTCTCTGCTCCGCACTCAGAAGGGCCTCTAAGAAATATTACTCAGGTCAGACAGAAAAGACACAGTCCCCACGGGCACAGCTCAAGGACCATTTATGTAGATGGGCGCGCCACCCAGATCAGGGTGCAGAGCAGGGGCGTCTGGGGGGCTCAGGCAGTTAAGCATCTGACTCGATTTCAGCTCAGGTCATGATCTCAGGGTCCTGGGCTCAAGCCCTTCATCGAGCCCCATGCCGGGCTCTGTGCTCATTGCGGAGTCTGCTTGAGGCTTCTCTCCCTTGCCTTCTGCCCCTCTCTACCGCTCATGTACTCGCACGCGTGCGCTTTCTCTAAAATAAATAAATACACCTTTAAGAAAAAATGGTACAGAGAGTTTCCTTTACCCCAGAAAGTCTCTTGTCCCCTTCCCAGTCAACATCCCCCAGGACAGGGCATCATTTTTATTTCCATCACCATAGATTAATCTTGCTTCCTCTAGAACTTTCATATACATGTAATCAAAACACAACTATTCTTGTGTGTCTGGCATCTTTTGATCAATATCACGTCTGGAAGAGCTGCCCAGGCTGTCTCAGGATCGGTCCAATACCACAATTCATTTATTCATGCTCTGCCGATGGATGTGTGGCTGGTTTCCAGTTTCTGGCAACTCTGAATAAAGCTGACAAGAATGTTCGTGGATGTGTCTTTTGGTGGACACATACTCTCACTTCTTTTTGGTAAATATCTAAAAGTAGAACTGCTGGGTCACAAAATAGGCAAAGATTTAGCTTTAGTGGAAGTTGCCAGTTTTTCCAAATGACTCTTCCAAGTCCACTTCTACCAGCCGTAGAATAGAATTCCTGAGTCCCCACCTCCGCACAGCTCTCTGTGCCAAGCTGTCGAGTGTGTCATGACATCTTTTTATGGTTTAAAGGTTTTTTGTTTTTTTTTTTAGATTTACTTGACACAGAGAGAGAGAGATCACAAGTAGGCAGAGAGGCAGGCAGAGAGAGAGGAGGAAGCAGGCTCCCTGCTGAGCAGAGAGCCCGATGCAGGGCTCAATCCCAGGACCCTGAGATCATGACCTGAGTTGAAGGCAGAGGCTTAACCCACTGAGCCACCCAGTCACCCTCTTCTTATGGTTTTAATTCGCATTTTCCTATTGGCTAAAGATGCTGAACACCTCTTCAGGTGTTTATTGGCCATTTGGAGATCTTCTTTTATAAAGTGTATGTTCAAGTTCTTTTGCTCATTTAAAAAATTGGGTTGTCTTTTTCTTACTGATTTATAGGAGTTCTTTATGTATTCTCAATATATTTTGTCAGAAATATATTTTTTTTTTTTGGTCAGAAAATGTATTTTTGGTTGAGGTAAAATTCATGTAACATAAAATTAACCATTTAAGAGTGTAGAGTTTACTGGCATTTAACACATTTGCAATGTTGTGTGACCATCACCTCTATCATGTTCTAAAACATTTTCATCTCTCTAAAAGGAAAACTCACTCCCATTAAGCAGTTATTCCCCATTTCACCATCCCTGGCAACCATCAGTCTACTTTCTGTTTCCATGGAGTTACCTATTCTGGATATTTCCTATAAATGGAATCCTATAGGGGCCCCTGGCTGGCTCAGTCAATAGATGATGAGACTCTTGATCTCGGGGTTGTGAGTTCAAGCCCTGTATTTGGTGCAGAGATTACTTAAAAATAAAATCTTTAAAAAAAATAAATGGAATTGTACAACATGTGACCCTTTGCAGAGCTGGCATCTTTCACTTGGCATGCTTTTTTCCAGGATCATTTACATTGTAGCAGGTTTCAGAACTCTGTTCCTTTTTATGGCTGATTGTTATCCCACCAAATGGATATACCACATTTTAAAAAATCCATTCAGCAGGTGATGGGCATTTGGGCTGTTTCTACCTTTAGACTGCTGTGAATAGTACTTTTTTTTTTTTTTAATTTAAATTCAAGGGCACCTGGGTGGCTCAGTCAGTTAAGTGTCTACCTTTGCTTGGATCATGATCCCAGGATCCTGGGATGGAGCCCCACCTCAGGCTCTTTGCTCATTTGGTAGTCTGCTTCTCCCTCTGCCTTTGCAGTTGCTGCTCTCCTTAAATAAAATCTTTAAAAATTTTAAATTCAATTAATTAACATATAGTATGTTATTAGTTTCAGAGGTAGAGTTCAGTGATTCCTCAGCTGTATGTAATACCCAGTGCTCATTGCATTATGTGCCCTCCTTAATGCCTTTCACCCAGGGACTAGTACTCTTATTGAACACTTGTGTACCTGTTTTCAGTTCTTCTGGGTATATACCTGGGAGCGGAATTGCTGGGTCATATGGTAATTCTATGTTTATATTTTTGACCAACTGCCAGGATATTTTCTAACACAGCCTTCCCATTCCACGTTTCTACCAGCAGTGTGTGAGGACTCCAATTTCTCCACATTGACAAAACTTTTTACTGTTTGTTTAAAAAATTCCTACCATTCTCGTGGGTGTGAAGTGATATCTCATCATGGTTTTGATTTGCATTTCCCTGATGGCTAGTGACATTGAATATTTTCAATGCTGGTTAGCCATTTGTAGAATTTCTTTGGAGAAATGTCTATTAGGTGGACTATTTATCTTTTTATTATTGATTTGTGAGAGTTTTTTATATATTCTGGAAACTACATTCTTTTCAAATCTGTAAGTATTTGATTTATAAATACCATCTCCTATTCTGTAGGTTCTCTTTTTACTTTCTTGATGATGTCCTTTGATGTACAAAAGCTTTTTGTTGTTGTTTTTGTTTTTTAAGGATTTTATTTATTTATTTGAGAGATAGAGCAAGGGACAGAGAGCATGGGCAGCAGGGACAGGTAGAGGGAGGGAGGTAGAGGGAGAAGCAGACCCCTTGCTGAGCAAGGAGCCCAATGTGGGGCTTCATCCCAGGACCCTGGGATCATGACCTGAGCCAAAGGCAGATGCTCAACTGACTGAGCCACCCAGACACCCCTGATGTACAAAGGTTTTTAATTTTTTGATGAAGCTTAGTTTGTCTGTGTTTTCCTTTTGTTGCTTGTGCTTTTGGAATCATATCTAAGAAATCATTGCTAAATCCCAGGTCATGAATATTTTCTCCTATGTTTTCTTCTGAGAGTTTTATAGGTTTAGCCTTACATTTACACATTTTGAGTTAATTTTTGTGTATGTTGTGAGGTAGGGGACCACCTTCATTCTTTGGCAGATTGATAGTCTGTTGTCCAGGACCATTTGTCAAAAAGATTATTCTTTGCTCATGGAACAATCTTGGCACCCTTGTTGCAAATCAATTAACTATAGATATGAGTTTATTTCTGGACTCTTAGTTCTATCCCATTAGTCCATGTGTCTATCCTAATGCCAGTACAACACTGTCTGAATTGTAAAAAGTACTTTTGTTCCCTGAAGAAGACAGGGTTGTCTTCTTTGCACTTGCTACTCTCTTTGCCTAGAATGTTCTTCCCTTCTGTTTTACAAGCCTCCTTTTTGTCATTAAAGTCTTCTGGAAACGTTTCCATAGAGAAGCTTCCCTCTTGCTATATTGCTAGGTATATTGCTATGTATATTGCCACATGCTATATTTTATTTTCTTCATAGTACTTATTGTGCTTGAATTTGTAAACTCCACAAGGGCAGAGTCTTCTGTCCTAGTTACTGGACATAAGGTGCCTGCACACAATAGGCACTTAAAATATTATTGAACGGACAGTTTGCCATTCCCTAGCGTGGAATGCCTTCACCACCTCTGCCCTGATTTCAATACCCCTTGGTTTTTATTTTTTATTTTTTTGAAGATTTTATTTATTTGACAGAGAGACAGCAAGAGAGGGAACACAAGCAGGGGGAGTGGGAGAGGGAGAAGCAGACTCCCTGCTGAGCAGGGAGCCTGATGTGGGGCTCGATCCCAGGACCCTGGGATCATGACCTGAGCCAAAGGCAGATGCTTAACCACTAAGCCACCCAGGCACCCCACTCCTTGGCTTTTAATATCCCATCCAAGTGCCACCAATAACCTTCCCAGTTTGTCTTTGTGGACAGTGCTGTTGGTGCCCCTCCTCTGTCATGGGGAAGGTTGGATAAGCCAGTTTCCTGCATTAAAGAGAAGTTCCCTGAGGGCAGGGTCCTACCTCTATCCCCACCCACACCCCAGAGCTCATATAGGGGGCCTTTGCCATGGACAGGATCTGGTCTTGACCCTGGTCTGGGAATGGAGGACTGGGATGAAGGCAAGCTTGGGTGAGGGACTTACCCAAGCTTAACAACCGTTGGATAGAAGGCTTTAAGCCAAGAGACAAAGCCAAAGATGACTTCATAGCTTTTAGCTTCAGTGTCTGGGACGATCATCATCCTCAGGCTGGAAATGTCTCAGTCATGTGGGGGACCCAGTGTGGAGACCAACAATGAGTTCAGCTTTCCACAGGTTGACTTGGAGGCCATGGCAAAGTGGACAGACAGAGTGCCCAGAGATGGCCAGGATCCTAGGCAGTCATGATAAGAGGCAACAGGGTCAGCTCTTGAGGACCATGAGCCCAGGTGTGGTCTGTGCTGTAGGCACGGGAGCCTCCCAACTGTGCAAGTTAGGCTATGTCAGCCCATTTACACTCCAGGAAGCTGAAGTCCAGAGAGGTGAAGGGACTTGCCCAGGAGCACAGAGCTTTTAAATTAGGGGGCCAGAATGACACCCAGTTCTCCTGTTGGGCAAGGCTAGTGCTATGGGGTTACTCCTGCCAGAGATCTTCCCCAGACCTCTGTTCCCCGGAGGTGCCAGCTGAAGGCAGAGAGACCGGGTGGGTCAAGGCTCAGATATGGAGGAGGGGGCAAGGCCATAACTTCGACCCCTGTAACTGTCTGGGAAGGAACTTGGATATGGGGAATTTTCATTTAGGCGCTGGCTTGGAGGTGAGATCTTATTACACCAAGGGGTGGAGGGGAGGAGAGATCCTAAGAGAGCACTGGGTCTCCCGTCGGCCTTTTCACTCTTCTTTCATGTCCTCTTCTTAAGCCCCTCTCAGGCCCTGTTCCACTCTCCATGGACAGAGGGCATTCTGAGCCCAGGTGAGCCTCTCACCTCCAGCTGGCCTTGCTGCCCCGCCCACCCAGAGCCTCTCTGGCTGCTTTTGCCACAAGGAGGCAGACCTCCAGCTTGCCAGCGGTCCTGGGCCAGCAGGGGACTATGTGCAGGGGTTGGGGGGGGGGGGGGGGGGGGGGGGGGGGAGGTAGAGGGAATAACATCCTAGGCTCCATGGGGAGCTCCATGCAGCTCCCTTACACAGAGGCTGCTTTCCCTGAGGTTACTCCTGCCTTCCCTTTGCTCCTGTCCACTGGGATGGAGCCCTAAGGCCACCCATCTGCCGACTTTACCCTCCCAGACCTGAGGTGCAGGCTGTGTCCACAGACACAGCACCCCCCACAAAGAGCCTGACCTTTCCTTCCCCTGGTGGGATGAGGAGTGGCTGGAGTGGGAGAGCAGAGGGAGAGGACAGGCCGAGGACTGGGCAGGGCCAGGAAGGGAAGAGATAGCATTTCTGGTGCTAGCCCCTGTTGCTGTGTGACCTCAGGCAAGCTCCCTGCCCTCTCTAGGCAGCAGTCCATTGTCTGTGGATTGGAGAAGCACAGGGCTCACAAGCTTATTCACCGTGAGGCGTGAGGCGAGGTAATGCAGGTGGAGCCTGAGAATAGTTTTGCCCATGGCCACCTGTGGTCATCTGGGAGGCTGTGTGGGGAGGGAGGGGGAAGGAGGGGGAGATCCAGCAGCTCAGGGGGAAGGGGCTGAGGGAAATCCTGCAGGAGTCCCTCCCAGCACTCTTGAGAAGGCTGGGAGGGGCTGTGGAGAGGAGAGGGTTTAGCGGGGACAAAGAAAGGAGAGGTATTGTCACCAGGTTGTGTAGGGACAGAAAGGGGTTTGAGGAGGTTTACAGAGGCTGACATCTACCTGGACAGCAAGTGGCTCACCCACACCAGGAAACCCCTGGCCTTCTCCTCGGGCAACGAAGAGCCAAGATCCAGGGCTGATGACTTATGTGTCCCACCAGTGCTTTCCCCTGCGGAGCGACACCACCAGCCTCCCCAGTGGCCCCACCTTACCCACCCCCTTGTGTCTTACTGCAGGGCCCTGTCCTAATGAGGCTGCTGGGAGATGGTTTCCCTGCAGGGCACGCTTGATCTAGGTTAATGGCTCCTCATTGGGCCTGAGTGATGTCCCGGTGCCTGCAATGAACCAAACGTAGTTATTGATCCCTTTGTCCTTGCCAGGTCCCAGACAATAGAATTACAGCCCCATGTCCACCCTCCCAGAGCAAGGGCAGCCTTCCCTTAGCTGGCCCTTGTTTGGGGTGGGGGTGGGGGCGCTGTGCTGTCCTGTCTGGGGCCCCCCCGCAAAGATTCTGTGTCTGAGGCTTCCAGCACAGGCTGGGGCAGAGGAGGACAAACACCGGAGCAGGGGTCCAGAGACTCAACTCTGGGTCACCAGGCGACCCTGGGCAGTTCACATGACCTCTGGTTTCCTTACCCTCCCCCTCCCCTCCACCCCGCCCCAACCCCGGAGCTTTCTCTCTTTAGAATCCGGACTCACCCATGGCACTTCCCTGCTTACAGGCTGTCAGTGGCTTGCTACTGCCTAAGGAGAAAGTCCAGACGCCCCGGCCAGCGCTGGAGACTTTCACATTTGGCCTGCAGCTCTCTGGGGGGCCAGATCTTCCCCACCCTTGCATTTGAGCCATCCCAGCTGCTTGCCATGTAGCCAGAGTGCCTAGTTCCGCCAGAGTGTGTGGGAGGAGTAGCCTATGGTTGAAGACACAGGTTCAGGGTCAAGTGCTCAGGAAGGAGTCGTCCAGTATCCCTGACATCCTTGGGCTCCCCTTCTTCCTGAACATCCAGTAGCCCTCACTTCCTGGCCCCCCTGACCTAGGAGTGAATCCGGGCAGAAGAGACCCACTCTGCTTCCACTTGGCCCATATGATTCTCCTGTGGGCCATCCTCAGCTCTATTTCTGCTCTGCAGCAACCTCCAAGGCCACAGGCTAGACGCGGAGGTACCAGAGGATAAGGGAGCCCGGGTCCCTGAGCCACAGCTGGGAGGAGGGGCTCCTGACTCTCACAGGACTGTGATGTGAGCAAGCAGTCAGCGTGCGCAAAGCCACGGAGATCTGGGGGATCACAGCTATGGCAGTTCACCACCCCGACTTACCAAACTCTTAGGAGTAACTGTGGGCAAGTCGGCAATATAACACTGGGTTTGCCATCTGCGAAATGAGACAGGAATACCTATCTGGCAGAATTAGGCAGGGACTTAGCGAAACTGAAGCTATCTGTCGACATTCCTAAGCCTTCCCACGTGCCCCTCCTGTTGCCTGGCCTTCTCTCCCCAGCCTCCTCCACTCTGGGCCCCACTGCTCCGTGAGGCCTTTCCAAGCCCCCAGCATTCGGGCTCCCACACCAGAGCTCAGCAGCCAGCCCAAAGACACGTTCTGCTGTCCTCCTTCCTCCCTGCGCCATTCTCCATTGTCTGTCTGTCTCTCTCCAGACTGGGCCTGGTATGACCCAGGACCCACAAATGGCTCTTTCGTTTGTAAGGCGAGACTTGTCCTGCCTGCCTTCCAGGATAGGGCTGGGTCTGGAGGTCTGGAGGCTGTGCGTGTGAAACTGCTCTGCAAAACCGAGAGGCCTGCCGGAGACTCTAAGGAGTTGGTTCCTTGACCCCAGCACCCCTTGTCTCCGGCCCTGGCTTTGGCCCCATTCCTGGGGCCCTGGCCGCTGAAACTCTTCTCTCTGCCTTGGCTCTCTGTGTCTCTGAGCCCTGAGGATGACAGTGGCCCAGGCAGCTGGCCCCACCCAGAACTCAGGTGAAACCCCTAAACTGGACCAGAGCCCACCCTCTTCCCCAGCCCAACCGCCATGCTCCAGGCCCCCCATAGATGCTGGCCAGGGGTGGCTGTGGACAGCGGAGTTTGACCAGCAGACGCTCGCACCACCAGAGCCCAGACAGAAGCCAGCTCCTCAAGCTTCCCTCACTCCCTCATCTGTCTCTCTCCTCCCAGGTGCAGGGGGTCAGGAGTATGGGGTTTCTCCTTGGCTCAGGTAAGCCTGGGTGGCCTGCCTCCTTTGTCCCTGTGACATGGAAGGTAGGGATAAGGGTCCCGAAGGCTTGCAGGAAGCTACCTACGGGAGGCATGGAGGAGGGGAAGAGGGGGTGGGAGCTCACAGAGGTGAGGAAAGCCCGTGCCCACTGGGCCCCAGGGCTCTGGTTCGGTTGTGACCTGGGTCTGTGGAAGGAGCACCATATTGAGTTCACGGGGCCAGACCTGGCTGGCACCTGCCTCCCCTACCCCAGCGGCTGGGTAAGTCTGGGAAGGGGAGCCCCCGCCTCGGGCAGTGGGTGTGTGGGCTGGACCAGGAGGTGACATACCCCTCCCACATTTCCTCCTCACTCCTCCCCTCATGCTTTGGACCTAGGTAGAGCCAGAGCAGGAGGAGTGAGACATGGCATGAGCCACCAAAGTCTTTGTCTGGGTGACCTTTCCAACTGGTCGAGGACAATGATTCTCCCCAGATGGAGCCCCCATTTCTCCTGGGGGCGAATCCAGCTGGGTAAGGATGCTCTGCAGGTGTGCAGGCAGGATTCTCCTACTGGAGCTCCCCATGGTTCCTGGAGGCTGCCCCCTTGGGGAATGTGGCCCATCGGGGACCCTGACTTTGAGGCAGCCTAAGGAGTCACCCCTGGCTTCCTTGTCCCTGAGGTCTCCTGCCCCGCGAGGGGACAGAAGCCTGCAGGTCGCCTGTGCCACACAGACCACACTGAGGAACTGATTTTCACTTTGTAGGTCACACAAACACCGTCGTCATGGTGACATTGGTGGGCTTCCTGGTAGATGTGGGAGATGTGCTCAGTCTCATGGCTTCTCCCTGACACACCAGCTCTAGTCTGTCCCTGTTGCTCTCCTGGTAAGGCTTACGTGGGCTCGGCCACCTGTACCCACTCAACCCTGTCCCTACTTCGCTCCAAATGTCACAGCAGCAGCATTTCCCACGTTTGTCGGGGTTTTCAGGCCTTGTTTTAAACGTCACAGCTATGGTTTATGTAACTGTTCTATTGTTATTGGAAGCTTCCGTGGCTTCTGGTTTTTCAGTGTTACAGAAAATGCTGCACAGAACATTTCTGAGGACTGTGCTTTCTCCTGCCTGAAAACGGCTCTCCAGGCGAGATTTCCAGAACTGGGGCTGCTAGCTCAAAGGGCTCCCTTGTTTTGAGTCATGACACATCAGGGTTGGAAAGTCGCTCAGAAATGACCCAGTCCCTTCCATCCTGGAGATGAGGAGACAAGCTCCAGAGAGGAGAGATGGCCTGGTTAAGGTAACTCGCATGTCTGTGGTGCTGGACCAAGAATCTGCTGCTCCTTCCTCTCCTGGAAAAGAGGACAGAGCTACCGCAGATGCCCCTCTATGGAGATTTTAAAAAAATCTTTATTGAGATAGAATTCATACACCATTCTATGTCTTTACTGAGAGAGAAATTATAATATACCACGTAAGTCACCCACTTAAAGTACACACCTCAGTGGCTTTTAGTATCTTCAAGAGCTGTGTGACCATCACCACAATCAATATTAGAACATTTTTGTCACCCCCAAAAGAAACGCTGTCCCCTTTGTCTCTCAACCTTCCTTTCCCCGTCCTGCCCCCAGCCCCTGGCAACCACCAGTCTGCCTTCTGTCTCTATGGATTTGCCTCTTTTCGGTATTTCATGTAAATGGAATCACACAGTCTGTGGCCTTTTGTGTCTGGCTTCTGTCACTTAGCGTCATGTTTTCAAGGTTCCCTTTGTAGTGTGTACCAGTTCTCCATTCCTATTTATGGCCAAATACTACTTTATGTATAAATATACTACAATTTGCTTATCAGCCCATCAGTTGATAAACATTTGGGTTGTTCCAACTCTTTGGCAGCCTCACTGGAGCCTGCCTGGCCCTTGCGGGGGAGGCCTTGAACCACTGGCTGGGCTTCCTCTGCTCAAGTGCCTGCCCACTTCCCTGTCCCTTCACTTAGCTCCGCCTCCAGCGAAACTTTCCCTTGCAGCCCGCCCCCCTCCATTTCCCTGTTGGGTGGGTGGAGGCCATGGAGCAAAAGTACCTCCTGGAAAGGTAGAAGACAAGCCTGGAACTCACCTGGGAGACCTGAGGCCAGTGCTCCGGGGGCAGCTGCCCCATAACACGCGGAATCCAGCACGTGGCTTGGACTGATGTGTCCATCCATTGACTCATTCACTCACTTATTCTCTTATTCCTCCGTTTCCTCGATGAACCTGCCCTGAGTACTGGGCCCTGGACCGGAATGAGGTCCTCGAGGAGCCATGGTCTGGTGAGGACACAGTCCAGCAGAAACTCTGGTGACATTGGGTGATGCTGCAGGACACTAGGGCAGCTCAGGGTCACAGCCCAGAGAGAAGGGAGCCCAACCACAGGACAGAAAGAGGATATTGGAATCTCCTTGGATTTCTATATAGTTGCAGTGAACAATCTGACAATGCAAGTGAGAAAACAATTCCATTTACTGTAGCATCAAAGAACAACGTACTTAGGAATAAATGCAACAAAAGAAGTGAAGAACTTACACCCTGGAAATTATAGAACACTGTTGAAAGAAAGTAAAAGCAGATCTAAATAAATGAAAATAAATGTCCAAGGATCAGAAGATTCGATACTGTCAGTATGGCAATATTCCCCAAATTGACCTACAGATTCTATGTAATCTCTATCAAAATCCAGCTGGCTTCTCCAAAAAATCGAAAAGTTGATCCTGCCATTGTTCATATGGAAAAGTAAGAAACCCAGAATAGCCAACACAGCACTGAGAAAGAACAATAGTTAAAGAATTTCTGATTTCAAAACTTACTATGAAGTTACCTTAACTAAGATTGGAATGGGGAGGGGGGTGCCTGGCTGGCCCAGTTGGTGGAGTATGTGACTCTTGATCTCAGGGTTGTGAGTTCAATCCCCATATTGGGCAGGTAGCCTATTTAAAATAAATACATTAATTAAATAAAAATAAAATCTGGGAAAAAAAAAGACTGTGTGGTACCAATACAAGGTTGTACTCCCATCAGTGGAATAGAACTTAGAGTCTAGAAATAAGCCCTTGCATTTATATCTAGTCGATTTTTGACAATGGTACCAAGATAATCCAATGAGGTAAAGAATCATTTTTCCAACGAAAGGTGTTGGGAGACTGGATAGGTAAAGAATGAATTCTGATTCTTGTGTCACAGCATATACAAAAGTTAATTCAAAATGGATCAAAGATTTAAATGTAAGACCTTAAATGACAAAACTCTTACAAGAAAACAGACATGATCTCATGACGTTGGAATAAGCAATGGTTCCTTAGGTATGACACTAAGAGCACGAGCAACCAAAGAAGAAAATGGGTAAATTGGACTTCTTCAGAATTAAAAAACAAACAAACAAACAAAAAAACATGCTTCAAAGGACACCACCCAGAAAGCAGATGGCCCCGCATACTTGGCCGAGGGTGAGTGGGAAACCTGATCAGAGACCTGGTTTACAGGTCATCAGCTCGACACACAGCTGGGTTCAGACACAGCCCAAGTGACCATGGCAGAGGGCTGTTTGTCCCGCTGGTCCTCAATGGGGCACTCGGTGATGTGGGAAGTGACATCCTCACCAATGTCACCACCTACCAGGGAGCACCGTCCAGGTGTCAGGAGCACCTCCCCACCCTTGGGATCAAGATAAGATGGCCAAGAACCCCAAACCCTGTGCTCTGCCGGGGGCCTGAAGCCCTCTAGGAGGTCTGTTACTACAAGGCAGAGCTCACGGACCCTTATTCTTCCCACTTTGGCTCCCACACGGGGGTCTGGTCCTTGGGCCTCTAGGAAGGCCCCTCATGTGAAGCATCACATGAAGATCTGACCAGCTCGTCATTCTGAAGAGGGCTCTCACCATTGCCGGCAAAGCAAATAACTTTAGGATAACATTTTGGATGACCCTAAATTTGCCCATGGGGGTGCTTGGCCTCCCCTCATAGTGGCTCCTCCTCTCCTCCTCCCCTATTCCTCACCTGGTGTCCTTGGAGACACCACCACAGCCTCACCTGCCTCCTACACCTGAAGCTTGTCTTCTTTCCCACATCAGCTCCTGCCTTGTCAGGGAGCAAAGAGTTTTCCAAAGAGGCAGGTCCTCTCTCCTCTCGTTGCACCAGCAGGTGGAGTGGGGACAGGTGCGGTGGCTCAGAGCGATCTGACAGCACCTAGGGTTTGAAGTATGTGGAAGTCTGCAGCGGCCATTCCAGTGCTGGCTTCTCCTCACAGGCAGCTCCCGCTCGGGTCTCTAGGAGTCTTCATGAGGATGTTTCTCGTAGTGTTACTTATGGCCAGGAAGCGTGGGATTAAACCAGGGGTCCAACACTGGGATAACAGGTAGTTGGGAGTCACACAGCCATCAGGAGCCATGAACAAGGTCCCATTCCATCACCGGGCGATCCTGAAAATATGGTTCTGAGTGCAAACCCACCTGAGGGACAGAGGCCATATGGTGAAACCACTTACGTCAACGGAGAACACAGGCATAGAGAATCATATTAGATAGTTCTAAGGGTATGGAAGGATGCCCATGGGGGGATGGGGGCGCAGGGGGACGAAGGGAACACTGAAATAAGTCTGCACGTGGCACTTCTCGGGGCCTGAGCAGAGGTCTGTGCCCTGACTCGGGCATTTGGGGGGAAGAGGCAGGGGTGGGGAAGGGCACCGTGGCTGGAGGGAGAGGGTGAGTCGCTGCAGGGGTTGCGGGGAGCTTCCGTGGGGAGACCCAGGCAGGGCAGCAGCCCCAAGGGTCAGCATTTGACCATGTAGGCCTGGGCCAGGGCAGGGGCGGGATGGACCAGAAGACGTGGCCTTCTGTGTGTCTCTCCGCTGAGGTCTGAGTGCGAGGCTGAGCCAGCCAGAATTCTTGGGCCCCCTCTGGCTGAGTGCAGGAGGCAGCCATCCCCAGTGGAGGGGTAGGAGTCTTGGCCCCTGGAGGTGAGCCAAGGGATGCGGATGTTCAGAAATGTGCGGACGTGAGCAGCTCTGCAGTCCCTGCCCTGAGTCTGGCCTGCACTCGGCCCCTCCAGCATCCGCCACCCTGGAGGCCAATGGCTCTGCACTGAGCTTGGGTGGGAAGGACCCCCCGGGCAGAAGGGAGCGGGAGTCGCTGTGAATGTCTTGGCAGCTTGACCTCATCTTCCTCCTGATTCAAATGATCTTGCGAAGAGTGTGCCCAAGTTCACTGATAATGACTCCAGCATGTGGAGGCTCTGCCAGGGCTGGGGAAAGGGGAGGGCCTGCTTCCTCCTTGCCTAGAAGCTGTCCAAGAGCCGGCCCACGAACGGGTTATGCGCTATGACCTTGGCAAGGGATCTAGCTGCATTCAATTTCACCCTGATTCTTGGCCATCTCCCTACCCTCCTGGGTTAATTTTTTGAACATATTATGACATTTTCAAACACACAAAAAAGTTGATAGAATCAGACAGTGAACAACTGTATGCTCACCACCTAGAAGTACAACTTATATTTAATATCCGTGCTTTATCACACAGCTATCTATGCATCATTCTACCCATCTGTCAATCCATTTTATCTTTTAATAACGTTCAAAGTATTGGGGAGGGTATGTGCTATGGTGAGTGCTGGGAAATGTGTAAGCCTGACGATTCACAGACCTGTACCCCTTATATGTATAATATAATATATTATAATTATATAATATATAATTATATTATATTATATAATTAATATAATATAATTATAATATATTAACATATAATTACATTATATGTTAATTTAAAAAAATAACGTTCAAAGTAATTTGCAGACATCAGCACTCTTCTCCTGCTCTCCGCAAACATTTCAGCATGCATGCATTGACTTGAAATCAATACTCATTTACATTTTTTGGGTATATACAACGAAACGCACAGGTCCTGACCAATGCAAACACCCGTGTAGCCCAGACTGCTGTGAAGATAGGGAGCACTATGTTCTTCCCTGAAAGGTTTAAGTCCTTTCTCTGGCAATGTCCACCTCAGCCCTCTAGAAGCAAGTCTGTTCTGATGGGTTTTGCCTATTCTAGAAACTCATATAAATGCCATCTTACAGTGTCAGACTTTTTAAAAATCAGCATAATATTTTTGAGATTCACGGAGTTTGCTGAATATATCTGTAGCTTGTTCCTTTTTTTTTTTAGATTTTATTTGTTTATTTGACAGACAGAGATCATAAGTAGGCAGAGAGGCAGGCAGAGAGAGAGAGGGAAGCAGACTCCCTGCTGAGCAGAGAGCCCGATGCGTGGCTCGATCCCAGGACCCTGAGATCATGACCTGAGCCAAAGGCAGAGGCTTAAACTATTGAGCCACCTAAGCGCCCCGCTTGTTCCTTTTTGTTGCTGAGTAGTGTTGGGTTGTATGATTATACCACACTCTGTTCATCTGTTGCCTTATTGATGGACAGTTGGGCCATTTCCAGTTGTTGGCTCTTACAAAGAAACCTGCTAAGAATGTTTGTGTATGAGCCTTTGTGTGGACATATGTCTTCGTTTCTCTTGGGTAAATATTTAATATTGTAATTGCTGGCTCATATGTAGATGTATATTTAATTTTATAAGAAACTGACAGATCTTTTCCCAAAGTGGCTGTATTCTCTTCCCTCCCACCAGCAGCGTCTGAGAGTACACCCACTGCTCCACATTCTTGGGTTAATTTTGAATCTGGATCCTGTCATTCAACAAGCTCACCATCCTTTCTAGCCAGTGTGATGCTTGGGGTTGATTAATAGGTATACTGTGGCCCATCCAACACACTGCCAAGCTTTTGGGACAGGATGGAGCCCCATGGTTGAGTATTAGAGGCCCACTCTGTGAATAATTAGTTGTTCCATCATCTATGTAAATGAACCACTGAGCTACAACCTGTACACATCACCTCCAGGTTATCATGAGATGGTCGGTCACTTCGAGAAATGCTATGTTTCCTCCTAATGCCCGCTGAATATCAAAGAGGGGAGGGGGTTTGTGTTGGCATGACCAGCTGAGGAACCCTGCATGTCGGTGACCATTGCCTCCTTCCAGAAGAGACTGCAGGTGTCACTTTCCAGTTCTTGTAAATAAAGCCATTTGAATAACTTGAGAAATCTTGCTGGAGATAAAATTTAAGCTTATCTGTATGCAGGCTTTTCAATCCCTTCTTGGAAATGGGCACAAAGTTTCCCTGTCACTTCTCTGCTGGCCGCCTGCATGCCTTCCTGATTTTTCAAAGGTCACTGATGGTGAATGCTTGACTGTGTCTGTGGGTTTCTATGGTTCCTTAGACCTGGGGAGGGGAGAGGAAGGAGGAAGGCCAACAATAGACATGACTGAACACCTGTTTGTGCAATAGGCGTGTTCCTACATTCCTACACGCCATCTCATCTCAAGGGTCATCACCATCCTCCTTTCAGACGAGGAAACTGGGCCCCACCGGAGCTAAATAATTTTCCAAGATCACAGGGCTGGTGTTTGAACATGATTACATGACTCCAAAGCTTTCTCCTACAGACTCTAAAGAGCCCTTTGGTGGTCTTGAGTGTGGGGTGTGAACCTCAAACCTGCATTTTGGGGGACGGAGGCCATTCCAGTGGAGCAGCAGGAAGATTTCCTACCACTGAAGAGATGAGCTTGGGAGAGTCTGGACCCAACTGAGGTCAGTGGAGGACACATGGCTTGGAAGTGAACACACTCTTCGTGACTGGTGCACCTGCTGCCTGTGCCCTGGCCTGTCTTTACTGGGGGCCAGATAGGTGGAAAACAAATCCCCAAGCTCAGTCAGTAAGTGGGGCCACCAGGATCCAAATCCCGGCCTCTCTACTCCAAAGTACCTATTGAACTCATTCTCTTCGTGCCTTCTGCCCATGACGTGAGTTTGTTAGGGGCGTGGCAGGCCCAGGTGTCTGATTTTGGACCCTGCAGCAGGTCCCATTGTGAGCACAACAGCCTTGCCCAAAGGATCCATCCCAGGAACAAACCCAGGGAAGGCATGGGGGTGAGGACCTGGTCCTGGGAGATGAGATTGTTCATTGGCTTTCAAGGCTGTCAGTCACCATCACCCTGCAAATCAGGGAGCATCTTGAGGCATCTTTTATTTCTAAATTTGTGAGGAGGAGGTAGGATTTAGGAAGGCAGGGCTGGACCATGACGATAATTAATTTTGGGAAAGCAACCTTGCACATCCAGAAAGACAGGCCCCCAAGTGTCCAGAGGACAAGTGGCCCTCGGAGGCAGCATGGCCAGTGGACTGGGGCAGGGAGAAAGAATGTTTGCAAACCTTTCAGATGTTTGCAGAGTTTGGCCAGATTGTCTATTATTTTTTTAAAAAGATTTCATTTATTTACTTATTTGAGAGCGAGAGAGAGAGAGAACAAGCAGAGGAGTAGCAGACAGAGGGAGAAGCAGGCTCCCTGCTAAGCAGAGAGCCTAAACTGCTGGGCTTGATCCCAGCATCCTGGCATCATGACCTGAGCCAAAGGCAGACGCTCAACTGACTGAGCCACCCAGGTGCCCCCAGATGGCCTATTAAGATGAAGGACCGTGGCATTATACTGCCCAAAGCCTGGCATGCAGCAGGCGCTAAACAAGATACATAATGTTAAAATTGTACATGTCATAAACAGAGCCATTGTCTGTGGGCTGGTACATTTCTTGGAAGGAATGAGGACCCAGTCACCAGAGAGGGTTCTTGGGTCCAACAATGATGTCTGTGTAGAATTAGCTGACAGCTGAGCCAGTGGCCCGGGAAACTGGGCTTAGAGGGTTTAACTCAAGTGGCTACAGATGCAAATGCAGGGCCTTTTACAGTCTTGATGGAACCAGAGGACAAGTTATATGTGTGTCTTGGAGGATGAGTTGGGCAAAGGTACAAAGGGTACGTACAGCCTGTCCTTAGGGTTTCAGGGGTGGGGTATCCTATAGGCTTCTTCAGTTTGGAGTGTACCCAAGCCTTGTTGGGGCTGCTCGAGCCCTCCCTCCAATCTGAGAGAGGAGTAGACACAGGACCAGGGAGACCTGAACGCCAGGGCCCAGCCTGATGGGCCACCTGGAGCTGGGAAGAGAAGGAGCCTGACCACATGAACAAGAGCCCCATTGCAGTGGTGTGGGGCAAGGGCACTGCGCTGGTGGATTGGGTTTCATTATGTCTTCTGAGCATTTACAGATCCTTCTAACCCTCTGTGATCTCAGCTGCGAAACAGGGACAATGATGCCAATCCCTGACCTGACCAATTCACAGAGCTGATGGGAGGCTGAAAAGAGCTTAATAGGGACAGCTCGGGTAGGATGTGGAAGGTGGTGACAGACCATTGTTCCTGCCATAGCAACGAGGATCAGTGAACTCAAAGGCAGATTGAAATAAATTATCCAAACTCAAGAGTGTGGCAGACAAATTTTTTTAAAATGTTTCCTTTAAAGTCATAGGAAAGCTGTGGAGATGTGCACACACACAGTCTAAGCAAACTAAATTACAGAGAGGGCAAAGCCTTCCAGGAGAGAAGAGATTGGCAGTTGCTTTCATACTGTGTGAGTGGGGGTGGTTGCCTAAACTAGGTAGTGGAGGAGCAGGCCTGATAGGTGGAGAGACTTTGCTGGGAAAGGAGAAAATGTCCAAATTTTCAACAACCAGGTGAACTAGTCTGGTGTATCAGAATCTAGATGAGCCCCTTTGGGCACCTGGGTGGCTCAGTTGGTTAAGCATCTGATTCTTAATTTTGGCTCAGGTCATGATCTCATAGTCATGAGATCGAGCCCCACATCAGGCTCTGCTTTTAACATGGAGTCTGCTTGAGATTGTCTCTCTCCCTCTGCCCCTCCCCTGCTCTCTCAAAATAAATAAATAAAACTTAAAAAAAAAAGTCTAGAGGAGCCCCAAATATAGAGCTATCCTCTACCAGCTGGCCTGCCAGTTCTCCTCCGTGGAGCTTTGGCTGAATAAGCATTAGCTGGGGTCGGGGTTGGAAAGTAGACATAGATGATAGGTAGTTAGATGGATGATAGGTAAGTAGATAGAAACATGGATGGATAGAAACAGAGAGAGAGGTGAGAGAGGTATCTCACAGTGGTTAGACCCAAAGCCCTGCTGAAGGGGGAGGGGAGCTGAACTCACCCTTGAAACAGTAAAACCTCAATGAACTGAGACTAACCCAGCTGCCATCTTGCTCAACTCTGGATAAGAACAATGAGGTAGCCCCTCAGGCTAGCAATCTGTCAGAGGAAAGATAGAGTGGATAAAAAGACAAGATGCGACCATATGTCTATAAGAAATCCACTTTACATATAAAGAGACACATAGATTAAAAGTAAATGGAGGGTCACCTGGGTGGTTCAGTGGGTTGAGCCTCTGCCTTTGGTTTGGGTTGTGATCTCAGGGTCCTGGGATCGGGCCCCGCTTTGGGCTCTCTGCTCGGCGGGGAGCCTGCTTCCCCCTCTCTCTCTGCCTGCCTCTCTGCCTACTTGTGATTTCTTTCTGTGTCAAATAAATAAATAAAATATTGAAAAAAAAAGTAAATGGAGAAAGGTATACCATGTGAACACTAACCAAAAGAGAGCAGGAATATTAATTTTATTTTAAATTAATTTTAATATTAATATTAAACAAATATTAATATTAAATATTAATTTCAGACAATGCCAACTTCAGACCAAGGGAAGTTATCACAAATTAAGGGGAGCATTACATAATGATAAAGAAGCCAATTCTCCAAGAAATCATAACAATCCCTAATGAGCATGCAGCTAACAACAGAGTATCAAAATATGTCAGGCAAAAATGGATAGAACTGTAAGGTGGAACAGGTGAAACCACTATTACAGTTGGAGGCTCAACATTTCTCCATCAGAAATGGACAGAATTGGGGCATCTTAGCGGCTCAGTCAGTTAAGCATCTGACTCTTGATTTCAGCTCAGATCATGATCCCAGGGTTGTGAATTCAAGCCCCACATTGTTTAGGATTCTCTCTCTCCTTCTGCCCCTCCCCTCACCTCTCTCTCTAAAAAAAAAGAAAAAGAAAGAAATAGACAGAATCATCAGGCAGAATCTATAGACTAACTCATTCAACATCAGAATACATATTCTCAAGCTCACATGGAATATTCACCAAAACAGATTACAGCCTGGGACAGAAAACACACTCAAGCAAATATAAAAGAAGAAAAATCATATAATATCTGCTCTCAGATAAAAAGCAAAGTAAACTAGCAATCAATAACAGAAAAATAGCTGGAAAATTATAAAGTACTAGGAGATCAAACGACACACTTCTTTTTTTTAGAGATTTTTTTTTTTATTTGACAGAGAGAGAAAAAGCACAAGTAGGCAGAACAGCAGGCAGAGGGAGAGGGAGAAGCAGGCTCTCCACTGAGCAGAGAGCCGATGCAGGGCTTGATCCCATGACCCTGGGATCATGACCTGAGCCAAAGACAACTGCCACCCAGGCACCCCTAAACAACACTCTTCTAAATAATATGTGGGTTAATGAAGAAATCTCAAGAGAAATTTTAAAATATTCAGAACAAAATGAAAGTAAAAATACAACTTATCGAAATTTGTGGGATGCAACAAAACTCATGCTTAGAGGAAAATTTATAGCATTGAACACATATTAGAAAAGAAGAAAGGTTTAAGACCAATTATCTAAGCTTCCACCTTAAGACACTAAAAAAAGAAGTTTAAATTAAATCCAAGTGAGAAGAAGAAAAGAAGTAGTAAAAGTTAGAATAGAATCAATCAAATTGAAAAGAGGAAATCAAGAGAAAATCAATGAAAACAAAAGCTGGTTCTTTGAAAGGATCAATAAAACTGATAACCCTTTAGTTAGTCTAAGAAAAAATTACTAATATCAGGACACAATTACTAATTTACTAAATTACTAAAGTACTAAATCAGGACGCAAATTACTAATATCAGAAATGACAGAGGGGACATCACTACAGATCCTTTATTAAATGGATAACAAGGGAATATTATGAATTACAGTATAACTTGATAATCTGGACTAATTGGACCAATTCCTTGAAAGACACAACTCACACAAGGAGAAATAGACAATCTGAATATTAAAGACATTGATTCAATAACGAAAAACTTTCCAAAACAGAAAGCACCAGGCCCAGATGGGTTCACTAGTGAATTCTACCTGGCATTTAAGGAAGAAATTATACCAATTTTCTACAATTTCTTGCAGAGGATAGAAGGAGAGGGAATACTTCCTGACTCATTTTATGAGGCCCTTATCACCCAAATACCAAAATCAGACAAAGACATTATAAGAAAAGAAAACTATAAACCAATACCTTTCATGAACATAGATGCAAGTAAAAGCTTGGAGAATTCATTGCTAGGAGACCTACACTACCAGAAATACTAAAGGAAGTTCTTCAGGCCAGAATCCCAGATGGAAGCCCAGACTACCAGAAAGAAATGGAGGGGTACCTGGGTGGCTCAGTAGATTAAAGCCTCTGCCTTTGGCTCAGGTCATGATCCCAGGGTTCTGGGATCGAGCCCTGCATCGCATCGGGGCTCTCTGCTAAGCAGTGAGCCTGCTTCCTCCTCTCTCTCTGCCTACTCTCTCTGTCTAATAAATAAACTCTTAAAAGAAAAAAAAGAAAGAAATGGAGACACCAGAAATTGTAAACATGTGGATGAATATAACAGATTGATTTCTGCCCCCACTTTTAAAAAAAGACTTTTGACTGTTTAAAGCAAAAAAATCATAAGAATGCAGAAGTAAAATATGGTGACACTAGCACAAAGGACTGAGAGGGGTAAATGAATTATATTGTTGCAAGACTCATAAATTATATCGTTGCAAGACTCATTTATTATCCCCGATGTGAGTGATGGCCCCAGGGTGTACCCATTTGCAGAGTCTCCTGGAGGACTTAAGATTTGTACATTTCGTTGCATGTTAATTACACTGTACTTCAATAAGGTACTATTAACATAAGAAGAGAGAACTATGTAGAGGTCTGTAAGCTGTGGGGGACGCGCAGCAGAGAGGATGTTTATGTTTGTCACTGGGGAGTCAGGTCCTGCTCCCGGGAGGAGGCTGTTAAAGCTGAAGGTGGAGGAGGGCTGAGAGGTTCAGTCTGCTTCCTGCGGTGCTGCCAAGGCAGGAATTTCCCCGCGTGATTGACTCCTGCTGGAGCCCCTCTTCCTGCCTTCATGGGAGCTGCAACAGGGCTAGGCCTATGACATGCAGGGCCCTGAAGCCTGGCCTTCCTGTCCTAGGACTTGGTGGGGAGGGGGATTGCAGAGGAGCTGGAAGACTGCCCACCCCCTTTCCGGGACCCTGTCCTTGTGGTGGGGAAAACTAGAACATCAGCCTGGAAGGGACTTCTGGTTCAGACAATTCGCTGCTGCTGTTTTGCAGCGAGAGGACTTGGGGTTTAGAATAAATTTCAGAAATTGGACTTGAAATCAGCTGCCTAAGGCCCATTTAACTTTGTCTTCCCTGAACAAGCCAGAGAATCTACAGTGCCCCTCTGCCCCTTTTTAAAAACAATCCTCATCCCACCAATGCCCTTGCTTTGTTAGCTTGGGGAAAGCAGCTGATAAAACTAATTCATCCTAGGGTGTGAGTGGTTGATACTCATTTTAAGCCTTCCTAAAAGGGCATGCAGATTAGCCACCTCCAAGAAACTGTGCTAATGATGCGGTCCCATCCAGTATGGCAGGCTGAGGAGAAATATTTGGGGCCAGGGGCAGACAAAGGAGGTGAGAAAAGTGTTGCCAGGCTGCAGGTAGCATGGTGTGCAAGGGAAGGCAAGGTTCTGCCCCTGCTCCAGCTCACTGGCTCACCTTGGACACACTAGATGACCTCCGTGGGCCTGGTTCTTCCTCTGTAAATTGAAGGCTGGACCCGAGAATAGCTCAGAAGGTCCTTCACCTCTGACATCCTAACCCTTTTCACTTAATATCCTTCTAGTGAGTTCACTTTACAAGAGTGGTTTTGCTACCATCTTTGTCTCTTATGACAAGTCTAGGAGATTAGATCCTGGGGTGGGGTGGGGGTGTTTCTCCGTTTTCCAGGTGAGGAAATGGGGCAGAGAAGGAAGGCCAGGCAGTGGGATGGATTCTGCGTTTCCTCCATCCCCTCCAGGCTGCCTCCTGCAAGGGGCTGGAGGAGCCTTCTTTTTATGCCAGAATCCTGGCTGCTTCCCTGGCCTGCCCAGGGCAGCAGTGCTCTCCTCAGATGGGGCCCCAGAGAGAAAGAGGGGACCCCTGCCAGAGGGCTTATTTCCTCCCAGCTTCTCCCCAACATCAGACCTCAGAGCCACCTCCAATATCTTCCCAATCCCCAAATACCCCTCCCCTTCTGCACCTCTGTCCCTTTGTTCAGGTGTCCCCTCCACCCTGGCTGTCCTTTCCTCCTCTGCCTGCCACACCAACTCTGTCTCTGAAATGGCTCCCCAGGGCTCCCCCTGGCGGGGTGCCATTCACAATCCAAGGTGGACAGCTGTTTCCAGCTGCCTCAGGGGTCTCCCTTGCTCCTGGCAATCTCCCTTAGTGGAAGGACTGTGTCTGGTCCCTCCTGTCCGCCCATTCTGCCATGCACAGTGTCTGCTTCTGGTCACGGTACAGGACACACATTCTGGTCACCTCCATGCGACAGTACAGCGCAGTGTCCCTGAGTGCCCTGGGAGACGGAGGAAAGGTCAGGCTGAGAAGCTACAAAGGCACAAATCTGGTTTCAAATTCCAGCTCAGCACACAGGAGCAGGTAAACCGGGACCCTTGGCCTAATGCCTCTGGGCGTCACCATAAAATGGGAGACCAGTGCCAGCTCTGTGGGCCACGGTGACGAGTAAGGCAAGTGGCATACACGGAGGGAAGGGCTCAGTTAATGACAGTTCTCATCCTCACTGTTTGTACTCCTGTACTCCTGTTTGTACACCTTTGTACCCTGGAGGGCCACAGAGCCTCCTCTTTTCTCACTGTAGACAGGAGTGAGGGTCCCTGCAGCGTCAGCCTTACTAGGTCATGGTGATGGTTAGAGGTGGTCGGGTGGGAGGGTCGTGGGGTCAGCAGTGGTGAGGAGGACCCGGTGGGCCCCATGGCAGCAGCCCCCACACACTAGGGCCTGGAGGTGGCCAGCCTTGCCCTCCCCACTCCCGGGGCGGCTGAGGAACCAGCTGCTGTCCTCTGAGCTCTGCGCTGACAAGGTCAACAGGAGCCTGGGGACACTGCCGCCCCTCCCCAGGGCCTTTTGCTTTTGGGATTTAAAACTGTTTATTTCTAAAATGGAGAGAGTAAGGCCTCTCAGATGGCAGTAGTTATGTGGTAATAAAAAGAGGCTTAATGGGCTCTCATTGAGTGGGGCGGGAGGAGGGGTGAGATGCCACACTGCTGGTCACCAGCGCCATGGGTGCTGCTCCCTAAAGGACAAGGAGGAGGGGATGGGCTGGTGGGGGACAGACGCCCCCTGAGCTGCCTTCTACTCCAAGGAAAGGTCTTCCAGGCAAGAAAGGCCTGAGGCCACCAGACCCTTGTCGGGTCTTGGGATGGGAGTGGGGGGCCCGTGGCCTCATTTGAGGGATTTGCCGTCTGATCAGAGAAGCCATGACCTCATGCCAGGATGTGACCTTAGAGACCATTCATGCTAGGCGTGGCGTGGCCTGGCCACATGTAACTACTCCCATCACACACCTGTTTCTGCTGAACCTACAGGCAGCTGCGGGATTTCTCCCAGCTCAGAGCACTCCAGACTGCCTTGCCTGGCGAGCGGACACCCGGGGATCTGCCGCCAGACCTGGGGTGCCCCCCGAGCCCCTGCCTGATGGGTTCCATTTTCTTAGCTCTCTTGTGCACACAGGGGAAAGCAGTGACTTGGGTCCAGCTGAGGGACCTGGACAGTGACTGTGTCCTCTTGAGCAGACCAGGGGGTTGTGTCGAGCCCCTCATGTCTCCAAAAGTCCACGGAAGTTCGCATCAGCACTGCTGGGAGCTTGGATGGATGGAACATCTCTTCCAAAATTCCCCGAGAAAAGGGACAGATGAGGAAGGTATGTCTGAAAATGGCTTCGGTGTCCTGTCACATTTAATGTTAGCCAGAATGTTCATCCAGGTTCTTGCAGGCAACGGCCGGCTCCAGGGAGGGTTTGACCCCCCAGCTGCTTGACCTTTTTGGCTGCCAGCTGCTGGGGTGACTCCCCCCGACCTTGTGTGCACGTCCCCCTCTCAACCCCCACTATAACATCCTGTCACCAAGGAACCCCCAGCAATCATGACAAACAAACACGGCAAACAGGCAAAGAAAACATGAACACACAGCAACTTTAATTATCAGCAAAGCACACGGAGATCACATTCCAGGAATGTATTTTAACAAGAGGCACCTCCTGGGGAGAAACGGAAAATACTAAGGGAAAAAAAAAAAAAGCCCACCCCTGTCTCTGCCAAACTCATCTCCAGCAGCTGACTTCTGTTTGAGAAAATCCACATCTCAGGAATATTAAATTTTTTATTGTTGTTTTTTTCTCCACCCCCCCCCCCTTCTTTTTTTTTTTTTTTTCTGTTGGGGACCTTTTTTTTTTTTGGGCAAAGAGGGTGTTTATTTTATTTTTTGAACCAGGAGCAACAGCGGTAGAGGGAGAAATGGGGGAACAGCCAAGCTGGCTTTGGGCCTCCTTCTGCCTTGGCTGGGGGTGGGACATGGGTTGCACCCGAGCCCCCTTTTCTGGGCATAGCTGCCAGCCACACAGCCTCCTGCCCTGTGACTGTTGTTGCAGGACTCCTGGTGTTAGAAGGAGTGGACAGGTGAAGTACAGGGGGCGGGCACAGTGGTGCCCTGCCTGGGATTCCGGCTGGGGGTTTGTGGTGACCAGCAAACACCGTCAGCAGGCTCACATGGTGGGGTAGGGTCATCTGCTGAAAAGGCGCAAGGAAGG
Organism: Lontra canadensis; assembly: GCF_010015895.1. Lineage (NCBI taxonomy): Eukaryota > Metazoa > Chordata > Mammalia > Carnivora > Mustelidae > Lontra > Lontra canadensis. The sequence goes on from NW_022631138.1 coordinate 460,345, forward strand.
AGATGGGACTCCCTGCTCATCCATGGGGAGGCGTGAAGGGACTCCCACCCCTACCTCCTGCGGAGACACTCAAGGTTGGTGGCGGGCCTGGAGTCACCAGCAGCTAATCAAGGACCCTTCGAGCACCCATCGTGGAGGCTCCCCGGGGAGGGCTGATGGCACATGCCCACTGAGCTCCAGAGCTTCTCCTCTGGCTCCCCGAACCACGGGGAGGGGCACACCCCAGGGACAGGGTAGTGCAAGAGTTGGCGGGGGACACCCCTGCAGCCCACCTTGGCAGAGTCCCTCTGGGTGTGCAAGGAGAAACCTCTGAAAGAGTGTGAGAACACCCGGAAGCAGGACCACGTGCAGAACAGGATACCATTTGTGTAGAAAAATAGTATATATTTTATGAGAAAACAAGGAATATCTCATTCCTGTATATGAACCTTAGAAGATTCAGAAGAAGACCCCCAGGCCCTCATCCTCAGAGATGGGTGATGCTCTTGACCTTGATCCATGCCCCCTCCCGCTTTGGGCAAAGCACCACTCCAGTCTCCATAGCCCTCCAAGCCACTCCTGTTGAGTTCCCAGAGGGGTCCTGAAGGACCCCGAGCCCACCAGCTGGAGGGTCCCCACCTTTGCCTGGTGTGAGGCTTGAGCCAGAATGGGCTTGGGGGGGGTGCACCTGAGGGAGGAGTTTCCAGGCCCCTTCCCAGCACTAAGCTCCCTTCCCCCTCCCCACCCCCTCTGCTCCTCAGGGGCTGACAGGCGCCATTGTTCAGCACCTGATAGTTCCCTCTGCTCCCCAGCTCCTGCCTCCCTCACTGTCCTCTCAGTTCGGACAGCTATCATGCCATCTCTGAAACACACCCAGTTTCCCACACTCAGTTCTGGAAAGAACCCTGGACAGGAGCCAGGTAACCCAGCCTGCAGTCCTCACTCTGCTTCAGCCAGTCTGGTGACCTTGGTATCCTTTGGCCTGGGGAGTGAGAGACCTACCACCTTCCTACCCAGCTGGGTGAGAACATCAGGAGACCCGAGGGCTGGAGGAGGCGGACGAAGCAGGGTCATCATTTATTCAACATTCAGCATTTACTAAGCACCTGCAGCATACCAGGTACTGTGCTAGGGGAGACCCAGAATAAGGAGAAAGGGTCTTTCACATTGGGGAGCTCACAGTGGGGTGGACAGAGAATTATGTGGAAATTCTGCAGTGAGGGCCTGTGAAGCAGCAAAATGAGGTCTTAAGTTCTGCCTGGGGAGCTCATAAGTTGGCAAAAGAGGGAGAATTTGGTCTGGGCTTTGAGGGATGGCTAAGAGTTCACTAATTAGAAGAGACCAGAGGGAGCCTATAGGCAACAGGCCAAAGAGGAAGCAAAACATGTTTCAGCTAGAGATGCATTATAAGGGTTGTGGTGGAAGATTAGGCTGAAAAGGCAGGTGGGCACCAGATGATGATTAACCTTTGTATTAGAGTACTTGTGGCTTCAAGTAAAAGAGTTGTCCAAATAAAACGTGTAAAAACACATGATGTTTTATTATGTCACATAACAAAGGGAGGCGGGGTATTGCCAGGGCTGCCTAATTTAGCAGCTCAATGATGTTGTTAAGGACCATTTTTTCCCACCTTGGGCTTGTTTCCTCATGGTCACAAGATGGCTGCCACAACACTAGACAACATGTCCTCACACATCTAAAGACAGCAAATGGGCAGTTTCCCCAGAAGGCTCAGCAGACTTCCCCCTGCCCCAGGTCCTGTCAATGAGAATTGGGTCTTATCTGTAAAGGGGGCTGGAAAATTAAGGTCCTGGCATTTTCTTTCTAATGGAAGGCTGAATGGGCCAGTAAGGAAGAAGGGTGGAAGCAGAGGACCTAGGAATGTCCCTTGTCAGACAACTGGCAGTGTCTTCCAAGCTTATGAGTGAGGGCGGCAGCATGAAGCAGTGTGGCCAGAGTAGTGGTGGTGTAGCCTGAGTGCTGAGAAGCTCACACGTGTGCACATGCATGTGTGTACACACAGATGCACACACACAGAGCTGTCCTCACATTATCCCCTAGAGGGAGGAGGGAAGGGTAATCGGCATGGGGTCACCCAGAAGAGCAGTGATCCAAATTGTTCAATGATTCCCTGAAGACTGGTGGTCTCTGTGGGGAGTCTGCAGATGGCAGGAGTCTGCAGATGGACTCAGCTTAGATGCAGATCTGGCCGTGGAAAGGGCAGGACCCTTGGAGCCTAGGACCGGCTCAGGACACGTGGTGGGGTGGAGGAGGGGGAGTCCACACCAAACTCTTCCCCATCAGTGCCTGAACTCTCCCCATGAGTGCTCCGTTCCTTCGGATTAAGCATCACCCTCCTCTGTTTTACACTGTGAACACCCACAGCAAGGCGAAGACACTCAGGCCACAACGGGAGGAGGGCGGCAGCATCAACATTAGTCTGGATGGTTGGGGAGGAGGCTCGAAGAAGAAGGGGGCCACCCAAGACGATCTCTGCTATGGCCCTGGATGTTCTCAGAACTTCCTCTCGGAGGTCTCACTGGGCCACTGGGGAAGCAGCAGCTGACCTCTGTAGTAGCTGTGGCCCTGAGGCCCGGGCTGGGGATGGGTCAGTCAGGGGAACAGTGGGACCAGAGGTGGAGCCTTCCTGAGTGTCTGGGAGAGGGGCCCCTGCTCCCTGATAGCATGGGCACTACCCTTCTGCCCTCTTCCCAGAGCAGGCAGTGAAAGCTGAGAGGCCCCCGCACACAGCTGAGGGCAGGCAGAGGGAAGGTAGGTAGGGCTTCCGCATGAGCTACGTGAGAGGGAGAGGGCCGGGGGCGGGGCGCTGAAGCTCTCCCAACCTCTGAAACGACCCCTCACAAAGCAGGGCCATTAGGTCAGCTCCAGGCTCACCATGGGCAGATGTGAGAGAGGAATAAGCTTCTCTCTTGTTCACACACTGTTACTCACCGCAGAGCTGAATCCCAGTAGACATGGGCCCCTTGCTTTTTTAAGTCCTGCCAGGTGGCCAAGTGGTTTCTGGGAATGACCTCTGTCACCAGCCATGCCCTCTCCAACTGTCCCTGAGCCACCAACCCCCTTCCCTTCCTCTTGATTCCCTGACACACTTCATGTCCCCGCTGTCCTGTGAGTCACCCCGTCCCCCCTCAGCGTCCCTCCCACACAAGTACAATCATCATCCCGGCCTCCCTGGGTCGCTCCTCCTGTGTGTGTGAGAGCTCTCACGAGGCTGACTAGAGGCAGGGGGTGGGGGTGTGCGGTGGGCAGGTGGGCAGGGCCCCAAGGGACCAGGCCTCACCCTGCCTTTCACCTCCAGCCTGTCCCCCTAGAGCACTCTCTTCTGTCAGGTGGAGAGACTGATGGAATTGGAAGGGCAGGGTTAGGGGAAGGCGATTGGTTCCCAAGAGCCTCACACAGAGCGTGAGCTTTCAGAAGGTGTGACCCGCCGTGGTGCCAGGGCAGGCTCCATACACCTCAGCTCAAGGTCCAGCCTTCATCAGCTGGCTGGAGGCCTACACTCCCAACACCAGCTGTGCATTCCTCTAGGCCATGACACCGCGTCTCCAAGAGACCCCCTCTGAGATGAAGTTCCAGAAGGTGCTGCTAGGGTTGATCTGTACCACTCTGCCGAGAGTTCATTCCTGGGCTGCACTAGACAGCGGCCCCTCACTGGGGACAAGGCCCAGGAAAGCACCCGGTGGGACTGGCGGTGCTGGCCTGCAGTGCTGTCCACCCTCCATCCCACCCTGTGGCCACTTTTCTGGACTCAGCTCCCTTTTTTTTTTTTTCCAAGTTTATTTATTTGGCAGAGAGTGAGGGATCACAAGTAGGCAGAGAGAGAGGAGGAAGCAGGCTCCCTGCTGAGCAGAGATCCCGATGTGGGGCTCGATCCCAGGACCCTGCGATCATGACCTGAGCTGAAGGCAGAGGCTTAGCTCACTGAGCCACCCAGGCACCCCCCTCAGCTCCCTTTTACAGACCAGGGGGCAGATGTTCTTCGAGCTTCCTCTCAGCTGCAACATTGGAACGGACACTTATTTCTGTTTGCAGCTGTGTGACTTTGCTCAAATTGCTTGCCCTTCCTGAGCCTCAATTTGATGCTATGCGAATGAAACAACAGTGACAACCCCTGAAGATCGGACTTTTTGATGGAAGACTTGTAGCCGCACTGACCCCCTAGCCCTTTTACACAAAGTGCTTTTGCACAAAGCATCTCAACGAACCCTCCCAGCAACCCTGTGAGGTAGTGTGACAGTCACCCCTGGCTTACAGTGGCAGAAACTAAGGTCCAGCTAGAGGGGCACAGGTGGGGAGACAGTCCTGGCCATTAGGTCCCTCGTCACAGATGAAAGGCCAGGGCACAGCGCAGGGGAATGGTGACCCAGAATGCCTGCCTCCTCACCTTTCTCTCCTGGGCTGGGCATCTTTGTGGAGGCGGACAGGGGGCCCCTCCCCAGGTGCAGGCTCGAGGGGGCGGGAGATGACAGTCATGCTGATAATCGGCACTTCTCCGTCACAGCTGATAGCATGTTTAGCTTGCCAACTCCTCTGTTTGCCTGGTGCCTCCCACGGCCCTGAGCCACGAGTCTCTTAGCTTCTGCTTGGGGCAGGGTAGCTAGGACAGAGAGGGTCCCCCTGTTCCCTAGCCCTGACTGCAGCCAACAGTCCACCTGGACCCAGCGCTTGGCAGGGTGCCCTGCAATTCCTGGCCTGAGCTCTGCTCACCCCAGGAAGCTCCCTTGGGGTGCTGGGGAAATGGAAAGGGCCTCCTGTTCTTGAAGACCCAGCTGCTCCATCCCTCTGAGCCCTAGTGCTCTTTGCATCTCTCGCCCTCACGCGGGACCTAGTGAGGGAGGGTTCTGGGTCTGAATGACTTCCCTGTGTTTGGAGAGGGCCTCACAGAGTGGGCAGGACCCGGGCCAGCCCACATCTACATTACACTTTACACTTCCGCTCCTCCTTCCTACCCCTTTACCTCCGCAGGCCACCAGGGGACCTAGCTTAGATACAGATCTGTCAGAATGGACCCCAGCCCCCAAGGCACGGTCAATGCTGAGCTCCCACTTGCCAGGTTAGTGAAAAAGTTAGCTCACACTCTGGGAGGCTGCTTCTGCCCCGGCCTGGTCCACAGACCCCAGAAGTTCATGAGCTTCCCAAAGGCACACTGCCAGATTTCCGGCGGGGAGAAGGCCCTTCAGCTGGCTGTGCCCACTGCCCTTGGCCCGCTGCCTCATTGCCACACAGTGGTCCTGGCCTCTGCACTCCTGGACCTAGCACCTTCCTAATGAAGGGCTTCTCCCTTGGCAATCCACGGCCCTCTGCTTCTGGGTCACATCCTGGTGACCCACTTGCTCAGACAGGAAGGATGCCCCCCGTGGGCAGCAGAGGGCAGCTGGGGCAGGGGAGCTGGGAGTGAGTCCCTGGGGGTGAGGCACTTACCTGATGGTGTTATGATTCCTTGTTTACTATGGCTCGCCTCTGGAATGTTTCCTCCAGGAAGGCAGAGACCACCATCCATGGTGGTCTCTCCAGTGCCTAGAGCAGTACTACATGGTCTAGACCCAGTACTCAGTCACCATTTGTCAACTGAATAAATGGGTACACATTTTTGATCTCTTTTCCTTTCACATTATTTTGCAAAGAAATCTCCAGTTTCCCATTTTTTCTTAATAAATAAATAAATATCCTGCCTTATTGACACATCACCCATCCTCTACCCCTTGCAGACCGTTTTGGCTGGCCGCAGTTTTGTCCTATTATAAATAATGTTTCTGTAAACAGCTGTGCACAAATAGCTCTTTTCCCCTTTGCAAATTATGTCTTTGGGAGGAATTCTAAACAGTGGGATTATGGGGTCAAGGAGCATGGCATATTTATGGCCTTGGTTATGGTGGGACTGGCTAGTTCTCAGCCCCCAGGCTGGCCTCCTGGTTTGTCTCTGAGTGCTAGCCACAAAAGCCCCTTCCCCTTGGTGCCTGAAGAGGGGCTTTCTCTGGCTCCTGGTGGGACGTGGGGCCAGGCACAGGGGTGAGGGAGCTCGTGTGGGGTTTGTGGAGGGGTCAGAAGGAGGTGGCTGTGGGAGCAGCAGAGGTGGGTCATGTCCCCCAGTTCCCAGAGCATGGGAAGGCCGCTTCCTCTCCCAGACCGCCTTCCTTCTCTGGGATCAGCTCTCCCCCATCCTGGGGAACCCACCCCGGTCTCCAAGAGGGGAGCAGGACCCAGCTGGAGGCTGCAAGAAGAAGGGGTGGACTGTGGGGCCTCAGCGATTTCTAGCTTTCCTCCTCGAGGCCCTTTGGTAGAGGGCCGTGTCTGGGGAGGAACAGGAGATGTGGAAGCAGATTTCGAGCAAAGGTCTTCATTGTCCTAGAGAAAGGGTCTGTGATCTCAGGTCTCCCCCCAAATGCTCCGTGCATTTCCCCTTCCCTCGGCCCCGCACTTCCTCACCCTCTGAGCTCCCTTAATCCATCAGCAGTCCCCGGACCCAGTGGGGGGATGGTAGAGGGGGGAGGCTTCACAGGATGGTAGAGGGGGGAGGCTTCACAGCAGCGCCTGCTGGGCCTGAGCTAGAATCTGCCTCCTCCAGGCACACCTGTCTAGTCTTGGAGAGACTCACTCACAGTTGGGGAAGTCAGCCTGGTCCCTGGATGCCTACACGTCCAGGGGACTCTGACGCTTGAGCCCACTGATAGAGTGGGGCCTCAGGACGAGGCGTGTGGTGGGAGGAGGGGCTGCTGTTTCTGAGAGCTGGCTGAACCCACATTGGCAGCACTGGACAGCGGAGGCCTGCGTGCCATCAGCACCAGGACGGAGGGTTTGGGTCTCCCGGTGTCCCTTGGCTCTCCCTGAAACTCCTTCCCCGGCCCTCTGGCTTCCACGCCTCTAGTGGCAAGAAGTTCTGGGAAACAGTGCAGAAAGGGCATGGGACTTCTCATCCTGTCACCAACAAGCTGTGTGACCCACACTTCCTGCCCTCTCAGCCTGCAGCTGTCACACCGGGGCACTGACACTCACTCCTGCCTTGTGTGGCTCCTGCAGTGGCTTGGGTCAAGGCCTCAGCGGGGAGAGCCTCATGCGGTGGCTGACCCGACACAGAGCTGGCTTCGAGACTGGACTCAGGAGGGGCGGGAATCTGGAAGGTCCCTGCATCCTGAGGTCAGCCCTTGGCCCGGTGCTAGAAGCGCCTCTGATTTAGGGGTGTCAGCCCTCTTTTCTCAGCTTCCCCTCCTCTTCCAGCGTCGCACTGTGCTCCGCAGAGATGGGGAGCTTTTTGCTGGCTGATAAGGGAAACAATGGCTTTGGGAGTGTGTGGGTGCACATGGGGGGGACTGTGTGGGTTGTGTGATTTTTCCCGGACAGGCAGGCATGAGAGGGAGAAGAAATTATTCTGTCTAAAATCTCAGAGACGAGCTCTTCTCCAGACGAGCTGTCAGAGTGACTATTTCATGGCTGGGTGGGGAGATACGAGATAGGGTGGGCCATTCCCAGAGGCAGGCATAAGGCAGGTCAGGGCCAGGCCCTAGTGAGGATCCCATGGCCATGACAACAAATAACCATTTATGTTTGCGCAGGTATCGTCTCTTGCAAAGAGCCATGCCACACACAAGAGTGGCCGGTCCTCACAAGAATCTACAGGGACCAGAGAGCCAGGCCTCTGAAGCCTGAAGTCCACCTCTGCCTGCCACCCTTCCTAAGTGACCCCATGGAAGCAAGTGTTCTGGAAGATGAAGGCAGCGAGGGAGCACCAGAGCAAGGAGCTACAGCTATGGTTAATGTTCTTGGTCCTCGGATAGAATCTGCCAAAGGTTCCCTCCCATCCCCCACTCCAACCTGGCCTCAACTTTCAGAAGTTTGTCTTCCATGTTGGCGGTGGGGGGTGGGGGGTTGGGTTGGGGAGAAGGCTGTCCTCCTAGGACCTCAAGTCCTAGAGTGTGGGGGGTGGGGAGGCCTTGGCAACCCCGGGACTCACAGGCAGTCTCCAGGGATCTGTTGGGACTTCTTGCTCTCTGCCATGATCATTTTTTTTCTTTTCCCCTCACCACAGAAAAGGAGCCAGCCAACAATGGCTAGAAACTGAATCCTTCCCCCAAGAATCTCTGCCTCCTTTGCCGGCAGCAGCATTTTCTTAGCAGAGGGGGAATTCCTGCAGGGATGGGGCAGGTGAAAGGAGAGTGGGCAAGTTGTCATTCTGGTAGTTGTTGGGGCTGTCCCTTTTATCCCAGGATCATTGTGGGAGCTGACTTCTCCACCCACTGCATGCACCTGACTTGCTCTCTCCAAGAAAATGTCACTGGAAGCATTATGTGTGTGTGACTTCCAGGAAGAAGCTTTAAGAGTCCATGTTCATCGGCCTCGTCCCTTTCCTTGTCTCTGAGGTCCTGGGTGCATCTGTTGAGATGAAGTCTCCATCATCCTGGGCCACTGAGTGACTTTACCCACAGTGAGCATGTTGTGTGTGTAAGAAATAAAGTTTACTGTTTTAAACCATTGAGATTTGGGGACTGTTACAACATACGCCTGCCTAATCCTGACTGATAGAGTCACCAAGCTGGCCAATAGGAACCTTGCCTAGGACTTTAGAATTAAGATCTAGGCCTTTCTCATGGGCTAGACCCATGCTATGTAAACCTGACTGCTTTGTTTTCCTCCATGGGAATGTGGAAGCAGAGAAATCATTTTTTTTAAATGTATTGTTTTAGAGAGTTTATTTATTTATTTGACAGAGAGATCACAAGTAGGCAGAGAGGCAGGCAGAGAGTGAGAGGGAAGCAGGCTCCCTGCTGAGCAGAGAGCCGGATGTGGGGCTTGATCCCCGGACCCTGAGATCATGACCTGAGCTGAAGGCAGAGGCTTAACCCACTGAGCCACCCAGGCACCCCCAGAGAAATCATTCTTTAAAGAGAAAGAAGAAAGCAGGAACACAGTAAGGAGAGATGGAGAGACATCTCCAGCATTCTATTTCTTTCCTTCTTTCTCTCTCTCTCTCTCTCTTTTTTTTTTTAAGATTTTATTTATTTATTTGTCAGAGAGAGAGAGAGAGCACAATTGGGCGAGCAACAGGCAGAGGGAGAAGCAGGTGCCTCACGTAAGACTCAATCCCGGGATCCTGGGACCATGACCTGAGCCAAAGGCAGATGCTTAAACCAACTGAGCCACCCAGGTGTCCCACCAGCTTTCTATTTCTTGCCAAATATCCGGTTGCATAAAAACCTCATGTCCTTCTATGAAACATTTCCCCTTTTTATTATACGAGCTTGGGTTGGTTTAGGTTGCTTTTGACCAAGAGTCCTAACAGAGTGAAAGGGGATTTGGGGCAAGTGCCCATTATTCTGGTGAGGCTCAGAGAGGTCAAGTGGCTTGTTCAAGGTTGTACAGCCATTCAGGACAAATGTTCACATGCTCCCTTTCTTGGTGAAATAATTCAAATAGTAAACATAAAAATGATGATCTTCCTTTCTTCTTCCAACGCCACCCTCTAAAAATAACTGTTCATCAATTTGGTGGGCATTTTACCAGAACTTTAAAAAATATGTTACCAGCCTATATGTATACCACACTCAGAGTTTTATTAGAAAAATGGGATCATATTATCTCCATTTTTCTGAACTATGCTTTTTTCACTCATCAGATTCTTGACATTAGCAAATTCTATCTGTGCCTGGCCCATCTGGTGACGTCCTAGGGAGAGAAAGGGTGAATGAGGCCCTGGGCCAGACTCACAGGACTCAGGTAAGAGAACCCCATAGGCAGGGGGTGTGGGGTAAGGGGTGACTCAGCCAGGGTGGGAACCTTCCAGGCACCTGCACAGTCTCCTTGGAGCTGGCTTTACTCTCAGGAGTCTGGTGTTTCGTTTATGTTAAAATCTGCACACACACACCCCCACCCCCGGTAGACCCAGCAGGAGTGGATGTGACCCCCTGAGTCTCAGACTGGGCTGCTGAGGCCCTCCCTGCAAAAGGAGGTTGACAAATGCCAGGAAGATACCTAAAGCTCAAAGACCTAGAACCAAAGGCCCTGGGGCATGCAAAGAATGGAGAGCAAACCAAGACTGCAGAAGGCAGGCAAGCAGGCAATTAAAGGAGGGGGCCGAGTTTTCAATTAACAGTCTCCTCTGCTAGCAGTGGATAATTAACAGATTAGCAAGGCTGGGAGCGCTGCTGCCAGCAAGGATTGGGGCAGGGACCAGGCGTGGGGAAGAACTGGAGCTCCAGATTCCACAGAAATTAAAGGAATCTTCCAGCTCAGGAACCCGTGGACAGCTGAGGGTCCCTGGACTGAGCAGGCTGGATGGCAGGGGAGAGGCCCAGAGGGTGTGAGTGGTGGTGGTGGTGGGGGCGGTAGTGTCATCACACTGTCTCCTGGCCTGGCCTGCAAGGGCCCTGGGTTTGCAGAACTCTCTCTGTCTGGGGAGGGGCTGACGAGGGGATTTATGAGATTATCGCGGAGTCCTGGTGTGGATGCTCCTTGAACTTGGCAATTGCCATACCGCTCACAACGAGCTTTCAAAGTTGTTTGCGGGCCAAGCTGCATAATGTAGGCAGGAGAGCAAAGCCTGTGACGTTAGACACTCCTGAATGAAAATCGTGGTCTCGTTTCCTGACTGGGTGTGGCTCATCGGACATCCCTGCTGCTCTCCCAGTCTTTGCAGCTCTGTTCTCATTAGGCAGGACCACACCAAAGCATGGAAGAGCCAGTGTCCAAGCCTCCAGCTGTGTGTTTCCTCTTTGCTGAGCAAAGAGTTTAAAGGTTGAGCAGGGAGATAGGCAAGGCGCATGGGATGCTGGAGGCCTGGCCTGTACCCTCCTGGGAAGGGGGAAAGCCAGGCTAGCTCCTTCCCTGTCTGGCTTCTCCAGTTCTCTTCTGTCGGCAGTGTGCCGAGAGGGGCTGAGGGCTGGCTGGACCCGTAGGTAAGTGCTTCTCCCAGGGCTGCTGGCCCCAGCAGGCCTTCCTTCGTTCTCTCAGGCCCCAGGTCTGTCAGCAGCACATGGGTACCCGAGACCCTCCCTCAGCGCCCCCTTCTGCAGCAGCCCAGTTACGCGCCCTCTCCTGGCCACCCCTGGCCTTCCGCTGGCATCCCCTTCAGCCCTCTCCCTGCCAGTCCCCCCTTCCCCCGTACAGCCTTGGAGATAGATGGCTTCTGTGCTCCTCCACTCTGTTTTTGGCCTCTTCCCCACTGTTCCTCTTTGGTCTAGAAGATCAAACCTATTTTTTTTTTTTTCAGCTGATCTCATTCCTCCCAGAGTTTCTGATGCTCTGCCTCCAAAGGCTGAGCCACGGTTTCTGTCTACTTTCCAAATATGAAGCTGTCTCACACTCTTTCTGTAGCTGGCTCCCTGCTCCGAGTTCACCTGATTCTTCGGAGGTAGAATGTTCCAGGCACAGGCTTTTAAAATTTCTTTCTTAGCCTGTTCATGTTCCCATGGGACCATCCCCCCTCCTCGCCCCATCCCTACCTCCCCCACCACAATCCAAGGAGCTGGCATTTCCTCCCAGCCAGTAGACACGCCCCTCCTCTCTGGGCCTTCTGGACCGCCATGACCGAGCCCACACAACCCCCTAGACTCTGAGATCAGATGTACAAACACAATCAGGATGCCCCCATGGCCACTGAAAATGCTGATTAGGAAAGAACTTGACTCTCGGGTGTCTGACACTGGGGCAACAGATCAGCAGGCGGCCACAGTTTCCCTTGGTTCTCTCACAAATGATTTCCTGTTATGGCCGCTGCCACCAAGCCAACTAAGGAATGGCTACTATACAGTCCAGCTCGGTAGCCTCTGGCCATGTACCACTAATGAGCACTTAACATGTGGTGAGCAAAAGCGAGATGTCCTGGGGCGCCTGGGTGGCTCAGTCGTTAAGTGTCTGCCTCTTGCTCAAGTCACAATCCCACAGTCCCGGGATTGTGTCTTTGGCTCAGGTCACAACCCCTGGGTCCTGGGATCAAGCCCTGTATCAGGCGGGAAGCCTGCTTCTTCCTCTCCCACTCCCCCTGCTTGTGTTCTCTTGCTGTGTGTCTGTCTGCCAAATAATTAAATAAAATCTTTTAAAAAAAGAAAAAAGAAAAAAGAAAAAAGGGAGATGTTCTGTGAATGTAAAATATACACTGGATTCCAAAGACAGGATGAAAACAGAACATGAGCTATCTCAACTAATTAATAAATTAATTATAATGCCATAAACTATCTCATTACTTAATATCATAAATATCTCTTTTACTTGTATTGATTACATGTTGAAATGATAGTATTCTCAATATATGGCATTAAAACATATTCTTTTTTTTAGAAAAATTTTTAAAAATTTTATTTATTTATTTGACAGAGAGAGGCATAGCAAGAGAGGGAACACAAGCAGGGGGAGTGGGAGAGGGAGAAGCAGGTTTCCAGTGGAGCAGGGAGACCGATGCAGGCTTGATCCCAGGACCCTGGGATCATGACCTGAGCTGAAGGCAGACGCTTAACAACTGAGCCACCCAGGTGCCCTTAAAACATATTATTGAAACTGATTTTACCTGTTCTTCTTACTTTTTAAATGTGGCTGCTAGAGATGTGAAATTACTTCTGTGGCACACGTTTTATCCCCGCTGGCCAGCATGGCCTCTCCATCATTCAGCCCACTTAGCAGGCTGCCCTTGAAATGCCACGTATTCAGTTCTCACAGTTGTGGTAAGCCCTTCCTGCCAACTTAGGGGCTTAAGGCAGCACAAATATCCTATCTTACAGCTCTGGGGGCAGAAGTGTGCCACAGGCATCACTGGGGGAAAATCATGGTGGCACCAGGGCAGCATGCCTTTCTCGAGGCTCAAGAGGAGACTCTGTTTTCTGCCTTGTCCAGCTTCTGTGAGCTGCCCACCCTTGCTGCTTGTGGCTGCCTTCCATCTGCAAAGCCAGCTAGGGCCGCTCAAGTCTCAGACCTTCTCTCTCCCATATGGACTTTTCTGCCTTCTTCTCCACATTTCAAGGACTCTGGTGAGTACCTTGTACCCCCCCAACCCCCAATCAGGATAATCTCCTTATTTTCAGGTCAGCTGACTAGCAAATGTCATTCCTTCCACAGCCATAATTCTGTCCTGCCATAGAATCTAGCATGTTCCCAGTTTTCAGGGATCTGACGTGTAGCCCTTTGGGCTTCATTCTTCTGCCTCCCACATGCCAGTAACCCTGTCCATCTGCTTTCTTGTCCCTGTTCAAACCGGCATGTCCTGGAGATGACTGATGTGGGGACATGTTTCACTTTCCTAGTTTCCTTCCCTACAGGCCCCTGGGAGCTGTTGGAGGATCATGGTATCCCAAGAAGTCTATTTCGTCTCGAAGCTGGGCAAGGGGAGCATATGACCCTATGGCAGTGAAGCTTCAGACACGTAAGAAAAGTCTGCCTTCAACCAGCCACTCTCCCCATGGGTTGCTGAGGCACAGGTGCACAGGTCTACCCTCACCCCTCCTGTCACCCCCAAGAGGGTTCTCCTGCCTCTGCATCTCCCCTCCCTTGGCAGAGAGCGCTCTGTTTTGAGTGTGTTAGCCAGCCTCATCCAAGCCCTCTTTTCTGGGATCTGCTCTAATCCTGGGGCTGAATCGATGGGGCAAGAGATGGACACAAGGATGAGCTGGACCTCAGACGGTCTCTCCCATAGATCTGAAATAAGAATGCAAACATGCCATCAGTCCATTGTCCAAGGGAACTTGGGAGCTGTTGGCTGAGGAAGCCTCCCTTCATCCAGAGAGATAGAGGGTGCAGGTAGCATGGGGGAAAAAACGAAGGCAGGCTACCATGAACTCAGGAGAGCAGAGGGGGCAGCTGCTTCCATCTCCAAGGGCTCTCCAGCTTGGGGCCCAGTCCTTCCTGAGGTCTGACTGCTCCCCTTGCCCTATGGGTTTGCCACACATCCTCAAAATAAATCCCCACCTCCCTCTTTTTTCTCTGTAGAGAAGTTCAGTGAATTTTTATCACTTGAAATCAAAAGAGCCTTGAGTAAGACATCCTTCTCATTCCCAACCAGCCCTAGGTCCCCAAGCTAGCACCCCAGTCTTTTGGGAACCCTCGTGGATGTGGTCCTCTTCTCTCCCTTTGTGCCAGGCCGATGAGGCTGCTTAAACTCAAGACTTTAATTGAATCGCCAGGGTCACAGAGGGCAGCAGCAAGCAGTGCTGCACTGTGTCCCAGGTCTTTTGACCCCACACTTAGTGGCCCATGTGGCTAGTTGTCCACCCAACAGCCATTCTCCCCTTCTTCTCCCTCAAAGCCACAGACAGTTACACAACCCAGTATGACCAAAGATAAGTGTCCTCTGAGTGGTGCTTTCCTGTGAGACCCAGTGGGTCTTCCCTTTGGTCCTTCACCTTCTCCTCATTCCTCTCTGGGACACAAAGTTCTGCTTGAAAGGGCATCGGCCATCTTGTGACCATGAGGACGAAAGCAATTGCCAAAGATGGCAAAGTAGAAAGCTGAAAGGACCCTGGTCCCTAATACCCTCACCCCAACCTCAGTGGCCTCCTGCCTCTGGACTTCCTATTACTTGAGGGAAAAAACACCAAAGGCTTATTTGCTTAAGACAGTATTGTCAGTTTTCTGTGCTTCTGTTATATGTAATTGTAACTGATCTTCACTTGTGTCCTTTGGGAATTTTGGTCATGGATGGACTTTCCTGGCAGGAAAGGAAGGGGCTTCAGAGACTCTCTAGTGTCACCATTTGTCCTCTCAGGTTTGCAAAGACAGGTGGAAGGTCAGCAGGAACTTGGACTTCTTGGTGCTCTAAAGGGTGAATTCTAGGAGGATTCCTTCATCAAAGAAGAGGAGAACCCAAAGGAAGATGGCCACCATCGGAGCCATTCTTTCATTTTACTGATGAAGAAACTGAGCTCTGTGTCAGTTAAGGTATGTTTGGCTACAAATAAGGAGAACTCAACCAATGGAGACTTAAATGAATAGGAGTTTATTTTACTTACATAACAAATCTAGTGGCTTTAAGACTGCCCCACAGCCCAATAAAGTGAAAGTGTGAGGTTGGCAAGTCTGAGATTTTCTTGGTATTTCCCACATTGTTGCACAATGGCTGCCACAGCTCCAAATGTCACATTCTCACTTACTGGTGAACAAAATTAGAAAGAAGGGAGAAAGACAGAGGGGAGAAAAAAGGAGGGGGCTTTCCTTATAGAAGCAAATCTTTTCCAGAAGGATCATAGCAGAGTCCTCTTTCTTTATCATCACCTGAGAATGGGTCACATGGTCACCCCTGGTTGCAATGGGGGCTGCCCAGGCTTGTATTTACCAAACAAGTTTACACAATTGTTATCCCTCCTCTAACTGCACACATTGCTACCAAGCCAGATCAGGGTTGTGTTTGTAAGGTGTGAAGAGAGAGTGCCTGCCAGGCAGGTGACTGACAAGGGGTCTGACTTGTCCAGGGTCAGATGTTGACTAGTGAAGAAAGCACCAGGGCTAGAAACCCAAACCCCTCCCCTGATATCTGATGAGAAGAACCTCTGCATCCTGATGCAGGTGATGCTGCTGGAGATTCACTGGGATAGTCTACACCTTTTAAGCCAGTGCCTCTGCTGGAGACTGGCCAAGAATGAATGTGGGATGAAATTCTGGCCAATGAGATATGATAGAAAAGCAGCTGGGGGGATTCTGGAAAAAGTTCCCTTACTCTTAAAAAGATGTAGCGAAGAAAAAAAATTTTCAAAAAGGTAATCAAGAGGAGGTGGTCTCCTCTGCTGTATGCAGTCATGTCTAGATGTGATGCCAGGAACTGCAGCAGCCATATTGTGATCATGAGAGAAGCCCCTCTGAGAACAGAGCTGGCCCAGTAAGGACAATATGGGAAGGGAGAAGAAACCTGCTACTCTGCTGATGTCACTGTAGCACTGAACTGACCAGCCCTGAGCTCTCCAGCCTTAGCGCTTCTTTGTGTAGGAAACAACTCTCTTTTATTGTTTAAGCCCCTTTGAGTTGGGCCTTCTATTCTTTCCAGCTGAAAGCATTCTAACTAATCCACACATCTCCCTCTGCTCCATTTCCTGCTCCAGAGGCAGGTGCAGACCAGCAGCAATCAGCTCCATTCTGGGGAAAAGCTATGCTACCTGTTTTTTGCCCACACAGTTGGAGCTCAGCCTCTTATGGCTGGCTGCTCATTACACAACCATGCTGCCCACCAGGGCCATGAAAAAAGCTGAGAACTCTGTTTAAAACCCCAGGCAGCGGGGAAGAGTGGTTTGAGGGGAGGTGTTGTGGGGGCCGCATGAAGAAAGGTCTTCAGATCCCCCATGCCTCCCCCGACCATAGCCCTGCCCAGCCCAGCCCAGCATTGCCCCCAGTGCCCCCGGAGACAATGCCAGCATCCACCCGCCAGCTGCCTGTGGGCCGGATGGGGCAGAAATGTTAGTGGTTAAGTGCTGGAGAATCCCCAGATCCTGGGGCTGGCCCAGAATGGGTTTTTGTTGAGGGATTGTGACCATTCTGTCTCTGCAGCTCTCCTGGTGCAGGATGAATACAGGTCCATTAAGTACTTTTCTGGCAACTGATTATATAGATTTGCTTCTATATGAGCTCTCTTTCAATGACCCAGGACCCCAAGAGGGCCCTCCCTCAGCCATTTGTGTTGAAAACACTTGGAACTTGCTAGCTAGCTAGCCTCTTTGCTTTCTGGGAAAGGGACTCTGCCAGGGAGAATGGCTTAGAGGGAGGATACTTCTTATTTTTTTAAAATTTTATTTATTTATTTGACAGACAGAGATCACAAGTAGGCAGAGAGGCAGGTTGGGGGCGGGGGAAGCAGCCTCCCTGCTGAGCAGAGGGCCCGATGCAGGGCTCTATCCCAGGACCCTGAGATCATGACCTGAGCCAAAGTCAGGGAGGGCACTTCTCGAGGCATTTTCTTTCTCAGAGGAAATGCTAGAGGACCTGAACGTCACCAGCCTTCCCCCAGGCCACCCACCACTAGCTGCCAAGTGATGTCTGCAAATTGCTGATCTAATGATTCTGCTCAGAGACCTCAGTGGTACCTGCCTCCCCGGGACGGCCATGCCTGAGCCAGTAAGCACGGAACCTCAGGTCCTGCTCTTCCATCTTCCTGT
The DNA here is from genome assembly GCF_010015895.1 of Lontra canadensis. Taxonomy (NCBI): domain Eukaryota; kingdom Metazoa; phylum Chordata; class Mammalia; order Carnivora; family Mustelidae; genus Lontra; species Lontra canadensis. Next base: position 477,399 of record NW_022631138.1, read on the forward strand.
TGCTAAGCTTTGACCATTCCCTGTCTCAGGCTTTCTACTGTCCCAGGCGATTCTGCCATCCTGGTGTGGCCATCAGAGTCACAGAGATTGCTTCAGGCATGGGCATGTGACTCTTTCCTGGCTTAAAAAAAAAAAAAAAAAAAAAGTGGGTTAGTCCTGGGCCTTTTGTAGGAAACTCTGGGCGAGGGACACCCACTTCTGGGTTTGTTAGCTGGAGAGTATACAGCTGACATTGCTGGGGACTGTCTTTGTCATCCAAGGGGGATCAGCAGAGGAAGGAAAGCAACCCAGAGGAAAGCAGATCAGAAGAGCACCCACCAACACCCTGATCCTGATGACGTTCTCTGAGTACCTGAATCTGTCTCTACCTGAAACCTTCTTGTAGACTTTTCAGTGATTTGAGTTAATAAATTCTCTTTATTAAACAAACAAACAAACAAACAAAAAAAACTAGGGTGCTTGGATGGCTCAGTGGGTTAAGCCTCTGCCTTTGTCTCAGGTCATGATCTCAGGGTCCTGGGATTAAGCCCCGCATCGGGCTCAGCAGGGAGTCTGCTTGCCCCCCTCTTTCTCTGCCTGCCTCTCTGCCTACTTGTGATCTCTGTCAAATAAATAAATAAAATCTTTTAAGAAAATGTACCATTGTAGCTGGGCTCTCTGTCATTCCCATTCAAAGTCATTCCTCATATAAAGGCATGACTCCCTCGCAGGCAGAATTAATCTCTCCTTCATTGTTCTCCACACGCTAACAGCACTTAACCCACACTGCCTGCTCCTTTCTCTCCTGGCCCCGCTGAACCAGCCCCTTCCGCGGGAGCGGACCTTGACCTGTCTCAGCCCCTGCTGGACCTTGGGTACTGAGTACCGTTCATTATACTCTCAAGTGGAGTTAAATTCCTTGGCGCATTGTAAGCTTTGGTCAACATAAAACCCCTCTCTCGTTTTCTTTATTCTCTTTCACCTCTCCCCCACTTCCATCCCTTCCTCCGCAGAGGCAACACACTAATGGGACTCCTTCTTCCACCCCCTTGTCGGTGTTCTTGTAAAGTGCATATTGTCTTTAGATTTTTTATTTTTGCAATGGTTCCCATGTTGTTTCTTACATTTTAAACTCAGCGTTAAGGCCCATCCGTATTGCTATGTGTGCATTTAATCTCTCCTTGCTGCTGCATAATTGACGGTGGCTGTCCTTCCCATTTTTTCTTTCCACTCTCCCAGAAGAAGTAGCTCTGTCATGGCTGTTCTGGTCTACCTTCCCACAGCGCCACATCCCCGTGTTTCCGCCCAACACTGACACTGGTCTTTATCTGGTGAAGTTTGGCCTAATAGATTGCATTAGTTCTCTGCTACTGTTACTTGGGTAACAAGTAGACTGACAGACTCAGTGGCTTAAAATAACATGCATTTTTTTTTACCCCCCATTTTCTGTGGGTCAGGAGTTTGGGTCTAGCTTAGCTGGGTCTTCTGTTCAGCCTGCAAGCAAGGCATTGACCATGATCATCAGAGGCTCCAGTAGACAAGGATCTACCTCTAAGCTGCTTTGGGCTGTTGGTAGAATTTCTCTCCTCATGGCTGTAGAACTCAAGTTGACTTGCTTCTTTGAGGTCAGCAGGAGAGTCTCTGACCCTACATCCTTTTAAAAGAACAAGTCACCAGATTAGGTTCGACTCACCTAGGATAATCTCCCTTTTAAATTAAAATCAATGCTAGGGGTTTTCATTACATCAACAAATTCTCTTCACCTTTTCCATACTGCTTAATCTCATCCTGAGCAGACATCCCATCACCTTTGTTACATTTCATTGGTTAGAGGCAACTTTAGACAGTCCTGCCCTTATTCAAGGGGAGAGAATTAAATAGGGCTTGGGTTCAGGAGCTTAGCTTAGAATTCTGCCTACCACATAGGTATAGTGTAATATTTTGATTTTGCTGTTGGTTTTTATTTTTTTTAATTTTTTTTTATAATTTTATTTTTTATAAACATATATATATATACATATATATATATATTTTTCCCCCCAGGGGTACAGGTCTGTGAATCTCCACGTCTACAAACTTCACAGCACTCACCATAGCACATACCCTACCCAATGTCCATAACCCCCCCCCAACCCCCCTCTGCCCAGCAACCCTCAGTTTGTTTTGTGAGATTAAGAGTCACTTATGGTTTGTCTCCCTCCCAATCCCAACTTGTTTCATTTACTCTTCTCCTACTGCTGTTGGTTTTTAAATTGGGCTAAAGGATCCACAACATAAATCTTTCCACCTTAACACTTTTAAGGTGTATGGTTCAGTAGTGTTAAGTACATTCACACTATTGAGCTGCCATCACACCATCCATCTCCAGAGCGCTTTTCACCTTGTAAAACAGAGACTCTGTACCCATTAAACACTGACTTAGCATTTCCTTCTTGCCCCAGCCCCTGGAAACCACCATTCTACTTTCCGTCTCTATGGATTTGAATACTCTAGGTATCTTATATAAGTGGAATCCTATTTGTCTTTTTCCGGCTGGCTTATTTCACTTTGTACAACAACATCAAGTTTCATTGACATGGTAGCCTGTGTCAGGGTCCCCTTGCTTTTTAAGGCTGAAGACTATTGCATTGTGCGCATGACACCTGTCATGGACACTTGGGTTGCTTCCATTTTGTGGCTGTTGTGAATAATGCTGCTATATGAACATGGATGTGCAAATATCTCTTTGACATTCTGCCTTCAATTCTTAGGGGTATGTACCCAGGATTAGAATTGCTGGGTCAGAGGTCAGCTCTATTCTCAACTTCTTGAGGAACTGCCATGTGGCTTTCCTAGTGGCCACACCATGTGACACTCCCACCAACAGCTGCACACGGGTTCCGGTTTCTCCACATCCTCACCAACACTTGTTTTCTGTTTTCTTAGCAGCCATCCTAAAGGGTGCAAGGTGGTAGCTCACTGGGGTTTGATTTGCATTTCTCTAATGATTAGCAATGTTGAGCATCTCTTCATGGGCTTATTGGCCATTTGTGTGTCTTCTTTGGAGAGAAGTCTGTTTGGATATCTTATTACAATCTTCATTTCTATACTAATGATTTCAGCCACGTCCTCATATGTTTCTTTTCTTTTTGGGGGTTTCCTCTTCCAAAAGTCCATGCTTACAGCCTATGTTCATTTATTTTTTCATGCTAATTTGCAGGAGTTCCTTGTATACTGAGGCTGTATTAATTTTGTCAATTTTAGGCTTTGCACCTAGTCTCTCATTTTGTCAGCTGTCATCAGGAACATGTATCTTTCATTTTGACATAGTAAAGCCTTTCCTCCTTTTTTTTGCATTATGGATTGTGCCTTGAAATTTTGTCTAATAAATCTTTTCCTCACTCTGAGTCTCAAAGATGTTCCCCTCCATGTGTTTTTTTCTTTTTCTTTTCTTTTTTTTTTAAGGTTTTTATTTCTTTCTTTATTTGACAGAAAGAGGGAACACAAGCAGGGGGAGTGGGAGAGAGAGAAGCAGGCTTCCCGCTGAGCAGGGAGCCTGATGCAGGGCTTGATCCCATGATCATGGGATCATGGGATCATGACTTGAGCCAAGGTAGACACTTAACATCTGAGCCACCCAGGCGCCCCTTCTATCAATGTTATAATTTGGCCATTCACATGGACTCTTTAACCCACCATCTGAGTACCTACCTTGTATGGGATAATATTGTTTTTCTTTATAAGGTGAGGCAGAGTGTTCCCAGTAAGAACAGATGGCTTTGGTGCACCTTTTGTTGTATATTAAGCTTTCCTAGAACTAGGGCTTCATCTCTGCCCTCTCCATCTTGTGCCAATGGGTTGTCTATTCTTTTACTAACATCATGCTGTTTTTTTGTTGTTGTTTGTTCTTAAACAATGTCACTGTAGTATGCCTGAATATTTAGGGGAGAGAGGTTCCTGCCTACCCACCTTTTACTTAGGCATCTGTAGACCTTTATTCCTTCTCACACATTTCAGGGTAAGTTTTCATAGCTGGAATTTTTATTGGGATTACAGTGACATTATAGATTAACTTAGGGAGAAGTAACATCACCATATATTTGGCCAGGCCTCCCAAGAGCATGAGATAACTCTGCTTGGAGGGTGTCTACACCCATACTTTTTTCCCACCTAGCAATTAGCAAGCAGTGGTTGGAGTTTGCTAAATCAGTGCTAGAGAGGAAATCTCCAAGGAGGAAAACGAGTCTCAAATGTTCCGCACCACCGCTCCCTCCACTTCCAGCCAAGCTGGGCAATAGGAAGGAAACACCCTGTTATAGAACCTATGTTCTCTAGGTAGACAAAACCCAGATATGATGGAGGAAATGAATATGGCGGGAAGTTGAGCTTTGCACTTAGAAGGTTTGGGCTCCCCTGAGGTGGGACAAGGGGCAAGGGGATCACAGAACAATAGAATAACTCCTGGTTTTCCCCCAAGGTTGCTCTGGCCAGCATCACATGATGGCACTGGCTGGTTCACCACCATCAGTGAGGATGGGTCATGCTTTTTTTCCAAACCATCCACTCCACAGTCTTCCTGAGCCACATTCCAACCATATGAAGTAGGTAGATTATTATTCCTATTCAGTAGAAGACGAGAACTATGGTCCACAGAGAAGGAAGTTCACTCATCACTCTACAAAGATTTATCTGGAATCCCCAGTGCTGGGGCCTGGAACACAGCAGAGACCAGAGACCCAGTCTACTATTGGTAAATCAGCAGAAACCATGATGGGCATGTTGCTTTTGTCAGCACCCCTCCCTGAGGGAACCAACATCTTTACATCCCATTCCTGTGGTGGTAGTCAATCATGGTGTTCTCTCCACTTTGCAAAGTTTGGGAAAGGGGCCAGTGGTCTATTGGAGCCAATATGGCACCATACTCCCTAGACAGTGATTGGTCCAGAGGGTGGACAGACGATCCACCAGAACCAATCAGAGTCTCCCCTGGGCTTTTCATATGAATGGTGGGGGACAGACATTTCTTTCTAAGGTTGCTAAGGCAGGTGGGTGTGAGTCTTGGGTTGCTGGCAGTCACCTTGGTACTGGAGAGAGCTGTAAGGAAGAATAAAACTGATCAGACACAAGTAGTACAGACACATGAGAATCAGAGACTGACAACATTGTTTGATCACTGGATCTAGCCATGCCTGAAGTTAGCACACCTGTACTTTCTAGTTATGTGAGCCACCCCATCATCTTTTGGCTTGGATTTGAATTACAATCAGTGGAAAGGAAAAGAGTCCCATTGGACAGAGACCACAGCAATAAGTCCAACTTTCTGCTCACTCTACTTGACTGTCATTCCTCAAGATCACCAGACACTTTTAGGATGGGGCCTTTTTTGGTCCTAATTTCCCTTTTCTCAGAATCTCTTTGAATCCTAATTCTGTCAGCAAATAACCTTTATTCCTTATTGTTATATGGCATCTTCTAGAATGCCAAATGTGCCTTCTGGGTCAATATTCAAATTGCTGATAAAGATGATGGGTTGGAGAACAGAGCCCTGTAATACAAAACACCCTCCTCCTTCAGGCCATCCACTCCTTAACTTTTCACACTGTTTCTGGTCTTCACAGAATCCCAGATTCCTGTTACTATACAAGAACTTCATATTCCCACTGCCCATTCCCCATCCCCCACCTCAGCTTCTTGGCTCAAGTTTCCTCCACAGAGCTGCCAACCTTGGCCAGAGAGCAAGTGGCCTGTGCGGTGAGCATCTGTTTGCAGCTTCCCAGCATCCATTTCCCCACTTTCCAGCCACAAGCACCTAGATTCCTCTCCTCCATTCTCAACTGTGTGCCTTATTGCAATATTTAACAAGACTTTATGGAAGGTTCTGGAATAATGGAAGGAGAGTACAACACAGAGCACAACCAATGGTTACCTCTAAAGATGACTGTGCTGAGCTCCTAGACAGGGGAGGAGGGAAAAGTCGTGTGGTAGTAATTTGAAAAAAGGGTCCTTTCTCCAAAACCCCCTGGTAAGCCCAAGAGAGAGGGGCCAGAGCCCCTTTGCCCAAACGAATGCCACTCTAGGTATCATCTTTTCCGGATGATACACAGCAGGAAGGCCCACCTCATTCAAGAAACACCAGAAGGCCACCCACCACAGGGAGGGCCTTTGTCTCTGTGGGCCCAGGGAGTCAGCTACACGCATCAGGGCATGCTGGGTGATGTGATGTGGCCTGAACCCAGGGTGAGGCTCCGGAGTTCCAATCCAGGTTGGGTATGGCCAGGCCCAAATGAGCTTCTCTGTTTCTCCCAAGGTCAGGCCAGCTGAAGTCATTCTCCATGGCAGCTGGCCTACAGGTCCAGCTGCATGGCAGCCCCAGGTTTTCTGCACCTTCTTGAAGAAGAGCACACTGAATCCTCAATACACCAACTCCAATCCAGATCTGAGAGCTGATGCTTCTTTTTAAATGTCTAAATTATAGCAAACAACAAAAACAAAACACATTTCTTCCAAAGAAGCAACATCACCAAGAACAGAACTCTGCTCGCTGACACGCCTGGTTTCCACTGTCACAGTCTGTGCAACTTTCCAGTCTGAAGCATCCTGGGATGCTTGTGGCTACATCTCAACAATAAGTCTTCCTCAGAAGGACAGGTGGGAACCCACCTCAGACAACTGTGAAATTCAACTGTCTATACAGATAGCGTTCCCAGAACAAGGGAGGGGAGTGGTTAGGTAAGTTCAAGTCTGTACTCTTTGGAGGCAGCTCACAACTTCTAATAAAGGTGGTTTTGTTTTTGTTTTGTTTCAGATTCAGAGTCTCAGTGTCTAGTTGTGGCCAGTGCACCTAGATACAAAAGAAAGCAAGATGGAAGACATGAATTTTGAAAGTGCTGACCCGACACCACAAACCTGGGTTGAAGTCAGTAGATACAAAAATATATGGTCCAGGCAGCTACACACAAAGTGGCACAAAGAAGGCATTGAGATGGCTGCACCCTGGAGGGGATGATGGGGGCAGTCACATCAAGGGCAGTGAGTCAAGGAGGGAGGGATGTGACACCTTCTCTCCTGCCCAGCCCGGCTTCCATGTGGTTTTACTCATGCAGTGTCAACAATGTTCTGAAACCATGGAATTCTTTTATGCAACAAGGGAGCTGATTACACGGGGTGGGGCGTTGGGGGAGCAGCGCAGGAAAATAGCAGTTGTTCCTTTCCTCACTTATTCTGTATGGTTTTGCCTGCTACTTGCTGCTCCCCTGGTATATGTTGGGGACAGTCGAAAGGTGAATGAACCAGTACAGTCTTCATTCACCCGGAGCTTAGGGCCAAGACAGGACTCAGGTATTAATCAAATAACCACACCAATAAACACACTGGTCACAGGGTTGCCTGAAACCCAGGAACCTGGTAATCGCCCCACGTCCCTGGCTATGCTCTAGAGTTCTAACCAAGGAGGGAAATGACACTGGGGAGGCCTGGCTTGTTTTCCCATGATCTGTAACCAGCTACTAATGATTCTCTCTTTTGTAAATGTTCCCAACTCGGAATTTTGCCAGACTCTGAACTCCAGCTGGGAGGCCATGTATATCCTGGGAAAGAAATTCTTTCATTGGAACCTGGTTGCCCATGAATTTTTTTTTTTTAAAGATTTTATTTATTTATTTATTTGACAGACAGAGATCACATGTAGGCAGAGAGGCAGGCAGAGAGAGAGAGAGGAGGAAGCAGGCTCTCCACTGAGCAGAGAGCCCGATGCGGGGCTCGATCCCAAGACCCTGAGATCATGACCCGAGCCGAAGGCAGAGGCTTTAACCCACTGAGCCACCCAGGTGCCCCTGCCCATGAATTCTTGTTCAAACTTCGGGTACCCCCCAGGTCTCAAGGACAGCTCCACAGGTTCCCATGAAACCTCTCGACCTGCCTGGGAGGGCCAACAGGGCCCAGCACACACCCCGCTGCGGACCTACACGACCGGGCTTTGCCCGCAGTCTGCGGGGAGCGGGGCGGGGCCACCCACAACAAGGGTCACGTGGTCACGCAGCGCAGGGAGCTGCGTGGTGCGGGGCGCCAAGGGGCGGGGCTTCGAGCTCGGCGCGTGTCCCAATTGGTTAAACGCGGCTTTCTTTTAGCCGGGAACGCAGAGCACGCCAGCCCGTGCCTTCGTGCCTTCCGGCTCCCTCACTGGCAGCTGCTTTGGCGGGAGTTGGCGGCGGGTGTGAGGTGAGAACCATGGGTTTGCTCCCGCGCTGGATCCCGTCAGACCAGGCCCAGGATGGTCCAGGGGGCTTCCCAGTTTGGGAACCAGCTCGGACGAACTTTTTGGGGGTTGGCAGGGATTGGACGGAGTGCCGACCTTGCAGGGCCTGCCGAGCAAATGCGTTCCTCTGTAGGGTCCGTCAGGGGAGCCCCGTCAGCCTAGACTCAGGGCAGGCGTCCACGTCCGACATTCAACCCTGCCATCGGTGCAGGCCCCTTTTCTTCTATCTGAGACCAGCTCAGGGAACGCTGGCTAGGGGTGTGGTGAGAGGCCCGAGTTCCGAGCGCCCCCTCCCCCACCCTTCCCCGGGCACGCCATGTTCTGACCGAGGTTCTCTGTAGGGAACAGACATTCCGGACAGAGACCGGGTTTGAATGTTAGCTCTTGACGAAGTGCTGCAGACTCGGCTGCGCACACGGGTGGGCATCAGGTGTCGCTGATGCGGCAAATGGAAAGGCACATGCTGCGGGTCTCTAGCCAGCCCAGGCCCTGGGGGGTGGGGCTGCAAGCCAGAGATGCCAGGTCTCACCTTTGGGGGTTTTGTTTTGTTTTGTTTTTTTATTTCTAAAAAGATTTTATTTATTTATTTGACAGAGAGAGGGAGAGAAGGAACAAAAACAAGCAGGGGGTGTGGAAGAGGGAGAAGCAGGCTTCCCGCTGAGCAGGACCCTGGGATCATGACCTGATCCGAAGGCCGCTGCTTAATGGCTGAGCCACCCAGGCGCCCCTTGTTTTTAATAACAACAGCTGAAAACCCCTTTTTCTAATAAAACACGCTACTGGTCTTAAATGGTAAGGTGAATTCATCAAGTTTTAGAATATTGTATGGCCAAAGAAAATACATGTATGAACTACATTTGGCCTTTGGGATGCCAGTTTACCAGCTCCGCTGTAAGTGTCCCTGGAGGAGGGGGCATCCAGGCAGGAACTACAGACAGAGATCTCCATTTTGGGGACTTGAGCGCTAGAAAGATCTACCCCAGAACTGACCTCTGGATCTTACAAGCTGGGAATAGTTGACTCAGTTGGTGAATGGGAGTTACCCCTTTATGGTCAGCACAGATCTAATGGGGTTAGATTTTGAAAGCGGTGGTTGAGGCTGGGGAGCAGACATCCTTGCAAAGGAGGCAGAATCCCTCAAATTGCAGCCTCAGCTTGAGGACACTGTGCCAAATGTCTGTGAATGGGGGTGTGAGACGTTTTCAAAGTAGGAAGTGCATTTGGAATGAGTCTAGCAGAGCTTGTGCACTGTAGGAATTTCGATCTTCCTACCTCTTGGCTTCATAGTTCTAAACTGTGCTAATTGGGGAGAGGAGGAGAGACCCAGAGGAATTCTGGGAGGGGAAGTTACAGTCTCATCTAGCACTTCCTGGATCCCTTCTCTGTGCAGGGCTGACTGCTGCACATATGGAGATGTATCCACTGCAGCCCTTGCCCCCAGGAGACTTTCAGATGATGTGGGGAAATGAAACCTTAGTCCTAGAGGAGGCTTCTCGCCTGGCAAGCTTGGGCTGGGGGAACCAAGAAAGAGAGGGAGAAACTAGAGGGTGATTCAGAGACATCACGGATTTAGAGCCATGGACAGAATTTGGTGGGATGGTGGGGAAGGGAGAAGGCAGTTCCACATGGATATGTGCATTGTGTGGTGGGGCAACATAAATAATTGGATCAGCCTACCCATCGGGGACATGGTGAGAAATCAAGGTAGAGGGGTTTTTAGCATCCAGTTTCTAGGCTGGGAGGGGGGTTCAGTGCTGTTTTTTGGAAGATGGGGGTTTGTTAGTTCAGGGCATATTGTGGTGGGAGGGAGGGCCTGAAGAGATACCCACTGAGAGCTTTTGTGGAGAGTACTGTACAAAAGGGGATCCACTTTGGAAAAGTCTCTCTGGTCCCCAACCAGGTGGGCGTTCCTTGGGAACAGGTCTGTGTGGCATTTCTCTGTGTGCTGACCCTCCAGCTATTCTCCCACGTCATACCCTATACTCACATTCCTGTAATGATTTGGATGGATAAAGTGCTGTCTTTTGCAAGGGAGAAGAGCCACTAAGCAGGACGTGGTGGCCTTGTGGCCGTGGTCCTGTTCCTCTTTGGCAGTCTGATGCCCCCTTCCTGCCAATCCAACCTTGTTCTTTCCCTGTGCACAGAAGGGGTCTCTGTTCATTACAGCCCCCATCTGTGCTGTGATGGCAGGGTGGCTGGTGATGATAAGACAGCTGATCCCCTTCATGTTAGCCTGAGGGAGCCCCTGATCTGGACACTAAAACCTTTTGAGGACAGCTGGCTCCTTTGTGGGATCTGTTGGGTATGGGGTGGGGCTGTGATCTGAACTAGCTTCCCTTTAGCTTCCAGCCCAGCTTCTCACCACTGCTGGCTTGGGTGTTGTCTGTCCTGGGGTTGAGGACTTGGTGGTGGGGGTCACTCTGGGAACTTCTGGTTATTTCCCAAACTCCAGTTCTTCCTCACTCCAGTTCTTCCTCTCCCCAGGTCGGGTTCTTTTGGAGAGAGATGGGAAAAGTGGCTAGTTCCCAGATTATATAGGCCCCCATGGTTACCATGTTGAAAGCCAGACTCCAAACCCAGCAGAGGAACACCCAAAACAGCCAGGAGGTAGTTGGTCCCTCCCATTCCCCAAATTCCCTCTGTCCTCTCACCTCTCCTTCTCTGCCCCCCACTTCTGGAGCCTCCTTCCCTCTGCCAAGGATTTTGAGTCCTCTAATTTCTTCCTGTGACCTTTTTCCAGACTGGCTTGTGGTCCTCAGGCTTTGGGATGAAGCTGGAGGCTGTTACCCCATTCCTGGGGAAATATCGCCCCTTTGTGGGTCGCTGCTGCCAAACCTGCACTCCCAAGAGCTGGGTGAGTGATGGTAGGGCTAAGCCCCACCAGGGAAACTTGGGGAAATTGACTATAGGAGCCCTGGCTCTGGGAAGCAGCTTCCTTTATGTTCAGCCCTCCTCAACCCATGCCTGTGCTCTTTGTCTTTCAGGGGCATGGATGCACTGGTGTTGGTTGTGTTGTTGGTCAGTGCTGGCTTCCTGGCCTTCAAAAGCTGTGCAGGGTAGTGCAGAGAGAGGAGATAGGGCTTAGCCAGAGGGCTGGGGTCTGGCCCGGCCTGCATGGATCCTGTTCAGTTCTGGGGACAGGGCTCACTTAAAGTCACACAGCACTCAACACATGGTTGAAGACCTTATAAGTCCATACCATGTTCTGATGCTGATGAGCCCCAGGGCACAGGCAGAGATCCATGCTACACGTTCTCTGCTGTTGACAAGAGAACTTCTCAGAGACTATATGCTACTCTCCAAGAGGGGAATTCTGTACAACATGCAGCACTTTCATTTTGACTGTGGGACCCTTTCTCCTGAGTGAGTCTTGGGATCTGAGAAGGGAAATGCTGTACTATAGTTTTGTCTCCTGGTATACTCAATACTCCCATCAGGCAAAGCCTACAGAATATACTGGGGGTGGGGTGCTTTTCCTTTGTTGGTTTGCAAAGGCCCCCAAGGACATGCTGTCCCTGGCCCCTCTCCTGCAGGAGTCCCTCTTCCACAGAAGCATAATGGATCTAGGCTTCTGCAATGTGATCCTGGTGAAGGAGGAGAACACCAGGTAGTTAGAACTGGGAGGTACGGGAGGGTGGTGGGCAGGGTCCTTGGGTGCAGAGTTGTGGGGGCCCTGTTCTGTGGTGTCATTATTTTTTCCTCTGGTGGAAAAGGGCCCCTGCCCCCTGCCCCATACCCACAGGTGGGGAGAGGCGGGCTTGGAGCTCTCCTGCAATTTCTTCTGTGAGCATTTATGGATTGCCCACTGTGTGTCAGGCCTAAATCTGTATCCTACTCAGGGAGAGGGGAGGGAATGGGGCACAGATGGGCAATACTGTTTCATGATAAGGCAAGTTCATGTGTTCCCAGGCCATGGGATTCAGATATGATCCCTTCCTGGTAGAATGCCCTCTGTAGACCCTAGTGGGGTATGGGCCCTCTGAAAGATCACCACCCTCCCTACTCTGGGGGTTTGTCCAGGTTTCGGGGCTGGCTGGTTCGGAGGCTCTGCTATTTCTTATGGTCACTGGAGCAGCACATACCACCCTGTCAGGATGCCCCACAGAAGATCATGGAAAGCACTGGGTGAGGAAGCAGGAATTGGAGTCTGGCTGGCACTTTTGAGACCCTTGAAGGGATGATCAATGTTCTAGGCAGGGGTGGTTTAGAGGGCTGGCTTCTAGACTGTTAGCTTTGCCTGGGGCCCTTCCTTAGAGATGGAGCATAAATACTGGAGTCTGTGTTCTGGAGATGCTGTGGTGCTGAGGGAAGTTGCCTGAGGGATTTTAGGCCTGCCCCAGCCTGACACCACTCCCCCCTCACTCCACAGGGTGCAGAATGTCATCTCAGGGAGGGCCCCAGGAGGGGCTGGGGAAGGCCAGGTACCAGGACTTGTGAAGAAAGAGGTACAGCGCATCTTGGGCCATATCCAGGCTCCACTCCATCCCTTCCTGCTCAGGTAACTCTGTGCTGAGGGGTGCTCTTTTCTGGGCTGGGGACTCTGCCCCTCTGGAGAGTGGGTATTGGCTACATTTGGGGAAAGACTGGATTCCCCTCCTGGAAGTTGGATGGTGTGTTTCCCAGAAAGCCTAAAGGAAGGTCCTGATCTGGACATTGTGGGTTCTTTCAAGGACAGCTGGCTCCTTGATGGGACCAGTCAGGTATGGGGTGAGGCTTTGATCTGAGCCCAGGTTCTCATCATTGCTGACCTGGTGTTACCTGTCTGTCCTGAGATAGGGGCTTAGGGGTCACCCTAGGAACCACCACCCTGGTTGTGGCCCAGACTCCATTTCCCTCTCCATCCTTCCTCCTCTCCCCAGATCAGCTTCCTGTGGAAAGAGGCGAGGTGGCTGGTTCCCCCATCTTATAGGCACCCATGCTCTCTCCTGCACTCATCAGGCACAAGTCTGAGCTCCTTTTAGATGCAAGGCCTTGTTCCTGGAGAACGAGGGGTTGCACAGGACACAGTAAACATATGGCTGCAAGAAGGGCAGAACAAGGGTTAAGATTGAAAATAGGTGTGGGGGGGAACAAGAGATTTGTAAGACAGGGACAAAAGGGAAAGGAGCCAAACTTGTGGGGGCAAGGATGGAGGGAACAATCCTACTAGACAGAATAGCATGAGCTATGGCCATAGGAAATGGGCACTTTTGCTCATGAAGCTGTGGTTGGAAGCTGGCAAGTGAGGGAGAGAGCTGTTGGAAACAAAACTGAGAGGAGAAGGGACAAGATAGGAAGGGCCATTAAAGAAGTCTGGATTTGAATTCTAACTGCAGTGAAAACCAATGGAAAGGTTTTAAGCAGGAAATGCCAACAAGGTGAATTGGGATCAAGAGTAGAGAACCGAAGACTATCTGGGAAGTTTTGTTAGTCCAGGTTAGATGCCATGATGAGGCATGTGGGGGTGACAGTAGGTGTTGGAAAAATGGATTGAAAGACCAATGTGAAATTAACGGGTCACGATGGATTGAAGGTTGAGGGTGGGGGCAATGAGGGGAAAAGGGAGAAATCATGGGAGAGCCAGGGTTTTGGCAGAGCACCCGGTGGTGTGGATGGAGGAGGCAGGCTTGAGGAGGGGTGAGTTTGGCCCACAAAGGGTATTTTGGACACAGAGTTTCAGATACCTGATGTGTCAGTGGAGACACTCAAGAGGCAGTTGCTCATAAGTCTGGAGCTCAGAAGAGGTTGGGGCCAGGAACAGAGATTTGCAAAAGCTTTAGCTTATAGATGAGTCACTGAGGCAAAGAAGGCACAGCTGTCTTGAAAGTGCTCAGTGGTCAACTGTTAGGACAGGAAGTAGAGGTTGTTGGTAACTTTGACTAGCTTTCCATGTGACAATTCTTTGACTTTGCTTAGACTTCCAGTCCCTTTACCTGACTACCTTTACACCAGCCATCAGCCCCCTTCTTGTCTTTTCTTCTCTCTTGGCCTTGCTTTGATTCCAGGGCTCATCGTGATGATAATGCCCTTGGGAAGGAGTCACTGGTTCTGTTTGAACCCAGCTACTTGCCTTCTCTGCACCTAAGCAGTCATATGTTTGCTTTGTGAGATTTTCAGAGGCACACAGTGTCTGCTGAGACTCTGATCCAGACTGTTCCTTCTCAGATTTACCTGCTCGTAACTGATGGCCCCATCTTGTGCTTCATGAAGAAGTAGAAGCTATCGGATGAGGGCATGCTGCTTGTCCCCCACATCTCTGTGCTACTTGCGTCTACGCTTCTGTCCTCATTGAACACCAGTCCTCCCGTTGGGCCTCTGGGAGTGCCTCCTCAGAGACTTGGCCCTTTCAGTTAACCCCATTTTGTATCACGAACTCCTTCCTTTGTATTTCACCACTCCCAGCAGTTTCCAAAGACCAGGTTGGGTTATGCCTGGACAGTCTTGATCCTCTAATTTCTTTTAAGGTAAATGGAAGCAGGGAGATGCTCTGAAGCTGATTTGAGGCAGTTGCACCGTGAGGTCTTGGGAGGGTAACAGCACCTCATAGGCATGGGCTTTGGTGTCAGGCCCGTCTTCCAGTCTCTGCATCACCACTTCTTAGCTTTCTCTACTACTACTCAGCCGCTTCTGTAACCTCCTCAAGCCTCACTTGCTTCTTCTATGAAGTGGGGACAGTAATAGCACTTGCCTCACAGGAGTGCTGGGTATCTTCCTGAGGTGCCATGGGCCCTGCCTCCTGGGCGGGGCCCTGACACACCTCAGACTGGGTGTCACTCTCCAGGCTGTTCAGCTGGGCACTGCTGCGGTTCCTGAACTGTGTCTTCCTGAACGTGCAGCTCCACAAGGGTCAGATGAAGATGGTCCACAAGGCCACCCAGGCAGTAAGGCCCGCCCTCCATTGGGATGGGGATGGCGGGAACAGAGGAGCAGAGGAGCAGAGGCTAGGCCAAGTCCTAAGTTGGGACCAGCCCCATCAGCTGGTGGGAAAAATCCACTGCTCTTTGACGACCTTCTCTTCGTGTCTCACGGTCTTGCTCCCTCGGGGCTCCCTCTAACGTCTTTTCATCATGGTCTTAACAACCATTACGTCAGTGCATTACCTTAAAAGTTGTTGACAGAGCTCCTCTACTTTTGGGAAATGTGCTCAGAGAAACAACTGCTCAGCTGAACCCTCTCTCCCTCTGGGGCTGCCCTGGGTCTGGAGGTGCTGGGTTTCAGCTTCCTGCATCTTCAGGGTGGGGGTTGATTGGCACTTCCCTTGCTCTCCCCAAGCAGGGCTTGCCGCTTGTTCTCCTCTCTACCCACAAGTCACTCCTGGATGGGATCCTGCTGCCCTTTGTGCTGCTCTCCCAAGGCCTGGGTGTGCTCCGTGTGGTTTGGGACCCCCGCACCTGCTCCCCCACCCTCAGGTAAAAGCCTTGTGCCTCTAGATATACAGGGAAGAAGTCCCCAGCCCGGGGTAGGGGTGTGTGGGGATGTGTACGGGGGTTGCTGGTGGCAGTTCCGCAGAGGCCCTCTTCCTGGTTTTTCTGCTCCCGACTCTGTCATCTCAGCCTGTGGGACTCAGCTGGAGGGTCAGTTATGAGCCTTAGAGCCATGCCTGGATTCACAGTGTTCAGGCAGGACCCAGGCTGGCCTTGGTGGGCTGAGGCTCTCACTAGCCTCCTGCCTGGTCCCATCTCCTGAGCCCCTTCTCTCATCAAGCTTTGCCTTGTGCTCCACAGAGCTCTGCTAAAGAAGCTTGGGGGGCTTTTCTTGCCCCCAGAGGCCAACCTCACCCTGGACAGCTCTGAGGGGGTCCTTGCAAGGGCTGTGGTCCATGCTGTAAGTGCCCCCAGTGGTACCAGTGGGGTCAGACCAGGGACTTTTTGCTGCTCTGGCCTTGATACCTGCCTCTCCCAACCCCCTTCCAGGCTATGGAGCAGCTGTTGGTGAGCAGGCAGCCCTTGCTCATATTCCTGGAGGAGCCCCCTGGGGCCCAGGGGCCTCGGCTGTCAGCCCTGGGCCAGACCTGGCTGGGACTGGTGGTCCAGGCTGTCCAGGTGGGTGTCATCCCAGATGCCATGCTAGTGCCAGTGGCTATCACCTATGACCTGGTTCCAGATGCACCCTGTGATGTATATCATGTGAGTCCTGCCCCTGGTGACTCCAAGTGGACACCATCTCTAGAGAAGAGAGACATTATTGTGTCCTCTGGCCAGCTCCCCTTAGGGTTAGAGTTAAGGGGAGAGTGCAAAGTTCTACCGCTCCAGTCATCATCCTGTGGCATTTGCCAAGGCCCTTATACTTACACAGTCATTTCGTCTTCTAAAGACCCAGGTTAGAAAGGGATTTGTCCTGTGTCATGGATGAGAAAATGAGCTTGAAGAAGTCATGGTCATGGACCAGTTTGGGCCCAAGATAAAGCAGAGCAAAAATAGTGCCCCCAGGCAGTTTGCTTACTCAGCCCCTCCCTCCCTGCAGGCCTTGGTCCCACTGGGGTTGTGGACAGGAGCTCTGGCTGTCCTGCGGAGCCTATGGAGCTGGGGCCGCAGCCCCAGGGTCTGTGTCCGTGTGCACCTAGCCCAGCCCTTCTCCCTACAGGTACGTAACCTGCTGGACAGGGCTGGGAGTACCTGGGGTCTGTCCTGGGGCTTCTGGTGGCCCCTGCACCCAGTCTCCCTACTGAGTCAGAGCCCCTGCAGGGATGGCCTTGCCTACCTCAGGGAGGCTGTGTGTAGGTTTATTGGTGGGCCAGGGCAGGCTATCTAAGAGTCTTGTCCTGGGCAGGAATACACCACCAATGCCAGAAGCTGCTGGGGCAGCAGGCAGACCCTGGAGCAGCTGCTGCAGCCCATCGTGCTGGGCCAATGGTAGGGGCATGGGAGTGTGTGGGTCTTGGATGCAAGGCAGGCAGCCCTTCAGCCCCAGCCTGTGAGCTGACACCCTCTCCCCCCATACCCACAACATCACCAGTTCCAGCCTTACCTCTCCAGATATCCATGGGTCATGTAAACAGAGCCAGCCACCCCACCTTGCCTGTAATCTGTGGGATATGGCACATGGACCTGGAAAGGGCTAGAATTACATGAACCACCTCTTGCCTTGGGAGTGGGGATGGGGAAACACGCTCCCCTTTGAGAAAGCTTTGGGCTTCCCTGCAACTATTCTGAGGTTTGGTCCCTTAATCCTGTGTCTCTGTCCTAGTAATGTTGTCCCAGACACTGAGAAGGAGCAGGAGTGGACTCCAGCAACTGGGCCCCTTCTGGCACTTAAGGAAGAAGACCAGCTCCTGGTCAGGAGGTTGAGCCGTCATGTCCTGAATGGTGAGGGGGAGCTAGGTCTGGGCCTTTTAGGGGAGACTCCTGAGTAGTCTCCCTACTGGGTCAGCCAGTCTTTGGGGCCCTCCATTCCAAATGGGTTTCTGCACCTGACATCCATTCCTGTATGGCCCACTTGGGACGTGAAGAGGACTGGAACCCTCCCTGCTTCTGGGAAGCAGGGCAGCCAGGGAGAATCTGAGGGAGCCACTAGATGAGTACATAGGCTGGCTAAGCTGTGGAGGGTTCACTGCGCAGGGGGCAGACGGCTAGATGAGCCCCCTGCTGCCAGGGGGGTATGGGAGGAATGTTTTTGACTAGGAAGACTTGCTGGGATGGTGGAGGAACTAGGCCTCTGGCCCTTGGGCCCTGACCAGCATTTCCCACCCCCGGCCCCAGCCAGCGTGACCAGCTCGGCAGTGATGAGCACAGCCATCATGGCGGCACTGCTGCTCTTTAAGCACCAGAAGGTAGGGGACAGGGTGGTAGGGGGCTGGGGAAAGGGTGTGGCCCTCTTCCTCAGCCCCTGTACTGCCCTGCCCCGCAGGGTGTATTCCTGTCTCAGCTCCTGGGGGAGTTCTCCTGGCTGACCGAGGAGACGCTACTGCGTGGCTTTGACGTGGGCTTCTCAGGGCAGCTGCGGTGCCTTGTGCAGCACACGCTGAGCCTACTCCGGGCACATGTGGTCCTGCTGCACGTCCATCAGGGGGACTTGCTGGTGGTTCCTCGTCCAGGCCCAGGCCTCACACGCCTGGCACGCCTGAGTACCGAGCTGCTGCCTGCCTTCCTGAGTGAGGCTGTGGGTGGTGAGTCTCCAGGGCTTCGGCTGGGTGGGACATGTGTCGGGGTGAGGTGAATGGCTTCCCTCCTCGTGCCTGGCCCTTTCCTTCCCTAGCCTGTGCTGTTCGGGGGCTGCTGGCGGGCAGAGTGCCGCCTGAGGGGCCCTGGGAGCTACAGGGCATTGAGTTGCTGAGCCAGAATGAGCTGTACCGCCAGATCCTGCTGCTGCTGCACTTGCTGCCCCAGGACCTGCTGCTGCTGCAGGTCCGCTCTCCCCCACCCAGCCCTGCGTGGTCCTGGGCCTCCCCTCTTGGTTGTGGAGATGGGGAGGGACTGGGCAGGCATGGGCCCCTAAGTCCTCCTATGGCATTAGGTCTCCCTTGCCCTGCTTCTGACCAGGCCCCTGCTCATTGCCTGATTCTGAGGCCACATGAATGCTTTCTTCCTCAGCCCTGCCAATCTTCCTACTGCTACTGTCAGGAAGTGCTGGACCGTCTCATTCAGTGTGGGCTCCTGGTTGCTGAGGAGGTAGGCAGGGCAGCTAGAGACAAAACCCAGGTCTGGGGCCTGGCCACCTTTTCCCACCCTGAATGACAGCTGCCCCAGACTGCTCTTGCTGCCCCAACGTGCTGTGGGGGTGGGTGTGCCCCTCGCCTGGCAGACAGGGAGGCCTGGGTGCTGCCTCCACCAGTCTCTCTGCTTTGGGCTTTATCCCACCGGCCCTATCATGACAGGACTGGACAACTGGACCTCCGAGGTCCTCTGGAGGCCTCCTACCCGCTATAGTTCTTGTCCCACAGAACTATGACCCTTAAGGGTCAGTGCTCACTTCCTCTTACTCTGCAAGTTGGCTCAGCAGGTGCTGTGGTCTGGCGTGGCCCTGGATGTCCTCTTGGGCTCCCTAGGTCTGCTTTTACTAGTTTCACCTCCACATGCCTGGTCTGCCATGTACCTGGTCTAGGGAAGTTGGGGGCTCAGGGCTGAACCTGTCAGGGACCAATGGCTCCCATGGCCCCCAGACCCCAGGCTCCCGGGCAGCCTGTGACACAGGGCGGCAGCGTTTAAGTGCAAAGCTACTGTGGAAACCGAGTGGGGACTTTACTGATAGTGACAGTGATGACTTCGAGGAGGCTGAGGGTCGGTTCTTCAGGGTAAGTTGGGAGAAGCCACGTTGGGGGTGGGGGAGGCAGGCAGGCAGTCGGAGCTACCCTCATCTGGTCTGTGCCCCTCCAGCTCAGCCAGCAGTCACGCTGCCCTGACTTCTTCCTCTTCCTCTGCCGCCTGCTTAGCCCACTGCTCCAGGCCTTTGCACAGGCTGCCACCTTTCTCCATCAGGGACAGCTGCCAGATACGGGTAAGGCCCATGCTTCCCTGGCCAACCATAGGGGGACGCTGAGCGCTCTCAGGGCAGGGGCCCCAGGCTTACCTCTTCTCTCTCCCACAGAGTCTGGCTACACTGAGCAGCTCTTGCAATTCTTGCAAGCCACTGCCCAGGAAGAAGGGTTCTTTGGTGAGTCCCAGGCAGCCAGCCCAGGCTCCCCAGAGGCAGGGAAGGGTTTGCTGGTGGCTGCTGCCCCCTGCTGGGCAGTAACCTTGCAACTCTAGGAAGGAGGGTTGTAGAAAAGAGGGTCTTTGCAACTAGTCCAAGCCCTAGCTAGCCTTGGTTAGTTTCCTCTTTCAGCACAAGAGAAACCTGGGTCTTATAGCCTTCACTTCTCTCTTCCTTCCAGAGTGTGCAGACCCAAATCTTGCCATCAGTGCTGTCTGGACCTTCAGAGACCTGGGGGTAAGGAGGAGCCAGTTTCACCATCCTCCTGCCTCCATCCCTATAACCCAACAGGGCTACCCAGAGAAGCCTGTGTGTGCCCCCCCTGGTGTTTACCTAGTATCTTGAATAGGCATGGAGGGTGGAGTAGTTGAAGGTAGCATGATTTTCCTGGTCCTTTTTGTCTCCTAAACTCGAGAATAGGATGAGATAGTGGTTTAAGAGGCAGCACTTGCATGCAAGGCCCAAGGGGCCCAAGGTCTCTCTTGCAGTTTGCTGGGGCACAGGCACAGCCTCCAGGGAGAGCACTCACAGCCCTTCCCTGTGGCCTAGGTGCTACAGCAGACGCCCAGCCCCGCAGGCCCCATGCTCTACCTGTCCCCTACATTCACCAGTCGGGGAAATCAGGAAAAGCTGGAACAGTTCATCCGGCAGTTCATCTGTAGCTAGAACTGTGGGGTGACTTCTCAGCCCGAGAATACAGCTGTGTCCTGGAGTCAGAAGACTGAGGGGGCTGCACACCCTTACCTGAGCTATAAAATAGTTTGTGCTTCATTGTCCCTTGCTGTCTCTTGTATTTTCCATCCTTTGGTGTGTTAAGGGGACTGGACAAGTCTTTTCCCAAGCCCAGAAGTGTCTTTTTTGGGGTATGTTTTCCCCTTCCCCACCTTGTGAGAAGGCCCTGTCTTGTTCCCTGAAACCCTAAAAGAAGAAGAACTATAGCAAAAGTCAAGCTGGCTGTTTTGGCTGAGAATTTTATTGATGAGGAGAGCAAGCTTCCTCTCCTCTCATTCTACCTGGAAGAGGCTGCTGGCACTGGGAGAGAATGGATGTCCCACCTCTTAAGTCCCAGGCCTGTGTGGAAAGCCCTCACACCACCTTGTTGATGATGATGCCTAGTTCTTCAATTTCACACTGGACTTCGTCCCCCTTCTGTAAAACAGAAGGTCAGGAGGCCATCAGTCCTTTGGCCTGGATTTTATAAGCCCAGCAGAAATTCTGGGTATTTGTTCCCTTTCCACCTTTTAGTTAACCTACCTTGAGAAAGACTGGAGGTTTCCTGAAGACACCAACACCCGGGGGGGTCCCAGTCAGGATGACATCCCCTGGGTAAAGAGTAACGAACCTGGGGCAGAAGAGACAGCTGAGACCATGGGCTGAGGGGGCCAGAACTGGGGCTGGAAGGCTCAGCTCAGCCTCAGGTGCACAGTGGGAAGTAAGGCCCCATCCCACTTACTGGGAGATCCAGGCTATCAGCTCTTCCGTCTTAAACACCATCTGGTTGGTATTGCTGCTCTGGACCACCTCCCCGTTCACGCGGCAGCAGATCTTTAAGTTGTGTGGATCTGAAAAACGTAAAAGCACCACCTTGGGGTTGTTTTCCCGTGAACTCCTCCCTTTACTGAGAAACCAAAGGCACAGGGTGGCTTTGTGACCACAGTGAAAGGTCTCACTGGACGTGCTCCTGGCACTTCATGCCCACCCAGCACTCCCTACCCTGGAACTTTCCATATGGATGCTGGCCTTCTCAGGTCTCCCTGCACCTACCACCTAGCAGAGCATCTGCCTGTGGTCACTGGGGTTGGTTAAAGAGGGAATGTCCCAGATCCTCCTCTACCCAGAGCAGAGGCTGACCACTGCAGATATGGAAATGACTGGGTATCTGTACTGCAAGAGGGTAACAACCCAGACGGGTATAGCGCCTCCTGCACCTGACAGCAGGGGACAGCTTACCTGTAACAGTGTCTTGGTTAATGAGCACCTTCAACTTTTTTGCTTTATATACTCACATCCTCCCTCAGAACAGCTGGAACACAAATTTCACGTCACTGTGTCTGCACGGGGGGTGTAAAGCTGGGGTGCATGGGCACACCCCCCACCCAAATGGTTGTGCACTGCCCTCTTCGTGACGGGCCTTCCTCTGGGCTCACCTTGCCCTTGCTGCTTAGAACGGGTGCTGCCCTGCAGCTGTTCAGGTGCTCTCCCTCTCCCCCACTGGGGAAAGGCACAGGCTTTTGATAGCCAAATTCTGCTGCTTTCTGACTTAAAGACTCTCACGGATAGTGGCAGCTAGAGGAAGTTCTCCCACCTCCGCAGTAAGGTATATGGAAGGAGGCCTGTGGAACTTGTGGCCTAGGTTGAAACTTGCTCTCTAAGGAATCAGAAAAAGGCAAGTCCACATTCCAATTTCCTGAGTATGGCTTTTTGTTTACTCTCATGTGTGCATGCAAGAGCAGGAAGAGTCACCATGTGGGCTATCCAAGACCTACCTGCTATACTGTCCTTGGTCACCAAGGCAGGACCCAGGGGGCAGAAGGTGTCAAAGGTTTTTCCCAGCAGCCACTGCTTTCCATTGCGTCTCATTTGCCAGTCACGAGCACTTACATCATGAGCCACAGTGAAGCCGGCCACATGAGCCATGGCATCTGTGGCCTTTAGGGGACAGGGGATTTGGCCAGATTGGAAGTTAGATCAACACGGTGACACCAACCCTCATAACCAAGACTTTATCCCATGTTAGTCACCAGAACTAGCCAAAGATGGGCAAAGAGTAAGGCAGTCAGGGAGCAGGTAGTAGCCAACCATTTCCCAATGCCAGAGACAGACGGCACCTCTTCCACCTTACCTTGATGCGCTTGCCTTTCTTTCCAATGACTACGGCCAGCTCTACCTCCCAGTCCACCTCCTGTAGAGAAAGCAGTGAACTGCCTGGTTCTGGGGCCTATTGCCATGCTGAGGGGCTGCACACCGTGCTTTAGGGCCTAGGTCTCTAACGGTGGGGCTTGGCTGTGGGCCCACAATTGTAATCACTATGAACTACATGTAGTAAATGAGGGGAGAGGTATGGCTTATAGACCCATAAACGTGGACAGTGGCAGGCAGCACCACTGTGTGTAGGCACAGCTCCCCACTGTGGGGAGCGCCTGGTGGGCCCAGCTGGTACAGCATGTGACTTGATCTTGGGGCTGTGAGTTCAAGCCCCACAGTGGGTGTAGAAATTATAGGTACATTTTTTTAAGAAAGACAACAGGAGTCTGGGCACTGAATTTACAAGTCACTCGATACTTTCCAAAAAGAATGAATATCGAGTACTAACAGCTAATCCTACTGTATGCCAGTAGCATCCTAAGTACTTTTAGGTATTAACTCACTTAAATGAAAAGAAATGGGCACAGCCACAGAAAAAGGAAAACATGTGCAGCCTTTCCCATAATCAGCAAAATACAACTATAAGATAAAACTTGGCCTTTCAAACTGTGTGCTCTTTCTAATGGTAACAACCAGAGTTGTTCTAAGCACAGTTGACACCTAATCTTGGTCTCAAGCATTGCTACCCACTAGACAGAACTGGGTTCCTTAGGGGAAATGGCTAATCCCAGGTCTGAGACAGTACAAGATGAGCCTGGAATATCTTGGTCAGAAAATAAGGATTCAAAAAGTGACAGGGCCGGGGCAAACTTGAAGCCAACCACTGGCTAAACTGAGACCATTTGGCTATCAAAAAGAATGTAAATGATGGTCTACAACATATTGGATAAAAATGAAAAACAAATACACAGTGCTACTAAAGGGACAGGAGTTTTTTTTTTAAAAAAAAGAAGCTTTTCTTAACAGAATGGTAGCCTAATAGCAGAAGAAAGCATGATAGAAAAATTGCCTTTTTCTAACTCCCAATACAGTGATGGATTCAAGTGAGGATCCCTGGATGAAAAGCTGTGGTACAATAAGATAGTCACAAGGTCTCAAATTCCTACCCTGTAGACTGCTTATTAATTACCAATGAAATGTACCTTTCTGATGAGATCTAGTGAACATTAAGTAAACCAAGTGATCAAACTTTAGCACCATCTGATAAGCCTCCCAATGGGATGCAATGTATATCTGTTCCTTCAGAATGAATGTGCCCCTCAACCCTGAATTTCGTATGTTGAAACCTAACTCCCAATGTGATAATGAGGTAGAGCCTTTGGGAAGTAACTAGGTCATGAAGGCAAAGCTCTCATGAATAGGGGTAGTGTCTTTATGAAAGAGATCCCAGAGAGTGCCCTTGCCCCTTCTGTCATGTGAGAAAACAGCAAAGACCGTCGTCTGTGAACCAGGAAGTGGCTCTCCCCAAGCACCAAATGTATCAGCACCTTGATTCTGGACTTCCCCACCTCCAGTACTATGAGAAATAAAGTTCTGTGGTTTATGAGCCACCCAGTCTGTGGTATTTTGTTACAGCAGTCCAAATCATCTAACATGTATGTAGAATCCTTGACAAAAATGTTTAACTCAAATCTAAACACGAGGAAACAGAGTGTGGAATATGCTAAGGCAACTTGCCAGGACTCTTCCAAAAGTCAGCGTCATGAAAGACAGAAAAGGGCAGGGGGATTGTCTGATATCAGAAGGCAGTAAACTATGGCCCATGGGCCAGATCCAGCTTGCTGGCTGATTTTATAAATAGCTTTCATATTCACAGTCATATTCACTCATTTATGTATCAGCCACGGCTGCTTTCACCCAACAGGGGCAAAGACGACTTGTTGGAGCAGACTCCGTGGCCTTCAGAGTCTGTTATTTACTGACTGACCCTTTGAGAAAGTCTGCAGATCCCTGTTCTAGAATAAAGGCACTAAAGAGACATAACCAAGTACACTGTGTGGCCTTGACTGATCCTGGTTCAACAAATAAAAAATAAAACAGAATCCAAATTATCATCTTTGGGGGCAACTGGGTATACTTCCAATTGGACTATATATAAGGTATTTATTATTCCTGTTAATTTCGTTAGTGGTGATAGTGGTTATTATGGTCATGTAGGACATTGTATTTACTCCTAGAAGATGCATCCTGAATTTTATTATTTTTCTACAGTTAAAGTGTATTAGTTTTGCAATCGGTAAAAAATATGTTAACTTTTTTTTTTTCCCTGAGTCCAGCCTTACACAGTATAACCCCCTGTAGTTTCTGCTGAACGCACTACTAAGCAACAGGTAGCTCCTTTAGGCTGGCTGCTGAGTGCTGAGCACCCCAGTGATGTGCTGGTGACTGGGGGCCTATGAGGAGGCACTGACCTGGCTCTCTGGCGGGAGGATGACCTCGTCGTAGGGCCCCACAATGGAGCTGGCAAACTTGCTGAAGATGATGGGCTCCTTCGGCACTGGAACGTTCTGCTCTTTGCAGTGGTCCACATAATTCATTCCCACACACAACACCTTGTCTGGCCGTGTGACTGGGGCCAGGAAGGTCACCTCTGACCGTGGTAAGACTGGCAACTGGGCAGTCAGGGCTCTGCAGAGATCAGAGCAGGAGAGAGGGACTGGTTAGGAGCAGGCCACAACCACTGGGCATGCTGGGGAGGCACTGCAGCAGCTACAAGTTATGCTTTATCAAATGTATTTTCTAGATCTATCAACCATCACAATCAGTATGGAAACCAAACCCAGGTATTACCCTTTGATATTAGAGTGCTGTTTATTTTTTATCCAGTGTTGATTTCCTTTCCCCCATTAGGTAATACATGTCATGTAAGGGAATTCAAAAGGTGCACATCAGAAGACTGGGAAGGCCTCTCTTCTGCCCCTTCTTCACCCTTGGACACAGCTACCGTGGCCCGTGTAGCTCTTCACATCCTCTTCTCCTCCTGTCCTTTCTTACGCAAATGACTGCACACTGAATACACCTTTTAGAAAAAATACGTATTTTGGGGGAGATCTCTCCATAACAGCATATACCTTTCCCCTTTTTTGATAGGACTGTGTATACCTGCACAGTACTGGTAGACCCAATTACCTGATGAGGGCATGGAAGTAGTTTCCAATCTTGTGAGACTATGACAGTATTAGAAACATACTGTTTTGGTGGTTTTTTTTGTTTTTTTTTAAGAGTTTATTTATTTATTTGACAGATCACAAGTAGGCAGAGAGGCAGGCAAGAAAGAGGAGGAAGCAGGCTCTCTGCTGGGCAGAGAGCCTGATGTGGGGCTTGATCCCAGGACCCTGGAATCATGACCTGAGCCGAAGGCAGAGGCTTAACCCACTGAGCCACCCAGGTGCCCTGGTTTTGGGGTTTTTTAAAAGATTTTATTTGTTTGACAGAGAGACAGTGAGAGAGGGAACACAAGCAGGGGGAGTGGAAAAGAGAGAAGCAGGCCGACGCGGGGCTTGATCCCAGGACTCCGGGATCATGACCTGAGGCGAAGGCAGATGCTTAATGACTGAGTCACCCAGGCGGCCCTGGAAATATACTATTACCAATACTGTGAGCTGTCAAACACTTGCATTTTTGCCAGTTTAATACATTTACTGTTCATCAGCTTTCAAATGGCTCCTGACTTCAGGGAAGTCCCTACCTTATCTAGCCCAAACCCAAGGACCATCTCTAAGAACACCTTTTTACAGTTCTCTCTCTTCTAAGGAGCTAAGCGTCCAAAGACTCCCCCCAGGCTTCCCAAGATGTCTCCTAGGATCCCAGATCCCAGACTTCTTAGGCAGACAAAAACTTAATCCCTGGGGGAGGCAGGGTGATGAAGCAGAGTACTGGCTCCACCACTGAATGTATGGCCTTGAAACAGTTAATCACCATCCCTGGGCCGGAGGGTGTTGCCATACAAGATTTCTAAGGCTCTCCACTAAGAGAAGAGATGAGAAAGGAAAGGTAGAGTCACCCTCCTCACCTCTGAAAGAGCTACCAGCTGGTTCTGTTTCCCAGGGCAGGGATGGGGGTGGGAAGAGGGAGGGGGTAGCAGGGCAGCCATTGTAGCTGCCTGCTGATTTACCTTCTTGCCACTGAGAGAGTGGCCTCTCCCTGCTCTAGGAACTCCATCATCGTCTTGGGCAGTGTGGGGTCAAAGGTGTTGAGGTTGATGACGCCCCCACCATTCCCTGACTCCAAGCCCAGGTGAGGTCCTGTCAGGTGGGGTGCCTGGAACTGCACCAGTCTCATATTTCTGGAGGGTTGAAAGGGCCACTTCTGAGCGTGCAGCAGAGTTGTGAGCAACCTTCTACAGGAGGCCAGCATCAGAACCTATGTAGAAAAACGTGGGTCCTAGGAGACAGAAGGAACCGAAACCACCATCAGGATCCACAGAATTCCCCAAGCTGCAGCCCAAGCCCTCTCACCCCATCAGCCATCCCTGCCACAGCACAGTCCTGGAAGTGGTCCACATTTATTAGTTATTTCACCCTGTTATACTTTATCAGGTGATTGTTTTGCTCAATTCAACGCATGTAAGGAAACATTTCTAAAGGAGTGACCACCTCATGCCAGGCGTGAGTCTAGATGGCAGGGGTTCTGGCATTCCTTGAACCAGTGCTTCCTGCAGGCTCATGCTGTACCTGCCACCACCGAGGCACTGGGCACACTATAGATCAGACACGCGCAGGCCTGCCATCCTGCTCTCAGGGGAGATGGAGATTAACAACTGACGTTATAAGTAAGATCCAGCAATTGGGACTACTAATGTGAAGATAAAGGGTCCTGCCTTTATCTAGTTTCTTGAGGAAGTGATGCTGAGCTGAGCTGGGTTGGGCTAAAATAAGCAGGACTAGAAATTAGCTAAGAGTGGGGCCCTGCATGGAGAAGTGACCACTGGTAAAACTGGCTTCACAGCAGTTATAGGCAATTTTTTTAAATACCAATTTGATCCTATTATCCTTCTACTGAAATGCTTCCCACTGCTCACATTACTAAGCCAAAACCCCTACGGGGCTAGTGTAGTCTTCTAGAAGTAGCCCCCACAAACATCTCCAGACAGTAATTATTTCGTTTCTCCTGCTGCAGTTCAGACTACCTAAGGAAAGAGGCTGCAGACAAAGGGC
Source organism: Lontra canadensis (assembly GCF_010015895.1). Classification (NCBI taxonomy): domain Eukaryota; kingdom Metazoa; phylum Chordata; class Mammalia; order Carnivora; family Mustelidae; genus Lontra; species Lontra canadensis. Next base: position 505,239 of record NW_022631138.1, read on the forward strand.
ATGGTCTCAGCTTGACAGACTTCACTGGGCTGTCTCCTCTCTGGGTTTCAGGACTGCATCTTTCTCTTTCACTGCTGAGTCCACAGTGCCAAGCACTATGCTGGGCACACAGGAGGCTCTACGCTACACTCTATTGAATCAACCAATGCCAGGAGCCGCAGCTTGACTTTTCACTACTTGGGAAAGTTTGGTGATTGCCAACATGGCTATGTCTTTCCTCCTCAAATCACTTAGAAGATATCAACAGGGCTCAGGTCCTGTTCTGAGCTCCAGGCTTTACTCGAAGACAAACCCCATTCTCTTGTTTTGTTTCTAATCTAAGCCTGGCCTTCATTCCAAACAGTCCCTGCCCTGCATGGGTCCTTGCTTTAAAAAGTGCCCCTTTATGCTCAGGCACATGGAGGTAGTCCCAGATTCCTGGCCCTCATTTGATTTGCCATGTTCAGTTAAAGACTCATTAGACCCAGATTACTGATCTGACCACTGCAGCAGCCAAGTTCGGCCAGACAATCAGCTTTGAAACTTCCGCCCTCCCATCTTACACAATGATGCTGTCAAAAAGCTATTCAAGTCAAAATGCATGCACTCAGACACTCCACACACTGAAAAAATAGAGTTCCCACTGAATGCCAGGTTTTATTTTAAGAGCTTTGCCTACAATGTCTGATTCAATTCTCTTGACAATTGTGGAAAGTAGCTACATTAGTTCCATTTTACAGTGGGGGGAAAAAAAAAAGGCTCAGAAAGATGAAGGGCTTTGCCCAAGTTCCCAAGGAGAGAAAATAGCTGGGACTTGAATCCAAGTCCAGGTGACACTGAAATTCTTGGCTTGGGCTATAGGGTATGTCCTTAGAGGTCTGCTGACAGCCAGGGAAAACGTGGTCACATCCTGGCTGCTGCTTCAGGGATAAGGCTGGTCACCTGCTTTCCAAGATAACTCCAGGCCCCATGGACTATGCCCTTTCTGCATGACAGATACATTCCGGTTCTCATGCTGCCCTACAGCAATATCCTCAGGTACAACGTCCCATTTTACAGAAACGGGTAATGAGGCTTAAAGAAATCATCTGCCAAAGTACCAGTTAGAAAGTGGCCCTGGTGCTTCTGTGGTAATCAGGACGCAATAAGAGCATGAGCTCAATTCAACTCCTGGAAAAATGTCCTGAAGCGAAGAGGCTGGAATTCAAGGCGGAAACAGCACAAGCATCGCAGACTGAGAAGCCTGGGATCGTGTCCCACTATCCACTTGCTTGGCACCCTACACCAGTCCCCCAGCTTTGTCTCCTGCACTCTGTGGGCGCTCACGAGTACCCACCCCGCCGGGTCCCCGTAGTCGCTGCGGCCGGGGATCCTGGTCCAGTCCTGACCTCAGCTGAAGACCTGCAGGGAGGCTGAGACCCGGCCCGGCCCACAACCTCAACGTACCTGGCCGCCGCGGCCGGTCTTTCCGGGTGCCCTGTGCTGTCGAGCTCGGGCTCACCGATTTGGGGGCCAAAGTCAACAGGCGTCTACACACCTGCACCACGTTCTACGAGCGACGACTCGCCCGGGGATCAGCTGAAGTAGCGCGCCCAGCTGCTCCACTAGGACTTTCGCCCAGCCGGGCGCTCCTTGCTGACGCCAGAGAGCAGCAGCCAATAGAAGGGCGCCTCATTCTGTCCCGGAAGCCAGGTCACGGAGGGGGCGGGCCTAGTGCCGGAGGGCAGGTGGCTTCTCTAGGGTACCTTAAGGCGTCTTCTTGGCGGACGCCGGTGAGGCCAACCGTCGCCCGAGACCAAATTCCCGGACACTCATAGTCTGGACTCCCTGCACCTGCATGAATCTGACAGCAAGTGCTTCCTGCAAATCTGTGCTCTGGGCGCCTTGCTAGCCTCACCTACGTGGGGCCCTGCTTGGGGCCCTGCTTGGGGCCACATGCTGTTTTGATTGTTGGGAAAAGGTGGTGGGGGAGGCCAAATTATGGCATTCCTGGTTCGCAACGACGACTATTTTTGTCTTCTGATTCTGATAAATCACTGAGAAGGGAAGGAATGATTGCACCCATTTTATATATGGGAACCCGAGGCAGAAGTGTTTTGCTCAAGGTGACACAAAGAGTGTGAATAATGGAACCAGCATTCTTGACCCCCAAGTGCAGCCCTTTACTCCCATTCTCATCAGCCTTGTCTTCACATGCACTGTTTTGGGCCTAGGGCAGGATAGTGGGAAGCCTCCAGCATCAAAGAACAGGCATTCTCGTGCAGAGGTGGTTTTATTAAACAGGCAGTGACAATCCACTAGGATTGTAGGCCTCTGGGACATGGAGACATGTAAAGGGCTCTGGGCAAGATGCCCAAGACTTAACCATAAACCAGATCATCTAGGGCTTTATTTGTCCCAAGAAAGAATCTGGCCTTTTCTAAGCACACAGGAGACCTCACAAGGGGTGTGCCATGGTTAGACTTGCATTTGAGAAGTTCTGCCCTAGCCACTCCTACAAGGCAAAGTGTCTGGATAAGAGTGGTGCAGGTGAGGGCAATGGTGTAGGTGGCTTGGTGTGTGGCTAAACATCCAGAGATGTTTAGAAGGTAGAACTGACAGCCCTCAATGATGATGACAGGAGGTGGAAGTGAAAGGAGGTCCAAGACCAACTCCTACATCTCTGGCCAGTAAAGGGCACTGCCATTCATGAAGACAAGAGTTCTAGAGGAACATCAGGTCTGGGGAGAGGATGGTAAGCTCAGTTTTGGATGGGTTGTATTTAATGTCGCTGTGATACATTCAAGGAGGCACTGCAGGGCGGGCGGTTGGAGACACAGGTCTTGGAACTTAGGGAATTAGCTTGCAGGTAGAGGTCAGCATACAGACAGAAATGGAACTTGTGAGGGTAAGTATGATCAGGAGCGATGTGGTAAAGAGAGCTTGGCACAAACCCTAGTCAGGAGACCCATGATGTAAGGATCAGCCAGAAAGACTGAAGGGAAACAGGGAGACAGGGGAACACATAATTTAGGCAGAGATTTGGAACTGCACTTTCCAAATTCCAAGGAGAGGACTTCTGCTCTTGGACAAGAATAAAACAGGTGATGTCTTTAAAGACCATAATCAAAGAAATAATAAGAGGATACTATAAACAAATCTACAGACAACTTCAATGAAATGGACCAACTCCTTTAAACAGAGCCTAAAACGTTTCACCCAAAATGAAATAGGTAATTTGGATAGTACTGTATCTATTAAGGAAATTGAATTTGTAAGTTAAAAACTCCTGAAAACCAGTCCAAGATGTTTTCACTGGAACAATTCTACCAAATGTTTAAAGAATGAACACCAATTCTACCTAATCTATTTCAGAAAATAGAATAGGAAGGAACATGTCTCAATTCATTTTATGAAGCTAGTATTACTCTGGTATCAGAAAACAAAAGACAGCACAAAAAAGGAAACTATAAACCAGTAATTCCCATAAATACAGATGTAAAAGTCCTTAACAGAATATTAGCAAATGTAATTCAGAAATACATAAAGAGAATTCTCTACCATAACCAAACAGGGTTTTTTCCAGGAGTGCAAGGCGTGTTCAATATCCAAAAATTACTCACTATAATCCACCATATTAATAAGCTAAAGAAAAAAATTACAAAGTCATATTAATTAATTTATTAAAAATGTGACAAAATTCAACACCCATTCATGACAAATACTCTCAGAGAACTCAGAAGGGAACGTCTTCAACTTGATAAAGAACATCTAACAGAAAGCCTACAGTTAACATCATAGTTAATGGTGAAAAACTGAATGCTTTCCCCCTGGAATTGGGAACAAAGAATGCTTGTTCCTAACTTGTTTTTTTTAAAGAATTGATTGATTGATTGCACAAGTCGGGAAAGGGGCAGAGGGAGAGAGAGAAACTCAAGCATATTCCCTGCTGAGTACAGAGGCTGATTCTGGTCTTGATTTCAAGAGCCTGAGATCCTGACCTGAGCCGAAATCAAAAGTAAGACACTTGGGACACCTGGGTGGCTCAGTGAGTTAAAGCCTCTGCCTTCGGCTCAGGTTATGATCTCAGGGTCTTGGGATCGAGCCCCGCATCCGGCTCTCTGCTTGGCAGGGAGCCTGCTTCCTCCTCTCTCTGCCTGCCTCTCTGCCTACTTGTGATCTCCGTCTGTCAAATAAATAAATAAAATATTTATTAAAAAAAAAAAAGTAAGACACTTAACCGACTGAGCCACCCAGGCACTCTGCTACCACTCTTAATCATCATAGTACTGGAAATTCTAGCTAGTGCAATAAAGCAATGAAAGGAAATAAAAGCATATAGATTGGAAAGGAAGAAATAAAACTATACCTTACTTGCAGATGAAATAGGTTTCTTCACAGAAAATCCATAGGAGGGAGCCTGGTGATGGGTATTATGGAGGGCACATACTGCATGGAGCACTGGGTGTGGTGCATAAACAATGAATTCTGGAACACTGGAAACACTGGAAAAGAAATAAAATAAAGTGGGGGAAAAAAAGAAAATGAGGTTAAAAAAAGAAAAAAGAAATACAGATCTTTGCATCACAATATTTTTAAAAGATTTTATTTATTTATTTGACAGAGAGAGAGGGATCACAAATAGGCAGAGAGGCAGGCAGAGAGTGGGGGAAGCAGGCTCCCCACTGAGCAGAGAGCCTGATGCAGGGCTTGATTCCAGGACCCTGAGATCATGACCTGAGCCAAAGGCAGAGGCTTAACCCACTGAGCTGCCCAGGCGCCCCTTTGCATCACAATATTAAAAAGAAAAGAAAAGAAAATCCATAAGAGGGAAAACCTCTTGGGAATAATAAGCGAATTCACCAAGGTCACAGAGTACAAGATCAACATAGAAAAATCAACTGTATTTCTATATACTAGCAATGAAAATGTGCATCCTGAAATTTAAAATATAATACTATTTCCTCAAATAAAAAGAAATACTTAGGTGCAAATCTAACAAAACATGTGCGGGACCTGTATGCTAAAAACTATAAAACACTGATAAAAGAAATTAGACATCAAAATAAATAATGAGACATACCATGTTCATAGATTGGAAGACTTAGTGATGATGTTAATTCTCCACAAACTAATATACAGGTTTAACACAATTCCTAGCAATATCCCATCAAGAATTTTTATACATACAGACAAGACTATTCTAAAATTTGCATTGAAAGGCAAAGGAACTAGAATAGCTAAAACAATTTTTTAAAAGAATAAATTGAAAATAATCGGCCAACCTGATTTCAAGACTTATTATGTAGTTACCATAATCAAGATCCTGTGGTATTGGCAGAGGAATGGACAGATCAATGGAACAGAAAAGAGAACCCAGAAGTGAACCCACAGAAATATGCCCAGCTGGCATTTGAGAAAGATACAAAAGCAATTCAGTGGAGGAAGGATAGTCCTTTCAACAAATGGTACTGGAGCAATTGGACAGACATCTCTTTAAAAATGAACCTTGACCTCAACTTCATAGCTTATACAAAATTTAACTCAAAATGGATCACAGATTTAGATTTAAATTTAAAATGTAAAATTATCAGGATTTTAGAAGAAAATATAGGAGAAAATCTTTGAGACATATGGTTTAGTGACTTAATGAAAGGTTCTTAGACATTACCCCAAAAAGCATAACACAGGGAGAAAAAACAAAACAAGTAGAGGACTTCATCATAAGTAAAAACTTTTGCTCTGCAAAAGGTTGTTATGAGGATGAAAGAACAAACTACAGACAGGGAGAAAATATTTGCAAATTACATAGCTGACAAAGAACTCGTATCTAGAATATACAAAAAATCCACAGCATAGAGACTTGTTGCATCACTATGTTGTATACCTGAAACTAATGTAAAATAGTGCCAACAACACTTCAGTTAAAAAAAAAAAAAAGACACAGACCGGTATCCCTGAAACAAATAATACATTATATGTTAATTTAAAAAAAGAAAGAGGGGCACCTGGGTGGCTCAGTGGGTTAAAGCCTCTGCCTTCGGCTCAGGTCACGATCCCAGGGTCCTGGGATCAAGCCCCGCATCGGGTTCTCTGCTCAGCAGCGAGCCTGCTTCCTCCTCTCTCTCTCTCTGCCTGCTTCTCTGCCTACTTGTGATCTCTGTCTGTCAAATAAATAAAATCTTTAAAAAAAAAAAAAAAGAAAACCCCTGAAAAATCAACAGAGGAAAAAAACCAATCTAATTAGAAAATGGATAAATGACACGAGGAGACGCTTTACTGAAGAAACTATACAGATGGCAGATGGATATGATCACATGAAAAGATGTTCAACATCTCTATAGAGATTAGGGGGATGCAGATTAAGACCACAATGAGATATTACTGCATTATTAGAACAGTTAAAAAAAACAAACAGCGGCAATACCAAATGCTGGAGAGGATGCAGATAACTGGATCTCACACGTTTCTGATGGGAATGTCAAATGTATTAGCCCCTCTAGAAAACAGTTTGGCTGTTTCTTTAAAAACTAAACATGCATTTACCATATGGCCCAGAAACTGTAATCCTGGGCATTTATCCCAGAGGAATGAAAACTTCCATATGACTGTTCATAGCAGTTTTATTTGTAATAGCTAAAACCATGGAAACAACCAAAGTGTTTTACAATAGGTGACTGGTTAAACAAAATGTGGTACATCCATGCCACAAAATACTACTTGTCAATAAAAAGGAACCGAATTGGAATATTCACCAGGACTTGGATGGATCTCAAGGGCATTATGCTGAGGGAAAAAGGCCAATCTCAAAAGGTCACATTCTGTATGATACCATTTATAGAACATCTCAAAATTACAGAGATGGAGAACAGATTAATGGTTGTTAGGGGTTACAGATGGGCGTTTTTGGTCTTTCACACAAACAAATAAAATCTTTTTTTAAGCCACTGTTCTTTTGGATTCCTGTTACTTGCAGCCAGACATTATCTGAACTGGTAAGTCTCCTCCCACTCCACATTTTAATTTCCTTCTCCACCCCAGTCTCTTTTAAACTCACCTTCTTCAGCTGAGAGGCAACGTGGGGCGGGGGGAGTTGAGGGTAGGAAAGGAATAAATCAAACAGGATGGGATTGGGAGGGAGACAAACCATAAGAGACTCATAATCTCACAAAACAAACTGAGGGTTGCTGGGGGAGGGGGTACGGAGAGGGTGGTGGGGTTATGGACAGTGGGGAAGGTATGTGCTATGGTGAGTGCTGTGAAGTGTGTAAACCTGGTGATTCACAGACCTGTACCCCTGGGGCTAATAATACATTATATGTTAATAAAAAATTTAAAAAAATAAACTCACCTTCTTCCATCCAACCTACAGATGTTGCATCTCTCAAGGCATGCGCATTACTGCTCTTCTCTCCACTCAGTAGGATCCCTAAGCGATCTTTTTCATGTGTGATGGTTTAATTATCACCATAGAATGAAGTCTCACATGAACCCAACTGACTATTGGACATCTCCACTTTGATGTCTCGAAACGACCATAAACAACATATCCAAGACTGAGCTTAAACGATTTTTCCCCATCAAACACAGTCTTTGTCTCTCAGAGATGTCAGGAGCTCCTGCCCAGCTGGGCAGTTCCCAAACCAGAATTCAGTCTTTGCCCTTCCCACACCCTCACTTCCATTTCCAACCCATCCTCGTGTCCTACCAACAGTACCTCCCCAAATCTGAATTGTTAGACTTCCCAGCATCCCAGGCTGAACCACTAATATACCTTCCTGGCTGCAGTCCTGCTGGGCCTCTGTGTGGGCCTCATGTCCACAAATTCTGACACTCCTTCCATCAATAAGAGGCATCTAATTTCCATTCCCCCCTTCCGCGGGCTGGACTTAGTGACTCGCTTCTACTCAACACAGTGTGTGGACGACCCTGCCTGAAGCCGAGGCTAGTCCACTGGGGCGGCCATCAGAGCGGCTGGCTTAAAGAACAGACATTTGTTTTCTCAGTTTGAGGGGCTGGAAATCTGAGGTCAAGGTGTTGGCAGGTTGGGGTCTTCGCAGGGCTCTCTCCTTGGCCTGCAGATGACCACCTTCTTACTGGCACTTCACATGGTCGCCTCTCTGTGCATGCACCCCTTGTGTCTGTGTGCCCAACCTTCCTCTTATGATGACACAAGTCACACCAGATTAGCGCCCACCCTAACAGCCTCATTTTAATTTATTTACCTCTTTAAAAGGCTTATCTCCAAATACAGTTCTGAGGTACTAGGAGGTGGGACTTCAACATGCGAATTTTGGAAGGACCCAGTTCAGCCTATAACAGCTAGGTAATAAAAGGTGATACAGCCTCTTCTGGGCTCTCTCAGGACAGCGTATCAGTCTGGGTCCAATCACGAAAGAAACCACACAGTAATCTGAACAGATTTAAGTTTAACATAAGGAAGTATTAACTATAACAGGGGTTTGGAGTCATGAGGGGTTGCCCAGGCTCTAAAAAATATAAAAGTATCAGATAAAAGGAGAAGTCAAACCCTTAAGACTCAAGGAAAACACCCAAGGAAGAAACCCACCAGGGCTGAGATCCAGACTTTGTTGGAGATGACAGAGATGTTTAGTGCTGGGCTGGTGAAACCAACTAGAAATCTGGAGCTCAGGTGAAATCCACCGTCTAGGGTACCGGCAATATTTTGCCACAAGTGCTTTGTTACAAAGCCACTAAGGGAGGAAATGCCAAGGGAAGCTGTTGGCCACAGGTGCTGCTGGTACCATGTACTGCAGGAGCTGGGCTCTGGGGAATGCTGCAGGATCCTGGTGCTGGAGAAGCTGCCCATGCTGCAGGAGCGAGTCTAGTGAGAATGTGACACCAGGAAGCAAAACCCTTTCCTCCTGGAATGTCTCTCCAGTGCCCTCTGAAGACAATGCTTCATGTCAGCTGGCAAGGAGAAAATATTTAAAGGGCCTGGGTCTGTTTTTACAGAGTAGGCAAGACAGGTAAATCTGGAGCTGACAAGCAATAAATAGGTAACTGTACAGCCCAACCTTTTGACTACTCTGCTTCCATATGCACCCTTGACAAATATCTAAATTCTGTACATCAATAAAACAACTCTTGACTGCTATCTAATCTGAGGTTATGCTTCCTAGGAGTAAAGAAGTTCTCATCTTTTCCCCAAGAGTCATGGCATCCATCACAAATTTAGTACCAGCCCTGGTATTAGAACATTCTGTTGCCTAAAATGTAAAATTAAGTTCTGATAACTTGTGTGTAAAGGAAAATTGGGAAGGAGAGAGGAACAAATGGTTAGCATATCCAAATGTAACAATCAAATAGAAAAGAGACAAAACTTTTCACAGAACTAGAACAATCCTAAAATTTGTATGGAACCACATGATATTTCAAACACTAAAACAAATTTTTAAAAAGATTTTATTTATTCAACACAGAGATCACAAGTAGGCAGAGAGGCAGGCAGAGAGAGAGGAGGAAGCAGGCTCCCTCCTGAGCAGAGAGCCCAATGAGGGGCTCGATCACAGGACCCTGAGACCATGACCTGAGCCAAAGGCAGAGGCTTAACCCACTGAGCCACGCAGGTGCCGCATCAAAGTAATTTTGATAAAGAAAAACAAATCTGGAACTATCACAATTCCATATTTCAAGTTATATTAGAAAGCTCTAGTAATCAAAACAGAATGGGACTGGCATAAAAAAAGACACATCGATCCATAGAATAGAACAGAAAACCCAGAAATAAACCCACAATTATATGGCCAATTGATCTTTAGCAAAGGAAGAAAATACATACAATGGGAAAAAGACAGTCTCTTCAACAAATGAGTGTTGGGAAAATTGGACAGCCACATGCAAAAGAATGAAATAGACCACTTTCTTTCACCATACACAAAAATAAACTCAAAATCTATTAAAGACCTTAATGTGAGACCTGAAGCCATAAAAATCCAGAAGAGAGCACAGGCAGTAATCTCTCTGACATCAGCCATAGCAACACTTTTCTAGTTATGACTCCCGAGGCAAAGGAAATAAAAGCAAAAACAAACTACTGGGACTACATCAAAATACAAAGTTTCTGCACAGCAAAAGAAACTATCAATAAAACTAAAGAGCAATATACTCAATGAGAGAAGACATCTGCAAATGACATATTTAATAAGGAGTTAGTATCCAAAATATACAAAGAACTGATACAACTCAATAACCAAAAATTAATTATTCCAATTTAAAAATGGGCAGAAGACATGAACAGACATTTCTCCAAAGAAGACATCCAAATGGCCAACAGACACATCAAAAGATGCTCACCATCATTCATCATCAGGGAAATGCAAATCAAAACTACAGTGAGATATCACGTCACACCTGTCAGGATGGCTAAAATCAAAGACATAAGAAATCACAAGTGTTGGTGATGCTGTGGAGAAAAAGGAACCCTCATGCACTGCTGTAGGAATTTCAAACTGGTGCAGCCATGGGGAAAACAGTGTGGAGCTGCCTCAAAAAATTAAATATAGAACTACCCTATGATCCAGTAATTACACCACTGGGTACTCACCCAAAAAATACAAAACCACAAATTATTTAAAGGAATATATGCACCCCTATGTTTACTGCAACATTATTCACAATAGCCAAACTACAGAAACAGCCTAAGTGTCCATCAACAGGTGAATGGACAAAGAAGAAGTGGTGTGCCTGTGTGTGTTTGTAATAGAATATTATTCAGTCATAAAAAGAATGAAATCTTGCCATTTGCAGCAACATGGATAGAGCTAAAAAGTCAGAAGTAAGTCAGAGAAAGACAAATCTATGATCTCACTCTTATGGGGAATTTAAGAAACAAACAAGTGAACAAGGGGGAAAAAAAAGACAAACCAACAAACATACTCTTAACTACAGAGAACTGATGGTTACCAAAGGGGAGGTTAGGGGGAGGGAAGAGGGATGGGGAAAATAGGGGATGGGAATTAAAAAGTATACTTATTTTGATGAAAAAAGTGATTAAAAAATCCATGAACCCCCCCCAAAAGCAAAATTCCTACAGTTCTCCTTTCTGTAGTTTGTCACAAGGCTGTTAAACTGATATTGCTAGCTTTCTTCTTTCATTGCACACTCTGTATTTCCCCTGCACTCAATGAGAACCTCATCTGGTGGGGTTCTTTACCTAAAGGAGTGGCCTAAACTCTCATTCCCCAAAACTTTGAGCCCACAGTTGTCCTGCCTTTTTTGGTTTCTGTAGTTTTCCATTAACCTTTGCTGTTGTTGCATTTTTCATTAAACTTTACTAATATGGGTCCTGTGAGGGTGAATCTCTGCCCCTTCCATGCTGGAGGCAATCCAATGGAATCCACCTGCCAGCAGAGGACTAGCTGGTACCCGCCAGGAATGTGCCGCATCAGGGATTAACATGATCTCTGCGATTAGGCACTCAGAAGCAGTGTTAGGTCCGTCTTGGTAAGAGGAAGTACACGTTGCTGAGACCATGCATAGACCCTATGCCTGCCACCCTGGTCCCTCTCTTCATAGGCCCATTGAGCAAGCACCAGGGTGGCTGTGGAGAGAGGCTGACTGACATCCAGAGTATGCCATTTTGTCCACCTATTGTGAAGTGTCTCCTCGGCAATGGATGCCTTTTGGCGGGCATTCACACGTACACTATCTTCATAGTCTGTGTCCTTTCAGGGAGGTCCATCGCATGCCTCTTCTTCAGTCTTACTTGCCATCAACTGTGATGTGGTAATTTTATGTGTCAACTTGGCTTGGCCACAAAATGCCCAAAAACTTAGTCAAACATTATTCTGTATATTTCTGTAAGAGTGTTTTTTGGATGAAATTAAGACTTAAATCGGTGGAGTATGAATAAAGGAGACTGCCCTCCATCGTCCAATCCGTTGAAGGCCTTGATAGAACAAAGACTGATGTCTACCCGCCCCCACTCCAAGCAAGAAGGGACTTTGCCAGCAGATGGCCTTTCAACTCAAACTACAGCTCCTCCCAGAGTCTCCAGCCTGCTGGCCTACCCCATTAGATTTTGGACACAAAAAGCCTCCGCAATCACATGAGCCAATTCCTTAAAAATGTCTATCTGTCTGGGCACCTGGGTGACACAGTACGTTAAGCATCTGACTTTTGGTTTCAGCTCAGGTTGTGATCTCAGCATCACAAGATGAAGCCCCAAGCTGGGTTCCACACTCAGTACAGAGTCTGCTCAAGTTTCTCTCTGCCCCCACTCCACCTCTACCCCTCTCCTCTGCACACATGCATGCTCTGTCTCAAATAAATACTCTTTTAAAAAGTCTATCTACCTACCTACCTATTCATCTACCTATCTATGTTGGTTCTGTCCTCTGGAGGACCATATTACTCCAGTCTTCCATTCCTGTTCCTTCTAACTCCTTGCCCATATGGCCAAACCATTAACAACTGATCATGAATCAATAACCAGTAGATTCATACTTCTGGCCATCTCTCACTCCAGAAAAATCAAACACATTGCCGAAAGTTCTGGCCACAAGGAAGATTTTTTTCTTTACTGCTGACCTTCAAGTTCATCCCTGAATGAAAGGCATGCTGCCTTGTAACTCTGGGGAAGAATCAGCATCCTATCATGTAGACCCATCTATAAACCATGCTTGAGATTTTCATCCTCAGTAAAGGCCATCCCAGGAAGCCCTGCACATGGGTTGAGAGAGAGGAGGCATTGCACCTGGAATTGGTGTGAAAAGAACACGTCACCTGCTTATGTGGCTTAGTTGTATCTTCCACACTTGCCTGAGCTTGGACTCCTCTCTACCATTTCCATTTGATGACATATTGATGCTGCACATATCCAACCTTACAACTCAGGCGGGGATGTCCAACGACACCCAGGTTATTTGGGAAGGTCGGCAACTCAATCCCATACTTAGGTGCTAAGTTTCTACCAAAGCCCAACAGCAAGCCAGAGCTGTTTCTTCAAGTGAGAGTAGGTATTTCAGAAGAGGGTATATGGACATGCTCCACAGTCCTAGAACCTGGACTGTGATGATTCTCCTATCAGTGCTTTCCAGAAGCTCCACAGAGCATCCCCATTTGCCATAAACTTCAATTATTAGATGACTCCTACCCCAGCCACTGTCTAACTGCAAGTGCACGAGAGACCCTGCACGGTATCACTGTGAGATCCAGTAATAACCAGGGACAGCTATGCTGCAAGAGCGGACCAGGACAGCCTCCTGTCTGGTTTCCCTGCATCTTCTCCGGCCCCCTCCAATTTGGAGTCCATGTTCTGGACGGAGGGGCATTTTCAAAACACTGACTTGACAGGACACTCATCAGTGGCTTCCTGCTGCTCTCAGACTATGCCCAAACCTTCAGAGGACCTCCCCATTTTACCTGTATCTGCATTCAGGATTCTTGGCTTCAAACCCCATCAATCCAGCCCAATTCTAGGCAGTGCTGTCTTCCCCCCATGCCACAGCCTTTTACCTGACTCAGTGCTACTCACCCTTCAGGTTCAGCTCAAACGCCACTTCCCTCAGGAAGCCTCCTGAGATCATGTGGCCTGTCCGAAGGTTCTCACAGAACAACAGACCTGAGTTTTGTGCCTGTAGCGCTGGCTATAAATTTAAACTCTTTCGAGTGACTTACTTTATTAATGCCCTGTCTCCAAGAAATGATAGGCTCCATCAGGAAGGGTTTGCAAATATTCTGCCATTTTAACCACAGACCCCAGCAGAGGACTCGGTGTACAAGGGTTGTTAGTGTTTTCTGATGATGAGAGAATGGTGAAGTAAGGGCCCGGCTGGGATGGATGGGAGCTGGAGTGAAGATGCCTTACACACCAGTGTCTTGATGCCGGTCCCGCATACACAGGGGACACGAGTCAGAGACCACGGTCTCCTTCCTTTAGGTCCCATTTGCTCTGCCCAGGACAAAGCTCCACTTGGGACTGGGGAAGTTCATCAAAAAAGCAGAGAACTTGATTTCACAATACTGGTTGGGCTGGTAGTTGGCAGTGGGGCACTGACAGCCTGCTGTTTGGGGCTTTATTTTTAGTTTCTGGATGTTTTACTGTATTTGGTAATTTCTCAAAACTGGGAAAAAGCACTGCCTGGCTTCACTTACTCTGCTCCTGGGTCAGGACAGCCAGAACTGCTCAGGAAAGGAAAAGCGGAAGAAAGAGGGACTGAGCTGGGGCTGGGGTGAGTGCTCAGGCTGAAGCACCCTACAGGCCAGAGGAGATGTTCCAAAGAGACTTTGATCCTGGTAATGTGGGAGAGCTGGGCCCATGACCCAGCAGACTCAGGGCATTGACACCTGGCCCCACCCTAGGCTGTCTGCCATGCCCTCCTTCCCTATAACCTTTAGTTCAGCAGCATTAACACTTCCTTCCCCCATGCCCGCCACAGTGCCAGTCCTGAGCCCTAAGAGGGAACACCTGCTTGCAAGTGCTTGCTTGCAAGATGCCCACAATCTGGCAGGAGAGACAGCACCGGGCAGACCCACCATAGACCCCCTTCCTTTAGGCCCTGCTGGAGTCTAGAAAGCACGTTCACCACCCACAGCTGAGCTTAACATTATGAGACACAGTAATGGAGAATTTTTCAGGAAAAGCGTCAATCAACCCAATTCTAACTGGCTTAAGGGGATGTGGGTGAGGTGGGGAATCCTATTAGTGGCTCATAAATGAAGAGTGCAAAGATTGGGAGGGGACTTGCTTAAGGTACACTTTGATTTTGAGCTCAAGGGCCACCCCCCCGGCCCCCACTTGCCTTCCTCGGACCTTGCTTTCTTTCTCAGTCAGACCATCTTCTGCACGAACTTCATTCCCCCACTCCCCGTCACTCTCCTGTGACAGAGCCGCAGGAACAGCTAGGACACCCACACACCCCGGCTTTTCCGAGAAAGGCAGCAGCGTCTTCCCAGCATGCCCAGCACATGTCTCCCTGGACCTCATTGGCTGTAACCGAGTGGGGTGCCCGCCCCTCAACCAGTCACTGGCAGGAAAAGGCATGGCCTTGTTCGGCTTGGAGGTGACATGGCGGCCAAGGCTTCCCTGATGGGGAGTGGAGGAAGCCTCCCGGGGAGAGACTGCTAGAAGAGGAAGGAGGCCCGCAAGGCGGGAGGCTGGTGACCTTCCTCGTCCCCATGGTGCCCAGGGACGTCAGCGAGAGTGAAGTTTCTGAATGCCTTTCGTTGCTAAGAGAATGGAGGGCCATCTTGGGCAAAGGGATGGGGTAGACGGAGATCCTGAATTCACAGGAGGGTTCGGTAATGTTCAAAGCCAGCTAGAGAGCTGAACAGAGGGAGCCCTTTGTCCAGAATAAGGAGCGAGAGCAAAGACAGGTGAGTTAGAGGGAAGCTGGGGTTTCCTGCTGGAAGAATAGACAAAACAAAAAAGTACGCAGCAGCTGGGGAGTCCTGTTCTAAGGCCGATGGTACTTGGCAGTCAGGACAGCTGTCAGAGCGAGGTTTATGGGTTGGACGGACCCTTAACTGGTGCCACCAGCACCCAAGAGAAGGCTGCTTTCGGGCCCCTGTTCAGGAAGAGCCTGATTCCCTTCCAGGGCCACACCTGGACTTCCTGTCAGGCTGCTCTCATTACACTGCCTCTTCCCTGGGACCTCTCAGCTCAGGCAGGTCTCATTAAACCTGTATTTTCCTTTTCAAGATGTGTGAGATTTCTTGCATGAATGGACAGGGGTGTGGGTACAATAAATAGAGGATTTCTTACAGATCCCATCATCTTGGCCCTCCCTGCGTAGGAACGAGTTACTCCTGGCCATGCTGTCTCTGTAGGTCTCCCCTACAAGCATTATTCTCTGTGCAGATTGGACCCTACCTATATCCCACTCTCTTCTCTCATCTCTGAACCCTGCAGAACTCACTTCGCAGGCAGCTAGATTCTGCACGTTCTTAAAAAGCTAGTTGAGACGAAGTCCATGTGATTATACTGGCCCATGTGAAACCAGGGGTGACTGGCCTCTGGTATTCCCCTAACCTGACAGATTAGGGCTCATGTGAGTGGGCAAGGGGGCAGGAAGGGGTTCCCAGTACTGGCTTTGGGCTGGCAGCGGTATCCATGGCCTTGGGAGCTTGTCTGGGATGGAGAAGGTTAATGGGCTATGCAAAGAGCAAGGAACTAGGTCCAGAATGATAGAAAACCTGGCTTGAGGAGGGCCTCACACTAGCTCTCAAGGCCTTACTGACTCTGCTGCACAGCTTCTGTCTGGAATGGGTCGGGAAGACAGGACAGACCAGGGAAAAAAGGCTCCCAGCCATTCCAAATGGACGTCTCTTATACTGAGGTGGGTTCCTCAGTTCCTCACTTTGAGGAACCTCACTCTTTCCTCTTATTTTACTCACAATTCTGTGGGAAGTCCAGGTCCTCCAGCAATTCTCACTGATGAGCTTTTTTTCCCCTGAGACCACCCCTCCCCCCCGCCCCCGGCCCCGCATGTGCCTCATGGTAATTTCCCTCATGGTCTGAATCCCTGCCTTGGACTTTTGGCCTCCTGGGTCCCCACAGGACTTGAATTTCCCAAAGGCAAAGACTGTGGCTTATCCACGGTGGTCTCCTCACGTTGAAGCCCACACCTGGTGTGTGGGAAGGTATCTAGTAAATGTAGAATCGTGCCTTCCTTAGTGAAGACCAGGGAATTTGGAACTTGGCAGGGGCAGGGAAGAGGACTACTGACTGGAGTGTTACCGCCTGGTGTGAAGGAGGAGGCAGAAAACCACCCAAAGCAGACACACAATGACTAGAAGCTCACAGAAGGCAAACAGCTCTGCAACTTTGGGAGCCTCTGAGGCAGCAGCCAACTTGAAGGACAGTGTTGCTGTTACTGAGGGACCTGGGGCACGGAGCAAAGGTTAGCGACAGAAGAGTGTGGAGAGATTGCAAAAGGGTCTCAGCCCCCACAAATGGTTGCAAAGGGAAGGTGTGGTTGTTTCAAAGTTTGCTTCTGTCAGGATCACACTCTCAGCTGTCTGAAGCCTGCTCTACACACAGCTCCTTCCCATAAGGGTCTCCAACAGCCCAGATGTTTCTGCGACAAACTACTGTCTCCTGTCTGGCTTTTAGACCCTAAAGGGTGTCATTGGGTTTTTCAAGCCTTTTCCAGGATTTTCAAAAGCCTCATGGGCAAAGTTCACTGGGGAACCCAAATGTTAACATCCTTGCTATGGGCTGGAATTAAATCAGTTCTGTGTGGTAACAGTTATGCAGTCTGATGAGTAGTTATGTGTGTCCTGGTTCATAAAACAGGGACTGACAGCCTGTCCTCTCTCCCAGCACCCAGACTGGTAGGCTCTTGTGGAATTATTAATCCTGATCAAGTCCATTTTCTGAAGAAAAACCACATGGAGAATGAGGTGGAAATATGAAAATGTCTTTGGGCTGTGAGGGAAATGACACGTAACTTCCCTCCCAAATAGTTTCCTCCAGGAACCTGAGGGCAGGAAATCTGTGCGGAGGCCCGTTTGTGGTACAGTCACCCCCCGGTGGTCAACAGGGAGCACAGCCCCTGTAAGCACAAGCAAATGGCATCTCCAATAAAACCTCCATGTCGGGGAGGAGAAGAGAAGCCACGCATCTTCTAAATTGTAGGCGGGCCATTGCTCTAGAAAGCTGTGCAGCAGAACACAGGGAAGGGGAAGGGCTATGGGCTCCTTACCAGTGTCTCACAGCCTCACTTTCCCCCTTCCCTGCAAAAAAGGTAATGAGGTGGGGCCTCCTGGGTAGGCCCATAAGAGTGAATGAGACAAACCTGGCCACAGCAGGAACCTTTGCTTGCTCTGGGTCCTTTCTCCTGTCTGGGGCATGTCAGCATGGCCATGCAGTGATTGGTGACAAGAGCATGGGGCACATGGACAGCAGGCTGTTGGATGTGGCCTGACTGGCATGGATTGCTCCTCCTTAGCCACCTTATCCCCAGATAGGCTTTGGAAGTTACCAGGGAAACTGGGAACCATCACAGGTTTATTTCCAACACCTGGAAACTCCTTTAAAAACATCTGTCCTTTTTCTGGTGGCTTATTGATATGAGACACCCTTCTATAGAAAGGGAAAAATACATGAAAACTTCGTGGGGTAAGGAGGAAGGATGTTCATATTTATCAAGAGGCTAGTAAATATTCATATTTAATTGTCATAATGATTATTTTTCTGCTTATTTTCCAGTGTGGAAACTGAGGCTCAGCAAGGTAAACTGATGTGCTTAGGATGAAACAGAAAATTCCAGAACCAAAGCATGGGCTTTTTGCCTTAAATGTCATAGGGCCTTGGAGGTATAGCATGTCCGGAGGCTATGGGGATGTGTAAGGACACAGGCAGGGTGGAGAGGAGATTTCTGTGAGAAGCTTCCCTTAGAACCAGTGCCTAGAGCTAAGGAATAGACTTTCCTAAGGAATAATATTTCCCCCTCTCTGGGCTCTTCATGCTTCTTGCACCTCAGACCTTGTAGCTAGGGGAGATGAAGTAAATCTCTCAGAATTTTCTTTAGTGTCTATTGATGGCAAACTCTCTCAAGTGATGTTTGTTTGAAAACATTTTCATGGTGCGCAGTCTAAAATTCCAGTTTGGCAGCTCTTTTGAACAAACTTAAGACAATCCACTGTCTTAATTTAGCGCCATTGTTACCAATGAGATGTCATCTGTCAGTCTGTTGTGCTTTCCTCTCTGGCTGGCTTGGTGATCTTTGTCTTTGGAGTTCTGTGGGTTCAGTATTCTGTGTCTTAGCTGACGCTCTTCTTTTATTCAGACTGCTTGGGGCTTGTTTGAATTTCTTAAATCAGTGTATTGGTTTCTGTAATGATTCATCTTCTGTGTCCAGGCGACCCTCAAGCTTTGTCTAAACTGTGGTGCATAACACTAGCCTAAATGTCACTGTGAAGTTTCTTGTGATGTGCTTACCATTACTAGTTTGAATCAGTAGACTTTATGTAAAGCAGGTTACACACCAGAATGTGGGTGACCTATTCCATCAGTTGAAGGCCTTAAGAGCAAAAACTTAGGTTTCCTGGAAAAAGGAGTCTACCTCAGGACTACCACAGAAATTTTGCCGCAGCTTCTGCCCTGCTGGTGGGCTCTGTGAATTTTGAACTCAGGATTGTAGCTTCAACTCTTGCCTGAGTTTCCAGCCTGCAGCCCTGCTCTGCATATTTCAGACTTGTCAGTCCCCACAATCACGTGAGCCAATTCCTTCACACCCGTCGCCCTCTGCTGGGAGAACCATGATGAAAACAGTGTTAGTCGAGTCTGGAACTTCTTGGCCATCCCCTGCTCATTTGTTTGTTTGTTTGTTTGTTTCTTTCTTTCTTTCTTTCTTTCTTTCTCTTAGGGACTCCATTGAGATTTAAGGTTTACTTTTCCTGCTCTATTTTCTATCTTTGTTTACCTCTATAACATTTCTATTTATTTGTCAGAGTTACAATTTGAATAATTTCTTTAGATTTAGATTTCCAAGTGGCTGATTCTTTTGTTAGCCGAGTCTGATTTACTGCTAAACCCATTCCTTGAGTTTTAAATTTAGTATAAATATATATAAATATACAACACATGTGTACATATATGTACACACACGTATATGTATGTACACATACATATGTGTACACGTGTATATATGCACATATGTGTGTGTACACACACACACAACATATATATCTCCCCAAGAAGTTAACTCTTTTTTCAGATTTGCTTAGACATCCAATATGGTCTTTTCTACATACACACTTTTCAAGTGTGCCTTTTATTTCTATAAACATATTAAATAGAATCTTTTATAGTTGTGTATGATAATTCCATTATTGGAAGCCCTCTGGGTCTGTTGATGCAGGCTGTTGTTTCTACTAAACCTCACTTACGGTGTCTTGTTTCTTTGAATACTTAGTTGTTGTTGACTGAATCTGCTCATTTTCCTTCAACTTTACACAGATTATGAATTAAATTTTCAATCATATTTTCTGTGTGAATTTGGGCTGCAAACTCACATAAAGTTTAGCTCATGCTTCCCAATATTTTTGAAGATTTATTTATTTTAGAGAGAGCATGTATACACACAGGGTGGGGGCAGAGGGAAAGAGAGAATCTCAAGCAGACTCCCTGGTGAGCTCAATCCCAGGACCCCAAGATCACGACCTGAACCAAAATCAAGAGTTGGATGTTCAATTGACTGAGACACCCAGGAGCCCCTCATGCTTCCTAATTTTAGGGGTGAGTTTTCCCAGTTTTATTGGGGGGTTGAGATAGTCAAATTTTCTTACAGCCTCTTTGGAGAGAAGGTGGGAACAACTGGGTTTGCTTCTAGTTCATGCTCATTAGCCCCAAGGGTGTAACTGGGGCCCCAGTTCTGTGGAGGATTTCATGATAGATTTCTCACCTGGGTGGATCCTGGCCTTGATCTCTTATACCTTGGGCTTTTAAAGGATGTTAAACCAAACTCAGCCAAGCCCACCTGTTTCAAAAAGTCCTTTCAGGGCTCTGCTTACATCTCTGAATTTCCATATCCACTCAGTTCCTGGTCCAAGAATACTTTACCTTTTGGTCAGTTCAATGATTTTTCTAAGAAGTTATTTTATCCTAGATTTTTAGTTGTTTTCCGTGGAAGGCATAATCCAGTTACCTAGACACTCCATGTTATTGGAAACTGAAGTGTCTATATTTTTAAATGGCAAACCTTGCTCTTCTGGGATAAACCCAAATCTGTCATGATATAATACATACATTGTTGGAATGAGTCTACTGATATTCTGATTATTTACATCCTTGTTTTATGGTTGAGAATGTTCTCTAATTTTTCCTTCTTATCCTACCCATGACTGGTTGTTTAAAAATACTGGTAAAACCACTCTTTAAAAAATGAGTTGGAAAGTGTTCTCTCCCTTTCTTCTACACCAACACCCAGGGAGCAAGAGAGGATGGGACTTGTCCAAGGCCACGTAAGTTTTATAGCCCAGGTCAGGACTAAGTCTCCTGTCCCTGAACCCAGGGCTCCTTTGGACCCGTCAGTGCCACCAGCCACACAGAAGTCATACCCTGGTCACCACCTCTGCACTGAGTATCCAGGTCAGGAAGGTTCTTAGTGAATCAATAGAAAACAGAGGTATAAATGGATGGATGATGGATGCATGGATGCAAGGATGGATGGAAGGAGGATGGATGATGGATGGATGATGGATAGATGGAGGGAGGATGGATGGTGGATGGAGGGAGGATGGGTGATGGATGGATGGATGGAGGACTAATGATGGATGGATGGAGGGAGGATGGATGATGGATGCTTGGATGCATAGATGGATGTAAGGAGGATGGATGGAGGGAAGATGGATGATGGATAGATGGAGGGAGGCTGGCTGGCTGGCTGGCTGGGCTTTCCCCACTCTTAGCTCAGTAGACCATCATGAAGTGAGTCAGTGCTTACACCCAGCCTCAAGCCACCTGCTTGGCTCCATTCTTCAATGACCGGGAGGTCCTAAGATCTTTTAACCCAGCGTCCCTTTAGGCCATGACCAGAGTGAACATGCTCACCATGGTGGGCAGCCCATGGCAAATGCAGGATATCCCATCCTAGACAGCAAGGTCAGGGCTTCCTTACCTGGATTGTGCCAAGGCCCTGGGGCCTTTTGGTGTGTGTGGTGGTGGAAGTGGGTTCCTGTCACCTGTCCTCCCAACTACTGCTGAGATGCCCATCAGCCAAACCTGGTGACTCATGGAGGCTTGGCTCTGTGTTCACTGTGGAGGTGATGTCACATAGCATGGGGGCTGGTCCTTAAAGCACTTGCAGATCCCCGAGAACCTCCCTCCTCCCCATCCTTGAGTTGGGGAAAGCCCTTCCACTCCTCCACGCCACGTTTTCATTTCTTGCCCCTCCCCTGGCATCATTCTCACTGAGTTTACTCTTTTGAAAATAAAGCCAGGAGAGGAAGCTATCTTCAGGCAGATTCTGCTGCTCTGTCACCTGCACCCTCCAGCCAAGGGGACATGGCAGGAACGACTTCTTGGAATTGGAAAAGAAAAAGGATCTGGGAGGGAATACAAATGGCACCTCAAGAAGGCAGCCCGTCCCATGGGCTCTGCAGAGGTTCCGGTGGCTGGAGCTTCTTGTACAGGCACAGCGGGAGCCTGAAATCTGGTGAGCCAGCGAGCGTGGACACTGGCAAGTGCTACACTTCAGGGAATGTCAAACATTTACCAGCACAGCCCTGGGCAAGAGCCATGGCTAATTAGCAGCAGGGATGGGAGGGGATGGACTGAAATCCAGAGTTGGGATAAAGCCAACAAGAGTCCCTCTTCTTTGCCAAGTTTATTTTATTAAAATATACAGGACTGAATATTGGTGGGCGCTGAGAACAGGAACCACCCTCCCAGGCTGCACCCCAGGGAGATGCTTCTGCCATGCAGACATGCGGCCAGTCCGCATCCCAGCGTGGGAGACAGACCCCTCCTGCTTGGACGTGTTTCCAGTCTGGCCCCAGGCCAAGAGGGGCAGGGGCATGGTGGTGACCCTCTCCTATGGCCTGGGCCCCTTAGAAGCACAGCTATGCCAGCTGGGAGGGCTGGAGGTGGGCAGAGGGGGAGAAGATCCCTGAGCCAGGGAAAGCTGATGCCCTCCTGGAGGAGGGAAGACCCCCCCATTTCAGTCAGACTGGAGATGGGGTGTCAATACAACTCCGAGGGAGAGGACCACCTGTGTGTGTAGGTGCCAAGGGGTCCCCGTGACCAAACCAGGCCAATCTCCATGGCGTCCACCATTCCACTTTCCTTTGAGGGCCCTGCTCACACCCCTGGGCCAGGCCTGAGCAGAGAGAAGGTGGCAGCCGGTGGAATGTATTGTATGGGAATGTTCCTCAGAAAGGGCTGGGTTCCTTCTTGGGGAGGCCTGGGCGGAGGAGAGCAGCCTCTCTCTTTCCTGGAAGTTTCTGTTGACCTCCCACTCGGCCTCAGGCCCCTCAGCCCTCACTCTTGGCTCTGCCTTCAGGCTGACAGGAGCCTCCATCCCCAGAGAAGAATGCAGACAAGGACAGTCCCTACGATTTGTGCTTTTGAATGTTGGTGAGCCGGGCTGGAATGGGGATGGGCTTTGAGGCCGCAGGGCTCTGAGGCACAGAATGGACCCCCATGCTTCTTCTCCAGAGCTACCTGATTGGGGCCACCATGACCCTGGCCTCAGCCCACCAGGAGAGCCTGATCTTGGAAAACCAGAGTGTCCTTGGCTCCCTCTGTGGGCTGCAGCCTGAGCGGCTCTGGGTGTTTGTGCTTTCTGTATGGGCTTGGGGGAGCCTGTGTAGAGAGGGCTGGACACATCGCATTAGGACCCTAACCAGGAAGTGGTAGTGGGGGGCTCATTCAAGCTGGGGGCCAAGGGACACAAGAACAGACAAGAAAGGAGGGAGAAGCTCCTTCTCAGGCCTGCTCTGCCACCTATGCTCCCTGGCTGCCAGTCCCTGATCCTTGTGACCTCTTCTTAGGACCTGTTCATGACCTTGGGGTTGAACACTCTAGTGCCAGAGGGGTATGGGCAGCCCCACCCACTTCATCCCCACTGGGCTTGGACTGGGGCAAGGGAAGGCTTCCTCCACTGCAGTGGACTTGGCAGACAGTTCCCCTAATATTCTCCACCAAGAAACCTAATCCCTGAGCTTGAGAGGCCCCCTTCCCAGGATGGAGATAAGACAGTCCAGTGGCCTCTTACCGCTGGAGCTTGCCAGTGGAGTGACAGGCATCCTGGGACCCCAGGGAAGTGTTTCCAGAAAACAGCAGGCCGTCTCCATTCTTACCTCTTTCCCCGTCCCAACTCTCTTGACCCTACTGCTGGGCAAGCGTCCTGCGGTGACGAGAATTCTGGGAGTGTAGTCGGTGGGCAGGGGAGTGGCTGGGGGACAAAAAGGCCAGAGTAGCCCCCACAACCTGGCCGGTGTGGGGTGGGAAAGAAGGGTGATGGGAGGGAGGGGCAAGGGGACTCATAAGAGAGGGGCCTTTTGGAGACTGGACCCTCTTCTGTAGGGGACCTTGAGCACTTTCCAGACAGTACCTCGCAGCCAGCAGCCTGCAGACATGGCTCGCTCAGTGCCCACTCTGGGGGCAGCCCCACTGCACTGGCCTGGACAGGGGCTGGCCCCAGGTGGTACGGCTCTCGTCACCTGGATCCGGCTCCCAGCCAGCCAGACTCAGCCCCTCCCTGACCTCGGCACCCCCTCTCCCAGCCCAGAGGAATAGGCTCTATGTATGTGTGTCTAGAGCAGACTGTTCACTTTTTGCAAATATATTAGAAAAAAAGTTTTTCATGGAAGCTGCTCCCGGCAGGACTGAGATTTGTTTGGGGGCAGAGGTGGCACTGGCCACTCAAGAACCCATCCCCATCGCCACGGCCTAGATGACGTTCTCAAACAGCTGCATGGAGCTCATGATGTTCTCATCCTGTGTGGAGAGAGGAGGGGCCCGGTCAGACCCCGGGTGGGTGGCGCGGGCCATGCCCACACTGATCCTACCCTGAGCAGATTCCTTCCAGGGACTCGGAAGCCCGCAGTGACTGGTCTGTCTGTCTCCCTGGGGTCAGGGGTAGCTGGTTGGGCCCAGCCTCTCTTCAGCCCCGGAGCCCGACTACGAGCACCTCCGGAGGCTGCTGACCTGCGGACAGACAGATTTCCTCGGCTGCACTCAGGGGGAGGCCAGAGACCCCTGAGAGGCCGCTCTGGGAGTGAGACGGGGAGGCACGTGTCATGGCCCCCAAGGGTGCTCTGAAGAGGAAGGTCAACAGCAAGACCAGGGGAGGCTCCAGGCACCTTTCTTACAGCGTGATCCCGTGCTGCGGGCCCAGGGGCCCAACCGAACTGTTGGTCTGCGTCTGCCCCTCTGATATGAGGCCCTACAGGTCAGTCTGAGGGATGGTGAGCCCGTGGGCTGTGGGCTGGAAGGAGTGGGTGGCCAAGGGATGGGCTCAGACCAAAGTGGCAACATGAAGTCTAGAGGTCGGGAGGGGCTCGGGCCGGCAGGGGCAGGACCCTGGGTGTCCTCGACTCCTGATGCCACCTACCTTCTGACAGGTCTCCAAGAACTCATCAATGGTCACCACCCCATCCTGATTCCGGTCCATTTTCTGTAACCCAAGCCAAGGCCTCAGTTAGTCTGTGGGTCCCCTCCATCCCAACCTGTCCCCTCTGTCTTCTATGCTGGATCCGGGCCACATGAAGGGCCCTCCCCCGCTACCTCCATGTCGTAGCTGTCCTCTCCAGCACCTCCCCTGTCTGCTCCCCACACCCAGCCACTTCCCAGCAGCCTTCTTGGGCTTACACTTCCCACAGTGCGTCCCCACGCCCCTCTGACCCCCTCAACTTCCCGGCGGGCAGCCAGGGCGGACAGAGCAATGGAGGCACAGCACAGGCTGCCAGCAGATGGGAGGTGGAAACTTCAGCCCCTTTCATCCCCGTGGACACAGAGCAAGGTCACCCAAACCCCACTCCTCCTGCATGGTTTTTCTGCAGGGGCTGGGAGAGCTCTTGGAAGGCACTAGAACACTGGCTTGGGGTGTCAACTGCCCCGGAATCCACAGGCCCTCGCGTGCCCCAAGAGGAGGCTCAGTGGGTTGGGGAGTGGAGGTGATGTTTTTATTTGCTCCCTGGGATCCTGACAACCAGCCCGGTGGGGGATGCAAGGTTAACCTCCTCGTGGGGAGAGGTGGGCTCAGAGAGGGGGAGTGGCCTGCCCAGTGTTGTCCTAAGAGGGGGAGCCCATCCCTCCCCCATCCACCCTTCTTCTCAGGGTCCGGGGCTAGAGCTCTCACCTGGAAGAACCTCTCCACGTGCTCCAGGGGTGCGTCCTCCCGCAGGACAGGGTATGTGTGGCGGCCCATCATGTCATAGATGGACTTCATAATGGCCAGCATCTCCTGGAGGGGGGCCGGGGCGGCTGGCATGAGCCCAGCTGCGAGGATGTAGGGACATACCAGGGCCCAAGGGGAGAGGCTGCCTCTAAGGAGGGAGGGAGCAGGAGGGGAGCCCCAGCTGGACGGAGATGGGCTCACCCCCATCTAGTGTACCCAGCGCGAGCCTCTGACTCTCCAGAAGCTGGAGCTAGATTTTAATGTGCCATCTCCA
This sequence comes from Lontra canadensis, assembly GCF_010015895.1. Taxonomy (NCBI): domain Eukaryota; kingdom Metazoa; phylum Chordata; class Mammalia; order Carnivora; family Mustelidae; genus Lontra; species Lontra canadensis. The sequence goes on from NW_022631138.1 coordinate 531,282, forward strand.
AAATCTGAAACTGTAGCAACTCTTTCATATACAAGAAAATGTTTGGGCTGAACAAAACCAGACTATAGGCCAGTATGGCGAAGACCCCCACCTGCCTGAAAGAGCCACACTGCCCCCCTGACTGGGCGGAGCCAAGGCCAGCTCCTCCCACCATCTATCCCCAGCTTCTCCACTGTGTCTCCCTCAGGATTTCCCTGTGAGGAAAGAATGACCTGAGAATCTTTGTCGAACTAGACCGAGCTGCGTGGGGAAGGGCACAGACCAAGCCCCATGCCCCCTGCACCCAGGCATCCAGGACCAAGAGCCTGGAGAGGAGGAGAGTCCCCTGGCTGCTGTCCCCACCAGGGCAGAGCCCAGAGCCACGTCTCTGAACAGGAAAGGTCTGAACAGAAAAGGGAGACAGGGCCAACGGGGAGGCAGGGGAGCAGCGGAGAGAGACTGGGTGTGTGGTGCCAGCAACAAGGGAGAGGGACCCCCACCGCCCTGTACCTCTTTGGTGATGTAGCCGTCCTTGTTGATGTCGTAGAGATTAAAGGCCCACTTGAGCTTCTCGTGGACTGTTCCTCGCAGGAGGATGGAGAGGCCGACCACAAAGTCCTATGGAGGGAAGGGAGGGTGCAGAGTGACAGCCCCATGCCCAGACTTCATTTCCACTTTGCTGTGTGGCCTCACACCCCTGTAGGTGAGGAGTCTTCCTTACAGCGCAGGCAGGTGTCTGTTAGGTCAATAGTATGAGTGTATGCGTGAGTGTGTGCATGTATGCGTGTTTGTGTGTGCGCGCGCACGTGTATGCGTGTGTGAGTGCGCATGTGCATGCGTGTTTGCATGAGTGTGTTTGCGCAAATGTGTGAGTGTGCATGTGTGTGTGCGTGAAGGTGTGCGTGTGCACGCATGAGTATGTGTGCGCGCGCGTGTGTGGTGGAGATGGCATGGTGGCTGGTCCTGATCTTCTCAAGTACAGATATTCAAATACGTGGTGTCTTAGACCCATTTAATGCATGAGTACAGGCAGAGAAGACCCACGGTGCTCTTTTAATAAAGGGGGTGCTCCACTTTTAGTTCACCAAGGATCTGCAGGTCAAGGTGCTTGAGAACTTACAGCTTAAAAGCTAAACTAACAGAGCTCAGCTCTGGGGTCACGGCATGCCCGTGTGGGGCAATCATTTCTGAGGTGTGCAGATAATTTATTATACTGTTTCATGAGTGTTCCAGCGGCTTCTGTGGGAAAACTCCAACTGCTCTCACAGTTGGTGGAAAGCAAGCCCTTTCTTCCAGTTTCTGGAAGGCTTGCAGGGTGAGACGTCCTGCCCCATGGGGCCCTCCCAGGTTCTTCTGAAAGAAGGGAGCAGAGCCGGGCTGTCCTGGAACAGGGAGTAGAGGACGACAGACAAACTGCAGGGGGCCGGGCTGTGCACTAAGGGGTTGGGCTGCCCCTCGAACATCAGATTTTACGTATCTGAGGGGGCCTGTACCTGGGAAAGGCTAAGGGAAATAGGAAAGCAACCTGGAAAAAACAAAACTTATTCCAGGAGGAAAAAAACTTAAGAAAAATGAGTATAAGTAGAGATTAGACATCTGTCACCCCCCAAAAATAAGAATAGGTTGCTACAAAAGGGGAGTAATTGAGAATAAGAAGGAGCTCTTGGGAATTAAAAATAAGAAAGCAAAATGACAGACTCAGAAGAGGTTTGGAAGAGCATGTGGAATCTTCCATAAAGTCATGTGAAAAGGAAAAATCTGGAAAAGAGAAAAGAGGGCAATGAGAGGTCCACTCCGGAGGTACCACCACTCGTGCACCAGGAATTCCTGGGAGAGTTGGAGGAGATGGAGGAAAGCAGGCCAGAGAAGCAAGGAAGGACTTCCCAGAATGGAAGGCTGGGAGCATCCTGGTCCTGCCGAGGCCAAGCATAGTGCACAGAAACGGCCCACCGGGAAAGTCCCGCCGTGTGGCCTGCAGGCACCGGCTGCAAAAAGAGGATCCTACAAGCTTCCAGAGAGAAAAACACAACCAAACAGAACAAACAAAATCAGGTCCCGTATGGCACGCTTTGCCTCTGGTAAGAAGCCGTCGAAGTGTGGCCACCGCCACAGGGAGGGAGGGCAACTTCCCACTGCAGCTTTGGAACGCAATGAAGAGGCTTCCAGACATCTAAAGCCTCAAAAGTTACCTCCCATGTTACTCTTTCATAGGAAGCTGCTCAGAGCTGTACCCCTGAAAAGGGAGAATAAAGCAAGGAAGAGGAAGATGCGGAATTCTGGAACCAGGGGACCCAACCCCAGGAGGAAAGAGGCTGAGGAGCGTCCCCAGGGAGATGCCCATCCGGATGACCGGAGAAAGGCCTGGGGTTGAATTAATGATAAGATCACTGGTCACAGATCACAAACAGGACCACTGTTAACTGGCAGCAAAGTAAGAATGTGTGCGGGGAAGGAAAATGTAATCAGTTCACGCCATCAGAGCAAACCACAGTCCTTGTCTCACCTGAATCCTATCGTTCTGGAAAGCCAGGGTATGTGGGAAGGGTGTGTACGCCCATGGGAGACCCAGCTCCTTGCCCCCCACAGTGGAGGGCCAGTAGTCTAGAACTGGGCAGCCACTGGGGACACAGGTGCTACCGGGGACACAGAGGCAAACGGTGGCAATGGGCTACAGTGGAAGGTGGCGGCCTCCTCAGGTGTGTGGGTGGGCGCCTCACGGCTGCTCTTTCAAAGTACACCCTGTCACTCTATTGGGCTCGTAAAGTCCATTGTGCATGTGTCAGTGAAGAAAATGTTAAAGGAGAAACAGGTGATGGTTCCTACCCGCCTCAGTTTGGGGAATCATCACTGAAGCTCTTGCATGAGTTAGTGAAGAGGTACCATGTCCCCAAAATCACGTCTCTGGGATCTGACAGGCTTCCCCAATGGGACGCAAAGGTGTGGAGTCCCATTTTGAGGATGCAGGGGATGGTGAAGGCACACATAGGGCTTCCCTTCTCATGTGAGCCACGGTGTGTGTGTGGGGGGGTGCCAGTACCACTATTCCTCCCCACTAATGCTGCCATCTTGTCTTCCCAGACCCAGGCCTGCCTGCCACCTCACAGCCCTCAGAGTCAGTCACACCCATCTGAGGAAATGTCTCCATTCTGTGTCCCTAAGTGTGCAGGTAGATCAGTGGTGATAGTACTAAGCCAGAGACGAGTGGGAATGTCCCCTGCGAGGCCACTTGGACCTTCCTCCAAAACCCACAGAGTACCCCATGTCTTGCCAGCAAACGTCCGAGGACTTGGTAGTCCTAAACGTCCAGACCTGCACAGCACAGTTTCATGTGGGACTGCCACCAGCTGTAACCCCCTAACTCCAAGGCAAACAACGTCTCTTGCCTCCACAGCCCTTGATCTGCTGTCGTGTCCCCGAGACAGAGCCCGGAGAGCCTGAGGGGCCCTGCCATGGCACGGTGACACAGGCCTCCACTCCCACACCGAGAAGCCCCTGAGTGCACACGAGGGGTCTCCAGGAGAGTTCAGAGCAGGAGCTCAGCCAGAGCAGGGAGGCAGAGGGTGTGATGATAGCCTGCACGTTCTCTCTAGTTACTGCCCCCGCGTGGGGTTTGGCCAGTGAATGACACCGGGAGGGGGTTCCTGCAGAAGGAGCTCAGGGAGAGGCGGCCGCCCCTTCCTCCAGACACACAACCAGCCCCAACTCTGAAACAGCAGCAGTGTGCTGGCAAGACGAGTGGGTTGAATGAGAAAGGCCCTGGATGCCATGGAGGGTTCTGGGGCATCGATCTGCAGGCACATGGCCTGGGCCTGTGCTGGGGAGGCCAAGACCAGGCTCTCTCCTGTGGGGAGATCCCAGAGGACCCAAGAGGAACCGTGAAGCTAGCCGACCCTGGGGCGGGACGTGGGACCGCTGCTCCCGCTTGGCAAAGATGAGGTTGGCTTGGGTGCTGTTCTGTTTTCTGGTGCTCTTTTCAGTGAGGGTAGGGAAGTTACGGTATTTTACCATATCGATACACTTTAATTAACATGTGTCTTGTCTCTCAAGAATATACAACAAGGACTGGGGTCATTATAAATATCCAGAAGCGGACCTGACTTTCTGTTTTAGGGGCACAAAAGAAGAGTCCATCTCAGGTGGGCCAAGGGCCACCCCCACCCCTCAGAGTGCTTCCTGCCACAGGGACCCCAACCCATAGGGCACCCAGGATTGGGCCCTGCCAACTGGAAGATCCCCAAGGACACACATCACCTCCTCTCTTTCTGAAAAGGCTTTCCTAGAGCAGAATGCTGAAATCAAGATGGTCCTCAAGATAAACATGCACATTATGGAACCAGAGGAGCTGACCCCGTGGCAAAGAAGCCCACGGAAGCCCTTGGAAGGTCCTGGATGATGCCAGAGATGCCTGACCTTCTAAGAAGGCGCCTGGCAGAGGGCCTTCGGTACCAGTGCCCCCAACTCAGCCACTGACAGCACACCCCACAAAGACCTACCATCTACTGCCTGAAAGGGCCCACCAGGCCCCTCCCTCAGGGGAGGAGAGCAAAGACCACGGCGGGGGTGGGTGACCAAGACCTTCCTGACACCCAACACGCACCAGGACCCTGGTGAGCTGTCAGCTGATTTCTGAACAAGAAAAACTCTCTCACAGAGCCCTGGTTGGGTCCATCACACGAGTCCTCCCCACCCTTCAGTTCTGGAAATCTTAGCTGTCCCCTCAAGGATACACAAGAGCCTGGTCACAGGGCAGGACATCAGTTTTTCCTGTCAACCTTTGCAGTGCTTGGGTTTTTGCCACGAGCGGGTATCATTGAAGACAGGACAGATGACGACACTGGACTCACACAGGCACTAGCCCTGAGCCTGCAGCCTGGGGGCGGGCGAGTCCCCTGTGGTCACAGGACAAGGCTGTGGCCTCGCCGTCCCCCTCCCCCGCGCCGTCAGTGTGCAGGCTGGCCGCAGCACAAAAATCAACCAAGAGGCATTACCGACGGGTTATTATTACACCCAGGGGCTTTTGCGTCCAGGGGCTTCCTGAGCCCGGCCAGCTCCCTCCTCTGCTTTCCTGTCAGCTGCCCTTGGCCCTGGAAGCCGAGCAGGGTGGTTATCGATCAGGCGGGGCTCTCAGCAAGGTTCTCCTCTCCAAAGAGGTTTCAGCTTTTCGCCTGTGGCTATTTTTAGGAGCCTGGGCTCCACAGACGGGGCCTCTCTCAAGTGGTCCCATGTGGCCAGCCAAGGTGGAGCCCACAGCGGGGCCAGCCTGCTCGCAGGCCCTGCAGAGGCAAGGCCCGGGGAGGGGTGGGGAGTGGGCAGGCGTCAGAGGCGGGCACATCACGCCTCACTCACCACGCCCACTCAGGCTGCCTCACCTGCCTTGGAACAAAGGGCTAAATTCTGGAGCTGGGGGCCTGAAATCCTGCCGGGAGCATAGACCCCTGAGTGTGTGCCCCCTTTTCAAATGCAATTTCACACTGGGTTCCTACGGCCTCAGTGTGCCTTTGCAGGTCTCTTGGCTTGGTGGGATAGAATGGAAGAGAAGGCTGAGTGAGAAGAGGAGTGGGAGTCAGAAGGCCACATCCCATTGCCCCAGCTTCACAGTTAGGGCCAGGGCCAGCCCAGCACAGTCTGCTCCTTCTCTGAAGGACATATGGGACCATTCACACCCAGGATCGTGCCTGGCCACTGGAAGGCCTGAGAGAGGCCTCAGGGCAGGAAGATCCACCCCGGAGGGCTGCAGGGGCAGGGATGTGGGAGGTCATCGGGGACCTACCTCAAAGCGGATGGCCCCATTCCCATCAGCGTCGAAGGCGTTGAAGAGGAAGTGTGCGTAAGTGGTGGCATCTGGGGAGAGCAAGGGTGAGCGCTGGGGTGTGTCGAGGCTCCCACCCAGGCAGCCCCGTGGTGGCCGTGGCCGGTTCCAGCTGCCTCCAGAGTTGGAGTTCCCCACCCTTCCACCAGGACAGAGGCAGCACCAGGCCTCTGGCAGGCAAAGGGTAGAAGCAAGGATCCCCTCCCCGTAAAAGTGACAGCCACTGTTTATAGAGCTGCCACAAGGGGGATGTGGGCATTTGGGCAAGAGCCAGGGGGCCTGGCCTCAGACTCACCTCCCTGAGGGAAGAACTGGGAGTAAATGAGTTTGAAGGTGTCTTCATCCACCAGGCCTGTGGGACACTCCTGCAGCAGGAAGTCACCCTTTAGTGACCTCAGCCATCCCCAGCCCCACACCAGACTGCACAGGGCCTGGCCTCTCTCCTCCCTCCGGGGATACTGCTGCCTGAGATACTGCTGGGTGCTACTGAGCCCCTGAGCTGGGGAAAGTCTGGCCTTGGGGCAGGGTAATGCAGGAGCGGTAAGTGGTAAGTCTCACCGTATGCTCCTTCCCCGTGTCAGCACTGGGAACACACAGAAAGGAGGATGGTGCCTTCAGAATACTGATTTGGGGACCTGACCAACCCCAGACAGCTCTCCCACAAAACTTAAGACCCATAAAGGCCCCTGGGATATTTGCTGAGCCATGGATAAGTTTCTAGAAGGTCTCTTTGGGTCAGGATCCCTCCTTCCTGGAGCTGGGACAGGAGGACTAGGTGGGTCAGGGCCTGTCCCGGAGGCATGGGTAGCACTCACGTTCTTGAAGCCCCTGTAGAGGGACTGCAGCTCCTTCTTGGTGAACTTGGTCTGTGCCTGCAGCTGGTCCAATCCCTCTGGCTGGTGGCGCACTGTGGACAGCTCCAGCTCACTGTCGCTGCTATCTGGAAGGGGACACAGACCCAGGGTGGGTGGAACAAGTGCCCCTGCTCCTCCTCTAGCTCCAGTGTGGGAACTAGGCCATGTGCTAAAGTAGGGGTGGAGGTACCATGTACGTCCCCGCAGGCTATGCACTACACAAATGGAGTGGCTATGATGGAATGACACACACTCAGAGGAGTTGTTCCTTATGGCTGCTCTGCTGTTTTGCTCCTCATGCAGAGTAGGCCCCTTCCACTTGCCTCATCTAGAGTGTCTTACCCTCTCAGCCACATGTAGGGTGGGGGCTGAGAGCTGGTCTTATCCTAGAGAGCTACTGAACAAAGGGACATGGGAGAAAAAAGGACAGCAAGAGAAGCTCAATGGACCTCAGCCTTCGAGATCCAGTTCCTGGACCACCTCCTCCACGCTGGCCTCCCTGATTACCCCCAGGAATGGGAGGTCACCGCTCTTGGCCCAACCAGCCTAACATGCTGCTGCTTGGCTGCATTTGGTGTGGGGGTGTCAGTCCCATTTGCATAGGCCCATAGGGCAGGGACAAGACAAGACCTTTCCTTTAATAATAACACATCTAAATGTTAATTAACCATGGTTATATTTGCAGGGAGGGGCGAGGTCAATTTCAGGTGATCTTTACTTTCTTATTTATGATTTTTTTTTTACATTTTTCTCATTTCTTTTGGTACAGCATGCATCACTTCTACAACACAAAATCGAGCTATCAACAAAACAGCACTGAGAGCCTTGCTAACAGCAGGCTCACATAATTACAGAACTTCCCACTGAAACGGGCACTACAATCCCCAATGCACTGCCACCACCCCTAGCCTCCCCTGGCGTCCCGCACAACAGTGACTGTGTGATTATCTCACGGCTGCTTGCTGGCTCCCACTGCACAGGAAGGGCTATGAGCCACCCTGCACCAACCACCTCGTGCCCACAGAGGCGAGTGCAGCACCAAGGGGGCAGCACTGCTAACCGGAACACACTGAGCCCTGTGCTGGGCTGCCCAGCACCCGGGCCTCTCCTACAAGTCCTGCTGGCTCTTGCTCAGGGCCACGTGCCCTGCAAAGGCCTGGCAATCAGGCTCTGTTGCCTTGGTCCACGCATGTTCCTGATCTCCAAGACAGCGCTTTCATACCTTTCTTCTCTTTAAATTCCCAGTGCCTCCTTCCCCCTCCCTTGTCAGGTTGCTTCCTATATCATTGAGAAAACAGAAGCCCCGGAAGAAAATTTCTCCAAGCTCCCACCCCCATGTCTACCCATCTACCTGTATTGGCCCAAATATCACCTGCTTTCCCTCTTTCTCTGGGAACGAACTGTCCCGGTTGCTGGCCAAGGCAAACCCCTCCACCTGCATAGTGGGTCCCAACCCCACTGTCTCCAGCATGGGACTGCAGCAAGCCTTCCCACTCTTTCCGTTTTCCTCATCTTCTTTTTGCTCTCCCTTCTGGGTCATTCCCACCACCATGAGGACATACTTTTAAATCTGGCAATCCTTCATCAAATGAAGTATAGGCAAACCTTGCAAGCCAGCCACTCTACTCTGGGTAAACATCTCAGATAGAATCTTAGCCAGCTAAGGGGACTGTACAGGATGTTCATAGCAATAATATTTTTGATGGGGGAGTTGGAGGCATCTCAGGGGTGCATCACAGGCAGGATTGGGGGGCACAACATGGAGGGTGCACGCCAGGGAGAACTGTGCAGTGGATTAAAGGGACACATAGCATCATAATGGAGGTTAAAAATCAATTGCCTACTTCAACTAAGAGGCAGACATTTCAGAGTGGATGAAAAAGCAAGAGACCCAACTATATGCTACTTACAAAAGGATACCCTTAAATCACAGATTTAATGTAAAATGTGCATGCAGGTGTAAATTAGAAGAGTAGAATAGATAAGAAACCTGGTGTGGCTATATTACTAGTAGAAAAAGGAGACCTCAAGACAACGGTTATGACTAGAGACAAAGAGGAATATTTTATAATGCTATAAGGATTAAATCGTCAAGAAGACAGAGCAATACGAAACATATACATATACCTAATGACAACTTTAAAACAACTGAAGCAAAAAAACATTCAAAACTAAAGGGAGAAACAGATAAACCACAGTTACAGTTGAAGATCTTAACATGCTTTCCCAGTAAATGGTACAAGTAAAGAAACAAAAGATTTGAAAAACACTATCAACCAATTTGATCAAATTAATATTTATAGACCCCTACCCCCAACAACTATAGAATACACGTTTTGTGGTTCCCAACATGTATCAGATGCTGGACTATAGAGTGAAACTCTGACCACAATGGTATCAAAATCTCAAAAAACAAGATAGATAAAAAAAATCCCAAATGCTTGGAAATAAAACACATACTTCTACCATACCCATAAGTCAGAGAAGGAAAGTCACAAGGACAGTCTTGAAATATTTTGCATTGAATGATAATAAAACCACAGCATACCAAAATTTTCTGGTTGCAGGCAAAGCTACATTTAGAGGGAAATTTATAGCTTTAAGTTACTTTATTAGAAAGGAAGATAGGTATAGAGTCAATGATATAAACTTCTAGATCTAAGCTTTTCAGAATCCAGAAAGAAAGCAAATTAAGTTCAAAGTTATTAGAAGAAAGGAGATAATATAAAAGAGTGAAAATCAGCAAAAACAGAAAATAGACAAACATAGAGGAAAAACCAATAAAGTTATTAGGAAACCCAATAAGCGAGCCACAGGCGAGGAACACATATGTGTGGTACGTATATCCATGGTGTGTGAGCCTTACATCTTATACAAAAATTCACTCAAATTGGAGCACAGATTTAAACATAAGACATAAAAATACAAAACTTCTAGGAAAACACACACACACAGGAAGAAACTTATGGCTGGGTTTAAGCAAAGAGTTCTTAGACACACCAAAAGCATGATCCATAAAAGAAAAATTGCTAAGTTGCACTTTTTATTTTCTTTTTGGGTAAACTGTACTTTTTAATAACAATTAAAACTTTCACTCTGCAAGAGATATGAGAGATAAAAAGGTAAACTACAGACTGGAAGGAAATATTTGCAAATCACATATCTGACAAAGGATATCTAAATTATATGAAGAACTCTCAAAACTCAATAGTAAGAAAACAACTCAAATTAGTAAGTGGGCAAAAACTTGGTCAGACCTTGACCTAGAGGACAAACAGGTGTCAAATAAGCATATAAAAAGGTGTTTACCACCACTGCAATTGTGGAAATACAACCTAAACCTTCAAGGAAATGCTACTACACACCTCTCAGAATCACTTATCTAACAAATATTGACAATACCAAGGGCTGGGAGGATCCGGAGTAACTGGAACCATTATGCGTGGCTGGTGGGAAGGAAAATGGTACTGCCCATCTAGAAATCAGCGTGGCAGTTTCTCATAAACATATACTTACCATGTGACCCAGAATTCCTACTCCTGGGTAATTTTACCCATCTGAAATGAAACCTATCAGAGTTACGCAATACTGTTTCTGCAAATGTTTAGAGCAACTTCATTTACAATCACCCAAGGCAGGAAATAACCCGCATGTCCTTCAACCAGTGAATGGGCAAACAGCGAGCCGGCAGAATACCAGTCAGCAGTAAAAATGACCGAACAATTGATACACGTAGCAACGGGGATGGACCTCAGATGCGCTAGCTAAGTGAACAAATCCGGACTATGCAATGGAGGACTCCACTTAAATGACGTTCTGGAAAAAGACAGAATTGCACAAATCATAGGGAAAGACAACCTCTCTCACCGTGGCTGCAAGGGGTTGGGACACAGGGGATGTGCTGATGACAGAAAAGGCAGCAGGAAAGAATTTTTCGTGTGATGGAACTGTTCTCTACCTTGACTGTGCCGGTGCTTACATTACTATACATTTGCCCAAATTCATAGAACTGGACACTAAAAAGGGGAACTCTTTGTATGTAGATTAGAAACAAAAGAAACAGAAACTAGAGTAATTGCCTATAGGAGTAGAAGGGAGTAGAAATGGAGGGATAAAAGGGAAAAAATAAAGTAAGAGAGGGGTTTAAACGGGTCAAGACTGATAAAAAAAAAAAAGTGTCCCATAAACTAAAGAAGATGAATAATCCTCTGCCCCTAAGGGTCAAAAAAGAAAACAAAAACCCCACACCTGTTGCTATTCCTTCCTCAGCCCTCCCCTCCCCTCCAGCTATTTCTTTCTTCTCCTCTTCTTTAACTCACTATCTTTACTTCCTCTCCTAGTCTCCCTTGAACTTACGCCTATGGGACATTGACCCCACCAGTCCACACAAGCTGCTTTTCAGAGAATGACCAGTGATCACCATATTGCTAGTCCAGTTTTCAGTACTGTCATCTTGACTCCTAAACCATAAAAGGGCCATACAAGAATGAAATTTACAGTGACACCACGGATGGACCTTGATGGCATTATGCTAAGTGAAATCTGTCAGGCATAGAAAGACAGATACGGTATGATCTCACTTACATGGGGAATCTAAAAAAAGCCAAACTTACACAGAGAGTAGGCTGGTGGTTGCCAGGGCAGGGGGTGGGAGAAATGAGATGTTGGTCACAGGGTACAAACTTCCGGTTATAAAATGAGTAAGTCAAGGGGGTCTATGTACAGCATGTTGACCACAGTTAAGAATACTGCGTTGTGTGCTGTATACTTGCAAGTTGCTAAAATAATGGATCTTAAATGTTCTCACTGACCCCCCCGCAACAAAAGGGTAATTATGTGAGATGATGGATGCATTAATTAACCTTATTATAGTAGTCACTTCATACATTTATATAATTTTGGGGGGGTTGGTTTTTTTTTTTTAAGCTTTTATTTATTTATTTGAAAGAGAGAGAGAGAACACGAGCAGGGGGAGTAGCAGAGGGAGAGAATGGTAAGCGGATTGCAGGCTCAGCACAGAGCCTGATGTGGGCCTTATCTCAGGACCTGAGATCATGACCTAAGCTGAAATCAAGAGTTGGACGCTCAACAAACTGAGCCACCTGGTGCCCCATACACTGTTATATGTCAGTTATATCTCCGTAAAGCTGGGAAAGCAAACAAAAAGTAAATTACATGCCCATTTCACTCTTGAATATAGATACAACCTTAAACAAAATGTTAGCCAACTGAATCCAACTGTACTAAAAAAAATACACCACGATCAAGGTTTTATCTGTAATATGGAAGGAAAATCATATGAAAACCTTAATACAGAAAAGGCATTTGATAAACATCCACATCTATTTATAATCAAACAAAAACTTGAAGCAGACTAGGACTGAAGGGAACTTTCTTAACTTGATGTAACTTATATTTGCAAGTTATATATTTATTTACAGACAATATCAGGTTGAATGGCAAGGGCTCAGACACATTCCCTTTAAGATTTGGGACAAGCCAAGGTTGGCCACAAGCACCACTAATTGATATCTTGCCGTTGCTCTAAGGAAATTTCAAGAAAGAAAGAAATAATACACGAATTGGGAAGTATAGGATAAAACTAACATTCTTGTAGATATTTGGTCCCAACAGGGACCAAAAGAATCAATATCATGAGAGTTTAGTAAGGTTGCCAGATGTAAGATTAATTTACAAAAATCAATAGCAATTTTCCACACCAGTAATAACCACCTAGAAAATATAATTTAAAATATAACATTCATGATTGCAATAAAAACTCAAACTATTTAAGTATTAGCCAAAACTCAAAGGACTTCTATATAGCAAGGTAATCTGAATAAATGAGACATTCCATTTAAGATAGGACCACATAGGGGTGCCTGGGTGGCTCAGTGGGTTAAAGCCTCTGCCTTCGGCTCAGGTCATGATCCCACGGTTCTGGGATCGAGCCCCACATCAGGCTCTCCGCTCAGCGAGGAGCCTGCTTCCTCCTCTCTCTCTGCCTGCCTCTCTGCCTACTTGTGATCTCAGTCTGTCAATTAAATTAAAAAAAAACTTAAAAAAAAAGAGGACCACATAATATAAAGATGTCATCTCTTCCCAAAGTAACACACAAATTCAACACAATCCCATTAAAAATCCAGTTGGGCTTTTTGAGGACCTTGATAAAATCACTCTGAAATGCATATGGAGGAACAAAAATCTAGAAAGAAGAGTACAGAGAGGATTTTTCCCATTAAATACTAACACATTTGCACAGTCACTGTAATAAAAGTGGTGTGATTAGTGCAAGAACAGACAAACACACCAAAAGCACAAAAAGAGACTGAAGTAGAGCAGGAACGTCACAGAAGATTTGTGCAATGGTCAGATTGTTTAGTAGGTGGTTTTAGGAAAACTGGCTCAGCACGGAAATCTGGATCCCCTTCCCACACCACATGCAAAAGTGGGTTCCAGATGAACTAAAGACCCAAGTATGAAAGGTAAGCTATAGAGTTAAAATGTGAAAGAATCTTGCTAACCTAAGGGTGGGGAAAGATTTCTTAAAACTTCAAAAGTTCAAACCATAAAGGAAAAAAAAATGGATGAATTTGATTACATCACACTTAAAGACTTCTGTTAAAAAAAAAGAGCACCATGGTCATTTCAAGACACTCAGCAGAAGGGGAGAAGACAGTGTTTAAAACGGTCAAAAGAAGAATATCTAGATGAGGTAATCATCAAAAAAGGAAACTGGAAAGATGAATAAATATGGGAAAGATGGCTCAACCTCACTATTAAACAGGAAAAGGCAAATTACATTAAGAACACAACAGCCAGATGGGCAGGAAATAATAAAATGCAATCAGGTTGCGGCACCCGGGTGGCTCAGTCGGTTAAGTGTCTGCCTTTGGCTCACTCATGACCCTGGGGTCCTGGGAGAGAGTCCTGCATCAGGCTTCTTGCTCAGCAGGGAGACTGCTTCTTCCTCTGCCTGCTGCTCCCCCTACTTGTGCTCTCTCTCTCTGTCAAATAAATAAATAAAATCTTAAAAAAAAAAGGTGGGGGGGAGAAGGTTGACCAAGGTTAAGTGCTGGCTAGGGAGAGAAGGGAGGTCCACAGTAATTTTTAAGCATCCTAGTGAGTGTGCATACTGGTACAGGCATGCACCGTGGGGAAGTATTTGCATTTCCATGCTAATGTTGCACATATTTGCATACCCTAGAGCCTGGTAACCCTATCCCAGGAACTGTGTGCTAAAGAAACAATGGCCAGGACATAGGCAGAAGAGCAGACACCCCAACTCTCTACAATAACAGTAGCTTGAATCAACCACGAGCCTGACAACAGAGCAGATAAACAGACTGTGGTGGGCTATCCACTGCATGAAACGTCGTACAGCGGCGAACGGATGGTAACACATATTTGTTACAAAATTCAAAACCAAGAATAACCAAACTATTTGTAGGGATACCCAAGAAATAAAATGGTAAATAAGAACAAAAATCCAGGAATGACAAGTGCAAACCTGGCCGGTGGTAAGTTCTGCAGCGTGGGAGAGAGGAGAAGCTCAGAGAGAGGCAGGCTAGTGATGTTCTAGTTCTGGGGGTGGGGAGGATCAGTTCACTGACATTTATTATTCTATTTAATGCACAGATCAAATATATATTTGAATTTGCTAGAAGTTAATTAAAATGCTTAAAAGTAATTAGAGGGGTGCCTGGGTGGCTCAGTCATTTGAACATGAGACTCTTGATTTAGGCTTGGGTTGTGTCTTGGGATCCTAAGATCGAACCCCAGGTGGGGCTCTGCACCTAGCACGGAGTCGGCTGAGGTTCTCTCCCTCTGCACCTGCTCTCTCTCTCTCTCTCTCAAATAAATAAAATTTTTTAAATAAAAAAATAAAATGTCTTTTTAAAGAAGTAATTAGAGTACCCAGATCAAGAGAAAAAGAGAGCGAGAACACACCTCTGGTCTGGACAAAATAGGACGCTTGGAAGAAAGGAAAAGGACAGCGGTCCCAAAAGAAATGGCCAAAGGACATCCATGGGCAAGTCAGAGGTGAGCAAACTGAAAAAGCTGAGGGGTACACGAAGAGGTGTTCAAAATCATTAGTATGGAAAATGCACCTGAGAACAGCAAGGAAAAATGTGACACTCATGAAATCAGCAAAGTCTGAAAGCTACTTTGAAAGTCAAGACTCAGCTGGGGACTGCGGACTACCTTCTCCCGAGGCTCCAGACTCACTTGTCTGCTTGCCATCTGCACTCGGATGTCTAGGTGGTTCTCAAATGGAGCTTTTCCAAACGGAGCTCCTGATCTTCCTCCCCAAACTGTTCTACCCACAGCCTTCCCCAGCTCCCGGGATGGCAACTCTGTCCTGTTGGGTGCTTCGGCCAAAACTCTGGGCGTAGACCTTCCTCCCAGCGCTCAACCCACAGGCATAGCCGGCCAGCTCTAACCCTCAACTCCCGCCTCTGACCCCTTCTCCCACTTCCGCGTCCCTCCTCGGGTCCAAGTCTCCAGCGTCTCTCCAGGCCTGAAGCTCGGCTTCTGCCCTGGGTCCTGTAGGTCTAGTTTTCAAACAGTGCTGGAGGAAGCTGCTGGAAACATATCCTGTGTATTCCTCTGTTCAACAACCTCCCCTAAGCTCTGAATATAAAAATAACCAGTAAATCACCAATGAACGCACACCACCGCCACTGCCACTGCTGCCCCTCCCCAGCTCGGCTCTGACCTCATCTCCCCGTCTCTCCCTTTACTCCCACTGCTTCAGCCATTCCGGCCCCCTGTGCCCTGCAAGCCCACCAGGCAAACTCCCTCTACAGGACACTGCTTTTCCCTCGGAAGTCACACCTCCTTTGTCTCCTCAAATGTCACCTTCTCACAGGTGCTGCCCCCACCATTCCTATGTATCCCCCATCTCTGTTCTACTTTCTTCCATTTGGCTATGCCTCCCTGCCAGGTGCATATTTCTGTTTACCGGTGCTATGAACCAGAGCTGGGTCTCCCCAAAATTCACATGTTGAAGCCCTAAGCCAATGTGACTCTATTTGGAGATACAGCTTTGGAGGTAATTAAGGTAAGATGGTATCTAGTAGGACAGGTGGCCTTGTAAGAAGAGGAAGAGAGATCTCACCCCCTCATCTCCACTCCCACCCCCCCACCCACTTTCACCCCCTCTTCAGACATATGCACCAAGGAAAGGTCATAGAACTGTCTGGAGGTGTCTGGGGGGCAGGGGACCTGGCTTCACCTTGACTCCTACAGCGTCCGGCTGGATCCTGGGCACACCACATGCTCTCAGGGGACACTGGAGATTTCTCCAGGCTCATCAACGAGAGAAATCCAAGGATTCATCCCTCCGGTTTGATTGGGCGGAGACACTACCAGATCTCTTAGAAGCTGCCAATGGCCTCACACCCACCTGCTGCAATTACAGGCAGAATTGACAACTAATGGATCTAAATAGCCATTTGCTACGGTTTTCCTTAGAACACCGAGGAGCCGTGCTCTGCCAGACGGTGAAGTCAACCTGCTTCTTCCCTTTCCCTTCCACCTCTCCCTGGGCGCAGCCCTTTTCCTGGACCCCAGGAGACCGGTCCTGGACACTACTCACCCCTGCCCACTGATAACAAGGGGCTCAGCAACCAAGATTGAACCTCTCCATCAAATAAACATTTTGTGAAAGGAGGAAAAGCATGAGGCTTTAAAAAATTTGTTCTAAGGGTGCCTGGGTGGCTCAGTGGGTTAAAGCCTCTGCCTTCAGCGCAGGTCATGATCCCAGGATCCTGAGTTGGGCTCTCTGCTCAGCAGGGGGTCTGCCCCCCCTTCTCTGCCTACTTGTTATCTCTCTCTCTGTCAAATAAATAAATAAAATCTTAAAAAAAATTGTTCTTAAAAAAAAGTTGTCGTTGTAAAGCGGGAGGTCCCCGTGTTATACAGCAAGCTGACAAATCTCCAACGGGGCTCTCCTCCCAGGGAGCAGACCCCATGCCACACAGCCTCCTCTGGGCAGGACCCACCTGCAGGGGCTCGGAAAAGGTGGCGACAAATCTTTAATTCACTGAGCAAAGATGCACTAGGTCCTGGGTGAGGGCCATTTTTGGCCTACCGGCGAGGCAAGAGGGATTGGAGCCAGCCAGTGTGGACAGCCCCTGATGGTCAGGGGACTCCTAGACCCAGAGGACCCTCCGAGGAGCCCCGGGGACCACTGTGGAGCAAGACTCCCCTGCGAATGCCAGCAACGCATCTTCTGCTTGTCGCGGGGACTGGGCTTCCAAGTAAGACTTGGTTGGAGATTCCATAGCTAAGACACTTTGAAACCACCAGCTATGCAACAAGTAAGGCACTGACTTGGGGAGGGAGCGGGTTTGGACCAAATCTCCCATCGTAGAGCAGCATCAGGCTTCAGGCTCTAGGCAACCTCCCTGCCTTACAGGAGCCACCCACCTGAGCCACAGTTAGGTGACTTACCCTCCCCAAGCCTCAGCTCCCTCATCTCTAGGATGGGCCTGCTGCTGTGGAGGACAAAATCATGATACACACAAAGAGAGGAGGGGCCACCTCAAGGAGGGAAGAGCAGGGGTGGCGGGTCAGGGCGTACATCCCTCCCTCTGGGTACTCCCCATTCTCCCCTTCACGCCTCTATCTCTTCACCCACCTCTACCCCCACTGTCACAATTCAGCTTCTCTGTCCCCACTCCAGCCAGAGGGGTCCTCCCCTCAGAGGACATCTGCCCAGGGGTGTCCTAAAAGGAGGGCCAAGACCCTACATTACTTGTGCTCCTGGTAGCTTCACATACCTGGCATACAAAGGGTGCCCAATAAGTGTGTGCCAATGATGGCATGTAATTTACACTTCCTCAAAGCCTGCTGTTTGCCAAGCAGTGCTGAGCACACTCTGGGGCCACAAGTATATAGACACAGTCGCTGACCCTCTCGGAAAGTCCATATGGGGTGGGGATGGGGACACAAAAAATCTTAGAACGGCATCATAACACAACCCAAAGGGGCGGGGGAGCCAGAGGGGTGAAGGAAAGTTCCCAGGGGAGATGGGCCTCCAATCCAATACCCCAATATAGACGAGGAAACAGAGCTCAGGTAAGAGGAGTGACTGGCCCAAGTTAATGACAGCATGTCAGTGACTGAGATAGGCTTGAAAAGCAGCCGTCCCAGCCCCTGGATACCTCACCCCAAGGGCTCCTTCCAGAACCAGGTTTCTCAGCCTCCCTACGGACATTTGGGCCTGATCATTCTTTCTTTTGGAAGCTGTCGCCGTTCATTGCCAGATGTTTGCCCTCTACCTGCAAGATGCCAGTAGCCCCCTCTCCCCAACTATGATAGTCAAAAATGTCCCCAGACATTACCAAATGTCCATGAGAGAGCAAAACTGCCCTCCGTTGAGAGTTACTCATCCAGAATCTAGGAAATCCAGGAAATCCGACTCGAGATAAGAGGCAGTGACCAAAGTCAAGTCCTAGGCCCAGATGTGGTGGACAAAAAGGTATGTGGTGTCAGGGCTTGCAAACCGAGCACTGAGAATATCTGGCCCATGGTCACTTTTTGACGCTGTGCCCCACCCTGTGAGCCCCTTAGCCTTGAGTTCTGCTTTTCACTTTTCCAAAGTGCTTTAGTTGACCACACCTCTGTGAAATGCATAGGGGGATATAAGCTTTTATCCTCATTCTATAGCTGAGGAGATTCAGGCTCAAGAATGTTAAATGTACCAAAGTCACCTGGTAAGCTAGTGGCGGAACCTGGCCAGGATTTCCACACAGGGTCATCTGGAGGCAGAGAGGGACAGGAGACCCGGGGCAGACTAAGGGCTTTTTATGATCTGCATCTACTTCTAGAAGGCTGCATCCCTAGAACCCAGATCCATTAGTTCCTGACAATCCCAGGGGCATCATAACTCTGGCGGCTCACGGATGGGAACTACGGAGGCTCAGGGAAGACAAGAGACACACAAGCGGATGCAAGCACGCTTGAAGGGAGCCAGGCGCCAGCCCTCTTCCCTTGGTGCCTGCTCCCATCCAGGCTGGGCTCCTGACAGCCCATCTGATAGTCCCTCAGACTCTTCCAGACACTTAAAGGACAGCATCCCCAACAACAGGCAACATGTGGAACTTAGAAGTCCCTCCCTCTGAGGCAGGAGGGGAGGCCTGTCTGAGTGAAAGAATGTTTCCAACCATGAATCAGTCCTGTTACTACGAGTCATCACTCCATTGCTAATTGTTGGTGATGCGAATGGTCCACAAAGTTTGCGCGTTTATTACATGCCAAGAACGGTGCTGGAGGCCTTAAAGCCCCAGTGGCTAGTTAGTTACATGTCTGCTACAGCCCACTTTACAGGTAACAAAACTGAGGCCAGGAAAGGTTAAGGGAGCTTTACAGCCAGCACGTGTGGGTGACAGGACCCCAGCAAAGACCTGGGTGACACTGGGTCCACACTTCTCCCACTGCCTCAATGCATCGCAACTCCTAAGGGGCATGAATGGGCAACTGTAGCAGGAAAGGGAAACTCACTAGAACCTGAAGTGAGTTTTTTAGTAGGCTGAAGAAAGCCTCTGTAGTCCAGTGCACACTATCCACCTTGTAAAGAAATCCCATTTCCTTAAAAGTCACAAAGACAAATTTCACAGGCCCAGACTTGGGAGGGGCTTGGGCTCAGTTCGGAAGGTTCTGCAGAACCAAGCAGAATGAGACCACTGGTGCTCCTGGCTCCTTGGCGGCCCAGGAGGGTCCTGGAAACAGGGAAGATCAATGTGGGGGGTGGGGGGGCATGGTTTGCCTAAGCACCAACACCCCGCACACCCTCCCCAGACTCCAGATGGCAAAGGACAGGGCATGTGGGACAGCCCCATGCCCTGCAGGAGGCAAAGGTCCTCAGGGCTACAGCAGTGCAGGATGCTCCCTCCCCGCATCCCAAGCAAATGCATTTCCCACTAAATCCCCTGTCATAGATTCCCTAACCGGGCTCAGCATCCAGACAAGTGCAGGCCCAGCTTGGGCAATTTTCCTCTTCACATAAAATTTAAAGCTTATGGTGGCATCTCTCAGAAACACCTTGATCACATCTCTTCTCTCTGGGCCCCATGGACTTGCCTAGGAAAGGTGTGATGGAGCCTGACGGCTTCTTAGGGGCACATAGCCATGGACTTCAGGTAAAGAGTCAGCTTGAGGTTCTGAAGGCAAAATGGAGGAAGGGCCTTGCTTCCAGGCCCTGTGCCCCTTCCTGTCCCTTTGTAGGGGTTTGAGGCTGGAGGGGCTGCCACGCAGTTCAGAAGCAAATACAAAGTCTGCCTTCCTTGCCTGCCTGGACCTCTGGGTTTCAGTTCCAAGAGCCGGAGCCTGGCAAGGTCAGCAGAGTGCTGCGGCAGGAAGATGTCCATCCTCCCCCGAGAGGACAGCAAGGGAGCACAGGTAACAAGAACAGGACAGGCTGGCCCCCTTCCCTGCAGTACAGAGGCATGGGGCTGCAAATGCCTCTTCCAACAGGGAGGAGGGGAAGTTACAGCCCTGGGAGGTCAAGGTCCCCTTCAGAATGGGTGTGCCCTAGAGGGGCTCCTCCTCCTAACCTGCCCAGAAGTCTCAAGGAGGTATGGAAGGTTGGGGAGCAGCTCGGAGGACACCTCTCAGGGGTCCCAGGGAGGCTGTCCACTGTTTGATTGAAGGGTAGGTCTATCTCCTCGGTTAATATTGTACTGGGACAGAAATGTGGCGCCTCAGGATTTGGTTACTGATCCCGTGGGCCTGAGCCATGCCTAGGGATGGGAGTCGAGGCAAAAGGGGAAGCCCCAAGATGTGGCTGAGGTCTCATTACTTGCCACTATCAAGTACCCTAGGCTGGGGATCCTTCCAGTCATCTTCACCCTGAGCCACCTCCCGTCAACGGGAGGCCGGATCAGGCTGTGCTCACTCGGGGCAGTTCGGACTGGCAGGCCTAGGATGGCTCAGGGTGTCACCAGGCATTTCGCTCACGCCCACCCCAAACACCGCAGCTCCAACCCCTCTGAGGCTCCTCGGAGCCCCAGGCCTCTCCATCCCCTCAGTCCCAGGCCAGCCCTTTGGAGTCCGGAGGGGGCGGCAGCTCAAGCGGCCAGTGCCGCTGAGCGCTGGGCGCCCAAGGGCCGCACTGGCCGGGTCCGCAGACTGCGCTCCGCTGCTGCTCCCTCCCCTAACACTGCTGGCCCCGGCAGAGGAGCGGACGGCCACGCGTTACCTTCCATGGACATGGGCTCCAGGATGCCGAACTGCTTGAGGACGGCGATGAATAGCAGCACCACCACGGCCATGGCGCACAGCTCCATGCCCTGGATGCCCATGGCGACCCGAGCTGCCCGGGGCCGGGGCGTGCCCCTCGCCCGCGCGTGCCTCGGGAGGCGCCCGGGCCGGTGCAGCCCGCCCGGCCTCTTGGGGAGGCCGCGGCTCACATCCCCCGGCAGGCGGGGCTGCGGGTGTAGACTGGGTCCAGGACCCGCGGAGGGAGGCTGCGGTGGCGAACGAGGCAGGCCCGGAGGTTAGACGCCGCGCGGCGGCAGAGCCCGAGCGCAACTTTCCGAGTCAGCCGGCAAACTTCGAGGCGCGGCGGCGGCGGCGGCGGCGCGGAGCGCAGCTCGGGCGGCCTGCGCGGGTCAGAGACGCCTCCATGGCCGGCGCGGGCGCCGCGCCTCTTTCGCCCTGTCTCCAGCCCCAAGGGCGCCGGGGCACAGGGGCGCGGCGGCGGCGGCGGCGGGGGTCCCGGGCGCTCCCGGCCGCCCCAGCCTTCATCGCCGCTACCCGCGCGCTCATTGGCCTAGGCGCGGCGACCACCCGGGGAGGCGTCCCCTGCGGCCGCCCCCCTCCCGCCCGCGCGAGCCCGGGAAGGGGCGGAGGGAGGTGGCCCCGCCCCGTGCGGCCCAGCCCTCAAACGGAGCCTGGCGCGCGGCCACCACCCCCCGCCAACCCCACCGAGACCAAGCGGTCGGTGGTTTCACCCAACTGCCTGTGCGGGGTGGGGGCTGAGTGGCTGGGGAAGGGGCCGGGGACCGGAGGGGAAGGGAGCCGCAGCATCGCTCTCTGCGAGGACTCGGGGATCCGTACTCCTTGCCGAGGGGTGCGGAGCCTGCCACAGCCGCTCCCTGCCCCGCCCGCCAAGGCAGAGCCGGCCTTCGGAGAATCGGGAAAGCCCTCTCACCCCGCGGTATTTCCCACACCACCAGGTCTCGGCTCGAGACTGAACTTGGCCTTGGTCTAGCCCCCACTGGAAGTGAAAAAGTTGGTATCCAAAGTTATCCAGTTCCGGAAACCCACGTGGGCTCCAGGTTTTTGGAGGGAGTGTGGGCTTTGGCATTAGAGACTACGGAACTGAGTTCCACTCCTGATTTTGCTGCGTGACCTTGGTCGAGTCACGGACTTGCCGATTCCTCCTCCATACAGAGGGGCTGGTGCCCGCCTGCCTTTCCGGCTGTGGGAAAGAGCTAAACGGATGTCAAGTCCAACGCGCGGGCAGTGCACAGGAGCGCTACTTCGTTTGTGAATCACTCTCTTCCAGCCTGGAGGTACCAGATAGGAAAGGACCGGGAGAGAAGGGGGCGTGGCAGGGCGGAGCCGGGGATCCTCCAAGTCCCCGAACTCCCGGACTTGAGGGCCCGAGCCGTGGCTCTCTGCTGCCCTCCCGCGGGCATTGCGTTCTGCGGGGGTTCTCGCCAGCCCCGGGCTTAGAGCGGGAGAAGGCTCGGGCTGCTTCCAACTCCCAAGATCTTTAGAAGTTCTCCATTTGCCTTAGTGGAGGGAGAAATCCAGCCCCGTTCCACGCCTGTTTGGACGTAGGGTCTGAACAATAGTAGCTTCCATGTATGAGTCTCTGCTACCCACTGGGTCATTCGTTCAGCCAATACTGAACGTGTACTGCACCCCAGGCACAAAACTCGGTGCCTGGGTGGGGCGGGAAACAGCAGCATGCGTGGACCAGGGCCCTTCTGGAGCTGGTACAGGAACCGAGCCTTTAGGTTTACTCGTAATCCGTAAGGGCTGCCCCAGTGGGCATTTCTCGTCCCCATTTTACAGTTAAGAAAACCGAGGCCTAGAGGTTGGGCCGGGGAAGGAACAAGGGGCAGCCCAGGCCTTCTGGATTCCAGAGCAGATGCTGGGCCAGCCTACCACACTGTTTCCAGGGGAAACAGGTGGGAGAGAGGCTGCTGGGTTTCTTCTGGCTGGTGCAGTTCAACCTCAGTGTTTAACACACCTGGTTAAAAGTCTGAGTTATTGGAGATATTTTTAAAGAACTGTAAATGCACAGCTTTCAATTGCATTTAGTGGGATGCGGTGAGTCTCCACTGACCAAGAACTCTAAGCAGAGACGCTAATGATAGCCAGAGAACATGAGTTGCTAAAGTGTGTAAGTTTAGAAAAGCTCAAGACTCTCATAATTTACACACTTACACGCTGAGTAAAATCTAGCCTGTGTCCCAGCCCGTTGCCACCAGTCCTCAGTCAATGGTCTGGTTAAGAATACATTAAGCCTGTTTCCTAAAATGGGGATGACAAGCCCACCTTTCCAGGGGCTTGTAAAAGATCCAGGGAGACGAGGGTTGGCCTGTGTCATGGGCTCTGATGGCCTCTTATGATGTATTCTTGGAGCTGGGTGTGTTCAGGGTGCCAGATGAGAGATAGATGGGGGGAGGGGGGCAGATAGAGAACCGAGCAAGCAAAAGAAGCCATGCTGAGGGTCCTCCTGAAGCTGGTCCACCCCTGCTCTCCTGCCTCAGTTTCCCCTGATGCTCCTGAGCATCTTCCCTGGGAAAACTTCAATGACTGCTCATAAACACTGAGCTATAAATGAGACATTGATCCCCTGGCTCTGCGGCGTAAAATATTAACGATGCCTAAGTGGATACCAGGGATGAGAGCAGAATGTCCGCTCGGCATTAGCTGCCTGGGCCAGGGGCCTAATGGATGGGAAGCTGACTCCCCCGCTCACTCAGGATCTTGGGGCCTGCCAGCCCTGGGGCCAACCAGGTCCACTGAGGCTGGGCTGATGGCCCCATCACGCTCCCTGCTTCCATGGGACCTAGACAGGGAAGCTGGCAGACAAGCCCCCAGACCTTATACATCCTCCCCACACCCATGAAGTCCCAGGCCAGGCCTTTCCCAGCTGGCTGTAGCTCCCTTCCCTAGCTCTCAGCTGTGCCCTCCCCAACATCCCCCAAGTGCCTCCTGTGGCAAGGAGCATGCTGGCTGTTGACAGTGATCCCTGCCAGCTCCCTGTCTTGGGGGAGGGGCACAGACAGAGAAATCCCTGCCCTTCAGGGTGCTGAAGACTGCCACGGAAGTAGGGAAAGACAGGGCACAATGTGTAGCAGCTCGCTCTACCCGGAGTGATAGTAGAGGGCTGGGGAGTCCCAGGCCCTCTCTTGGAAGACTTCAAGATCTCTGGGAGGGTCTTGGAGGCCTTGATGTCCTGGTTTAGAAAATTTTTGGACCTCCAGCTGTTTTGGGGTGGTCTAGGGCACACCCTGAACTTAGCCTGGCATCCCACACCTGATGTCATGGTCTTCCTGTGCCTGGAAGACTGCTACCAGTCCAGTTCTGCCTCCAGGAAGCCTTCCCAGATTATGCCAGCCCTATACCAACCCCCTTCTCCTCAGAACTGCCATGGCCTCTGCTGCCTGGGCCGGGCCATTCTGCACCGTGTTTTGGCTGTCTGCCCGGACATCTCCCATGTCACCCCGTGCTTCTCCTCTCTCACCACAGCTGTGCTATCAGCTCTTGTGGGTTGGGACCTGTCTGTTTGACCAAACATTAATTGGGTGCCTCAGCCTACTGACCACGTAGTTGCCCAAGGATTTTAAAAGGTCTTTTGACTTTTAAGGCAGGGACTGGGCTACGCACATGCTGTTTGAGGGACCCATGCCCAGCAAACAGCTCAGCAAGTGGCTCCTGTCTCAACTCTCCCAGAGGGCAGGCCCCCTTTGGTTCTAGTGCAATCTACTAGGCAAAACAGTCATTATTCAGTTTATTTCTCTTTCTCATACTTCCTAGGAACCAAACAAGAATGTCCACAAGTGGAATTCCACATCCCAAAGAAATGCCTCTAGG
This sequence comes from Lontra canadensis, assembly GCF_010015895.1. Taxonomy (NCBI): domain Eukaryota; kingdom Metazoa; phylum Chordata; class Mammalia; order Carnivora; family Mustelidae; genus Lontra; species Lontra canadensis. Next base: position 555,987 of record NW_022631138.1, read on the forward strand.
ACTCCTCCCCATGGATGTTCCAAGGCTTCTTACATGCGGTATGTTCAGAGCTAGCCTGTCAGGCTTCTCCCAAACCTGCCCCTCCTTCTCCCAAACCTGCTCCTCCTTCAAGCTCAATCTTAGCTGCTCAGAACCAAAACCCTGGCTTAGCCTGGAATCTTCCTGTCCCACTCCTGCCCAGTCTACCAACAAACTCCAGCACTGTGCCTCTTTGTCACCATCTTGGCTCCACTGCCATGAGCTTGGCCATGCCACTGTCCCTTTTTCCTGGACTCCTGCTGTCAGCTGCCAGCAACTCTCCCCATCTCCATTCCATCCTCCTCCTGTCTCTCCCTCTTTCAGCAACCAGAGTGGTCATCTCAAGATGGACGTAAGATCCTGTTTTTCCCTTGCTTAAAACTTCTAGTGGCTGTCTGACTCAACACTGGTTGTGTTTGCCTGCTTGACATTCTTCTCTCTGATTTGGTGACAGCCCTCCCAATTTCCTTTGTAGAACCCCCGTCCCTGCCAGCCTTGTGATTTTGCAGCTTTGGCAATATAACTGATCAACCAACACCAATTCCTCTTTTCCCACTGCACACCACCCCTCCACTGCCATAGTGATTTATTCAGGGGTGGGTACCTGCTGGGACTCAGTGAGAGACCTCCATGAGTGGCCCTGGGACAAACAGGAGGGGCACTCTTATTCACTGTGGCAGCTAAATGGCCATTCTGCCACCATGTGGGAACAGGAAGCTGGAGAAGGAAGTTATTTCTTGGGAAAACAGAATAAAAGAAAATAGCCAATTGACAAAGTTCTATGCCTTGATCCAGCTGTGCCTGATGGCACACCTAAACCTGTATCTTTCAGTTATGTCAGCCAATAAATCTCTCTATTGTTGCTTAAGCCAATGTGAGTTGGGTTGCTGCTCCTTGCAACCAAAAGGGTCTTAATCAATGCAACCCTCATTACTCATAGAACAAAGACCAAAATCCTAATTATGGCCCATCAGAGCAGCTGACATTTACTAAGCACTCACCATGCACCAGGCACTTCAACACCACTCTTCATTTCTCATAGATCCCAATAAGGTAGGGACTTGATAAGAGGAAGACGTTGAAGCACAGAGTGGTTAATTCTTTGCTTAAGAGCACACACCTAATACACAGCATCAGAATTTGAACCCAAACATTCCAGCTCCACAGCCTATGATTTCAATTTAATCCTGTCATGCCCCTCTACACCAGCATGGTAAGAGCCTTCCTCCTCTCCCTTGCTCAAATGACCCCAGCCACACCTGCAGCTACCTGAATGGGCCCAAGATTCTCCAGATCTCTGAGCATGCTCTTCTCTGAGCCATGAATGTTCTTCCTCCTCCTCCTCCTCTTCCATTTCACCCAACTAATTAGTGCCTACTTGTCTTTTGGGTCTCAACTTAAATATCACTTCTGCAGAGTATCTTCCCTGACCTGCTCCCCTTATTAGTCCCTGCTCTGCTATGCCCCCCATCCCCTTCCCTCTTTGTAATGTGAGTTTAGCTATTTATGTATTCATTGATTTGTTTCTGTTCTGCCACCAGATGGTAAGCTTCCTGAATGTATAATTAGTGCCTGCCTCAGTGTATTTATAAAATAATTAATGGGATATCAGATGATGATATTCCTCTAATTAGTTCAGCAGAGGCTGTTCTGGTATCACTAGCAAGAGCACCAGACTGGGAGTCCAAGAGAACCAGGGCCAAGTCCCTAGTTCCAACCCTAATCTATTGGCAGAGTTGGCCAAGGCACACCACTTCTCCGAGCTTCCCTTTCCTTTTTGTAAAATGGAGTCACTTGGTGACATGCTTGTCAAACAGTGAGCTATAAGAATCTGACAAGCTGATGAAAGTGAAAGCCTCCCAAGTCAGGCATGAGGGACCCTGTTCCTGGAGATGCCCACTTCCTCAGAGCCAGAAACACCAAGTGACACCAAAGGGGTCTACTTTACCTTATGGTATTGCCCAAATCTTCCAATCAGACAGACATCTGGGGACCACAGAGAACCCATCCACACAGTCTCTGCTCTGGCCCAACCTCAGATGAAATGTGGGAGGTTTGTGGCTACAGGTAACAGAAATTCTCCATTCCTTTAACTTAAACTGTTAGGAAATGCACCATGTCACACACACAAGTCCAGCACGAGGGTGGCTCCAGGGATAATCAGCTCAGATCTGGGGGTATCATTAAGAACCTGGGTTCATGTATCTACCTACATCTCCAGCCTCAAGGCATTAACCTTACCCACAACCTGCTCCTCTCATGACACAAGATGGATGCCTAGTTCCAGACATCACATATTGATGTGACAATGTCCTGGGAAAGATGGGATCATCTCTTGCTATGTCTTTTTTTAATAGTGAAAAAAAATTTACCCATTAAGCTTCCCATGAACACTTCTTAGTGTTTCTTGACTGGAATTATTTCACATGCCATGCCTAAATCTGTTGTTGGCAAGAGGAATGAGACCAGCACTATAGGAGAGACTCCTGGCTCTACACCAAAACTCATTCTCCTCTACTTTCTTCTAAAGTAAAAAAGCCTTAATTGGGCACATGGTTGCCCAGTGGTGACAGCATTTCCCAGACCCCTTTGCAATTAGTTGTGGCCATATGAGTAAGTTCATAACAGTAGAAGAGATGGGTACTCCTTTGGGGATGGAGGCCTTAAGTCAATGAATGAGTAGCCTCATCATTCTCTCTTCTCTTTTTCTTACTGGCAGGAACCCAGACATGTCAATGACCAGCCTCAGTCATGCAGATCCTTACATGTCTGGAAGAGGAGGAGGGTGTGGAGCCACAAGATAGAAGGGACTTTGGTCCCTGAATGACATGCATGGAACAGAACCACCCACCAAGCTAGAACATTCACCCTGATATGTTAAAGGAGAAAGAAATAAACTTTAAAAAATCTCTTAAAGAAAAAGATATAATAAGGGGAGAGCTCGCTATTTTGAAAATAGAGGAAGAAAGGAAGAGAGAGACACAAGGTACCGAAGGCTTCACAATGTTAGCAAAGCAAACACTTGGACCAAGCAGTAGAAATAAGATTGTTGCAGAAAATGTTTTTCAAAGGTCTTTTCAGATTTATCAGCCAAACAAAGATGGCCTCAAGTGAGAGACAGAAATGGGTAGAAGAAGGAAGCCAAGAAATAAAGCAACTATAGGAGAACTATATTCAGAAAAGAACGTTGATAGTGGTTACTGAACACAGAACTGACTGGAATAAAATGGACCAGAAAATGACCAAGTCTTTGAGGGAATAATACTGTGGTAGAAGTCAGAAGTCTGGCCCCAAAAGCCTGTGAGTAATCAAGATCCACAACTCTTGACCTTCCCAACTTGCACTAGCAGAAAACTTGGAAAACTCTATGGCTCCAGAGGAGGACATGCTTCCCAATGCCTACTTCAAATGTGGCCCAGAGGGAAATGGACAGGGAATGGAGGACAAGGCTGGGACTGTGGAGGACAAGGGGCAAGGTGGTGGACCCAGAGAACAGAACTAAGGTAGCTAGTTAAGCTTTCTCCTTCCACTGCAGCCTGGGTAGCCCAAGAATCCTCACTATCCAAATCCACATGTTTTCTTAATTCAGATGTGAGAGTTATTTTGGTAAGCTCAGGTCATGAGTAGCGTAATGTCACATCCAAATCTATGAGAGTCCTGAGTTTTGGATAAGAAGTATGAGAACTCATGAGTGAAAGGTATCTTAGAAAATTATCTGAATTCAGTTCCAAATTTTGGATAGCGAAGAGTTGGCAGAGCCACAAGGTGGAAATCACTGGGGCCCTGAATGTTTGCATGGAGTAGAGCCCCTCACCAACCTGAGCACTCACTTCAGGATGGTCACAGGAGACAGAAATAAACTTTGTCCTTAGGCCACTGAGCTATGAGAGTCTCATTGCTACAACACCTGATCTAACCTAATTAATGCAAACATGATGGCTCAGATCAATCAGGACCACCCCCAGGGTGAGGAAGAAGACCCAGTTCTACTTGTAGCAGAAGGGGGAAGGGAGACACCTGATCCTGGGGCTAGAACCACAGCTATCTAAAGAGGGATGAAGTAAGGAGTAGATTGGAGCAGACAAGCTACAGTTTTTGCATTCATACCCCTCTCTTAGAGTATCTAGGTCCAAGGACCAAGTAAAGAGAGTCCACTTCCTCCAACACAGGGCTTTAAAAAGGCTTCAGACTGTGTCTCACCAGCCTCTGCTGATGCTCTCTCCTTGGATGGGACTTAGACAAGTCAATGCCTCAAATATTTATTGAGCCCTAACTCTGGATGGTCCTGGTGAGCGTTCTACAGAGTCAGTTTCTCATGGGGATTTTCCTTAGATGGGCTATTAGAAGAGCTCCTTGAGTTTGAGAATATACACTGCTATTGTCTGAGCCAGGTATCTGCTAGATGCTTTACAAAGTTACCTGGTTTCATCTTCATGTCGACCCTAATTATGGAGGAAATAACATCATGTACCCCTGTGGCAGAGATTTTTGGTTGCATAGACTTGGGATTTGTTCTTTCCTTCTTTCTCTCTAACAGAACCTTAATTTTGTTGGGGGCAACAATGTCCTCTGCAGAGAAACTACTTTTCCCAGCTTTCTTTGTGGCTAGAGATGGCCATATGACACAGTTTAGGCCAATGAGATATAAGCAGAAGCCACTGGGTGGGGCTCCTTGGAAACCACCTTAAATGGAGTGGGAGAGGCTCCATGGAATCTACCTTTTTTGTCATTTCTCTCCAATCCTTTGTGGAATGGATTATGATGGTTATACCTGGAGCCATGAGAGAAGGACATAGGTTCCTGAATTGTGATGGCTTGAGTTGCTGAACTAAACCTAACAACTACCTACCTCTGGATTTGTCTTTGCTTGAGAAAACTAAACCCTGGTCTCATTTGTGTCACCATTACTTAGGTTTTTGTGCCATGAAGCTGAGGAGAAACTGAAGCTTAAGAGATGTATACCAAGTGCTCACCATGTAAGAGGCAAAGCTGTTGTTTGAATGTACTGTGAAGGCAGTGTCACAGAGAGATGGGTCATGTGCCTCACAACCTCTACCTACCCATCCACTTCCTGTGCTGACCACAATGGCTCTTTGGGGCTCTTGTCTTGCCTGATATCTGCCTGCTCCTTGCCGGTTGCCAGTCTTTTGCCTGGGAGCTTTCTTCTAATTGTTCAAACCCCAACTAAGGGCTCCAACTGTTTGTTCTGCTGCTCTCCTCACCACCTATAGGTTCCTCCACCTTCCAGCTCAGTGGTTGTGCTGGTTTTCTTGGCCCCAGTCCTCACCAGCATTCCTCTGCTTAGCTTCCTGCCTTTCCTCTCTGGCCCTGCTACTTCAAGAACAAGCCTGGAGGCAGAGAAGCCCATGATGAGGACAGGGAAAAGTTTGGGTGAAAGTTGAAGGTTGCCTGCACCCAGGTAGAGGCAGAAAGACTGGAAAGGAGGGAACTTCATTGAGAAAAATGAAGGAAGCCGACAGATTCTACATATTCCAAATGCATATTCCTGGGAGGAAAAGCTATATTTAAGGCTCTGCTCCTACAGTGATTTTCTCATAACTCATAACAAATTTTTTTGAAGATTTATTTTAGAGAAAGAGAGAGAGTATGTGTGTGCACGAGCAGAAGGGATAGAGGGAGAGGGAGAGAGAATCTGAAGCAGACTCCATGCTGAGCATGAAGCCCAATATGGGGCTTGATCCCATAAGCCTGAGATCATGACCTGAGCCAAAACCAAGAGTTGGATGCTTAACTGACTGTGCCACACAAGTGCCTATATAACAAAACTTTTTTTTTTTTTAATCTTAAGATTGTTTTTAAATGACAGTGTGGGATATTGGTTAATAGTGCAGGCTTTGAAGACAGAGTGCCTGGATTCAAATCCTGGCCTTTCCACTTATTAGCCATGGGACCCTGGGCAAGTAACAAGCCTCAACAAGACTCAGTTTCTACAACTATAAATGGGAATGATAATACCTGTCACAGAGTAAGTGTGAGGGTAAAATAAATTAGCACATGCAAAGCACTTAGAACAGTGACTTTCACCCATGTGAGGTATTCAATAGGGGCTAAAGCTTCTGTTATTATCACAGAGAAAGGATTCATTGTATATCCTGTTGACATGCAGAGACCAAGCAAGAACACAGGTGAGTTTGAACACATCTGTGTTTTTAACTATACAAATGGCATTACCTCTCTCAGCCTTGTTGAGTGCAGAAAAGGAAAATTCTAATTATGATGAAGTAGCTGACATCAAACTTACCTTACCAATGGAAATAACTATAAAATCTGTACAAAACATGTAAAACAATTATATGTAGGCACTGGACATCAATTAATATAGGACAATGATCCATGAGAATCACATTAAATGATCCCCACTTTCATTTCTTATTTATTCCTGACCATATTTTCAAAATGCTGGGCAGCAAAACATCCTAGCACTGGTGGTCACACTGGATGGAGGAAATAGAGATCAGACTTCAGGATGGTTAAGGTGGCCCTGATTTGAGAGGGCAGGTATTTGGAAATGAGGGAGGCACAGAGAAGGAAGAGCCCCCAAAATCTACAAAAATATCCCTTGGGTCCTTGGTCAATTGTCAGGCTGTTCATGAGCAGGGAGAGACTCCAGGAGGGCTCGCAGAGAATAGTGGCTGAGGGAACTAAAAGCTGAACGGAGATTTCACGAGTCATACAACTCTGAGGAAATATTGAAGGTCGAGCCCAGCCAGTTCACTCGGGAACAACCTGGGCTTTCTGTTGAGGTCCCAGGAAGGCTACACTTTAGGATTAAGACAATGACTTAGAAGAAGAGCTACACTCTATACATAAGAAAAAAGCTGAAACAGATATACTTTAACAAGCCTAAATCCAAGCTTTCACAGGATGAGTGTGGTTTGCCAGAACGTTAATTGCCTGACAAAACAAAATTCAAGGGAGAGGAGCTAACCCAGAACCCCTACAACATACCATTCACATGCATAACAAGCACATCAATCAGCATGAGGTTAAAAAGTATTATGCATGTGAAGAAGGAAAAGTGGCTGATCATGAACTTAATAGAAACATACAGATATGATGGAGATTTTGGAATTAGCAGATGAGGACTTCAAAAAAACTATAACATGTTTCCAAAATTAAAAAAAAAGAAATGGACAAAACAAATGAAAAGATGAAGCTTAAATTTTAACAGCGAATTGGAAATTTGCATCACTAGGGTTGATCAGGGAAGCAGAACCACTATGACTGATAGAGAATATAGCTATAGAACAGAGAGTGATAGAGAGAATAAAGGGTTTACTATAAGATGAGACCTGACTCAATTGGGGGAGCTGAATAAGAAGTCCATGGAAGGCTATTGTCCCTACATATGCCTGAAGTTGCTGTATTTGGGTCAACTGGACTAGAATATAGAGGAAAAGCCTGGATACAAAGTGAGAAAAAGTGAGAACAAATGAACCCACATCTGTCTCTCACTGCCTCCAGCCCTGACAACACAGGTGACCCGCAGAAGAAGCAGACACCATCTACCACATAAAGTTGCTCGTGGCCCTGACCTAGTGTTCAATTAAAAATTGCAGACATGCCAAGAAACATGAAAATGTGACTCATGCTTAAGAAAAAAACAAAAGGTCAGTAGAAGCTGTGAGTATTAAAGATCTCAACACACAAGCAGGGGGAGCCATAAGCAGAGGGAGAGGGAGAAGCAGACTCCCACCACCAAGCACGAGCTCAACGTGGGGCTCTATCCCAGGACCCTGGGATCATGACCTGGGCCAAAGGCAGACACTTAACCGACTGAGCCACCCCAGGAGCCCTTATGTTGGTATATTTAATATTGGCCTACAGATATCTGAGAGTCATTTCACCTTTCTTCTACGTTTTTTCTCTTTGTTCTTCAGATTGGATAATTTCTACTAATCTTCAAAGTTACTGATTCTTTTTTCTGCTAGCTCACATCTGCTGTTGAGTCCTTCTAATGAATTTTAAAATTTCAGTTATTTCACTTTTCATCTTCAGAATTTTCATTTACTTTTATGTTTTCTTTCAAGTAAATGAATAAAATCTTTTATAAATAAATAAATAAATAAATAAACCAATATGAATCTGATGACAGTCCCAGAAGAACAGAGGAGAGTGAGAGAAAAGCAAAGAAAACATTTGAAGAAATAATAGCCCAAATCCCCAAATTTGATAAAAAAAAATTAATCTCTAGATCTAGGAAGCTCAAAAACCTCAAAAAATGATAATCATGAAGATATCCCCCTTCATATACATCACAGTCAAACAGTTGAAATACAAAGAAAATCTTGAAAGCAGCAAGAGAAAAATGACACATCACAAGCTGGGAATGATATGATTAATAGCTGTCTTCTCAGAAATAATGGAATTAGCTGGAAAGCAGTAGAATACTGGAGGAAAGTTTTTATATTTTACTATATTAATATTACTCTGAAGTAAATTGTTATAATTAAAATGTATATTATAATCCTAAAAGATCCACTAAGCAAGTAAGTCAAAATGATGTGGTGTTAAAAATAGAGGAATTGAAATGGTATAAAATATATGTTTAACACAATAAATGGCAGTAAAGGAGGAACAGAGAACAAAAAAGAGACAAATAGAAAAAAAGTAGCAAAATGACAGATGGAAATCCAACCACATCATTAATTACAATAAATGTGAATGAACTACAATTGAATGTTAGAGAAAAAAAAAACAGAAAAGAATATAAGGAAAATGTGGGACAAAGTAAATAAGCCCAACAAATGTGTAATTGGAGTTCCAGAAGAAGCAGAAACAGAGTAAGAAACAGAATTAGAAAGCCCAACAACTGTAATTGGAGTCCCAGAAGAAGCAGAGAGAGCAAGAGACAGAATCAGAATTTGAAGATGTAATGGCAGAAAAATTTCCAAAACAGATGAAAGATATCAAATCAGATTTTCAATGAGCTCAACAAATCCAAAATGGGATAAATACAAAGAAAATCATAGCTAGGATCATGGTCAAACTGCTGAAAATTAAAGGTAAAGAGAAAAATCTCAAAGACACCCAGAGTAAAAAGACATTCAGGGACATAATACAAATGATGGTAGACTTTGTGACAAAGACCACAGAAGCCAAAATACAATGGAATAACATTTTTTCAAAGTGCTCAAAGAGAAATAACCAGCCAACCTATAATCCTATACCCAGCAAAAATGTCTTTCAAAAATGAAGGGCAAATTGAGACACTCTGAGTTAAACAAAAACAGAGAATTTGTCATCAGTAGACACATTCCATTAGAAGTACAAAAGAGATGGAGTTTCTCATGTCAGAATCAGCCTCTGGGAATAAGTTTTTGCCCCTAACAGGAGCCATGGGATCTCTCAGCATCTTGAGAATCCGAGAAACAGGGCCAGTGGTCTCTGGAAGGAAAGGAACTTCATGTTCCTTAATTTAACAAACCTTTTTCCCCATGGTTCTTGTGGTCTGGACAGACTTGGAAGGCATGAGAGAACTGAGCTGTTGACATGTGGACATGTCTCCAGTTGTCACAAGATGGAGTCATAGTAGTCATAGTCATAGACCCCTTACTACCTACTTATGGAAAACTCTCTTTTGATTGCCCAATGACCTTTGATTACACATTGTCAGGAAAAGAGGATCTCTCTTCATGTCTCTACCTGCACCCAGGGCATATCCAAATCCCCATGTATTGTCCCAAGGATTTATAAGAATCTAGGAATACTGAACAGGTAATGGAAAGAGGGACACTTGAAGCCACCTTGTCCTCAGAGACCCTCATCCTACTCCTTAGGTCCCTGTGATAGAAGATTCCCATTCCCTTTCTCATCTGGAGGACTTCCAATCTCTTCCTACATCTTTTCTTACACTTATACAGGTCCAGTGTAGAGGAACCAACCAGCCCAGAATGACAGGACTGGATAAGGCCAAATACAGCTCTTCTCAGCAACTTCATGCAGACACTTAGAGTTTGCACAATGTCCACCATGTTTCTTTGGGTAAATTAATTTTTCTCAGCTGAACTTAGCTTTTCCACTTCTCTGTGTTGGCAAGAGGATTGGGTAATGGGGAATCAGGAGATCGAAGGTTCTGTGACCTAAGATACATTGCTTTTCTCACCTCCCTGGGCCTTGGCTTCCTCATCTCCAAAGTGGGGGGAACATTCCTTAGCCTGTGGCCCACCCCCTTACACTGTCATGAAAATCAGGTATCCCCAAGCATGTGGGAGGGCTCTATGTGCATATGTTGACTAGTATCATGTCATTTTAACACCCTGCTGAATCTAGGCTGGGGCCCTTCACACAAATTGTACACAAGAAGCATCATTGGCCAACTCCAAGTCTGCTTGTTTTCCTTGGCATTCGCCCCAGTCACACGGGGTCATCAATCCTCATGTTTTATGACACTGATGCTAAGTGCTCTGAAGTCCCATCCTTGCTGCTGATCTGTGAAGAAGTCTGGACATAAGCATTTCTTTGTACTCAAGCTGAGGGCCCAAGGGTGTCTTGGGGAATTTCCACCCAAGATGCCTGGTGCTGGCGTCTCAGCTCTTGTGGCCTCGGCAGCTCAGGGAGGTGTGTGCTGATTCCTGATGCCCTGTGTCAGCCAGATGCAGATGAATGGCCTGGGAATCCAAACCTTGGGGTCTGAGATGGGAAGCAGCAGGAGAGAAGCCAGAGCCCTGGGCTGCGGGTTGAAAATCCCAGATCTGCGATTCACCCTTGCCTCCTTCCCACAGGCTGGGAAGTCTCAGCCAGTCCACACTTCTCTCTGAGCTCAGCGAGGGGAGGGAACGGGGGACTAATAATTATAGCAGCTACATTTACCAAGAGCTAACTATGGGCCAGACCTTCTCCCAGGCTCTCCCGTGCATAACGTTGTTTCATCCTGACACAGCACCCCTCTTACTGCGCTCCAGAAGCATGGGGTTCTAACCTGAGCACTTGCTCCAAGGAGGTCCCTAGCAACACTCCAACACTACCCTTCTCAGAGGGCTTGTATGGCCATCGTGGGAGAGGGGTCAGGGCCAGAGGAGTCTGTTAGCTAGACCCAGAGGAGGTTTTTTTGTTTTTTGTTTTTTTTTAAGATTTTATTTATTTGACACAGAGAGAGAGAGAGATCACAAGTAGGCAGAGAGGCAGGCAGAGAGAGGAAGGGAAGCAGGCTCCCCGCCAAGCAGAGAGCCCAATGCGGGGCTTGATCCCAGGACCCTGGGATCATGACCTGAGCTGAAGGCAGCAGCTTAACCCACTGAGCCACCCAGGCACTCCCCAGAGGAGGTTTTTGAATGTTCCTTCAATCTAGACAGATATAAGATTTCAGAGTTAGAAGGAGGCAGAGGCTCATTCAACAAATATTTTACTGAGCACCTACTCTGTGCCTGGAAGATTCAGCATTAAACGTGTCACATGTGGCTGCTGGCTTCAAGGAGCATATGTTCCACAGAGGGAGGCAGACCATGAGACAGCTATAATGGGGCAGGCCACCAATGGCAGCGGGAGCCGTACTGTGAAGAGCTCCATCCCAAACCCAAGACCCAGAACCGGTTTCCCAGGGGGAGCTGGAACCCTTCCAAGCCCAGCTCTGAAGACAAAGAGGAATGGGAAGAGGATTTGACTATGAAGCTCCATGAAAATAGTGTGACCAGGAGTGAGCAGGTGGTGACTGGGTGGGGACAAAAGGGGAGCCAGTTGAAGGGGCCGTAAGAGCATGGGGCAGAAGCAGGGCCAGGCAAGAGCCAAGAAGTCAAGGTGAGGGTTCAGACTAGGCTTTATTCCAAGGGAAACAAGACATTTGTTCCCTCTTCTCCCCTCCCTGTGCTCTTTTCCTTATAACCTCTCTAGCTGCTGCCTGATCTGGTTAGGGGTGGGTGGGAAAGCCTGCAGTGATTTCCTCCCATTTCGCAGATGAGACAAGTGAGGCCCAGCCAGGGGCTGTGAAGTCACACAGTGGCATAGTGGGGACAAGAGCCCAGGTCTCTCAACTCCTTGGTCAAGGCTCCTTCCTCAGCCCTCATCCCCCGGTGCCGAACTTCTAAAAGACATGGGGCTGCAGCCAGAGGGGTGGGAGGACCATACGCAGCCCCACTGCTGCTGGTAGCATGATAGATGGAGCCCAGCCACCCTGGACTTGACCTGAGGGCCGGGGCTCAAGGACAGACACACGGGGCTCCTCTCAGCACAAACATTTTTACCAAAAGAGCAGACTCTGGGGGGCAAATTTCCCAATGATGTATGAGAAGCTGGGTCTGTACAGCTGCCCGTCGAAGCCTGAAGCACGAGGACACAGAGGACTTCGTGACGGGACTCACACGAGCCAGGATATTCCATATTTGCACAATCATACGTGCAACGTGACATGCCTTGTTTCCTTTGAGCCTCTAAAAACCTGAAAGATAGCCCGGGATGTCGTTACGATTCCCACTGAACAGAGAGGAAAGTCGAGGCCCGGGGGGTGGTGGTGCAAAAAGTCTTCCCAAAGGTCACAAAGACAAAATTTGTTTAGCTTCATCTGATTAGCACTTCTCAAACGTAGTTGACTCCAGGATCTTGATCACATGACATATGCTACCGTTCCGCGGGCCACACCTGGAGAAACGCTGTTCCAGCATGTCAGTCAGCAAGTCTCCGTTAGCGTGGTCCCGGGCTCTGGGGTGAGGCTGAACCGGGAGAAGATCCTCTGAGTCGCTGCGGGGTCCCGGAGAAGTCACTTCAGTCTCCCCGCAGCTCCTCGATGCACTGCTGGGAGAGGAAATGAAATGACTCCCACAGTGTTTCTATGAACGTGCATTTCTCCTCTCTGTTCTCTCCATACCTGCTTACTCCTTTTTTTTTTTTTTTAAGATTTTATTTATTTGACAGACAGAAATCACAAGCAGGCGGGAGCAGGGGAAGCAGATTCCCTGCTGAGCAAGGAGCCTGATGTGGGACTCGATCCCAGAATCCTGAGATCATGACCTGAACCGAAGGCAGAGGCTTAACCCACTGAGCCACCCACATGCCCCTTGCTTACTCCTTTTAGGAGCAAGTAGAAACTGCAAAATTGCCCCATGACGCAATTCTTTGTCATATTTTCATCTTTTTCGGTATATATAATTTGATAGAAATTCTAGGTTACAGAGTCAAGCTCATTAATTTGTTTCTTAGGGCAACCATTCGGCTACTGCACCCATCTGTGACCTGCGGGCGATCGGCAATCCCACCCTTCACTTCCGAGACTCTTCTGTAGGCAAATGATGTCCTCTTAAATCTCTGAGAAAATCTCCGATATTTATTCTGTTCTTCTGCTTTTGTTTGTCTTAGTAACTCTGTCGATTTGGGGGTTGCTTTTTCATTTCACTTGAGCTTAATGCTTCTCTTTGATGTGGTTGGGTTTCTTCAAATGTTGGGGGCTCTCGGGCAGCCGTCCACGTCTGCAATGTCAAGCGCCTGGGACTCTGTCCCCGCAGGGAGGTTGAGGCAAGGTGGGGTGGCCGGTGGTAGGGTGTACCCACCACTCCTCTTCTGGGACCAGGCTCCCTGTGCTCTTGAGCACAGCCAGTCTCCCCCAGCACTGCTCGGCTTCTTAGGTCCTCATGCCCAACCTTAGTTCTGATCTCAGGTGGGCACCTGTGTGCGAAGACAAGGGGTCGGCGGAGAGGGTGGGTGTCTCCGCCAGAAGCTTCTCCTTCCGCACCCCTTCTGCCCTCTGTGGCCACCCACCCAGGTCTGAAAGCCGTGGCATGTTCTCCGCACCTTCGCGCTCTGCTTTCCCCAATTTCCTCCTTCAGTGTGATCCCACCTGCCTTCTGCCTTTTGCGGACTCCTCACGATTTCTGGCTCACCTTAGGCAACCCCTTCCTCATTCTCTTCTGGTTATCCCTTCTGCCCTTCCTGGGAGAGCTGGAAGCACATGTGTGGGCTGTGATCATATGGCCTGGTCTCCCTCGCCTGACGGAAGGAGAGCGCCTGCGGGAGCTTAGTTCTCGTGGCTACCTTCTCGCTCAGGCGTGCGGTAAGTGGGAAGGTGACATTCGCCAAGCCCTGGGGTGTGCCGGGCCCTGAGGGGTGATGCCCGCTGGACCCTGCTCCACGGTGGTGCCTGGTCTAGTTTGTCCTCTGGTATGGATGCTGCTGGGTACTGAACGGGGACCTTGGAGAGGCCTGTACCCAGAATACAATGGGAAGGGAGAGGCCCTGCACCCCAAACCCCAAACCAGCCACCTTGACCGCTGTATGAACCTCCTCCATATACCCATTGTTTCCCTGAGATCTTTAGTGGAAGAAATCAACAAACCAGGAAAGCAACAGTCAAACCTTTGTTGGGAACCCAAGTGAACCAACACACGCCTTATCTGTCTGTTTAAACAATGGACTCAGTATCATCAGATCACCAACGGTACTGATCTCAGTCAGTACTGACCCCTCTCAGCACTGCATCCGGTGCTGGCCTCCGTAACCACTTGTGCATCCCGTGCCCCTCGTAGGCCTGATTTGGGGGAGCCTTTCCAGGGCTTAGGGGAATCAGTGTTTCCCTTGAGTTCCGAACCTCCCCAGCACCCCTGTCCCAGCCTCTTCTCTACAGCTGACTACTGAGATTTGGGCTCCCTTGATTGAACTGGCTCAGGCAAAGGGATTTATCTGCCCCTAAACCAAACCACAGGAAGAGAAAGGGACAAGAAAGGCCAGAAGCGTGGGCTCAGACAGTTCTCCACCTCTCACACCCAAATGGCTTCTTCTACATAGCTCTATTCTTGGCTACTAGAAGCTGCCAGGCTTCTGTGTCACTGTATCTCTGGATACAAGGCCATTCACTGTCAAAGAATCTGGAAAGGGCTCTCACTGGCCCAGATGGGGCAGATGCCTGCCCTGGCCAGCGGGTGCTCCTGCTCTGGCTGGCCCAGCAATGTCCAGGTCCCACATCTAGATCAAGAAGCATGGAGAACTGGAAGCCTTTATCCCAACCAATGGTTAGAACTAGATCAAGGTCAATTTCTGGAACATGGATAAGTGCTTTTCTGAATAGAATAAACCATAGAGACCTTCTGTAGACACCAGGGCCAAGCTCAGGGGATGGGCATAGGAACCAGAGACCTTTCCATGTGTGTGTGCGCCTGGTTTGGCCCTAGACCACTTCTGTCCAGTCCTTTGGTTTTCAATCCTGTGTATGTGCCAATGACTCCCAATTTTCTCCCTTCAGTCCCCAAATACCTCATATCCCAACTACCAACTGCTTCCTCAACACTTCTACTAGGATGTCCTTAGATGCCTCAAAATTAACATGCTACAGCTAAGGAACCCCCTCCACCACCCGCCACCCTCGCCCACACCAGGTCTGCTCCTCTGTTTCCCACCACTATGAACAATGGTTCAGAGGTCCCGATGCTCAGGACAAAAACCTTGACCTCACCATTATCTTCAGCCTCCTCTCTTTCTCTTACACCCTCCCACTCATCTGTCAGCAAATCCTTTCAGCTCCACCTTCAAATGCTTCCAGGACCAGCCTGCTTCTCACCGTCTCTGTCACCTGCACCTTGCCCCAGCCTGATGGCCACAAGGACCCTGCCACCTGCCTGGCCGCTGTGGCTTATTTTCCTTCTCACAGCAGCAGCAGCAGCAGGAGGGCTGGCTCAGACCAGGAGGCAGCTCCTAGGCTCCCCACACCACTCTGTTCATATCCCTGGGCTCCACCTCACTCCTTACCACCAGCTGAAGCCTCCCGAAGCGGGCTTCACAAAGACGCTCTCCAGCTGCCGTGCCCGTGACCTCTCTGAGCATCTCCCGGTTCCCCAGACATGCCTGGCTCTGGCCTGTGCTGTCCCTCTGCCTGAAAAGTTTCCCTTAGGTTCTTCTCAAACCCCACCCCCCCATGTCTTTGCTCAAATGTCACACATTCCCTCCAAGCCCTTCCCTGGGTCCTTCACCCCACTTCCCATTCTGTGTAATTTCTGGAGCCCTATTACTTTCAAATATATAATTTATATATCAATCTCATTTTATAGCCTATAAACTAGAGGGATTTTGATCTTAGATCCCGGCTATGTCCCCAGGGCCGGGAACAGCACCTGGCAGACAAGATTGCTAGCTTGTTGAGTGAATGCACAGCTGAGTGGCCAGGCCTGGAGCTGGAGCCGGAGCTGGAGCTGGAGCTGGAGCTGGAGCTGGAGCCAGAGTCGGAGCCGGAGGGCAGAGTAGTCTCAGAGGTTTACAGGGATCCCACATGAGCCCAGGGACTTCACAGGGACTGGGAGCCACAGCCCTGGTGCTCTGGCCCAGAGTCCCTCTACAGAAGTGGCCGCTGGGCCAGGTTGGGCCATCACAGCTTGGTCTCCTCCTTGCTGTACCTGCCACGGTGTCTGTCTCATGGGGTCTGACCTTCATGGCCATGAGGATTTCACGGGGCAGACATTCTGTTTAGGGGGAGGGCTAGGCAGCTCTTCCCTAGAACCCATGTCCCCTGACTGGGCCTGATGGAAGAAGGGAAGATAAGCTCAGAATGGTGCTATTAGTATCCCCATCACCCTGCCAGGGGGACAGCCCCAGGACACTCCACTCCCCCAGACTCCCTGCATACCAGCCCAGAAGCCCAGCACTGGAGACCTGGCTCCCAGGACCCGCTAAACATTGGTCAGGCCCCACCCCCTCCCCCAGCCCAGGACAGGGGCCGTTTCTGGTCTCAAGTGTATCCAGAGACCCATACAGAATTGGCCTGTCCTGCCACCTCAAGCTGCCCCCAGGTCCCCACCCCTGCCTTCCCTATTCTTTAGCTTCCCAGGGCTCCCTGGGGAGCAGTAGCCACACCTTCCCCCTCCAGCCTCCTTCTTCCTCCCTCCTCCCCTCTCAGCCCTGAAACTCAATTACTCCAAAGCTCTCTTGGTCACTGCCGCTTTTAGCAGCCAGAGGTGGGGCAACCGGCACCCAGCAGGCCGGAGGCTCTCCCGGAAGTGGTCACAGGCACAGCCTGGAGGCCTGCGTCTGCTGCAGGAAAGGGGTGAGCCCCTCTGCCACCCCCGGTAGGGAGGAAAGGAGATGCACCAGCCCAGGGACAAAGGCCCTGAGCTGGCATTTTCGGACTTGCGTTTGGAGACAATTAGAAGCTGAATTATTAAAGACGTGTGAGAGAAGAGGCTGTTTTTAAGAAAGCATGAGTAAGCAGGGTTCTCACAGCGGCACACAGGATCGAAGGCAATCAATTGCCATAATGGCTGTAAATATTTACTCGGCTTAACTGTGAATATGGGCGCCAGCCACGCACTTAACACAGGGGTCCCTGCCCGGCAGACCACCCCGCCGCAGGCCCACCAGAGGGCTGCAACTCCAAGCTCCTCCCCCGGTCCCCTGGGGCGGAGGCTCCCTAAGGGCATGGGTCCGGGAGTCGGACACAGCTGGGCTCTCCTGGCTTGGTCACTCTGGGCAGGTGTCTTGACCTCCATGAACCACAGCACTCATCTGTAAAATGGGCTGCTGAAGCCTACCTCAGGGCACGCGAGCGCTCCCGGTGTGACCCCAGGGGGGCTGACATGCGGCAGATGCCAGTCCTGCTGGCTCAGGACCACATGGGAGCAAATGCCAGGGGCCCCTATCTTACCCTGGACTCTTAGTTGCCGTACAGGATGAGGTTAAGTCTCAGAAGTTGGGTGCTCTCATTGTCGGTCATCTGAGTATGACAGGGCTGTTGCGGAGCCACTCTGAGGCTCAGCCTTGAGCCAGGAGCCGGCGCGTTTACGACGTACTCATCATGTGCTGGGCATTCCCGAGTCACCGCTGTAGCTTACTCAATCCTTGCCGAAGCCCAGAGCAGAAAGTTCTATTACCACTCCTCATTTTACAGATAAGGACATTGAGGCTCAGAGAGGTCAAGTGACTTGCCCTAGGTCACACAGCTGGTAAGTAGCAGAGCCAGGACTACAGTCCAGACCCCTCCTACCCTTTCTAGAAACCTCTGGGCTATGCTGAGACCCACTCTCTGCCCTTTCCTCCTCCTCCGTGGCACCCCCACCCCCAAGAGGTAGCTTGGCCACCCGCCAGCAGCCTACATGCCTGAGGACACATCTAAGTACTGGCCAAGACCACGGCCAAAAGAGAATGCTGCTTCTGTTTCACCTCTGCCAACGGCCCCTCCACCCTGAGAGCCCGGCTCTGGGGGCACCTGCACAGGCCAGGCTCTCCCAGGAGTCAGTTGGCCAGTCTCTAAGGATCTGCTTGTTTCTTTAAGAACAGCACCTGGTGTCTTCCCCAATGCACAGGTTAAGTCTCAAAGCCCCCCCCCCCCGCCCCGATCGTAGAGGACGTGTGGATGGCGAGCGTGTGCGCACACTCACACACACACAAGCACGCGCCAGCACACCGTGGCTTCCAGCCTCCCCACAGACTCGACTCAACTACATCCCTTGTGCGTTCAGCACTTGGAAATGGCTCAGGTGTCCGCGGTGTATTCTACCGCCCTTCTCCAAGTACTGGGATGGAGCCCTCAGCCTCTCTCTCTCTGGGCCTCTCATGCTTCTCAAGCTGAGACACTGAAGATAAGGGAACTGGGAGGAGTAGAGAAAAGAGCACTGACCTGAGAGTTCCCAGATCTATGTGACCTTGGACAGTTCCCATTTCCCTCCCAGGCCTCAGTTTCCCCATTTGAGCCTTGAGTTCTCAGCAGGTCTAAGATGAAGGCGACTGGGGGTTGGGGTGGGGGCGGGTGGCATCTGCCATCGTATTTGATTCATTCTCCCAGGCTCAGGGAAGATGGGGAGGTGGGTGACTTTGAAATCTCCCTGGGGGGCAGGGTGTGCCAAGAATAAGAGCCTCGCTTGTGCTCCCATTCTTCCAGAAGGTGCAGGGCTCTTGGAGCTCCAGGTTTGTCCAGCACAGGCCAGCAGCAGGTCCCCCAAATACAGCCAGCTCAAGCCTGGTCCTGAAGTCCAACCATGGCGGGTTCCCAGGTGTGTTTGCAGGGAGGGCTGAGCCAGGGCATTGAAAGGGAGGGGAGGGCAGAAGGGAAGGTCTCCCAGCTCCTCCTCCCTCCCAGCCTGTGCCAGGCTCAGTAGGTGCTTTGTGGGTATGTATTGATTGGATGGATAGATGGATGGATGGATGGATGGACAGACAGATGGACAAGATTTTCCCTAAGCCTCAGGTCCTCCCAGGAGGTGGAGTTGATGGTGATGCCCACCTAGCAGGATCAGTATAAGGATGGCTGAGGACCCAGGGAGTATGCAGTTCTGTCTCCTCCCCTGCAGCCCCTTGCCCTGGCTGCAGCCAGTACTCAGAAGCCTCTTTGCAAACTGGCAACAAATAGAAACCATGCCCTGCCTCCAGGCATCCTGGGTAGAACCACATGGCTTTCCTGGAAGAGCAAGCAGGGAGCCTGCATGTCACCTCAGAGCCATTGGATTGGGATCCCTAAATGCAAGGGGATCCTGGGATCCTGGGGTGGCCGGTAATGCTGGGAGAGCTGATCCCTAGACCTGAACTAAATGGTCAGCCTCCCAGTCTTGCTGGCTCCATCTACACAGGGAAGCTCAAGGCCTAGTGGACAGTCCGGCTGAATCCCCAACGCTGAGAGTGGTCTTTGCCAAATGCCATTCGGTCTGGCACCCGGTATGTACTGGCACTGTGATCTGATAGCACCAGTCCTCTGAGGAGGTGACATTTGAACCAAGACCCGAAGGGGGAGAAAGGCCCCCAGTGCCATGCTCCGGGCAGAGCGGACGGCGTGCGCTAACATCCTGCAGAGGAAGAAGAGGGCCCTGAATTTATTTAAGGTTCGAGGGAAACCACTGAAGGGTTTTGGCAGGACAATGACTTACTTAAGTTCGCAAAGCCGCCTCTGGCTGCTTGCTGAGTGGAGCGCGCTCTGCGGGGGCCACCTCCTGGGAGAGACCTCGGGTGGGAGAGGCGGGCATGAGGAAAGGAAGTGAGGAATGAGCAGTAATGAGGACCACCCTCTGGCACTCTCTGCTGGGGTTACTGGCTCAGGGGACAGGAGAAGGAGTGGGGGGAGTCTGTCCTTCCTATTCCTGCACGCTCCAGCCCAAGGCTCCCGGCCCTTTTCATCGGCCTGACCTGCACCCACCCCCAGGCTCCTTGCTCCCCACTTGGGGCAGCCTCTCTGCTTGGGGGCCACAGCATGACGGTGGCCTGGGAACCACGAGCCTCCCACCTGTCTGGGGACCCTCCACATGCAATCACCCAGCTTAGATCCCAGGCTGCTCATGACTTACTGGTTTCTGCTAACCCTTCCATTCGCTGTGGCTTTCTTTTTGAAAACTTAGAGGTGGTATGAGGCTTCTTCCCTCCTGCTGGACTATGTGGGTCAGTACTGAACAATCATTTCCTTGGTTGCTCCTTTCTTCCTTCTGCTCACTCCCTCACTCATTCACCTGCTCTGGGTTGCACTATTCTGAGGACTGTGTTGTCTAACACTCCCTGCTCTGGCATCAGGATTCAGGTCACCGCTCAGGTCCAATCTTCAGCTTGTCCCTCCCTCTAGGGACCAGCTCTTGGTCACCAGAGTGGGGACCCCAGGCCTGTGAACTACATCAGGGCTGCACCTTGCTCTGAAGGGCAGTGGGGAGAATGTTCTCTGTAGGTCCCAGCCAAGACATCTGCCCTCGCCACCTTGTCCCTGGCCTCTGCCTACCAGTCCCACCACTGGAGCCCCCTTTCTTCCAGCCAGCCTCAGTCAGGGTTTTATATACTTCTCATGTTTTCCCCCATATTTGGAAGAGGGCATAAAAATTTCATCTTTTATTTTGCAAGGGCATAAAAAAAAACTTAAAAATCTTAACTCCCATCTCTCTTCAGCATTTTTTTAAAAGATTTTATTTATTTATTTGATAGAAAGAGATTACAAGTAGGCAGAGAGGCAGGCAGAGAGAGAGGAGGAAGCAGGTTCCCCGCTGAGCAGAGAGCCCGATGCGGGGCTCAATCCCAGGACCCTGAGACCATGACCTAAGCCAAAGGCAGAGGCTTCAACCTACTGAGCCACCCAGGCGCCCCTCTCTTCAGCATTCTTTCAAAAGGCAATGAAGATGTGAACGACCAGAAAGGGAATGCAGTTAATTTACTGACTGTCAGCTTAGCCCCGTCTCTCCTCATTTCACTAGGGAAACCTGTACCAGGCTACAGACTAGTGGTCGGGAGCCTGGTCTGTCTATCTTGGGAAGCATTTGTGTTAGATCGCTACAGATAGCCTGCTACCCCAGGTCAGGCACAAGCCCAGGGTGTGGACATGGCCCCCGTCTGCACCTGTCCCCTCACCCACACCCAGGAGGATGGCTAAAGAAGGCCCTCCTATGTAACAACTGGGATTCGCCCCACATTCCTGAGGTTTCTGGGGGTGATACAAGAAGGAACCATTGCCACCTGAAGGCACAGTGAGTCCTGGCCCCTGGGGCAGGCACATCATGGGTAGCGGAGGGGAGGGGAGGCATGTTGGAGAGAGGGTCCCAGCTTGTCCTGGGCCTAGCTCAGGACATCAGGAGCTAAGATGTGTCATGGAAGGGAGATGGAAGCCCAGGAACTCCAGATCCCTGTGTCCCTCTGCTCCAAAGGTGAGAGGATGTGGAGGCAGGAGGGGAAGCGGGAAGGGCTGGTATCAGGAGAACTCAGAGCGGGTGATTTCCACTTAAAAAGGTTCAGTGTGGGGGCACCTGGGTGGCTCAGTGGGTTAAGGCCTCTGCCTTCGTCTCAGGTCATGATCTCAGGGTCCTGGAATCGAGTCCCGCATCGGGCTCTTTGCTCAGCTCTCTCTCTCTGCCTGCCTCTCCGTCTACTTGTGATCTCTCTCTGTCAAATAAATAAATAAAATCTTAAAAAAAAAAAAAAAGACCGTATTTAAAAAAAAAGAGTTCAGTGTAGCAGACGTGTTGGTTCCTGCTGCCCCCTGGTGGACTTATTGGGAAATACCTGCCAAGACAGACCCTTTGGCAGCAGGGCAAAGGAGGGAGGGGAAGGAAGGCGGGAAGTGGGTGGCCAGGCCTATCCAGCAGGCTCTCCAGCTTGTGAGTGTCTGCTCAGGAGCCCCATTTGCTCAGTCCCCAAGGTTCTGTTTTCCCTGAGCAGCTCCAGGCCAGCACAAACATTATTTCCTCCCATCCTGGAGCATCTGGAAGCTATTCTTATTTTTCTTCCCCCCCAATCCCAAATATCCCCCAAACCCCCTCCACCCAAGAGGACGGGGACTCGGGCCCTACAGCTTCAGGGGCATCACACACACACCATGCTGGGAAAGAGTTCTGGCACAGAAAGGTGATGATGGGGCCCATGGGGTCCCTCTATCTGGGCAGGTGACTACCACTCAGCTTTCCAGAGGGGCTCCCCTGGCCCACCTTTCCAGTCAGCGCCCTTTCCACTGACCCTCCCTGTGCATCCCCAGCCATCCCTCTCCTACCCATTCTGATCTGACCATTTGGAGGCAGGCAATGGGGGAGGCCGGGCAGGCAGAGGCAAGGACTTGGGCAGGCCATTGTATCTGTCTAGGGAATCCTCCCCACACAAGCCTAAGAATGAGCATCAGGCTACTCACAGTTGGCTTTTAATGAACTTCACTTCCTTAGCAAGGCCCTGGGGAGAGGTTTGGGAGGCTCTCTGAGTGGTGGAAGGGCACAGAGTCTTTCAGGACTGGGAGAGGACATCCAGGGAAAAGCCAGGAAAAGGCAGGAGGGGGCAGTGGTTCTAAAGGCAGTCCTTGCGCAGAATCCAGGACCCCAAAATGCACCCCAAGCTCCCAGGTCCCTGTGTCTGGTTCAAGAGTTGGGGGAAAATCACAAGGTTTACAGTTGGTCCTTGCCCTTGCAAATTGCCCTCTCCAGCTCTTGCTTCCCAGATAAGGAAACCGAGACCCAGAAAGGGTGGGGGAGGGGTTCCAGCCATGAGTCACACAGTAAGTCCCCATTATCTCAGCACTGCTATTGAAACTATAAGGGGTAACCTTGTCATAGCCCTTTACCGGCTCTACCTGCTCATTGGATGAGCAAACAGGTTCAAAGAGACCAAATCACTTGCCCAAAGTTACACACCAGTACACAGCCAAGCAGTACTGGAGCCCATGTGGTAGCCAAATGGAGACGGTAAAAGCCCACCTCACAGGTGCAAGATTTTCATGTGCATTGGACAACCTTCTTCATGACCTCGTTATTCTTACAATCCTTTTACAAATGAAGAGACAGAGAGATTAGACGCAATTTGCTTCAAGTGAATCTACGTGAAAGTATTCAAACAAGAAAGCCATTAGACTGGGATGGCTCCAAGGCCTTGGGAGCCAATGGAAGCAAACCCAAACCTAAGCCAAAGTCAAGGAACTTGAATCTGACAAAATAAAACTTAAGAACAACCAATCACAAACAGCCAACGAGGTTTTCCCGAATAAGGCAGTGGGTTAAGCTAGGGTCAATCAAATCATGTCCCTGCCTTGCCTCCCCAGGTCCCATGGGTGCAGTTCTCCCTACCGCCTTTGGTTTGGCACTACTAGATTCAGATCGATGTATGCTCACATAAGCTTGACAACTGTAGAGTGCCTCAGTTTACCTTTTAACAGCTCTGGTGTCAGAAGTGGAATCCAAAGGAGACCCTGATGGGCCCTGGGAGCAGCAAGCAATGAGGCATCGGTACCTGTGGAGCCCGTTGTGCTCTCTGCTTCCTCCCTGCGCCTAAATGAAGGTCAAGGGTAAGCCCCTCGCAGGTAACTGAGCATTGCAGCTTTTGCATTACAAGCTCTCCAACTTCATTTAAGCATTTATTTTACCAGACTGCGTCCAACCTAAACATTATGAGCTCTCCAACTTAAACCAGACCGGTTCTGACTGAAACAGGACTGAGCCCAGGGTGAGGCCTCAGTGAAGTACAATTTTGTTTTAAGGGAAGGAGGGAGAAAACAGGTTGTTTCAAGTCCAGAAAGTCTAGGACTCCTCCATTTAGGACTCTATGCATGAAAATCATGGGCACAGACCCAAATTTGTCTGAACAAGTGGGTTAAGCTTACCAAAAATGATCTTGAATCATGATGGCCACAGTGGGAACTTTTAACCTAAATAAACTTATCCATCTCTAAATGCCCTAGAGAAAAAAGGGTCCTAAATTTCCCCCCAAACAGTGGGATGCATATTTGATTGGTATGCAGAAGCTTCTAAGACTACGTTAATCAAAAGAGTCCCTTTTAAAGACTTAACACTGCCAGGAATATTGACTCTTTGTCCCAACTCGAACTTGATGATAAGACATTTGAAAGGATTTTTTAAGAGGACTTCTAGGGACAGAGTTGGTGAAATTGGAGACCTATATTCAGAACCTGACAGGAACTTTTTAAAGGCCTTCTAAGCTAAAAGGGAAGGACAACAACCTGAAGCCTTTGTGAAACAATGTATTAAAACATTCCAAAGACAGCTCTAAAACTAGAATGTAGGAATCCTTTGAGTTCCGTCTTAGCTGGAAACCTTCTCCCTGATACAAAGAAGAGAACTGAACATAATGTGGCCAGCTGGCTGGGTCCATCCCCTTGACAGCCTTCAGACTGCAATCCAATTTGTCTTACAAATTTACAAGAACAGAAATGCAGCTCTTGAAGCAATTCAAAGCCCACCTACCCTTTTTACCCATCCCCCCCCCCAAAGGAGGGCATAGAGCACCGGTTACCAGTCCCGCTTAGAGGGCTCTAAACCCTTCTGTCCACGGCATCGTAGCATCAGAGTTGCCAGTGAAAACAAACATCAGCCACGCATTGGATGGAACAACACTTCAGCTGCATAGACGAGAGACAGAGCAAGATCGGCTTCCACAGTGGGCTTCAGCCCCCGTGGCTAGCAGGTGTCTCCTGGTGGCTGACGCGGGGCACCTGACCTGGGACCACCCCTCTCCTGCTGCAATGGACAAACCTTGCCCCTCCCTGCAGAGGACAGGTAGAACCCTGGCTTGTCCACGTACCCCATGCTGCACCCACTATAAGCAGAGACAAAAGAATACTCAGAAAGGTAAACAAGGAGGGCTATGATCACAAAAGGGGATAAGCCCATTGAAGGCTGTGTGAGCTTTTTACCTCTTGGTAAGGAAGAAGGAAGTGTTCTGGGCCTGAGGCCCTTTCTTAGGGGGTGGAGTAGCCATCCAAGACTGTGTAGTGTCAGACTGCTTTTCCCAACAGTTTCCAGATAAGATAAAATACTGAGCATTCATTACTGAACCTAGGTTTATCTATCTTTGCTGTTTTTTTTTTTTTTAAGATTTTATTTATTTATCTGACACAGAGGAAAAGAAAGAAAGCAAGAGCAGGGGGAGTGACAGTAGAGGGAGGGAGCAGGGAGCTCCTTGAGCTGGGAGCCTGATGAGGGGCTCGATCCCAGGACCCTGGGATCATGACCTCAGCCAAAGGCTGCTGCTTAACTGACTGAGCCACTCAGGCACCCCTGACTTTGGCTTCTTAATACAAACCAACTAAAGAGACTTCTGTTTTGTGCCATGTGGAAAAATTTCCTATGAGGAAGAGTATGCTCTTAGAAATTATGAAACATATTAATAAGTTTGCCAATCTATAGAACGCTGGTGTAACAGTCCACAACTGTGCACTCCTTAGTGTCAGTAGAAATCAGGGTTTCCAAGGGTTAAAAAATCTACCTGATATATGTAATCAAAATCGCTAGAAATAATGAGAGAGACAACTCTGCGCACAAGGAGAGTAGGAGGTATTTTCAGTAAGAAAAGACATAAAATAAGGAAATGCATTTTTGTTAAGGGAAAATGGAGTTATTTTGCCCTACGGGACAGTACTGGTTGTTTCAGAATGAGAACGAGGAGAATAAAGGGCAAAAACTAAATGGAATCTGGAAAGTGAGAGGAGAGAGAGAGGGGGAAAATCTTATGTGGTCCAGCTGATTAAGACTGAAGGGATTTTATAGAAGGGTTTTATTATTTTTTAAAAAGATTTTATTTATTTATTTAACAGAGAGAGAGAGAGAGAGAGCACAAGCAGGGGGAGTGGCAGAGAGAGGGAGAAGCAGGATCCCCAGCGAGCAGGGAGCCCAATATGGGGGACCCTGAGATCAGGACCTGAGCCGAAGGCAGCCACTTAACAGAATGAGCCACCCAGATGCCCCTAAGAAGGGTTTTAAAAAATAAGCTCTAATATCAATAGTATGCCTAGGCAAAAATAAAATGTAATTCCCTTTCGTTTGTTAAAAGAACAAGTATTCTTGGATGGTTGGGCTGTGCTTGATCAGAGACTATGTAAGGTTTTCCTTCATCTTTAGATAATCCACCTGGAAAGCAAAGATTGTGTTTTACCAAAGCAATTTCTTGTGCTTCATGTTTTTTTTACCAGGTTTTTGTTTAACTGGGAGAAGGGAGTCTTTTCTATTAAAAGAGCTAAGGTTTATTGTTTCACTTATTTGTGGAACATAAGGAATAGCAGGGAGGACATTAGGTGAAAGGAAAAATGAAGGGGAAGGAATCGGGAGTGGGAGACGAACCATGAGAGACTATGGACTCTGGGAAACAAACTGGAGGGTTTTAGAAGGAAAGGGGGTGGGGGATGGGTGAGCCGGGTGCTGGGTATTAAGGAGGGCACGCACGGACTGCATGGAGCACTGGGTGTTATACGCAAACAATGAATCACAGAACACTGCATCAAAAACTAACGATGTACTGTATGGTGACTAACAACACAATTAAAAAGAAAAAAAAGCTAAGGTTTTGTGTGCGTGGTTTTTTTTGTTTAAAACCTTGTTTGCCTTAGAAGTCTTTATCACTTTGGTTGAATAGATTACCAAGATCATATTTAATCAACTGTTCAAACCTTTTGATATTTTGTATAAACTTCCCATAATCAAATTCTAAGTGAAGTCTTTTTGGTCTTAGACTACCTTGGAATTCTCCTGAGGGCTCTGGAACATCTCAGCAGATTAGTTCTCACTCCTTATAAAAGAGCCATAAAGCTCACTAAAGCTTCTTTGATACATTAAATTACATGGAAAGAATTGTCAAATAAGAATGATGCTAACCCTTCTCTTAAGTTATATTTGTACGGATACGTGTTATTGATGTTAAGTGTTACAGAAATTCTATGAAATTCCTAGAGATCTCATATGTCCTGGTATCATGTTATCAATCGTAATTCTGGTAATTATCTTAAAATGGATGTTGGGGTGCCTGGGTGGCTCAGAGGGTTAAGCCTCTGCCTTCAGATCAGGTCATGGTCTCAGGGTCCTGGGATAGAGCCCTACATCGGGCTCTCTGCTCAGCAGGAAGCCTGATTCCCCCCTCTCTCTCTGCCTGCTTCTCTGCCTACTTGTGATCTCTTTCTCTCTGTCAAATAAATAAATAAAATCTTAAAAAAAAAAAAGGATGTCACCGACATAATAAAAACCCTTTGTTAACTGCATGATAATGAACTCTCATCGGATCTTAATCCGTGGCCACTTTTACGTCTTCTGATATTTATACACAGTTATTGTTTTCCTCTACTGCTTTTGCAGAAAGCCTTCCTCTTCAAAGAGATTCAGGGAAAGAATTCAGACAGGGAGAGGTTTCTGATAACTGTAAGACGATACCACGAAACTCTATGGGAAACCTGAGGGTCAAGAACTCATGACACGAGGGGCACCTGGGTGGCTCAGTCATTCAGCATCCACCCAGACTCTTGGTTTTGGCTCAGGTCATGGTCTCCATCATGGGATCTGAGCCCCTAGTCAGCCTCTGTGCTTGGGGGCGGGCGGTATCTGCTTGAGATTCTTTCCCTCTGCCCCTCCTCCTGCTCTCTCTCTCTCTCTCTCTCTCAAATAAATAAATAAGTCTCTAAAAAAATAATTAATGACGTGGGACTGCATGGATTGGTGAGGATAATCATAGGTTTTATTACTCTGGGTCTTCAGCATTTTGTTTTCTGGATTTAAAAAATGCTTCTTTTCCTTTATTTTTTTAAAGTTATCTATAATACAGCAATTTGGTTAAGTATTCTTTTGTAAACAAAATTAGAATATATATTATTATATGTGATATATAATAACATATAATAATAATAATAATATATTATCTTTTCTTCCTCTCTGCCTGATCCCTCCAAAATCCAGAAACTCTTATTGGCTAGTCTTATTTTTTATGACAATGTAGGTTTTATGACAATGTAAGTTCAATAAGAATCTCTTCTCCTTGTAATAGGGCACAACTGGGCAAGTCTTTGGCTTGACTTCTTAGACTAAAGAGGCTTTAAAAAAAATCTAATGAACCAGGAATGACTTTATAGATCCACTAAAGCCCCTTAGATATGACCAAACTTTAACTGGAATATTATATTTAAGGATATACTTAAAATCACTGTTCTTGGCATTCTTATATAAATAATCAGGCCAAGTTTAATGAGACAACTTACTCTGCAAATACATTAATCTTATTATCTTTGCTAGAAATTGGGGTAATTGTAGAGAAAGAAATTTTGTTTCTGCAAATTTAGTTTCTGTAAAATTATAACTTCTGTAGAAAACTATCACAAACCCTTGGGGCTATTAGATTCCAGTCCCATTCATTGTCTTTGAGGTTTGTTTTCTACCTGTAAACTGGCTTGGATCCTAACTTCTTCCAGTTTTTCCCTGATATCTGGCTACAGCTTTCCAAACTAACGTTTCTAATTTTCTTCCTCTGACTTGGACTCATTAAGAACAAACACTTTTCTTTTCCCAAAGCCCTGCCAACTAATGCCAGACAACTATATAATAAACTTTAGAGAAATCAGCACAACAGCTCATGGGTGGGTAAGCTTTGTGCCTATCGCTCAGAAAGTTCTCCGTAACACCCCTGACACCACTAGAGACATCCAAACTATAAAAGTGGCTTTAAGCCCTACCTCTAGGAGGCCAACATGGAGACATCTTCTTGACTGGCTTCCCTCTGAGCTCAGAAACCCATTTATAGTCTGCTCTAACCATTAACCTTGGCTTTCCTTTTGTTTCCATGGAAATGCTTTTATTAAATACCTGATTGCTTGCACCATCTAGGCCTAGGTTTGGGAACCCCCCTGGGTACTGCCACCTGAAGTAAGACACAGCTATTTTACTGAGCTGACCAATTCTCGGGACTAAGGGATGTGTTCAGTGGGATGGCACAACCTACCAGTTCAAATCCTAGATTGTGAAACTTCTTGGAGGGGTTTCAAAGGCAGGGTATAAAGGGTAGCGAAATATGCCACCCCAAAAAATGCCTCTTGGGCACAGCCATTATTTTAAGCTGGTAAAATGGTTTTAGATAATAAAATTGCTCTGGATTACTTGTTGTCTGAGCAAGGAGGAGTCTGCCGTAGCATTTACCTCCTGCTGTACCTGGATAAGGCCACTGGTACAGCAGAAATTCACATATGAGAAATTAACCAGCAAGCCACTTAGCTAAATAGGATGATGCCTCTTCAGACACGTTCTTTGATTTACTGGACACCAACTGATTGGGCTCGTGGGTGCCCTGGGGAAGGAGCACACTTCAATCTCTTGTCATTATCATCCTCCTGAGAGTCATCGCGGTGATCTCCCTGGTGCACTGTGTTCTCTCCAGGGTCTGAAATAGATGCTCACAACCATCAGAAGTACATCAGATGGTCTCACTATGCTCGGATGAGCAGAAACAAGATGAACAATGAGATGAACAGCAAAAGTGATCCTTCCGTAGCCTGACGTCATAACCTGTGATTCCCGACAAGATCAGAACTGACCCTGAGGGTGACGGAGAGTGGCCGTAATAACAAGTGGCCAGTTAATCCCTCACGTATGAAAGATGACCGGAAGGGGGGGGGATTGTTTAAGAGATGAAACAAGGAGCCCACTGGGCTCTTGTGATGGCTCTAATGCCTTAGCTCTATGCAACCGAGCCCAAACCCCAGGAAATTTAAGAACAACCCATCATGAGCAGCCAACCAGGCTTTCCCAAATAAGGCAACCACATCAGCCACCGCCAATCAAATATTTCCTTGCTTTGCTTTGGCACCTGCCTTATAGGACCCTTCCCCTAGCTCCTGTCTATGGAACGATCCTCACCACTTTTGGGTGAGCGCTGCCCTGTTTGAATTGATGTGTGCTTAAATAAACTTGAAATTCTTAATGTGCCTTAGTTTACCTTTTACCAGCTGTAAGCGCCAGAGATGGTCTTCTGTTCAAAAAGTGTGGGAACAAAGCCAGCTGGGCATTGCCCAGCCTCTCAGTCCCGCTAGGGCATTGTCCAATGCCTACCCAGAGCCTCGGACTCTCCAGGGGAGCAGAAGTGGGATGTACATGGGATGAGGTCCCAGACATTTCACAAGCCTATAAAACTGTTAAGAGGCCATGATTTCCTCTTTTCTTTGGCAGAGAAGATAGCCCTGCAGGTGGCTGTCTGACTGCCCTGGATCTTTCTTAGTTTCAATCTAACTGAGAGGTCATAGCTCTGTGTCCCTTTTATTTCCACCTGCTCTAAAAATCCCTGTGTTTCTTTCTCTTTTGAATCAGCTTTGTCATTCTGCTGGTTTCCTTATTAAGTACTTCAATAGAACCTTGACACACACTCACTGTCTATTTGTGGAAGAACGATATTTTTAACACAGAGAGAATGATGCTTTGACAATGCAAGCCAGCTGTGCCCAGCTTTGTCTGGAACCTCTAGGCTTTGAGGCCTCAATCTCAATCTCCAGCCCTCTTCCCTGGCTCCTGGCCCTTTCCCACCTCTGCCCCATGCGGTGTCCCTGGGAGCCCTAGGGGCCTGGGTGCCTGCTTCCTGGTGAGGCCAGGGGCTCAGAAGACAAGGCTCTCCCCATCTTGATGTGGACTCCATGTCTCACATCCAGGTGTTAAATGTGGCTTTGGCCCAGCAGCAGAGACCAGCTCCGGAGGTCATACAGAGGGCCTAGGAAACCGGTCTTATGACTCATCCTTCCTCACCCCGCCAGGGGGCAGAGAAGGAAAAGGTTGGTGAGGCGGAGAAAGGGAACATCTTTGGAAAGGTTAGTTGGTGCACTTGTCTTCCCTCCTCCTACACCAAAGGGCTCTAGTCCTCTGTCTAACTGAGGTCCTTCTAGGAAGCCTTTGGGGTCTGGGCCTGTGTCTGGGGCCAGGTGGGTCTGACCCACACCGGGAGGAGGTCAAGTGAAGGCCATGGTTACAATGGCCAAGACAGCCAGGGTGAGGGGTGGGAACTGGACACCCACCCAGTGATGGTCCTGGAGGCAGAGCGTGCATTTCCCCAGAGCCCCTCAGACCCTGTGGAAGAGAGCTGGGGGAATCCACCTTCACTGTTCCTCCTCGTGCTGCCTGGAGAGGGGGAATCTCAACAGTTGGGAGATGGGGTCAAGGGGCATCGTGAGCAAAGGAAGGGAGCTGGCATTGGCCTGGCCACCAGAACCAGGTGGGAAGCAAGGTGAACAAGGGACAAGGATTAGAGATGCCTAGGACCTTGCCCACACTCCGGCCTGAGACAAGCCAGCAGGAGGGAGCTCCTGAAGTGGATGAGGGTCTAGAACTCTGATCTGGGCCAGGCAGGATTCCCTAAGGATGCACGAACCCCTGAAAGACACCCACGGGACCTGCACAGAATTCCCCCAAGGACAGGGAAGAGCAATCCCGCAGGGAAGACGGAAAGAGTCAGAGGTGACAAGGAATTGCCCCTCCCCCGGCTTGTCCCACATGTGACTGTCCAGCCATTGTGTTCAAGCATCATGTCTTTTGGTCTGAGAGCAGACACCAGCCTGCTCTCCGGCTCCTTGCTCCCTGCACCCCATCCCCCCGCCTTACTGTGATGCCCAGAACCAGCATCCAGAGCTGGAAGGAGCTCACAAGTAGGCCAACAAGGTCAACTCTTTGTCCTTTTTTTTTTTTTTTTTTTTGGTTGGTTGTTTTTTTGTTTGTTTTTTGTCAGATGAGGAAACTGAAGCCGAGGGAGGCAGGTTGCACCCTTAGGTGACACAGACCTGCAGCCTCCTTCCTCCTTGCAAGACAGATGGAGACACAGAGACACACAGAGGGAGTGAGAAAAAGCTCCCATGAGTCTGCAAGCCCATCAAGCATGTAAAAAGGCTTGAAAAAGGTGCATGAGATTACTGGACGATAAAGACTCCCATTCAGGGAAACTCAGTAAGCGAGGGGTCTTGCTGACTCTCTAAGCAGCCCGTGGAGTAGGGACCATGACACATATCCATCCCCCGGGACAGATGAAGAGCCCAGGCCGAGCAGGGGCAGAAGAGGCACTCCTGATCACCAGCCAGCAGGAACAAGCAGGAGCAACTAGTAGAAGCAGCACGTGGGGACATGCCGGAGGCTTGGTAACTCCAGGCTCATCCCTCTGCCACTAAGCCTAACCCCCAGGTGTCTCCCCTCCCTGAGGAGTGGCCCACGGTCTGCAAAGTTCCATCCCCCCCACCCCCACAATGGCTGTCTCAGATGGGGAAGGTCAGCAGCTGGGAGGCAAGGGTAAGGGGTATCACGAGCAGAGAGAGAGCTTCCACTGCCTTTGAAAAGCTGGCTTGTGACCCTGGGCCCCCCACTTCTGGCAGCCACACTGGGTCCCCCTCCCTTAAAGACCCCTGAGGTTGCCACCCCTGCTTTAGACTCAGACCTCCATCTGATCTCCCTCTGCAAACCTTCCTTATATCAGAATCCTGTCTTATATTTAGAGATCTGTTACTGCTTTTCAATCATTTGATTGAAAAATGCTTTGAAATCATTATTATCTGACCGATTTTGAGATGATTGATAGGATTGGTTATATGCTCAGTTTTGTGTTTTTATTCTTTAAATATTATTCATTAATTTGACAAGGATTTGGTGTACCAGGCTTTGTGCGAGAGCAAGGAATCAGAGCAGGGGACAAGGCCCCCACCCCCCAGAGAGGGGACAAGAGGCCAGGTTTTTCAGCCCAGCCCCACTCAGTGTGGGCACATCGTCCCTCAGGGTCTATGAGCATCTTTGGGCAACAGAAGCATTTTTTATCTTTGGCTAAAAAACCAATACATCACATGTCTACACTGATTCATGTTTATGTGTCAGGGATTTCATTTGATATCTCTTTAGAGAATCATGTGATTACTTCAGCCAAATTCCCCTCATATCCTTCTAATAACAGGGAAAGACAAAAGGACCAGAAGCCCCGAGCTGTTGAGGGTCTCTCCTTTCAGTGTCTGGAGCTCCTGACACACGCAGGAGGCCCTCTCCTTGTGCCGGCCTCCTGGTCCCCACAGCTGATGCGGGGTCTTGGTCCTGCTTGGCCCCAGAACACCCATTCTGGTGAGGGGCAAAGGAGACAGAGCAGGAGCGGGACCTGGCCTGTTCTGCTGTCACTCCCACATGGGGCTCCTCCCCAGGCCTGAGCCTGATGGCCCCATGGTGTCCCTGCCGAAATTCCAGGTTGGTTGGTTGTACAGATTTTAAAAGACGGCTGTTACTGATCAAGCAATTTCTTTCATCCTCACTACAGAAGTCACACCTCTATTTGGGGGAACAAGAAAGGGACTCTGGGAAGGGGAGAGGCCGGGGCACTGGAGTCAGTGTGGGCAAGACAGGTGGGCTGGCCCTGGAGCCTCCTGCTCCCTCCTGGCCCCGGCTGAGCCCGAGTCTGCACTCAGGGAGAAGGAAACCCCCTCCCACATCTGCTCCCTCCCATACTCCCAAGAGTATGGGAGCCTGGCTTGGCACTCATTGCCTGCGGTCGAAGGGCAGGGCCCAGAGCCAGGGGGTTCCTTCCAGTTCTGCTCTTGGGGTCCCCACCCCCTCTAATTCCCCCAACCCCCTACAAGGCAGGCTCAGCAGTCCTGAGTCCCAAACCTTCTTCTTCTGCTCCCTTGACCGGTCCTGTCAAAGCAGCCCTCACCTCGAGCCAGGTTCCCAGAGATGAAGCGGAAGAAGAAGCTGATGATGTCTCCCAGGTGCTTCTTGCAGCCGTGGTGGCATTCCTGAAGCCTTAGAGCAGCCCCCCGGGCTGGGCCTGGGGTCTCCCCACGCCCTGCCACCCCTGGGCCAGGCCCCATCCTGGGGGCCCTAGCTCCAGCCCTCAGCTCGGCCTGACCAGCCACAGTGCAGGCCACCCCCAGCCTGCTCCGTCCTTCCTCTGCCTGCCTCTCCCCAACCTGACACTCAGAGCCTTCCTTCTGGAATTCTCTCTCCCCTCTCTGGCCTGTCTCTCCTCTTGATCTTAACCCTGATCCTCAGGGTCTTGGCCTCTCTGGCCTGCACTTCCCTCTTCCTTCCTCTGTCCTCCGTCTCTGCCTCCTGTTCTCTCAGCCTTCCCCAGGACCACCTGCCACCCAGCCCTCAACCCAGAGCATCCAGGAGATGGCCAGCCCCTTGCCAGGGTGGACGTCCTCAAGCAGCCCTTACTCCTACCCTCAGGCCAGCCCCTTCACCTTGTGCCTGCTCTGGCTCCCCAGGACCCTGGAGCTGACTCTTCCTGGAAGCAGGAGGGCTGCTGCAGCTTCCTGGACTGGGAAGGGGGTGGGGGAGGTGGGCATTGCTCCAGAGCTCCCAGCACCAATAGAGGAGGTGCCGCTGGTGTGATATTCGGGTGAGAGTGTGATCTCACTGCAGTGGGCCTCACCCATGACCCAGGGTTTCTCCGTGGCCAGAAAAGGAGCAGCCTGCTCTCACCCAGCCTTCTGCCTGGGATGCTCAGGAGCCAGTGGCCCTGCGTAGAGCTGGGGGATGGGTAGGGTCCTGACCTTTGGCTACTTCTTGACCTCTGGTCTCTGCTCATTGACACCAAATCACAGCACTGCTGGTGTCTCTATAGAGCAGAGAATGGGGAGAGGAAAAGGGGTCCCTCTGATGAGGAGGGTAGAGGAAAACGAGTGGATGACTGGAGCAGAAACTTCTGGCCATCCCCTCCACCCCCTACACTTACTGGGAACCTAGCATGGGCCAGGCAGTTGGCTAAGGTCCTTCTGGCCACCAGCACATTCTGTCATCAAAACAACCTCATAAAGTCCGTGTGGCCTAGAATGCCACATCAGTATTCATTCTCCTCTGCTTTTTCACCTACGGAATTCAGATTCTCTTGGAGGCAGAAATATAACCAGCTTTTAAAAACCAACATTCTGGGGCGCCTAGGTGGCTCAGTGGGTTAAAGCCTCTGCCTTCGGCTCAGGTCATTATCTCAGGGTCCTGGGATCGAACCCCTCATCGGGCTCTCCGCTCAGCAGGGAGCCTGCTTCCTCCTCTCTCTCTCTCTGCCTCCCTCTCTGCCTATTTATGATCTGTCTGTCAAATAAATAAATAAAATCTTTAAAAAAAACCAAAACAACAACAACAAAAAACCAACAGTCCCCCACCTTCCTTGCCGTCAAGGTGGCTCAGTTCTGGCCAGTGAAATACAGGAAGAAATCTTCCAGAGATTTCCATGAGAGTGTTGCTTTCCTGATCAAGGCACTACCCTTTCTTCCTTCCCTTTGCCTAGAATGAAGCCGTGATGGCTGGAACCAAAGCAATTACTTTGGGGCTGTGAGGAAAAGGGCAACCGCCCCCCTCCTCAAAAAAACTCAAAACCCCAGAGACATTGATTCTGACATCTCCAAGCTGCTAACCTGGTGCCAGCCACTGCTTAGCCCAGATTTCTCATATCTTTGTCTAAATTAAGCCGCTGTTATTTGGGGTTTCTGTTATACACAAGTACAGCCAAGTCAAAATATTCCCTCCAAAGTGAAAGACGAACTGTTGCACCTTGCACTCCCAACTGGTAAAAGGAAGTAAGCTTTGGCTGGGCCTTCCTGTACACCGCTGTGAAGCGTGCTGCTTGAAACCGTTTGCTTTCCTGAGAGCAAGCAAGGGCTAGGCAGCACATCAGGCCACAGACCAGCAGTTCTGCCCCTTGGGCCTTGTGACCCTGCACATTCACGAGCACCCATTGCGTTCCAGGCAAGGCAGCATGTCTACAGGCCAATGGCCGTCCCCAGGAGGAACATTCCATGGTCTCCCTGGGTTTGGAGTAAAGCCATCTTTCTTTGGCAAAGATCTTTTCTTTTGACATGGAGCTAGTGGCTCGCTACTGAGCTCTCATGGAGCCAACCTCTGCTGCCCATCAGGCACTGAGTATCAACCTCTCCCTCGGCTCTAAAGGCCTAGACATGTGTGTGCAGCATTCTATCATTCTATCAGCAGGTGCATAGGCGATGTCCAAGTGTAGGCACAGAGGGTCTGGAAGGCTCAGGTAAGAACATAGCAAGAGACTCACGTCCCCACGGCAACTGCTGCACCAGCTCCCCCTCAACCCATACCTGCGACCCCATGGGTAGTCTCTAGGGCCATCTGAAGAGGAAGAGCATTCCCATGTCATTTATAGACAGAGCAGCAATAAATGCCATCACGGACTCTAGGTTGACACGGTGACCCCTTCAGCAGAGAAGGACGATGGAGAAGGGGAGCCTTCCTGGGGGACAGAGTGACCGATACATCTGCTCGCCCATACTTCCTGGAAGAACAGATGGCCTGGGGTACGGATCTCCACTCACTCGTGGATGGTTGCGAACCATCTGTTCAAGGGTCAGGGAGGGGGAGGAGAAGAGAGAGGAGGAGGGGTGACTGTTGTCCAGAGTGCAGCAGGGCTGAGAAAGAGCCCAGGGGTCAGGTAGACAAGATGGCCGGGCAGGCTGTACTCCTTGCTGCCTGGCACTGTTCCCCAGCAGAGTGCCACGTGGTCTAAGACGGCCTATGGGTCCCTATGGGAACTTCTTGTCCCCAGACTGATGTTTAAGTACACAGCTTGCTGGCAGGGTGACAAGCCAGCCACCAGTTGTCAGGTCAGCTCCATTGCACCCCTCATCCCGGCAGGGACCACCGCTTATCTTCCCCAAAACTGACCCTCAATCTGCGTATGGACTTCCTCCCTGCTCCCTGCTCCTGCCAACACCAGCTCCCACCACAGGGTCCCATTGCTGCTGCCTGAGCGACTCCTCTGACAACCAAGAAGTGTGGCCAAGGGCCAGCGTTGGCAAGGCCTGCTGACCTTACCCTGTTGCCCACGCTCAGAAGCAGCTGGCCTTGTGGGACAGTGGAAGAGCCTACTGCGGACTAGGCCCCAGCACAGGCCACGAGACTATTCAGATGTAGCAGAGTGACAGACCCAAAACCCAAGGGACACGGTGACTTTCTTTTTTTCTTTCTCTTCTTTTTTAAGATTTTATTTATCTGACAGAGAGAGACACAGCGAGAGAGGGAACACAAGCTAGGGGAGTGGGAGAGGGAGAAGAAGGCTTCCCACAGAGCAGGGAGCCTGATGCGGGGGTTTGATCCCAGGACCCTGGGATCATGGCAGATGCTTAACGACTGAGCCACCCAGGCGCCCCTGATGACAGTTTTATAGTTGAAGAAACCCAGTCTCTCTGTCCTCCTGGGGAGCCAGACTTGAGAAGCAGTCTACCCTGTTGGTAGCTTAGCCAGGCTCTTGGAGAGATGTTCTGGTATCCTGACAGGAAGGACTTTTGGAAGCTGGGGAGACATGCAGAGCAGGTCAGCATCCCAGCCTCTGGGTCACTGAGGACAGGCCCCCCAGGGCTAGTGAGGGACAGTCTCCCGCCAAGGCTGGGCACTCCTCCTGGGTGGGGTGCTGGGGTTAGAGCGTTTTCCCTGGGCTCCCCTGTACTCCCTGCTCTTGGGCCCATCTCAGAGGCCACTGCAGCCAGCCAGCTCCCAGTTCCATGTGGGGGCCTTCACAGCCCAGGAGGGACCCCCAGGCACAGCAGCAGCTGGTCCAGCCATCGCACCCTTGAATCCCGGCCCCTGATGACAAGGCCGCCTCAGCCTCAGGGACATCCATGTGCTTTCCTGGCCTTGGCTTCTTCCCCCAAGCCGTCCCAGAAATCTGTCTCTCTGACCTGCTTCATCTGAATGGAAAAACCCCTGACAACAAGGGTGTAGTGTCTCGGCCTTGTGCCTGCCTTCCACAGGCACCGGCACTCCAGACACTGCAACGGGGCCTCACTGAACTCAGGGACTGAGAGACACTGAAGGCACTGATTGTTCTCTGCACCCAGAGCCCAGGAAGTTTCCTGAAGGAGGAGCACCTCATCTGGGCACACTAGCATTTCCTGTGCATGCCAAGCCCTCAGTGTGACCACACCAGCCATTCCATCCCAGAGGGGCACACAGAGTATGTCTTTGGACTAAGGAGGCAGGGTCTGGGAGCTGGGCCCTATGGAGACCAGGGGTGCGCTCGGATCTCAGTTCCTTAGTCTGTGAGAGTGGCTGCTGCCTCCAGAGATCCCGGAGGTTCCCCGAGAGAAAGACATTGAAGACACACATCGGGGTAGGCGCCCCGCCCAGAACCCGTGGAAAAGCTCCCAGTCAGAGCCCTTACTCTGCCCCTAATACCCTGTGACCTGCTGTGTCATGTGACCTCCCTGAGCTTCTGTTGACTCTAATAAAACAGAGTGATCTACAGGGCATACCCTATACAATGAAATAGAATCTTGCTTTTCCACACGCCACATAGCCTCTCAGGGCCTGGCATGGCATCTGGGGGATGTGTCTATGCGGGGCAATGCACTGGGCTGGGCCTGAGCCGTGGAAGGTGTCCTGGGCCCTGTTCCATCCACCCCCGCTCCTGCCCCCACAGCTCTGGGCTATGACAAGTCTCCAGCAAACACATCCTGACAGCTCAGCCTCGGTTCCTGACCTCCAGGAACCCCCCCGAGCTCAAGGTGGGATATATGGGCCCCTCAGGGCCCCCTCCTTATGACCCTGAACACAATAATCTAGGCCCCCAGCTTGCTTTCCTTGATGCCCACCCACACCCGGGGGTGCAAAAAGCCTCAGCCAGGAGGTAGCCCGTCACCCTTCAGCCCAGTCCTGAAGCAGCCAAAAGTTGCCTCGAGTAGGAAGCTGGAGACGGGGCCCAGCGGGAGAGAAGCCTGGGGTTGGGGGTGCTGGGCGGAGAGGATCGGGGAGGGTGAGACAGAGAGGGACACTGAGGTGATGCTCTTGGGCTGCTGCCCAGAAAAGCCCAGAGGTAGTGCCTGGCTCTCGGTCATGTGTGATTCTTGATCTTGGGGTCATGAGTTCAAGCCCCATGCTGGGTGAGGAGCCAGCTTTCAGAAATAAATAAATAAATAAAAGCCTGGGGGCCAAGACCAGTGGGGTATTGGAGCCCCAAGCGGAACAGGCAGCAGCAGACCGGACCCCATCACACACACCGCTGGGGCTCACCTCTGCTCTTGGTTTCTATCTGGACAGCAGATGGCGGTGCGTTTACCCTGCTGTGGAACAAACAGCCCTGTCCAGAGGCCAGCCTCCAAGGAAAGCTATTTGCATGAACTTTTAGTGCCCTCACATTTCCGCCACATGCAAAATCCATTCCCCCATCCTCACCCCGAGGAGCGCGCACGGACCCTGCACATGCATTCCCGCGCAGCAGTGTTTCCGCGAGAGGCCTCGGCACAGAAGGGAAG
The DNA here is from genome assembly GCF_010015895.1 of Lontra canadensis. Taxonomy (NCBI): domain Eukaryota; kingdom Metazoa; phylum Chordata; class Mammalia; order Carnivora; family Mustelidae; genus Lontra; species Lontra canadensis. The sequence continues at coordinate 595,342 of NW_022631138.1, forward strand.
GGTCAGGAGCAAACGTCAGCCAACAGCACAGACGGACAGGGGCTCTGGGGGGTGGCAGAGGGGAGGGGCTGGAATGGCGCTGGGAGCACCCCAGAGGGGGTTTGACCACTCAACCACTCAACACAGGTGGCCACCGGCTGCTTTGCTGATGCAGGGCCCCTAGGGCCATCCCCTCTCCTCTTCCCTGCATCAGGCCTGGGAGACCAGGGCCATGATTTATGCCCGTTCTCCTGCCAGAGGGACCAAGACTCCCTGGAAATTGTGCAGAGTGTCTAAGACAACAACAGACCTGGGCCCTGAGTGTCAGGGCCCAGGTCTGCCCTTTTCCTTCAAAGCAAAGAGGAAGGCTCTCCTGTGCACCTCATGTATGTGATCAGACACACGTGGGTATGTGTGCACGAGGGTGTGAGAAGTGGGTGCGCCTGGGTGTGTACCCACATGGGCGTGGTGGGTGGGTGTGCACATTTGTGTGTGGTGGAGGCACAGGTGTATCGGTAGGTGTACACAGGTATGACTGTGTGGCATGTGCATGTGAGAGTTCAGGGGCTGCAGGAAGCGACCTGTGTGTCCCTTGCTCTGTCACACATGGCAGACATCAAATATCACCGAGAACAAGCGCAGAGCTAAGACCCCTCAGGAACGACACCCACCCACCCCCATCCCCGGTGCTGCCCGAGGTGAGCAGCCAGCACAGGCCCTGGGGTGCACTAGGTAGAACTGAGGCAGGGCGAGGGCCGGGGCTGTCTCCTCTCTGGGCCTTGGCATGCACTGCTGCCCGTCCTTTTCACAGAGGACTTAGGAAGGACACGTGAACTGCCCCAGGTGACCCTCAGACGGTAGACAGAGCCAGCCGGGCCTGTCGGACTCGAACACCTCCCTCTATCCAGCAACCGAGGTGGGACACCTCAGCGTGGTTCCAATCCTCTGTCCCTACCCTCTGCAGGTCCTGCCTTGAGTGCAGTGGCCTTGCTTACATGAATGAATGAAAACATACTCTGCCAACAGAGCAGAGGTGGTTCGGCCTGGGCTGGGGTCCCCAGTTGGTCTCTGAGCCCTCAGAGAGAGGAGAGCTCAGATCAGATGCCCCATGCCCACCCCTGCCCTCTGCCCAGCCCCCCGCCACCCCTACCTGAGCCCTGGGGGGCGGCACTGGACAGGATCCACTTGACCAGGCAGCACCGCATCAGGGCCTGGCGGGTGAGCCGTGGCCGCTGCCACTTGACGCCCTCCTTCTTGCTCAGCGGTGTACGCCCGGGGTCTCCCAGGAGGCTGCCATCTGACACCTTCATCACTTCCTGCAGCAGGGACAGGCAGAGCAGCCCTGAGCCCCCATTCAGAGAGGACCTCCAGGCCGACCCCAATCTCCAGGGCAGGGTCACCTTTTACCCGCCCCCGAGTCTTGTCCCCAGGGTCCCTCTACCCAGGACACATGGCCTGAGCTCCAGTTGCAGGAGGGAGCACCCCCCTGCGTGGGCACCAGTCCTGAGAGGTCGGGTTGGTTGGCCAGGACAATGGCCACCAGGGTGGTGAGTTGGGGATATCCTTCCAGGGTCGTGAGGTTCCATGTGTGCTAACTCTGCGTCGTCCCCAAAGCCAATGAACAGACAAGCAGTTGGGCAAGTGCTGCAGACCCGGGGCCCCAAACAGAGCCCCTGTATGGGTCCGCTCTCGGGCGCAAGAAGCAGAGACTGACCCGGGCTGATGACAACAGGAAAGGAATCAGCCACAGGGGTCCCAGGCCAGCCCCAGCCTCGCCAGAAAGGACAGAGAGCCAGGCTGGGAGGATAAGCCGGAGCAAAGAGCGAGCCAAGGGACAGCAGGCCCTCAGTCACAGTCACCCCCCAGAAGAGGCCAGCGAGAACCCCCTGCCGTGGCCAAGCACCCCAGCCCCTGTGGCTCCCGCTTCCCTCCTGGGGCACTGGGCCTGGGACCCCCATGGGCCTCATGGCCCTGCTGTCCCCGGGACCTGGAGCAGCCTCCAGGCTGCTCTGGGGGTTCTTCTCAGTGGGGTCCCTAGCTCCAGGTCCCTGCTTGGGTCCTGTGCCTCCTCCCTGGCTACAGAGGAGCCAGCAAGGAAGCATCTGGACTTTCAGGCTCTCTCATATCTTGGGTACAGGCTTTTCTGAGCATGAGGAGTAAGGAAAGCCCTACAAGGTCCCCTGAACCGAGGAGTTGGTACAAATGCTTGGGTGAGGGGAAGCTGGACAGCTGCACCCTGCAGACACCAATGAGGCGGGAGAAGCTTCCAGGTCCTGGGTTGGCACATGGCTCCCTGAGGCTCATTCCTGGTTAGGACTGGACAGTCTGTTGCCTGCCTGGTCAGCTTTTGGTGAAATGGCCACCTAGACAGGGTGACATCCATACCCCTTACCCTGATTTCTGGGGCCTTCCCAGTTGGGCACACCCTCTCTATAGCCATCACCCTCCAAGCTGCCTCCCCGACACACACGCTCAACACCACCCCCACATTCCTTCCCTCCTCGAAGGCTCACCCTGGCAACGAGGCAGGTCAGCGGTGCCCAGAGCTGCAGCAAGAGCGAGCACCCCCCCATCCTGGTGGGGCATAAAGAAGGGGTGAGCAGGGGTGCCCAGGGGTCTCGGGGTACCAGGAAGGCTGAGGGAGGGCCCCCGTATGCACAGACACACACGTACTTGCACACGCACACGTACACACAGGTCCTACCCCTGCTTAATTAGAGAGGCACCTTCTCCACTATTAATGATCTTATTCAGGACAGAAGTGGCCTCAATGAGTAAGGTCTTTATTTCAGTCCAGGAAGCGAGGGGGGACGGGGAGGGGGTTGATGGACAACTGGGGCTTCATCACTTCATGATTCTTTGCTGTAGGCCCTGAAGCTGGGGTTAGTGGAGAATGCCAGAAGGAAAAACTGCCGTGGGCCTCAGGAGCCATCTGTTGGGTCCCTGCCTATCCCAGGATGGTGCTGGTGTTGGCTGGCAGGGACTGTCCTCTTGTGGAGCCCAAGGCTAGTCATGGGGATTCTGTCTTGCAGACTGGACTAAAGCGTGAGAGACCCGGCCAGGGAGCCAGGGTTCTGTTCTCCAGGGAGGGCTGGCAAGACCCACAGGCAGGGTGGAGAGCTCTGTGTGTGCCTTTTACCCTGGGCCTCAAGGAGGTCTCACTCTCAAGACAATCCCACAGGGTCCGCAACACCACCCCCATTTTAAAGAGGAGGAAACTAAGTCCAGGAGAAGTCTGGGGGGGGGGGCATGCCAGGGCCTCTCTGTCCTTGTGGTCTCCTGGTTCCAGGGTTCAGGAGGTGCTGGTCACAGGCTGTGCTGTTCGGCCTTCCTGGGGCCAGGACCTCGGAGAGGCCTCAGAAGTTGGGGAGGGGTTCCTGAGCCCCCAGCCACGTCAGAGTTAGCCCCAAACCATGTCCTCCTATTCTCCTGGGCTGACGAGACCCAGTGTGTGTGTTCTCCCTGACACAGGGAGTTGGGGGTACGAGGGGCAGGAGCCCCAGGAGCCCCGCAGGTAGGGCCTAGGACAGTGACCCCCTGTGAGGTGGGTGAGGGGTCCTTACGGAGGAGAGGAGGGACCCATAGTGGCTGAGACAGGGTACGGCCACACAACGGCCAGGAGGGGAGTCAGGAGGGATGAGTGACCGCAGGTCATCCTCAGGAATGGTTGACACTGGTCTGTCTAGGAGAGGGTCTGCCTGGGCTGTCAGAAAATGTTAGTGGCCCACTCGGGGCACCCTGCTCCTGATTTGGAAGCTCTCAGGCATGGGAGGGAGGGAGCCCTGAGAGGTGACCAGCCCCCTCACCCCAAAATGTCTCTTTTTTAAGAGGACAAAATTGAGGAGAGCTGCATCTGTGAGGAAACTCCAGCTCGAATGAAAGCCACCCCCTTCCCGGCTAAGCACCCCGTGCCTTCCACCACAGTCCAAGTAAAACCCCAGTGCCTTTGTCCTGCCTACAAAGTCCCAGTCAGTGGAGCCCTGCCGGACAGGCAGCACTGCCCACCCCTTCCCCACCCCCGGTTGGCCTGCGCCCAGAGCTCACCTTGCTGCTCCTCACACATTCCAGGCGGGTTCTCGAACCTTCTCTCCGCTGCCCCCCCCAACCACTACCACCTGCAGCTTCCCTCCATGGTCTCTCTATATTAATTCTCACAGCCACACGTGATTCCACAATGATCTCAGTAAAGTCTCAAATAAAAATACTGTCGCACAAACAAAAAAGGCTATTAGATATACACGCACACTCATAAACCTCAAGAAATATTCACAGATGACTAGATGAAAGTCCCCTGATGCTCTTCATAATTCAGTTGAGAATTTCTCTCCTCCCACTCCTGCTTTATCCTGGCATCATTTCCACAGCAGCTGGAGCCCTCCCTCCATCCTCTGTGGGCCTCAAGGGGTGGCCAGAGTTGGGTGACAGAGTCCCCTTTGGCACATCTGGCACAAGTGGCCCTTTTGGGCCATGTCCCGGCAATGGCCCTTGGCTGGCACTGGGGACCTATAGCCTTCTCTGAGGCTCACAGGTTCCCCGAAGAGCAGGGGCTGTGGGTGGGCAGGGTCGTTCCCTGATAACCCAGAGCTCCTGTCTGGCCAGATGGGTTGTGGGGGGAGTGGGGTGGGGTGAATCTTAGCTCACTTCCAAGTCCAAGTCTGTGAGGAGCAGGGGAGGGACAGAGAGGACACCAAGCTAGAGACCCACCTGTTATGGGCCAGGCACCAGGTGAGGCATGTGGAGATGCTGTCCTATTTGATGTTCACAACGACCTACTAAGTTTCCTCAGAACCTCCTCCAAATCAGCCAGCTGAAGCCCGAGTCCCGGAAGAGATTCTTCCTCACACCCTCTGACCAAGCTTGCTCAGTTCCCCATGCTGTGTGTTCTCTAGCACTCGGGGTCAAGGAAGAGTCTACCTTTAGGTGTGTCCTGGTGGTTTCTGCTTGCAAGGCATCCATACTGTTAACCATCCCCTTCATCAATGGCTCCCCTCTTTCCATTTACAATAATGATTTAAAGACTCCTCTTTCAGTGCATTTATTAAAATTTAAAATATGAAATGGATAAAGAAGATGTGGTATATCTATATAGTGGAATACTATGCAGCCATCAAAAGAAATGAAATCTTGCCATTTGCAACGATATGGATGGACCTGGAGGGTATTATGCTGAGTGAAATAAGTCAATCAGAGAAAAACAATTATCGTATGATCTCTCTGATATGAACAATTTGAGAGGCAGGGAGGGGGTGCTGTGAGGGGTAGGGAAGGAAAAAATGAATCAAGATGGGATCGGGAGGGAGACAAACCATAAGAGACTCTTAATCTCAGGAAACAAACTGAGGTTCGCTGGTGGGGGGGTGGGAATGGGTAGGGAGAGGGTGGCTGGGTTATGGGCGTTGCGGAGGGTATGTGCTATGGTGAGTGCTGTGAAATGTGTCAGCCTGTTGATTCACAGACCTGTACCCCCGGGACAAATAATACATTATATGTTAATTAAAAAAATTTAAAATGCGAGTAAGTTTAAAGAAAAAATAAAAATAAAAAAATAAAAAATAATAAAAAAAATAAAAATCATACAGATTGTGCCAGATGAAGCAAAGTCAGAGGCAGAGGACCAACAGACCTAGGGGCCTGCTCAATGCAGCTGCACTGAGCCCTTGGGTCTGCGCTGTCCCAGACAGGGGCCCCTGGCTGCAGGTGACTATTGAGCACTTGAAATGGGGCTAGTCCAAACTGAGATGTGCCATCAGTGCAAACAGACATGGATTCAAAGCCTTACTTGGAAGAATGGAAAATAGCTTATTAATAACTATATTGCTTACGTATTGAAACGATAATACTTAACACTGGGTTAAATAAAATATATGATCCAAAAAAACCCTCACTTTAAAAAAAGAAAACTTTATTTAACGTGACTCCCTATCATTTAACATGACACCTGTGGCTCACACTACACTTCTATTGGCTAACACTGTTCTAGATGGTTCTCAGACCAGCCGGGTGGATGGTTTGGGGCAGTCTCCTCCTGCCAGGGCATACATTGACCCCACCTTCTCTGTCCTTCTCAAGTCCCAGCTAGGGTCGGTCAGACTCGTTTCAGAAAGGTGGCCCAGTGGGTTGCAGAGGAAGGGTGGAGGACAAGGAGGCAGGAGACAGACTTGGGGGGGCTGAGCAAATCCAGGGAAGGAAGTGGGGGTGCTGAGAGAGGCCCAGGCAGTGGGAAGGATGGTGGAGATATTAGTGTGGGGGGGGATCTGCTGTGGATGTGGGTAGTAGTGGGGGGGATCGAGGGGACTCCCCAGTAACTGTGACACCTGTCACCACAGAGACGGAGGGAGCAGGACAACCCCTCATGCCTTCCAGCTGCCCCAGGGCAAGGTCTGGACTCTCCACCAGGAACACCGTCAGCCCAATTATCTCAAACAAACTCCCAGGACCTGGACCCGGACACCCCACCTCGTGAGTCCCCACCCCCTGAAGCCCCTTGAAAGGCCAGCTGCTGCCCTGCTCACTGCCCATGCTCAGTGGGCAAAGCATCACCTGGTGAGGACCCATCATGTCAAGCCGTAGGGGTGCCCTGAGGCGAGACCTTCGGTCAGCCACTTCTGTCTCTGTGGTTCTCATCCTCTGGCCTCCAGAGAACCCCCACATCGAAGCCCAAAGAAGGCTTGGCAGAGGTTACCTGTGGGCCTGTGGCAGCCTATTGGGGGTTGGGGTGCATGGCTGGAGGCCATGGAGGGTCCTGGCAAACCCAGGTTCAACACCTAGGCTCCCTTCCTCAGAGTAATGTCACTTGAGTAAATGCATATGCAAAAGTTAGAGCTAATTTTTCCCAAATATTTATATTTATGGATGAGAAATATCGTGAATGGTTGCATAAGGACCACCATCAGGACCCACCAGGTGCGGCTCATGAGACACACTTAGCCAGTAAGGGGGGATTTCAGGCAGGTTAATGTTATTTCCCTCTACCAGGTACAGTGGTAAGAGGTCTGCAGTCAGCCAGACCATCACCTTGGCTGGACAGCCCTGGACAAAGTACTAGACCACCCTTAGTCTTCATCTGTAAAAGAGGGAGACTAATATTCCTTTATAGGACCCTGGGAAAGGTTAAGTGCCGTGGCATACAAAACCCCAGTAGGAGCCCGATTATCCCTAATCCCCATCCTTCTGGTGGAGAGCAAATTCTGCCTAACCAACGCAAGTGGCGGGGCCAATCGACTGTCCTGTGATTTCCAGAGAGACAGCCAGCCAACTCGCTCTGCTGGGCTGTTGGGTATCAGAATCACCTGGGAGCTTCCCCCACATCTGGCTGCCTGCAGGGCCTCATTATCTGATTCGGTGGGGCCCGCTCTGCTCTATTTTTGTTAAGCTGTCGGTAGATCTGAAAGTGCCACTAAGGTTTGGAGGGCTCATGCCAACCAGTGGGAAGTTCTAGGCCTTATCTGTGGGAGGAAGGGGTCTCGGGTTCTCAGTCTCCCTCCCCTCCCCGGCCCCTCCTAGGAGGGCTGCCTCAGGGCCAGAGTCTGGACCAGCTGGGAACAGGAAGAGCCAGAGCCGCTCAGATGTGGGGCCGCCTGCCCCCCAGCCCCAGCCCTGTCCTGGAGACTGGCAGTTCAGGCTGGCTCCCTGAGCAACCACTCCTCCTTGCTCGCTCTATTTCCATCACTTGGGACAGATGGCAGGAAGTGGCGGTGGGCGTCGTGTCGTGCAGGCCCCGAGGATTTGGGGTGGGGAGGCTTGGGGGAGCCTCGATTTTCCACCCACCCCTGGGCACCTACAGATGCAGGCCGGGCAGCTCGCCTACTGAGGCGGGAGCTGGGCCTAAGTTCCTGCCAACACTTGCACGAGCACGCACGCGTTGGAGCAGGGGAGGGGAGGACTGGGTCATTGCTGCCCTGCCTCTGACGGCTGCCACCTGGGCTAGGACACAAGCTCCCCACCTGGCCCTTGCTGCCCAGGCAATGCAGGTGTCTCATTAACCTGGGGGAGGGGTGCTCAGCATGCGCGTAGAGAACATTCTCCTGTCGGCATGCCCTTCCCAGGCTCTACTCAGTAATCAGAAAATAGTGACATTGACCCTCCAACCATTTATGGAGCTCTTGCTCTATGCCCTGGCTGGACTGAGTAGGCTGATATGGGACCTCATTTATCTAGGAGGAGGATGATATTTCCCCCAGGAAAATGAGGAGACAGTGGCACAGAGGAGCTAAGTAACCTGCCCAAGGACACACAGCTAATGCATGAAGGAGGTGGGACTGAGCCTAGGTCCTCCTGATGCATAGCCAGGCTAACAGCTGACAAGATACAGCCGTGTTACCCCCAACCCCAGGCCACTACCCTCTCGTGGCTGGAGCCCTCCGATATCAGATGTGCAGATGGGGCTCCGTGACAAGCCAGTGGGCATATATATGCCCACGGATCTGCCTCCTGGCACTTTCGACAGTGTCCCCTGCCTCTACTCCTGGCCCCCGCCAGCCAGCACAAGGCACAGGCCTCGGGTGAGGGCCCAACCAAGGTTATGAGCGTATCTAAGGCCCACGTGGGGAGACTGAAGCTCAGAGAAGGGATGGACCTGCCCAAGCTCGCAGGGTCAGCTGGGTGGAGCTGGGGGTAGAAGCTGGCTCTCTGGGGGTCACTGCTCAGAAAGTCCATCTTGAGAGGGGATCTTGAACCAGAGACAGGGTAGGCTGGGCATAGGGGCATGGCACTCGCAGCAGGTGGCTTCGGGTTTACCTCTTGCTTGGCCTGGAGACGCGTGTCAGAGATGGGGCTGGGTGGCTGTGGGCACAGAACTGGAGATGCGGCCTGTGAAGGCCGTCGCCTGCTTTGCCTAGCTGAGCACCGCATAGACCTGTGGCTGTGGGGCTCAGGACAGAGACCTGAGGTGGGAGGCGGGACAGAGACGAGAGGCACGAGGCTGGGCCAACTGGGAGGTAGGACAGGCCCCCTCTGGGCTGTCCTGCCAAAGTTCAGCTTAGCTCCCCCTCTCCCACTCTGGTGCCTGTGAGTCCCCTTGGTTCTGTCCCTGTCACGTGGCTGTTCTGTGGCATTCTAGGACGTAGGCTGATCACAGCTGACAGATGCACCTGTTCAAGGGAAACATCAGTCAGCTGGGAACAGGGAGCTGGGGTGAGGGCACAGCGCACAGGGACTGATTGCCCACTGTGCCCTCCTTCCTGTCCCGTTTCCTTCCTGCTCCCCCCACCCCCTCATCTGGAAGACCAGCTAAGGAAGACTTGCCAAGTTCTCTCTCCTCTTCTCTCTTTGCCTTGGAAACCAAGGTTGCCCTTCTCCCTCACAGAGGCCACATTCAGGGCTCCGCAGCTGCTCCTGGGCGTCACGAGAGATGCCTCGGAGTGGGGCGGAGAGAGCCAGCTGGAATCCGGCAGAGCACCTCCCACTCTCGGGAAGGATTTTGATAAGAAAAGGGATCCTGAATTCAAAAGATGGGGGTCCTTTCCTTTGCGGCCCTGGATCTACTACCCGGAAAGGGATGTGTGGCTGGCTCGAGGTGATATGGCTAAACCAGGGGACATGGCCAGGGATGGGGTCTGGTTACTATGCTCTCACTAAAGGTTTCAGGAGGAACAACGGGGCCACAAAACCCTGAAGCTAGCCTCCAGCTGGGATAGGGCACTTTCCCAGCTGCCGGGTGATAAGCAAGCCACTCTCTCCCAGGAGCTCCCCAGCCCCCCACCAAGCCCTAGGGAACTGGGCTTTGGAGTAAATGGAACAAGGTTCAGATTCTATCTGTACTACTTCGTAGCTTGCAATTTAAGGCAGACCTCCGTTTCCTCATCTGTAGAGTGGGATATAGTACCAAAGGTATCTCAGGGGCTGCCCTGGGGGTCCAGGGTGGTAATGCAGGTACAGAGGTTCCCAGTTCATGCGCTGGACCATGAAGACATCACTCCCCAAAGACCTAGGATGGTAGCTTGTGTCTGCCCCCAGGAGACCCGTGATTCTGTTTGTTTCTCTTCCCTAGGAGCTCCCCGAGTTCAAGCTAAGTTACGCTGCTTCCTTCTCTGAGCCTCAGTGTCTGTAGAAGGGGAGGTGGTATGCCCACCCTCCTGGGATGTCCCAAGGATCCATAAAGGACTGGGTAGTGCACGGAGAGGCCGAGGGACTGAACACCCATGGGGTGTCACTGGGGGCAGCTGCTGACCATGACCGACAGGCAGCTGAGGACACACGAGCTGGGCCATCCTGTTTTCTCAACTGCAGTCCTTACTGCCCCTAGAGAGGATTTTTTCCCCCAATCCCCCTGCTGACCTTGGTGAGGGACCCAGTGGCAGCTTCCTTAGGACCACCGTCCCTACCTGGCCCAGCACCAGAAGGTGTGGGACTTGCTCCAGTCTCTGGCCGGGCCAGCCCCAAGAAGGCCACCAGCAGGCTTAAGGCACAGTGAGATCCACTGGGGCCCAGGAGAAAGTCGCAGGGGTACAGAGGGCATGTATGGGATCACAGTGGCCAAGGAAAGAGCCAGATACACCTGCGGGACTCAAGCCACACACTCCGCTCACCAGGTGGGGGCAGGGAGTGACCTCCTGGCAGTTAGGGTCAGCGGAGCAGAGGAAGGAGCCTTGTCTCCTGGTGGGTCTATAGATAGGGCTGTGTGCAGCCATGCGCAGCCCGGGTTTGGAAGCGCCTACCTCTGTGTGTGTGCTGTCAGCTGTGGGCACAGTCACCGGGCATGCTCATGAAGGGCCTGCTCACACGCGTGTGAGCGGGTGCCCAGGATCCATGCTGGCTGGGGTGGGCGTGTGAAGCGAGCACATGCACGGACGCCTGGAACCAAGCACACGGTTTCTCTTTTTCTGCCCTGGAGGTTGCTGGGGAGACTGGAGGTGGCAGGAGAGAACGCACCTTTCAGTGGGCCCCATCACCAGGCTGAAAGTGTTTCATGCCATCCCCTCTACTAATCCTCCAGGCACCCCTGGGAGATGGACCAGACAGGGCAGGGGTCACCCAGGCTCTGCTGAAGTGTGGCCTGGAACCACCAGACTCTGGAAGCAAGCTGACTCTGGGCTGCTTGTCCTTGAGCGTGAGAGAGAAGCAGGAATCCACCTTTGGTGGGGCGGGAGGGGGGTTGAAGGTAGGGGGAGACTGAAGGATGACAGCCCTATATCTATTCTTCCTTACTCACGAGACCTTGATTTTATCTGAGGTTTGTTTTTGGTTTTTGCCCATTCCTCTTTCAACTTCCTGCTGCCTACATGTGCTGGCTGGAGCTCCAGCAGCCATGCTGGACTTTAAGGTAACCTCAAGAATGGGAGCCAATGAGACAGATGGAGCCTGAGCCCCTGCTGACCAAGGGGACCCCGTGCCAGCCTTCTGTGTCTTCCCTCCAGACCTCTGCATGAGACAGAAACACAACCAACTCCTTCAAACCACTGTTAGCTGGGGAGTTCTGTTATGAGCCACCAGATCTAACCTGATGCTGCTTCTTCCTTCCCAAACAAGACTATCCCAAACACGTGAGAGGCTTGCAAGGCATCAGGACGGATTCCCTGTGAGCTGTAGTCTGGGAACCGGCTTATTTTCTTTCCTCTCCCTCGTTCTTCACTTAGTCTTCAGCCTTCCCAACAGCCTGTTACTATTTCATGAACTCTGTCCCAGGCATTTTCCTTTGCCTTCTCTCTCTCCAACCTCCCAGCCACCCAGCGGAGTGGGAACTAGGAGTATGCATCCTTGTTCAGGGGTTCAGAGCCCTTTGGGAAGTGGTGTGTTAATCTCCTGAATGATTAAAAGAAACACTCATTGCCCAGCTTTCAAGCCTAAGGCACCCACTCCCAGCACTCAGCCTTCCCACACCTCTACGGGCTGTGGGCCCGGTCTCAGGGTCAGGGTCAGGGTCAGGGTCAGGGTCAGTTACTCTGGCACTTGCCCCAGAGACCGGACAGAACTGCACCAGCCACATGCCTGACTCTAAACTCCTCCTCCGACCACCTTCTATCCCACAAACACCTAACACCTAACAGGTCCAGAGAGGGCCCCCAGACGTCCAGCCTCCCAGACAGGACACCCCAACACTTACTTTTTCAAAAGTGACCCTACAGGGGATGACAGCGCTTGAGATCAAAGGAGGAAGCACAACAGGGCTCCCTGGTCCGGGGCCACCCTCAGAAGCCCTGGCTCCCCACCCCTGGGCAAGCCCCCAGCCCCGCCGGCCCCTACCTTCGCCCGATGCATCCTGGGCGCTGAAGGAAACTGTTGCCGGCCTCCCCTCCTTGCAGCTGAGAACAGGACTGCCCGGCCGGCTGGCAGCTGCCTCATGTTTGCTTGGACCCACACGTAATTGTTACACGGGCGGCTCCTCGCCCGCCCCCTGCCCACCCCTCCCGCCCCGCCTGCTTCTACCCGCTCCACCCCTTCTGCTCTGCCTCCTGCCTCTTTCAAGCCCTCTCCCTCCCTCCCTGTCTCTTTCCCTCTCTCCCGCCCCCTCCCTCCCTCTCTCCCTCCCCACGCCTCTCCAGCGGATTCTCGGTCCCCTTCGCAGGCTCTCTGTCCCACTCTGGGTATTAAGGGTTCCTAATCCTTCCCTCTGAGCCTGTTGAAGCCCCTTTGCCCGGCTCTTGGCTCTGCCCTCTGCTCCCGCTGCTGAGCTGGCGGCTCTCTCTGCCTCCCCCGCTGTCTGTCTCTTCCTCTAACATGCACACTCTCTGCTCTCCTACCTCGGTCACAGGAGGGTGGAGTGGTGGGTGCAGAGAGCTTCCACTGCGGGGAGGAGAGCTCTGATCAATGAGGAATTCAGAGGGGTGGGTGGGGCGGGGGAGCCTGGAGAGCCTCCCCTGAGGCAGTTCCAGAACAGGCCAGCCCCTCCCCTCCCTGCTGCCCCCACAGACAACCTCAGGCTGGCTCAGTCATGATGGGCTGCAAAGAAGGATCTGGGATCCTCCTAAGCCTGGGGTCTTCCTGGTGTCCTTCCGGCTGCCCTGCACACATCTTCTGGCCACCGCTGGTGCTGGGCAGCCTTTCTGGGGACATCATTCTGGGTCTCTGGGTGGGAAATGGCCTCACTGATGGGAGCTCACTGCAGGAAAGGTGAAGCTGCCACATTACTTGGGTCACACACAGGGGTCCTTCCAACTGCTTCATCTGTCCCCCCACCCTCAACTGCCTTCCTTTGACATGGGGCCTTACAGGGGGGAACCCTCCTGTGCTCCGTACACCCCTAAGGCACCCAGGCCCTCCAAGGCCTGTTATCTGTCCCCACTTGGGTCTGAGGTTGGGATCACATTAGGGAGGCTGAGGGACCTTGCCAGATCTCCTGGTGGATGGTGGTGCTGGAGGAAAGGGGTGAGGGCCCCTGAGTTTGGGAGGGAGATCCTTCCTGCCCCTTGGGAGGCCAGACTCCTAACCATTTGCTCAGCCCTGGGAAACCACCCAGGAGCCAGGTGCCCAAAGCCTCCGCCAAGTTTCCCTTTTCTGCACCCCGAGGAGCCAGCCTGTGCCAGTGGTTTCCATGGAAACAGAGCCTGAGACACCCCCCTCCTTTGCATCATGCACGAGAGAATTTGCACCCCCTCCCTTTCTTTTTTTTTTGAGCCAGCCAATGAGCTCCAATTTTCAGATCCTCAGGGGAAGAAAATAGTCCGGAGTTGTGCACCCACTGAGGCAAGGAGAACTGTTTCCAGGGCAGGAGACAGCCCGGGAGGGTCCTATCCTTCTGGACAGGCTGGACCTCACCCTGGGAGCTCTGGAAGAAGGGTGAGAAGCTGTTGGTCAGAGGCCAAGCTTCTGGGGCCAAGTCCTTGCACACTGGCCACCTTTGCTCTTAGCAAGCTCCCACAAGCAGGGTCTTGCAGAGCATTCTGTCTTCACAGCAGCCCTGGGAGGAAAGGGTCATGATCTCACTTTGCAGATGATGAAAGTGAAACCCAAAAAGTTTAAAGGATTTGCCCAGCGTCATGGTCCAGAAAGTAACGAAAGTAAAGCCTGGCCCTTTAATCCCGTAGGGACCATGTGGATAAGATCCCACCCTACCTCACAAGTTCAGTAGTCAGCTAGGAAACGCCCACCACACCTCCAGGATGTCCTGACTCCGGGTGTGGTGTGAGGAGGCTGCATCCCAAAGAAGCGACTCCCCAGACCAGCGCCACCCTCTGCAGAATCGCCCCCCTGATACTTGGGACACCCCCTGAATTTGCAGTACTCAGGATGCTTTCTTCCGAGGGGAGGAGCTTTGAGCTGTGACAAAATAGGCCAGCTGCCCTTCCCTGCCAGGTCCCACGTCCCATGGGCCTTGGAGACCAGCCACCGGAGGTGCCACCAATGAGATGTCCCTCATATGACCCTCCTTTGGAGTATTATTCCCCTGCTGTGATCCTTGCCCCACTACAGACTCCTTCCTACCACTTTCTAGACCCCATACCCTCAGGGCTTTTCCAGAGCCCCAGTCACTCCCAGTCTGGCCCTCTCACTGGGCCCTTAGGGGATTCTGGAAGGAGAAAGGGCAGGAGGGAGGGGAGGGAGAGGAGACCAGGAGCAGGACTCCCGACATGGGCCTCAGTGGGGCTGAGAGGCCCTGACAATGGTGTGGGCCTGTGGGCATCAGCAAACTTTCCCCGAGAGGGAGTCTGGGAGTTTCCAGATACTCTTTGGCAGTGTATCAGACCCAAAAAAGTTAGGAAAGGCTGCAAAATAACCTCACCTTGTGGGCTACACACGCTTCAGCCTGATGGGTTTCAGCTGCGGTTTTCCTCACACTGGGGGACAGGAGGGAGAGCCCCAGGTTGGGGGAGTTTGGAAGGGGGAGAGGAAGGGATCCTTTCAAGCCTGAAAGAAGGCTGTTTCCTTGTATGAACAACATCTGAGAGGAGGCAGTGGTGAGCGCGTTCAGCTGCCTGGGGGCTGTCCTCTCATCCCTCCTTGGTGAGGGGTGCACGCCACCCCCACTCACGAGTCTTGGGTCTTCTGGACCTTCTGCCATTGTTGCTCACTATCCTCTCCACTCCAGGCCCAAGTTCAAATTCCTCATCCTCAGGTACTCCAAACCTGGCTCCATGGAGCCCCCAGTCTCTTTTTTTCCTGGGTCTTTTTTTGGGGCCCTAGCTCTGCTTGCCCCTGTCCAAGTGGTGCAGGGCGGGGAGCGGTGCGGGGAGAGAGATCCTCAATACGATTTCCGGGTTTGGGTCCTTGCCCCAAGAGCCTCTGCCTGTGAGGGAGTCCCCTCTGGGTGGAGAGGTCATGTGGGGTCCCCTCCTCACAAGAGCTCAAGAAACCTGTGGGCCCCAAACAGCCTTCCTCTGCTTGCCACAGCCCTCGGGGATGTCACCATGATGCTGGAGCAGCACAGCTATGGGATTGGAAAGTCACTATCATGTTGTGTCACCTACTGATGCTTGAATCTCTTCTGCCTGCCTTCAGGTGGAGGGACAGACACTGGACAGGCCTGGGGAGCTTCTTGGTGAGGGCACACGACGGTTCTCCACCCCTTCACCTTGAACACAGGGTGCCTGGTGGGGTGCAGCCTGTAGGACCCTTGGACCGGAGCTGCCCTGCACCTTCGCTCTGGTGTGGGAGGCTTCAAGCTACACCTCTCGCTCCCACAGGCCCCTCCACGGGTCTCCAGGGCCTGCCTGGCCACCCCCTCTGACTGGGCTGTTTCACAGGGGCCTCAGGGCACCAAGGAGCCTGGACTCCGTGTGGCAGCTCCAGCCTCTCACTGTGGGTCTGTTCATGCTTCAGGCAGCCTCCTGGGACCCAGCCTGAGAGCCCACCTGATCCCCTCACACGCTCCCTTGTGTGGGCCAGCAGCCCCTTCCTTGGCTCTGCCACACAGCAGCCAACCTCTCAAGTGTGCACTCTCTCTCGAGTGTGCAGATAGAGGTGAGACATGAGTCCACCCCATTTCTCAAACTGCAGGGGACACCATGAAGCTCTCTGAAGCCTCCTTCCTTCGGGGCTGCAAGGATGGGCGTCCCAGCTCTCCCCTTGGGTTCTGCTCACCTCAGAATCTCCCTCCTCTAACTTCAACACCTGCCTCTGTGTGTATCCTCAGTGTGGTAAGGGTTCAAGCCACCTAAATCCTGCATCACTCGTGGGCAGAGGTCAGCTCTCAGCACACGGCCCCCCTTCCTTCCCCGGGGTGCTGCAGTATCTGGGCAGCATTTGTAAGATGGGGGAGTGCTCACTGTTCCAGGAGTGGCCCATCCAGGAAGGGCAAGGAAGGACTGGGGGCCCCTGGGGAAGAGGCTTCGATCCAACAGGACATGGGGGGATATGAACCAGGCTGGCCACAACTCCCAGTTCAAACCCCGGGGTTTAGGCCTGGGGAGATAGGGCACTGGGAGAGCAAAGTGGAGATCCTGACTCTAGGAGGCTGGAAAAGAGGGACACTGTCCATGACACCCAGAGCTGGAACCACAGGCTGACCCCAGAGATACCACCGGAAATGCAACCATCATCGGTTAATGGTTCTGGGTACACTGTGCCCCTTCTACTCAGCTCCCCTTCTACTCAGCTCGTATCCCATCTCTGGGCCTTAGTTTTCTCAACTATAGATAGGGGAACAGTGCTTGCATCTGAGACAATTCACGGGAAGTGCTTAGCACACTTCCTGGTTCATTCCCAGAACCAACAAATGTTAACTGTCTTTGTCCCCTCGGGTGGCCTGAGTGGGCCCCTTCCCATGCAGCCCTTCCTCTGCACACTGAAGCCAGCTGGAACTGCCCTGGCCACCCACCTGGGACCTCAGACAGCCCAGCCCATGTGGCGTTTCTTTGGCAGAATCTGGCAATCATGGCCCACGGGGCCTTTGCTCGGGATGGCCAGGCTGGAGCATCTGGCATGTCCCAGGGCCTTCAATCTGTCATCCCTGCTGCCACAGGGACAACAAGGACACTTGGATCAAATCTCCTTGGAGACAGGGCCTCCCTCCCACACAGCCCTGGGGAATGGAAACTGGCAGCGTGCCCAGAAGGAAACCTCCGGAGTCACCAGGACCAGGGGACCTGAATCCAAAGCCTGGCTGGGCTTCAGCTTGGGAGACCTTGACTCTACCCCCAAAAGCTTCATTTGCTCAAGAGTCAAACAAGCATGAAAAGCCCCACCGCCTTCAGGGAATGTCATGAGAACACATGAGAATGTGACCACAAAGGGGCTTTGTTTCACACATTAAATAAGATGAGCATTTTAGGATTCCAGCATTTTAAAACTGGGAAAATATGTAATATATTTTTCTCTGTGGCTATTTTTCTCTCTCTCTCACCTGCGGAATGCCACCCGCATCCCCAGATACCAGGGCCTACAGTGATACTCTCCAAACCAAGCTCCTTTCAACAGTCAGTGTTCCTTTGGCTGGGTGAAGGTCTTGGATCTTAGATTCAATGACAGCCTTTCCCACCCAAGTCATGGGTGGGTGGAGGGGTGGAATCAGTTATTTTTGCAGAACAGCTACTTCTGATCACAGTGAACTAGGTAATTTGACCTAAATTCCCAACTAAGGACAACTTAAAAGCTACTCAAAATATATATTTTTAAGTTTGATTGGAGGTATCAGAGAGTAAACAAGGGAGTAAGGAATCAAAGGGCCAAGATCTGGGAAAAGAAGGAAACTCAGGGATATGTGCGTGATATTTGGGGCTACTTTCTCCCTGGGAGGTCCGCTGATGCCAGAAGACATTACAAAGGTGCTGAGCAGAGAGCTGTTAGAGGTAAAAATGGGGCCCACCAAGAGGAGGGGCATCTTTCATGCTTTGGGTTGGGACAGCAGAGGAATTCACCCCCAGAATACAAATGAACTGGAAACAGACCAGCATTGCAAGGGACTGCCGATCATCTCAGTCCTGAAACTAGATTAAAACAATCCCAGTTTGGGGCACCTGGGTGGCTCAGTGGGTTAAAGCCCCTGCCTTCACCTCAGGTCATGATCCGAGGGTACTGGGATTGAGCCCCGCATTGGGCTCTCTGCTCAGCAGGAAGCCTGCTTCCCTCTCTCCCTCTGCCTGCCTCTCTGCCTACTTGTGATCTCTGTCAAATAAATAAATAAAATCTTAAAAAAAAAAAACAAAAAACAAAAAAACAATCCCAGTTTTCTGGATCCCAAGCCATCCACCAGATGTAAACATACCCTCGAGATGGTAGATACCTTCATCCCAAGCCTCAGATTATTTCTATAGGTTTTCAGATGGAATATGTGGCATTCAATCAAAAATCACACCAAGTACGTGAGGAGACAAGGCAAAAACAACAAAAACCAAGATAAACAACAGACACAAGAAATAGACTCAAAGAGGTTCCATATTAGGAGGTCATTAAATTTTAAAGTAACCATGTGTGCTATGTTCACATAGAGAAAGGATAAGGTGGAGAACTGGAAATTATTTTGTAATTGTTTTCTCAACTTTTATCCCATCAATTTCATTCTTAACATGCAGGCGCCACAGTTCCCCTGCATAGGGCAACAGATGAGAAACAAGCCAAAAAAGCTTTGGGAAAAGCAAAAAAACAAAAAACAAAAAACAAAAAACAGTTGTGCTTCATTCAAGGATGCCTGGTTGGAGCGTGCTTGGAACAGTGACAGTAGGTTGCGTACACACCATCCTAATTTCTAGTAGCAAATCTGTTGCTGGCTTGTAAAATGCAATGCAACATAGACACCCCCTGAAACTCAGCAGACTCTAATCTTAAAGGGCTTCACACCTTTGAACAGGGACCCATCTCCCTCCTCTGTCAAGAGCCTGTACCTGTCAAGACCCAGCCCAGCCCGTGGCCCAGAGTAGTTGTGGCAGAAAAAAAAAAAAAAAATAGCAGCATCTGAGGATTTGTTTTGTGCCAGGCTCCTGCCAAGGGCTTTCCATGCAATGTCACATTTTTCATAGCCCTAGAAGACAGTCATAACTATTCTCTCCAATGGAGAGACTAAGGTCTAGGAAACACACAGAACATGTCCAAGGTGTCCTAGCTTTCAAGCATTAAAGCCAGAATGTGTAGCCAGGCCTGCCTGCTCTCAGAGTGGGTCCCACTCTCCATCTGCTGATTGCTGGGTTAATCCTGGATGTCCATGGCCAGAGGAAGCCTTGGATTCTCCTCACCAAAAAAAAACTCATTAAACACCAACTGCATATAGGGCCCTAGCCTGAGCTCATGTCAGAGATCCAAGGCCGAGGCTTAGGAAGTGAGAACACTTTAATGGATCTAAGGTTTTGTCCATCTCTTCTCTCTCCTCCACCTTTTCCCTGTTTCTGGAACTCAGCATCCAGCATTCAGAGAGGGCACAGGATGGACTAGGCCTCATGCGCAGGATAGAAAGAGGAAGGGGCACGGTACAGAATCCAGTTGTGGCCACCAGATCTCTCCTGGAAAAGCTGGGTGGGGGTTGTCAAAGAGGCTACCTTCCGGGGAACCAGGGGTGACCACCCCCACTCTGGCCTTTGTCCCAGGTCCCTTCCTAGGGAGCCAGTGCTCAGAGAAGAGCTGTAGGACAAAGCACTATTTCCAACCCAGGATGCGGGCAAGGGGCTCAGCCTTCAGACAGGCCTCCCTCACCCCACAAGGTGGCCAGAAATCCAGGCCAGGGCCTGTGGAGGGTCCAGGTACCTGGGCAGTGGAGGGCTCGAGGGCCATGAGGCAGAGCCCTAGTGGCCCCTGGCCTGCTTGGTGGTTTTACCTGATTGGCTTAGTTGGGCAGGACAAGTCCCTGGGTACCAGCAAGGTAGTCGGATAAGGTAGAAAGGGGTCAAAGCAGGGAAAATAGTTTCCCTGGGGGGGGACATAAGGGCTGGGGCAGAGTGAAGCTGGGACAGGTGGGCAGGTCAGAGGATGAAATGGGACAGGAGCTTGGAGGAGTGGGGGGTGATAGGCAGATAGTGACAGAATGGGGTTGGGCAGGGCCTCTGTCTCATCCACCCACGAGGAAGGGGTTCCAACAGGTAGAAAACAGGCTCCTCCTGGAGCTAATGAGTTTCAGCAAGGAGGATAAGGGATCGATACCTGCAAGAACCCATCGGCTCTTGTAGCTCAACCAAAGTCAAACGTGCTTTTGAGAATGAAAAAAGGGGTTCATCAGCAGAAGAGGGTGGAAAAGAGACAACATGGGGTCAGGGAACTGGAGCTGAAGGCTAATCCAGGCCTGATGCCCGTCTGGGCTCTAGGCAAAAGCAACGGAAGTCCTCGGGTCCAGGGCAAGTCAAAGGAGGAGGAAGGCAGGCAGCCCCAGGCATCACCTAGCAGCCAGCAAATACCCCTGTTCTGGAGGAAGAACGGGGCGGGTGAGGGGAAGGCGGGGAAGGCAGGGCTCAGGCCAGGTGGGCCAGATCCACCACCGGGCCAGACCCACCAAGTCCCAGAACGCTCCTGCCCTCTTGGGCCCTACAGACCCCAGATCCCAAGCCCTTCCTTCCCTTCCTACTTTCCACTCCCGGTGCCGAGGAACGAAGTGGGTGGGGACACTCACCCACTGGGGTCCTACAGCTTCAGGGAGGTGACCCGGGGGATGTGGAAGAGCTGAGTCTCCTCCGAGCTGGTGGAGCTGGAACGTCGCAAAAAGAAAGCCAGTGACCTCCCAGGCCTGGACCCTCGGCCCCGACACAGGGACAAGCCCAGAGCCCTGATCTTCCCAGTGCAGAAACTCTCCAGGGGTAGGAAGAGTTCCAAAAAGCTGTGCATGGCAGGATGTGTTGCAACAAGAAGGCTATGGGACAGACATACAAAAGAACTTTCTGGCCCCAGAGTTGCTCAGAGTGTGTGACTCCTTCGAGCTAGGCCTGGGCCTCCTCTACAAGGGAAGTCTCAGGAGGGGGTGTGGGAGGGGGTCAGTACCCAGCGACTAGAAGGACTCCTTCCCGGACCCCTGCTGTCCCCCTCAGTCCTGGCCACCTCCTCACCTGAGGCATTTCCAAATGGGATGGAAGTGTTTGGAGGTCTTGACGGCAAAGATGATGCTGGGGATCAAGAAGAAGGTGCACCATGCCAGGCAGAACCAGAAGGCATTCTAGAACAGAGGATGTGTGGTCAGCTCTCTGCGGCAAGGCAGCAACTTCTTCCCACCCCGAAGCCTCCTGCTGACTCAGTGAGGGGCACAGGGACGCATTCTCAGAGCTGAGCGGAAGGTCCGGTGGGCAGGCCTGGAGGCAGGGCTCCTGCTTCCCCTCAGGCCCTGCTCATGCTGTCTTGGGGGTCTCCGCATCCATTAGACCTGAGGAGCTGAAGGCGCTCACCCAGGGGTCGGCCATCATGTCACACAGGATCACACGGCTATTGTCCAGGGCTCCAGAGAGAGGCTGGCATGTGGCAATGCGCTGAGTCACCTGTGGTGTCAACAGGAAGCAGGCACATGGAGAGACACTCAGACGCCCGGGCATACACCCCACAGTCAGAGAAGAGGGTGACCGGACAGAGATAAGTCCAGGGAACCAGCAGGGAGCCTGCTCACAGCTGTGCACAGACACATGGATGCAGGGACACAGAGAGGAGGACATGCTGGGGTCATCGCTCTGCTCCTGCTTTTTCCATCCCATTCACCAGCCTGTATTAAGCCCCTACTGTGTGCCCAGGACTTTTCTTTAGGTTCACACCCTCACTGGAGAGGCCCCGCTTGTGGTGTGCATGCCCACACCCACGCACCACCCACATATGCCGATACACATGCACACTCGGGGCTCAGCACGACCGCACCCGCCCCGTGTGGGTCCTGGACGGTTTACAGAGGCCATGGCAGGAGGCGGGCCGATTGGAGAGCTGGGCCAGGGGTCCACGTGAGGAAGGGCATGGGGGCAAGGTTCTAGAGAGCCACGGCCGGCCCAGCTCACACTCAGGCCCCAGAGAAGGGCTGTGGCCGAGGTTGAGTAAGCAGAGCCCCACCAGGAAGCAGGAGTGCGGAAGCCTGGTGCAGAGTTTGGGTTCAATGCTGAAGGCCTAGGGCACCCCAGGGGCTCTAGGGGACAGAGGAAGGATGCAACAGTGTGAAGAGCTGGTGGCACCGGGAGCCTGCTTGAGGCCAGGAGGGCCTGGCCCCCGACTCACCTCCTCTCTTACCCAGGCCACGTACTGGGAGAAATAATCCACTTCCCGGGTCAGGAAACACTCACTTTCCTGCAGGAGAGAGAGGAGCCCATGGCTGGGAGGGGTCCCAGGAGCCAGCCGCCACCACCACCCATGCCCAGCACCAGCAGGACAGGCTGAGCTGGCTTTCCTGGGAGCCATGGTGAGGGGACAGGGGAGAGAAGAAGCCTGGGCAGAAGCTCCATGTGCATTAGTAGCTCAGTCCATCTCTGACTATGTGGCCGCCCCCGGCCCCTGTGCCATGTCCCACTCACATTCCTCAAGATACTGGTGGCCCAGGTAGGCAGCTCTCCTTTTAGGTAAGTGACCTTGTCCAAGACCCCAGAGGTCTCCATCTGGGGGAAGGAGAGGGCTTGGCTCAGCGCCTGCTCAGTCACGGAGCAGCCAAGCGTTCATTCACCCATTCATTAATTCAACGTCTCACACATACTCACCTTGGGATGGGGGTGTTAGGGCCTAAGACACAGAGGCCAAAGATGGTGGTCTTTAAGGATCTATCTATCCCCCCCCATTTCTTCCCACTCCCTATCATCAACCTCCATGGGGACTCGGCGGAGTAGATGAGATCCCAAACCAGCAGGGCCCCTCTGCAGCCCACCGGCTCCACCCCACCCTTCCCATCCCCAACAGCCACCTGGAGATTTGGGGCTTCAGATGCCAGGGCCCTGACCGTGATGTTGAGCTTGGCCTATGGGGGAGAGGGCAGGGCTGGTTAAGGGAAGGGATGCATAGAGAAGAAAGGTTTCTGCCCCTCCCTCCTCTTTTACCCCTCCCCGCCTCTCCTCTTCCCCAGGTTCCAGGCTCCCTGCGCCTCCAAACTTACCACGAGGCTCTCCTGGGGGAGGACCTTCTCCCGATAGAGATTTTGGAGCTGTTGGGCCTCCTGCTGCAGCTGCTGTCCTAGCATGGAACTGCCCTGAGGGGAGACAGAGATGAGAATGGCATGGGACACGCCAGCTTCTGCCAACATATTCTTTACTCAGCTGTTCAGTCAGACATACTGAGAAGATGTGAAAGGTGCTGGGCTCAGGGCAGAAAACCAAGGCCTCTTTAAGCTCCTGGCCCCAATCCAGGTTTGGAGGCACTAATCCCGAGTTCTAGGTCCACTGCTAGCTTACTAGGTGCCTCTAAGCCCACCACACGGAGGTGGCCACACACACACAGAGATGGCATCTCCTAAAACAGGAAATACTCCTCACTCTACCCATCATGTGTGCTTGGTGTGGAGTCAATTTAAGCTCTAAATATTTATAAATGCAAAATGTTATATTTTTTTCTAGTGGAGTTTAAGCTTCTCCAGGATAACTATCACAACACCTAGTCCATAGCACTGTCCTCATGCCTGTCCCAGCAGGCTCCCTAAGCAGTGTGCACTTAGAAACCCCTGCTCCACTTTGTGACATTAGACAGTTACTTCATCTGGTCTGAGGTAGAGGAATGTCCACTTTACAGATGAAGAAACTGAGGCCTGAAGACGCTGAATGACCCTTGGCCACACAGTCCACTGGAGGTAGAGCTTGAGTCAGAACTGATACTCCAAAACTCTTAAGCCCGTCCAGGGGACCCAGGGCCTCAGTGCTTCCTGATGGGAACCACACCCCCATCCCCTGCCTTTGCCTTCATGCCCCTCCCCAGTCCAAGCCACCCAACCTCTCCCACCTCCCAGGCTTCTCTCTGACCCCTGCCTGCCCAGTGGGGCCCCTGGTCCCTTCTCACTTGGGTCCGGGCCAGTTCCTCCAGCTCCTGCGCCAGCATCTCCATGTTGGTGTTCACCACGGGCTTCTGGATCTGGAGACAGACAGGAGAGGCCAAGAGGGAATGCACTGTGGCTCCCCCAGCCCTCAAATTCTCAGTCTAGGGGTGCCTGGGTGGCTTAGTGGGTTAAAGCCTCTGCCTTCGGCTCAGGTCATGATCCCAGGGTCCTGGGATCGAGCCCCGCATCAGGCTCTCTGCTCCGCAGGGAGCCTGCTTCCTCTCTCTCTCTCTGCCTGCCTCTCTGCCTACATGTGATCTCTGTCTGTCAAATTAATTAATTAATTAATTAATTTAAAAAAAAAATTCCCAGTCTATTCAGAAGTACCCCTTACCAGCTAAATCTATTGTGACACAGGGGTCACCGTGGGTTTGACCTGAAACTGTGAAATATATCAGGAATTTTCTGTTAGGATAGAAAAAAACAAAACAAAACAAACCAATGAGGCGCCCTCTGGTATAACCCAATGAAGAGGCCACTTCCCATCAGCATTCACCACAGCAGTGGGTTCAGGACCAGGAACAGCGACACATGCTGTAGGGTGGGAGCCAGTTCATTCCTGCCTAGCCCAGACCAGGGCACCCAGACAGGCTGGAGGCACACAGTGTGCAGATAACCCCCCACAGGAAGAGACCCTCCAGCCCCTAGGGACATGTAGAAAAGTGGAGGGAATGTAGAGGGCTGTGATGACACAAGACACCACCTGTCAGCCCAGCTCCTCGGCGAGCCCCTCTGTCTGCCAGGGTCTGGCCTGAGGGGCTCCCTGCTGACCTGAACAAGGAAGCTGGAATAGTGGATTTTCTCGAGCCCACTGCTCTGCAGGGCTTCCAGGTCCCGGTGGGCGGCTGGGCTCAGCAGGTCCAGATTCTTCATGTCTACTTTGAGGTTCTGCAACTCCTGCTGCAGCTTGGCAGTGTACTGAGAGGGGTGGGGGAGGACAGCGTGAGGGCATGGCCAGTTGCTGAGCCAGGACCCCAGAGCTGCTCTCCGGGGGTCAGAGTCACCAGGCCCTCAGGGTTCTCCCCCTGGTTATCCAGGGCCCCCATCTTGGATATTTCCAGCCCTAGACAGTTTCCCAGGAGGCCTCTGCTTCTCACCTGCCTCCACTCCAACCCACCCCCACCAAGACCTGGCTCTCTGCCCGCACATATCTGGCTAGCGGACAGCATGCAGACTTTCCCAGGCCACCACTATAAAACAGCTTTCCCTGGCCCACGTTTATGGCTGTGGGAGCTCAGCAGAGGGCCTCTGGTGAGATCTCCCCTAGGGACTCACAACTTGATCACCATCATTTTCACTGTCACCCCCCCAGCCCCAACTACCCTACTACCATGGCAGCATCCTAACCAATGCCTATCCTCAGTCAGGACACGCACACCTCAGCCCCGTCACTCACTGTCACCAGCCCTTCCTGCTACAACCTCAGGTGTGTTCAGTTCTTTCTGGAGCAGCGCTTGGAGCTGTGCCTCCAGGCACTCACCCACCTTCCCACACACCCTAGAAACCATCCTGGGCTCTCGCCCTGGGCCAGGCCCTGAGCTCGGCCCTGGGGCCTCTGCCCCAAGGTGTCTCCAACACTCTTGCAGACTTCTCAGGTTCAGTAAGATCGTCCCACCAAGGAGGCAAGGCCAGAGGAGGGAGGATTCTGCAGGAGGGATCCCCACAGCCTTCTAGAAGGTTCCCTCACCTGGCTGATATTCAGGTGTTTCTCCAGGTCATAGGAGTCATTGAGCTGCAGGACACTCCAGAGCGCAGCCCCTTCCTTGCAGTGACTGGGGAGAAATAACGGACACCGAAGATGGGAGAAAAGGACAGCAGGGAGGGGACCGACATCCCCTACCTCAGCTGCTTCCCACACCCTGTCCCCAGCCAAGGCTTCCCACTCACTGATAGGCCAGGAGGATACTGATGTTCTTCTTCAGGCCAAGAAGCTGAGACAAGTTCATGGACGGGGGCAAGTTCCCTGGGGTGTCTGCAAACTGGAAACGAGGCAAAGAGAAAAGGGCCCTGAGCAGGCTGAGGGCAAGGCCACCCCAGCTTCCCTAGAGCCCAGTCCCCTCCACCTCCCTCAGGGCCCCAGAACAGGACAGGCAGGGTCACCTTGTAGAGCTCCTTGCTCTCCCAGCTCTGACACACCAGCGTCTGCACGTTGCCACCCACCAGGAAGGTGGCAAAGACAAGGAGGATGAGGGGAGCAGCGATGAGGAAGCTGAAACCCACACCTCTGGGGAAGGCAGAGGGATGGGGCTGAGGTGGGAAAGAGGAGGCCGGCTACCCTCGACCACACACCCTCTGTCCCATCACATGGCGGGGGTGGCCTGGGGTCTGTTGGCCCCAGGACAGAGCCCTTTGAGGACTCTGCTTCCTAGGGCCAGAGGGGAGAAGTCAGAACTGCTGGTTGTCCCCCCTCCCCTGCCCCCCATTCCCACCTCTCACTGACACCCTGGCTGGCCCTGGCAGCCTAGCTGCTTTGCTCGACGAGAAAGGATGGCCGGCCTCTGAGCCTCGGGCACATGCAGGTGACCGGCTCCAGAGCTCAGCCCTCAACAGAGTCACCTGGCACAGTAGGGGCCACAACGTAGGGGGCTGAATGGGACCAGTGCTGCTGATCTGTAGGGCTTCTCTGTGGGACAGGCACAGCCCCAAGCCAGGGTCTGAGGCTCGGAGAATAGAACAAGGGCTAGATTTCAGCCTCCACTCACCCCTTGGGGCAGGCACCATGATGCAGTGGCCAGCCTGCACAACTGAATGAGGCAGCCCCAGATTTAACCATCTAGTGCAGAGAGGGCAAAAAGAGTCTAGCTCTGCTGCTGCCTCCTACTGGAAGTGCTATCTAGATGCTGGGTTAAGAAGGATTCTGAGGCCCCGTCTGGCTCAGTGGGAAAGAGTACCCACTGATTACGATAATTGTCAATGGCATGAAAGGGGGAGGTGCTTCTTATCTGCCACTCCTGCTCTAGTCTAACCCTTTCACACAGATGAGGACGTGGGGGCCCAGACGGGTTAGTAATTGGCCCAGAGTCACCCAGTGAGTTGGTGCCAGAGCCGGAAGTAGAGCTCAGCATCTCGACTCCCAGGACGTTCTCCTGTAGTCACACCAGAAGCTGTCCATGGGCATGAGAGGAGTCCGGCTGGCCCAGTGGAAGAGACTCTTACCCTGCCCCCAGCCCATCTTACATCAGGAGGAGGCGGGCTCCAGCCTCGCCCTTGGCTTCCGAGTGGCTGGGGTCCTCCCTGGCAGACAGCCCCCAGATGCCCAGGTTGAGGCCCAACAGGTTACAGACCACCACAAACAGGACTCCGGAGCACAACACATAGCCCCAAATCCACCTGCCACAGAGAGGATGGGGTGTCACTGAGAAGGGAGGCACCAGGATGGGGTGGCATAGGATCTAGTGGCTGGGGGGATGCCCACAGCCCCTGTGGGGTCCCCAGGCTCACGTCCCAAGGGCCCATAGCCAAGGTGGAGACAGAAGCCCAAGGAGTAAGGAGTCTTGGCTGAAATGGGGGCAGATGCTCAGTATAGCCTGGGGTTGGTTGATGAGGGCTGGAAATCGGGCCCAGTGTGGCTGTGACGCTAGGCTGCCTGTCCCACCCCGAAGCCCATGGGTTCCTGGGCACCTGTGTTTCTCGTATCTCTGCACTTCCTGCAGGTAGGGGCGGCTTCTCTGTTCCACCTCCTCCAATGCCTGGCTCCAGCGAGCAGCTGCCTCCCACCCTGGGAACTCTTCGGCCAGTGTCTTCAGCCCTTCAGGCTTCTGGGCCACCACCTTCTTCAGCTCTGCCCCAAGCAGCAGAGACTTATGGGAGGGGGAAGGCACCCAGGAGCCCAGGGAGGAGACGGATGGGCCGGAAGAACATCTGAGACCCCCAGAGAGGGCCCACTCTCTGCCCAGGCCCAGATGGAGGACAGCCTTATCCCTCCACCCCTGCCCCCCTCACCCCACCCCACCTCCTCTCCATAGGCCCCTCTGGTGGAAGCAGCAGGCCCCGGACAAGTCCTCACCTTTGACCACATCGGCCATCTGCAAGGCCGCCAGGAGCGGGAGGGCATTGAATGTGCTGTTCTCCTGCCGGGACAAAAGGTGGCTGTGCCTCCTGCTGTCCACCCACAGTCCCAGCTTGAGGGACCCCTGATAGCACCAGGCCCGGGGGAGGGAACCCCTTTCAGCACTCAGCTCAGGGAATCAGGAAACAGGCCCTTTGTTCTCTTGGTAGATGGCTTCTTCTCTGCTTCCTCAGCCCTGCCTGACTCAGCTCCCCAAAACACTGCTCCTGGGGGACCCCTCCTGTCTCTCCCCGCTATTGTCTTCTCCTTCACCCATCCTGCACATGATGCCAGGCCTCGCTCCCTGAAGTCCGGCTCCAACCTACCCCTCCTTCTCAGCTCCCCCAATCCCTTCCTCCCGGACCTTTAGCTCCAGCCACCCAGCACAGGTGACTCACCATTTCCCCAACTCTGGCATTTTCCAGGCCCCGGGTCACAGGTGCTGACTCATGCCGCACCCTCCCCCACAGCCTATCTGCACCGAGGCTGCACCTCCAGGGCTTTGCTCGCATCCTTGCTCCCTGGCCACCCCAGTCCCCACCATCTCAAGGAGCCCACCTCTTCCTTCTGGCTTCCGGGGCTGCCTCCCCCACCAGACTGCACACACTCAAGAATCCTCATCATGAGCCCCTAGCCCAGGGAGCCCTGTGGTAGGGAAGGCCCTGGTTTGACCCAAGTCTTAGATTCACCTGAGTTCCCACCCCAAAGGGGGAAAATGAGGCCCCCTCAATTGTGAGCTACTAGGTGATGGGGAAGTCGGGTAGAATGGACAGGCACTCACCCCCTGGACCATGCTGGAGAAGTTGGCCTCTGGGACGCCCTTCAGCCGATGCAGGACATCGTCCATGGGGGACACCTGAAATGGGGAGAAGGGGTGGTATGACAAAGTCCATGGAGAGGCCTAAGGGGGAACCCAGAGGGAGGATGAGAGGAACCCTCAATGTCCTCACATGCAAAACAGGGACCATCTCACTAGGGGGCAAGGAGAACTCAGGGAGCTAAAATACAGGAAGCCTGCGCACAGCACATGGCCCAGGAAAACTCTCTCGCCCCACTGCCGGGATGACCAAATCATGAACCCTTGCTGTGTGGGGAGGGAAGGAGCTGCCTGAGGAAGGGGATCCGGAGTCTGCCTCAGGAAACACCCAGGGATTCCCAGGGTAGCAGGCAGAGCAGCTCTCTTCCGTTCAGGAGGCCCTCACCTGGTGGAAGTCAGCTCCCAGCTGCAGGGCACGGGCTCGGTTCTGGGCCTCGGTGCAGCCCTGGCAGCTGGGCTCCTCCAGCAGGCCGAGGAGGCGCTTGCGGCATTCCTGGACGGAGGGCTCCAGGCCCTGCTGTCCCTTCCACAGCTCCACCAACGTGCTGTTCAGGGCTTGGAGGTGATCCACAGAGACCTGCAGGGCTGAGGGACCCCCTTCTGGACCCCACGACCTCAGAAGGCCTTGTGGGAGATAGAACCCCTTCCCCTTTCCCCATCCCCAGGAAGGTGGGTCAGGAACCTCTGTGGTTAGAAGGGAGACGGCCCTAAGGGCACGGGAAGCCAGGCTAAGGATCCTAGATAAAGCCATGAGGAAGTCACGGGAGGGGCCTGCTGCGGAGGCAAATGGGATCCTGGCCTGGGTGAAGGTGGGGCCTGCCCTCAAGCGATGCCACCCCCACCCCCGCCTCTGGTCCCACTCACCCTGGCCCAGGCTGCTCACTGAGGCCAGCATTTCATACACAGTGCTCTTGAGCTGGGTGTGGATAGTGCTCCCAATGTTCATGCCGACCCCTGGAGAGCACAGCATGGTCTGCAGGCCTGGCCCCCAGGAGCCTAGGAACCCTCTTCACCCATCAGTCCAGCCTCCCCAGGCCCCACACTGGGCTCTGCAGAGTCGCTGGCTTCTAGGTCCTGCACAGCGATGACTGTACTCCCTAACTGGGCCCCATCCCTGCCTCTTCGAGGGTGTGGCCAGGTGGAGCCCAGGATGAGGAGATGAGAGGGCACCCCCAAGACAAGCCACAGCAGGGGGATCCACGGGCTGGCCCATCTGTCAGCCGGCTGTATCCCTCACCATCCAGTTCCTCCAAGACTTGCTTCTGGGGAAGGGAGAACTGCTGTGCCACAGCCTGCAGCTCCTAGGCAAACACAGGGTCATGAGACCACTCTCCCCTTGTCACCTGACATCCCCCCCACTCTCGTCCCTTCCCCAGCTCTCTCCAGGGATGCACCACACAGCAGTGTGGTCATCCTGAAGATGCCCAGGGTGCGTTCATGTATTACAGCCACTCTCCAGCAGGGGGCAGTCAGGGGGCTCATTGAATGGGGAGTCCTTTCTAATCCGCAGGTCCCCGCTCTATTCTGTCTTGCCTGGGGCTGGTGCTCATGCGGGCTTGCCGGGGCGAGGGGTCACTCAGTACTTACCCGAGGGACATCGGAGACCAGGCCCCGGAGGCTGAGCAGAATCTCAGGCACAGCCTCCACACTTGGGCCCATCTGCTCATGCATGTGCTGGTTGGTGACAAAGGCACAGACCACACCAGTCCTGCAGGGATGGGGGAGGACACAGGGGCTTGCTGGATGCCCGCAGGCACCCTGGGCCTCAGCCCACACCTCCCGCCTGGCCCGAGCGCCTCTCACAGTAGCACGAGGGTGGTCAGCAGCAGGAAGGCCATGAGGGTGCCTCGCTCGCAGGCCGTGGCCTTGTGCTCCGTCTTCACTCGGCCCCCACAGCGCCGGCGGCAGCAGCAGAAACACAGGCCAGCAATGGGCACCGCCAGCAGGTAGAGGCCGGCGATCACCGCACACACCACATAGCCCACCTCATACCGCACCACCTGGGCCAGGCGGCAGGCATGAGGGGCTGTCCTGACCCCTTTTGCCCAATGCCACAGAACATCCCCAGAAGGGGAGGGGATGAACACACAGTGGGTACTTTGCACACATCTCCTAGAACCCATGCAAGGTGCACAGTGTCCTTGTGATTTACCAGCTCTAAACCAGGAAACCAAAATCTGTGTTTGTTCCCTGAAAAACCCAGGGCCCGTTAAGTGCAGAGAGCTGTGGTTTGAAATTAGGTCTGCCAAGTGCAGTGCTAAAAGAAGGGGGAAGAGATGCCTGGGATCCCACCCTGGGGGACACCCAGCAACATGGGCTGAGCTGAGGAAACCCCTCATGCTCACCCCTGAACTTCCCCCCCCCCCGCCCCGCCCCCAGGGCTCACCTCATCCACCTTCACCGAGGCTGGCTCATTCAGCAAGGTCTTTACCAACTCTAAGGAAAGAGTCAAGCTGGGGAGGGGGTTTTTGAGGACAGCCCCTGCCCACCCTTGTGCCCACGCCCACTGCCAGGGAGAGTTGGGGGTCTCTGGAAGGGCTCCTCCCACCACCATGACACTCTAGGAGAAGCCCTGGGCCATCCCGCCCAGGCCTCAGTGCTGCCAGGGGAGGGAGTGGCTGAGGGGAGGCATGGTGGACACCTCCTCCGGGACCCCACAGCTAAGCCCTGCAGTGGAGAAGCTGCCAGTCTGGTGAAAAGCAGAGGGCCTAGTGGTCCTTTCCCTCAAGAGGCAGGGGACAGGCTGGGAGGGACAGGGCTGTAACCACTCCTGGCCCTCCCACCCCTCAGCACCACCAGACCCAGGGAAAATCTCAGCCAGGTCTGTGAGAACTTCTAATGCAAGTTTTTCCACTTGAAGGCAGACAAACTGACGCTCAGAGAGGGAAAAGGGCTTGCCCAAGGTCACGCAGGAAGGTCTCCATGGGATGCCCCTGGGCCCCGGGGTCTTCTGGGAAGGACGCCGGGGGTTGGGGAAGGCCAGGGACCCTGCGCTCCAGGTGCCTGCTGACAGGGCAGGCAGCCCCGCCGTGGGGTGGGGAGCCCGCCGTGGAGTGGGGACCACTAGCTGGGAGGCCCACCCGAGGGAGGGGCGCACTCACCGGCGGGGAAAGGGTTGAGCTGCACCACGGACAGGAAGCGGCGCACCGTGCCGTACAGGGGGTTCAGGGCCCCCGGCGGGCGGACGCGAGGGGCCAGCCAGTGGACCCTGGCCGCCGGGGCGAACGCCAGGCGCTGTGCGCTGCTGAGGGACCCGCATTCCGCGGCCCCCGCCCCCAGCGGGCTCAGCCCCAGCCCCAGCCCCAGCCCCAGCCCCAGCCCCAGCCCCAGCAGGGTCGCCAGGAGGCCGGGCGCGCGCGTCATGGGGTCGTCCGGGGGGCTGCGGGGCAGGCAGGACAGGGCTCAGGCGGCCGGGCGTGCGGACAGAGCGCGGGGAAGGCCGTGCATCCTTCACCAGCCTGCGTCCCCGCGGCTCTCAAAACCGGCCCGACAGGTTTGGGCTCCTGAGCTACCTGGGCGCCAGCCCGCTGCGCTGGAAGGGCAGGGGCGGAGGCCTGGGGTAGGGGGGCAGGGCCTGGCCTGGACCCGCCTTCCGCGGCCTGGGGTGGGAGCCCGGGCTCCCTCTCCCCTCCGCAGATCCTCCTGGCAGGGGCGCCTCCGAGCTGGGTAGGGAAGACACCTCAGTAGCTCTGGATTGCTTAGAGTGGCCCAGGTGCAAATATTATATTCCATACCCAGACCCAACAGCCCAATCTGGGGCTGGGAAAACAGCCACCCAGTGCAGCCCTGGCCCAAGGGGTGGCAGGCAGCCCAGACCCAGGAACCGGGCTCCTCCCCCAGCTTCCTCTGGGGCCGGCTCTGTCCCTCGGGTCATGCCTGCACCTGTCGGGATCCAATCTGGAGCAGAGAGGCCACCAGGCTTCACCCAAGGGGGCTCTCAGAGGAGCCACTGGGACAGGTACAACCCTCCGGAGGGTGAATCCCGGCAAAGGTGTGCGTTCTGGCCCAGCAGTGCCCCATCCCGTCATCAACTGAAGGAACTCATCAAGGATAGGACGGGAGATCTGTCTCCACAGGTCTCTGCTTTGTCAGTGGCTGTTTGCCCGACACCCAGAGGGTGCCCCGGGCTGAGCGGGTTGTGAGGAAGTATTGCTAAATGGTTGGGGGATGTTTCTGGCAGCATTATTCCTGATACGGAAACTATCCCAATGGCTGCCACCACCACTAAGGAAATGGTGAAATGAGCATCCCGCCAGATACCCAGGGCAGTCTGTAGAGAAAATGATGTGGCAATTGCTCTCTTGACTTGAAAGATACTCAATACTTTAAGGGCAAACAGCTGCTTATGGCACAGCACGTGGACTGGAGGCATAAAATACTGACCGTCTTGGGTAGAATCATGGCCTTTTTATATTCTAACCTGCTCCTCTCTACTTGCTAATCTCTGTGCAATAAAATGTGTTACTTGTGTTCACAGAAGGATCAGAAGTTTGTCGGTTTCCACAGCAGCCACATTTTCCACAGGGATCCCTGGAGGGAGTGACCCCTAGGTCTGTGACCCTTAGGCTCTGCCCGCTTGGCAGGGGTGGGGGAGGGGCATGGAGATTCCCAGCTGCTCCTGGGGGGTGGGGTGAGCCCTAAAGAAGTAACTTAAA
The DNA here is from genome assembly GCF_010015895.1 of Lontra canadensis. Taxonomy (NCBI): domain Eukaryota; kingdom Metazoa; phylum Chordata; class Mammalia; order Carnivora; family Mustelidae; genus Lontra; species Lontra canadensis. The sequence goes on from NW_022631138.1 coordinate 628,602, forward strand.
TTTGAGTCAGGGCTGAGCCTGCAGCCCGATCCCTCCTATGGCTGCCCCCACTGTATCCTCTGTGCCGGGACAGGAGTACAGTCAGAGAAGGAATAGTCCAGTTAATAACGGGGTGCAGACAGGAAACAGAACCTCATCAAAGGGTGACTCAGAGATGAGGATCGGGGCTGCAATGGAGGGGCCGGGGGTGCTGGCTCCTGGGGTCCAGGGAGGGTCCAGGACCAGCACTGCCCTGGGAGGCCCAACTCCAGTCAGTGGAGGGGGGCTCCTGACCACTCTGCCCTGAGACTGTGCGGGACAGCTAAAGGCGGGCTGTGTCCCCCCACCCCCATCCTGTTCACCTGAGCCCAGCACCTGCGCTGGGGAACCATGGGCCCCTGGAGCCTGCCAAGGGGAAGGGCTGGTCTGCTCTCTCCTCTCCTCCTCCCCACAACGTGAGCACTGCCTCCAGAAATCGGCCTTTCCTAGCTGGCTATAATCCCTGTGGGGCAGTGAAGTCCGCCGTTTAGGGGTTTTTTGGTATTCCCCGACTCAGAGAAGTGGTGGGGGAGCGAAGGCCTCAGTTTCCCAGGAGATGGGAAGTGCTTAGGTCTGTGGGAAACGTCCAGCTCTGCCCCCACCCTGTGCAGCCTCCCACCCTTTGTCTCTTCCCAACTATTGTCATTAAGCCGTGAGTTGCTCCTGCTATTGTTTTCATAAGTGTCTATGATAAAAGCACTGTACTTTGAAGGTAAGATTTCCCCAAGAAGAAACAAAACATCCCAGCTCTTTTTTTAGCCTAAGGGGCAGGAGGGGTCGATAAAGATACTGAATTTGCCAGTTTGACAGGTGGACAAAGTGAGGCTCTGAAGAAGGGAATTTCCTGAGTCAGTGAAGAGGCCAGGAATCTTCTCCTGAGCAGGATCCTGATGGAACAATCTATCATCAGACTGGCTGGTCAGCCTCAGGCTTGTCCCCTTACCCCAGCCCCACCTGGCCAGCCCGGGCACCAGGCCGGGGCCATGAACCTGCTGCTGTAATTGAATTTCTTTGGGCTGGGATTGAGGAGAACAGAACAACGGGCTGTGTTGGGTCTGGGTGGGCTAGGCCCCTTTGGCATCAGGGATGCCCCTGCCTCAGCCTCCAAGGACATGGGGCTGCTGGGCTTCTAGAAGGATGGAAAGGGGTTCAAGCATGGTCCTGTCCCACTCCCTCCTTTTAGTCACACCTTTCTGGCACACCTGCCTGTCCCTTCTTACTGCAACCCCCTGGTACTCTCTGCCCTATGTGGAAATTCTTTGGTTGATCTGGAAGCAGCTGTCTCTTGTTACCTTGGGTATACTTCCTGGGGCCACTTTCTCATTCCCGACTCACAGTTTTCAGAAGTTTGATGGTCCCCAAACCCCACAGTCCTGAGGTCAGTGTGGGGAGTGTGGAGGAGGAGACCAGGGTAAGGAGAGGGGCTCTGCCCTTCAGGAAACAGGTCGGAAGGACACCAGGTGTGGCCTGCCAGCTGCCTTAGGCGCCACCTGCTGGAAATAGAGGGAAGGGCATGTCTCAACATTCTCAAGGAAACAGCTGGTATGCCCTGTTCTTTCTGGCCTCAGGTGTCCATGCTATGTCCCAGGAATGGGTTATAAACCAACCCAAGGGGACAGACGATTGAAGATGGAGTACAACATTTGCTTAGTCAACATGATTTTGATGACAAGAATCAGAGACACTGTTAAGTTGCTAAAGGATCTGAAAAGTGAGAATTTATTATAGAGAAACAAGACATTTGAGGACTCCACGCCTGAAAGATGGGGCTGGGCATTACGAGAGCTCAGAGCCTGGAACAGGAAGCCCATCGAGTGCCCGCTGCTCTGTCTCAGACGGTCTGTCAGGGCTGAGGCTTCTCCCTACTGTGCGCTGTCCAGGACCCTCTGCAGACCTTGTCTACATCCAACAGGACAAAGAGGGATGTCCTGCCAATCTGAGTCTACCTGTTCTCCCAGGTCTACTGTCCCCAGAGCCCACAGCACTGTGAGCCACATTTTGAATCGTGGCACAAAGAGACTCATGGCGCCAGCGTGAGGCAGTATCCCCCAGGCCACCCTGGTCAAGCCCACAGGGACAGACTTACATGGTATGGTGACAGGCTGGTGGCTGTGTGAGGACTTCTGAGCGGGAGGCAATATCCAGAAGATGGCAGCCATAGTCTTGGGAGCAGAACCTCATTCCAAGAAACCACCAAACAGGTATGCCTCCTAGTGTGTATCATTCTGAAAAGCTTTTGGTAAGAATTCCACAAGAATGGAAGGAGGTGTAACTTCATGGAAATATTCTGGAGAATTTCCACCACCACGTACCCCACCATAAAACCACCCCTGACTCTTCGTCCCTTGTTCTTGAATCCAGCCACTCAACTGTATCCTTCCAAGGCTACCTCCTGAGCATTTCTCCAGAATAGACCATTGAAAATGCAGACAGGGCCATGTGACTCTTCAGCTTCAAACCCTCCAGAGACTCCTCCAGTCTCAGGATGAGAGTGAATTCCTTAATTTGTCTTCCCAAGCACCACCAGAGCCCTCAACTCGCCTGGCAGTTCCCACAGGGTTCTGCTCTCATCTTGTACCCACTCCATCCTGCCCCTGTCCACATGGTCCCCTGCTGTACCCCACCCTTTGCTTTCACCCCATTTCTGTTCATCCTTCAAGACTTGGCTCAATGGGCATCCTCTCTGGGAAGCTCCCAGATCCCTCCCCCAGGCTCAGGTGGCAGTCCCTTGAGGCTGGTCCATATTTCTTGGTCATGAGTCCTCCTCACATAGAGTATTTTATTCACCCTCCCATCTCTCCAGCCCCAAGCACAGAACCTGGCACATAAAGCATTCTCCATAAAAATTTCCCTAGACTAGAAAGCAGATTTCAAAACATTTAAAGAAAAAACATTCTCTCTCAGCCAGAGTCTTTGAGGGAATGTGCTTCAAGAATAGATGCTAGATGGGGCATCTGGCCAGCTCAGCTGGTAGAGCGTGTGACTCTTGATCTCAGGGTCGTCAGTTCGAGCCCCACTTTGGGCATGGAGCTGACACAAAATAAAAATTAAAAAAGAAAGGAAGGAAGGAAGGGAGGGAGGGAGGGAGGGAGGGAGGGAGAGATGGGAGAGTTCCCCAAGCTGAAATTCTGTGCATGAGGTGGTGAGTGAAGCAGGCAAAGAGGGGTGGGGTGGTATGGGAAAGGGAGGAGGCTGTTTGGTGAGTGGCATGTCCCTGGGAACTTCTTCATGAGCTTTGCCAAGCATTAAGGATGGGGTACAGCCCAAAGAGAGGCCACAGGAAGCATGTGGGGGCTTCAGCAAAGTGCTCTAACATCTCTATGGTAACTGCCGCAGGCCAGGGGTAGCTTCCAACATAGCTGCTTGGGCTCAGCCCAGGGGCAGCAGGTATGCTGGGACAGGCAACCTTGTCGGGAGTAGTCATAGTCAGGAAGACAGGGGCCCAGGCACATGAACATGGCTGCGCTCTGGTCTGCTAAAGGAAGCAACCCAATAGTGGATAGATCATCCAGAAGGATTTGCTGTAGGAAGGATTCGGGTCAGTTGAAGGTTTCAGTCTTTCCAGGCCAGGCCCCCTGAGTAGGCTGTACACTCATGGCCAGGTCCATCCCCTTGAGACCAGAGGGTCATCCTGTTCCCCCAACTTCTTTGTCTCTGTGTCAGTTAGGAGGACAGCATCTTCTGGCTTGAGCCAGACCTCCTCAAGGCTCCCTGGCATCCTCTTCCTCATTACCCACAGCCTCCTGGGCTACCCCTGCTCTCCAAGGTCAAAGCCTAGGCCACATGTGACAAGGACATCTGTTCCCTCCTCTACATGGGGACACTCATAGTCATGGCCCTTTGAGAAGACAGAGTCTGGTTTGCAGAACTTTGGGGCAAAGTGGGGCCTCGTATGGTCCAGGAGCATCAGAGGAGCAGGCCATGCCCCCTGTAGAGCCCGACTTAGAAAGCAACAGACACATGTTGGGGATGAGCTGCTGGCGCTATTATAAGATCTTCTGTGGCTCCGGCTCTTCCCGTCACCACATTCGCTGTGAGGGGAGGTTACTGATGTTCCCTCTTTGGAGGAGCCATGTGTCCATTTCCTCCTCCTGGGTGCTTATGACAGCACCATCGGCCCGACTCTCAGGAGCTCTGTCTGGGCCCTGAGTCTCCTCATGGGCACGTCCTGCGCCAAGGCCTAGGAGCTCGATGGCAAAGGCCTGAAGTAGAGAGAGTTACACTACAGCTTGGAAAAAGTGGCTCTACCCATAGACCCCTTAAGATAGCTCTGGAAGGACACAAGACAGGGCAGCAGAGGGTCCTCACGACTGCGAGTCTGGAAGAGGGGAACTAGGCCGGAAAGACAAGCCCACCCACCCACAACCGGGAGACTGAGGTGCGTGGGATCACAGAGGGTCAATACACAAAGTCAAGTCTCCGGGAGGGGTTTCAGGTGGTGTGTTGGCTGCTCTCAGTCACAACTTGTTCCTCTTGCTCAACGTCGACTATGCAAAACCAGGAGGCAAGGTGCACGATCCCAATGATGGAATGAGGATTCGAAAGAATCTTGAGCCACTGGAATGGTGACTTTAAGCTTGCAGCATGAAATGGAAGCAGGAGAAATGTTATGTCCAATTCACAAACAGATTCCTAGATTCATAACAGTTTGTGGAGACAAAAAGACCATCAGAGAGCAGCTGACCACAAGTTAGCAGGAGTCAATAATGAGGCCAGATGCCTAAGCTACCTTTGTAATGCTAGGCAGCCTGAGAGGTCAGAGATACCCCTGCAGAGGCCCAGTGATATTGTCCTAGGCTGCTTGGCCCTGCTGTGGAACTTGAAGGACAGCCACGACCTCCCTGGACAGCCACGACCAGGTGAGGCAGGGCCAGAACACCGAGCCCCGAGAACCTGCCTGAGTCCAGGACAGGACCACCAAGGGTCAAGAAGTGGGACAGGAACGGCAGGAAAAAGCCCCCATCATCTTCTGGTCTTTCATACTAAAAGCTGCCAAGGGACCTGGACTGCCTTTCTCCTCCCACCACTTCCCCCCACCCCTCCCCACATTCCCTGAACCTCCACAGACCTGGCCGCCAAGACTGGGTCACGGTCACTGAAGGACAAGATGAGCCCAGATCAGCCTTCTCGGGGCTCTGCTCCCAACAGAGGGTCTCTGTTTCCCTTTCTCTCATAGCTGGTAGAATGAGGGTGGGACTGAATGTGTCGGGGGTCCCCCTAGGTCAGGAGAGACATAGGAACACCTGACACTCAGGATGTCATAGGCACCCCTGCACCCCACAGCAGGCCCCTCAGTAATCCCCCAGTGGCATCTCCCCAGGAGGCAGGACACCAGACACAGGAAGGAACTGGACAGTTGCTTTTCTGGGCTTCTTTAGAAGGGAAGGTCTCTGCTCTCTGGATGACCTGTAATAAGGAAGCCACCTTACCCCCATCTCATTAGAGAAGGTTGAATCTCATGTCACATAGTGCATTTATCCAACACACAAATACTGCTATCAAAACACAGGTAGGCCAAAACATTAAATGTAGACATGCTCCCCTAGGCGGGACGTCCCCAGGGGTGAGTTACACACCATTCTCTGTCCCTAAGACACAGGGAAGCATCATAAAACTGTGGGAGGGGCTTCTGAAGGACATATCCTGACCCAAAGAAAAGTCAGCTTTCGAGGAATGGGGACCATGGCAAAACTACTCGTTCCCACAGGAGACCATCTCTTCTGTTAAACCTTCAGTCTGGAGAATAGGTCTTTCGGGGACTGTAAGGGAACTGTCGTTTGAGACAAAATTTGCTGCTCAGCCAGTATGGACAACAGGGCAAGAGCAGAGATGACGGCCTCCCACACCACTGGCAGTTGGGGGAGTCCTAATTCAGCTGCCCACACAACCACCCACAGATGCCCGGTCTGCTCCCCACTCAGTGTGACTCTCTAGGGCAGGTTTCTGGTATTGGCAGGTTTTTCGAGCTCTGATGGGCCAGGTGGACCGAGAGCCAATGCCATGGGTAGACCCGGCCCCCCTCCAGGAAAGCAGACATTATCCCAAAGGGGAGGGGCACCCCCACCTCACACACTCCTCAGGTTTCCTGCAGGGGCCTGGAATAGGGCGTCAGGATTCCCTTCCTGCCTGTGGCCATCCCCACCCCTTCCTTTCCTACCCACAATAGGCAGGTGCCTCTGTTCCAGGCTTTGGGGGACCAGACCAATACAGGTCTGGGGGCTGCTGTGCATGAGAAGGAGGTATAGAAAGAGAGCTGGGTCCCTCGGCTGTTCTCGGGGTATAAGGGACAGGAAGGAGTGGGTCACAGGGAGAGAGCGGGGTCCCAGAAAAGCCCCAGAGGCACCTTTTGGGAAGCCTTCGGTTAGTTGTGAGTAGCTGGGCTTGGGGGACTCACGCCTGTTTCCAGAATGTTTGAAGATGTTGAAAACTCCCTGACTGGGTCTGGGCAGCCTCTGGGGATCTGTGGGTCCCTAATGAGGCCACAACAAGCACTCAGGGACGGGCTAACGAGTTGGCAGGAAAACAGAGGAAGTCAATGACCAGAACAGTAAGGTTCCCACCTTGCTTCTGTTCTTCCAAGGCAGCAGTGAAGGAAGGACTTCGAAATCAAGAAGGTGATGGAGGCAGAGTTGTGCCACTGAAATGCAGAGGGAGTAGAGCCATGCCACCAAACAGAGAGGACATTGCAGCTGTGCCTTCGAAATGCACTGGCAAGGGGAGGAGGAATTCCAGGGAAGCAAGGAGAGAGCCGCAGTGATGTGCAAATATTGGGTAGAGGAGCGTTGCCTCCAGCGGCGTCCCAGGGTGGCTCAGTGCAGCGGCGAGAGGGAGACGGCTTCCGGGTGCACAGCACGTCAGAGCAGTGATATCTAAAACGGCTGACAATGGAACGGTGCCTTCGAAAGACTGAACGTCCGCAGCTGTGCCTTTTCATTGCAAATGACAGGGGAACATGGACTTCTAACCAGAGCAGATAGGGAGCAGTGCTATCTAGGTTCTCGTTTCCTTGTTGGCTGTCAGCTAGCTGGGGGCCGCCCTCGGCTCTTAGAAGTGGCTCTCAGCTCCCTGGAATGGGATCCTCCACCCTTCAGCCAGCAACTGTGCATCCAGTCCTTTTCACACTTGGAATCCCTCTGATGCCCCTCTGTGTTGCTTTCCTCTGGTCTCTTCCACCTCGACTCTCCGCTCTTTCGGGGCCTCTTCTGCTCCTTAGCCTGTGATTAGGGACTCACAGCGGGCCCACCTGGAGGTTCCTGGATTGACTCTCTATCTGAAAGCCAGATGATGAATAACCTTAATTACAAATGCAAAGTCCCATCACAGCAACTCCTAGAATACCGTCTGACTCACAGCCAAGGATTAAGAATCTTCAGGGGACATCCTGGGAATTCTGCCTGTAAGAGCTATCTTTTCAGTAGAACTTCCCACTGTCTTTAATTTGCTAGTTAATTTTTTTTTCTATGTCAGGTGTATCTGTTAGGATTAGGTTCAGCTGAGTAGGTCAGAAAATCCAACCTAACCGTGGGCGTTCTCTCATGAAATGAGACTGGAGGCTGGCCGTTCGGCGCTAACCTGGCAGATCCATGAAGCAACAATAACACAGTCTCCTTCTCTGTTTCTAACCTTGGGATCGCTTCATGGAACAGATGGCAGCTGGAGATCCAGCCATCACGTTCACATTCCAGGCTGGAGATGGCCAGGAAGGGTTGATAATCCTTCCGGCTGGGGCACCTTCCTCTAAGCAGCCTTCCCAGAAGTCACTCCCAGACCTTGAATGTACATTTCATTGCCCAGAGATTGATCATAAGGCCGCACCGAACTCCAGGGAGGCTGGGAAGCATGCTTTCTGGGGAAGCAGGGGGCAGGGGGCTCTGCTGCCTGAAATAAGGCCAGTGTTTTGTGGCTTAGAAAGAATGGGAGTGGGACATTGGATGGATCCAGCTGTCACTGCCCCCCTTGGCTATCCCAAGCGCATTTGACTACAGATTCCTTTTTTCTCAGAGCACAGGTCAGGAGGGACGGCTCTTTACCTTTAACCTGCAGGAAAATGTGTTACCTGTCACAGCCCCATACATGTGTGTTCTACTCTCCTAGCCCCAAAGGAGCGGAAGTATTCTAAGACCAAATTATAGAGGACTGAAGAAATTATCCACAGAGGGTCAGAGGATGAAACCGAAGAGACTGAAAACATCAAGGCTAGGATGGAGGGGGGCAACGAGGGTGCATCCCATTGCCCAGCGGGGAGACCCCGTAGGATAAATTCCTGCCATCTAGAAAGCAGAGTCCCCTCATTGGCCAGGCCAGGCCAGGCGTACACCAGGGTGAGGAAGCCACCAGGTTCAAATGCAGGCTGGTCCCTTCAGAAGGAAGCATGCCTGCACTGGGGGGCTATGGGCGTCAGCAGGAGGAGCAGGAGGGGAAGGCGAAGGGAAGAAGCTGGAACCAAGGGCCTAGACCAAATCGGCGACCAGGCAGGGAGTGCGGAGTCCGGGTACAGACTTACTTCGAAGTTAGCAGGAGGCAGTGAGGTGGCAAGCGGGCGGGTGCAGTTCAGCAAGGGGCGGCCTTGGGCTGGGCGCAGCAGGAATGAGAGTCACAGGGGAGACCCAGGTGAGTGCAGATACCGAGGCCCGAGGCAGGTGAATGCAAGCAAGTCTGGGCAGGCAAGCCTTCAAGGGCGGGAAGGAGGAACTCCAGAAGCTGAAGCAGCAGGATCCCAGCCTTCCAGGGTCCAGACTCCAGGACTCCACATTTCTCCAGACTGAAGTTCTGACAAGAAGGCTCAAATAGCTCTTGTTGTCCAGATGTCAGGCAGCCCAGAGCACCCTGGAAACTTGCAGAGGGTAGTGGTTTCTGCTCCGGGTCTGGCATAGCCGGAATCCCCTCTTCTGACTCTCTCTGGCAAAAAATGCTTGAGATCCCGCAGCAGCCCCGGGCCTGCCCGCAGCTCCACAGCAGCCGAAGGCAGTGGACTGCCGGTCCCCTGTGAACGTGGTGGCCCCCAGGCGAGCCCCCCGGTCATCACACTCCCCTACTTAAAATACATCAGGGCTATCCCTGCCCCCTAACGAAGTCCTGTCCCCAGCGTGGGCTGCCTGCGAGGGCAAAGGCAGTGTTTGATGTTCATCCCAGCCTGAGGAAGACTGTCTTCCTGGCATCCCTTGCAGTGGGGTTGGGAGAATCCTGCTGAACAGGCTGTCAGTGGAGGGAAAGTGGGATGCTCCCCAAGGTCCCCCCAGTAAAGCAGAGCAAAAGCCGGTGTGGGGTCCCAGGACTCTCTTCCCGGCGTGGGGCAGCTGAAGCTGCACAGCGGGGTGGGGACCTTACAGGATGGTGATGCCTCCCTCAGCCTGGATCCCTGGGTGTCAGCAGAGCTGCCAAACCCAGCACCCCTCCTCCTCCCCACCCCACATACACGCAAACCCCGGCCAGCACCGCACATGGACCTGAGGGAAAAATAACTCCTTGTTGGATTAGGCCCTGAGATCTGTAGTTACTCAGTTCCTGAAACCTAGCTTAAACCCTCCTATCTAAATACAGCCACCATGTGGACCAGGCCCCTTCCAGCATCTTCGCGTGGGGCCAACCCTCCCACAGCCACCTGTTCTCACCAGCGACATCTGCCACACCCCTCCATCCCCAAGCACAGCCACCGCGAAGGCCGCTCTGCCCCAACAGGCCAGTCTGTAGTGCTTCTATCTCTCTGCCACTGAACGTGCTATGTCTGGACCCCAGTGTCCTCCTGTGGCTCTCTGCAGGTAAGCCTCCCCCTGCGTCACCCAGGGGGGCCTTCCTGAGAGCCCTCAGGCCAGGCGGGGGTCAGAGGCCTGAGGAGCTGTCTCCACAGCCACACCTCTCCTCTGGGAGTGTAACTGTTTCTGTTCGCTTCTCGGCTAGACTTGGGTTTCTGAGAAGTAGGACTACATCCCTGGAAGAGTTCAGGGCAGGCTCTTTTTTGGGGGTACCAAAGACTCCGTCGACACCTTCCCCAGGGCACCTTCTTCCCATCTGATAAGCCAAGGTCAGAGCCATCTCCCCACCGAAGATCATGATCTGCTTCCCCATCCTGAGGCCTCTGGCCATTTCTGTGGCCACAGCTTTCTAGGTCTGGAAAGACTGGGAGACAAGCCAGTGTGTGGGCTCCCCATCCTGTCCAGGTGTCGGCTACAGCAGCCTGTTGGAACTGAGGAAATGTGTTTATTGAAAGGGAAAGGAAATATTAAAACCCTGTGTATATGGGGGTGTGTGTGTGTGTGTGTGTGTGTGTAAAGCTGAAACAAAGATTTATAATTTGGAGTCCTTATTAGAAACCCTGGACAAAGGAGTACTTCCGGAAACAGAAAGGATCTGAATGCGACTTGAAGTTGTCCTTGGGCAAAGTGCATCTTTCCAAAACAATTAGTCCAGCAGAGAACAGGACATCCCGCCTAATGAGGCAAACTGAAATTAGAGGTAAAAATAATTTCAGGTGAATTTTGCCAAGAATTCAAAAGACCATTCAATCTGCAAACCTTCCCGGAGAGCCCATGATGTAGCCACTACTGTGTTGGAACCACGGGTGAATAGAAGACTATTTCTCCGACTCTTTGCTTAAAAAGGAGCAAGCCTAAATCAGTAGGAGCTATTGAAAGGACCAGGGTACAAAGATGTGCTAAGCGATGACAAGAAAATAAAATCCTTTTTCTTGTTGTTTCTCCATAGACAAGGCTTCTAATGAGACCAGCCTCTCTTTTGAAGCAGACCTGTCGAAGTTTCTGGGCCAAATGTCAGCAAATCCATGGGATGTACCGAGACCCACAAGGCTAAGGGAAGAAGCTGGAAGCAAGGACCTAGACCAAACTGGGGACCAGGCAGGGAACACGGAGTCCAAATGCTCCCAGAGTGAAGTCATTCCGGAGTTTTGAAGAGAAGAAAAGCAAAATACCATCCTGGAAAATACCATCCTGGAAATGTCAGCCAAAACCTATCTCCTATGGTTTTACTCAGCCACTAGACCAGATGAGTCTGAATCCAGTTAACGCCCTGGCATCCCCTACCAGAGTCATGCCCAGCGCCATTTGCACTAGCCCTGGGACATCAGAGAACACCTTTTTATCCGTTTTTTTTTTTTTAAGATTTTATTCATTTATGTGACACACAGAGAGAGAAAGCACAAGCAGGCGGAGCAGCAGGCAGAGGGAGAGGGAGCAGCAGACTCCCTGCTGAGCAGGGAGCCTGCCGTGGGCCTTGATCCTAAGACCCTGAGATCATGACCAGAGCCGAAGGCAGACACCCAACCAACCGAGCCACCGAGGTGACCTAAGAATACCTTTTAATCTGTTTCTTCACTAGGAAATCGGTGTGTTAATAGTCCCTACTTCCCACAGAGGAAATGATATGATAAATATTCAGCACTTAGGATAGTTACTGCCACATGGCAAAGGCTCAACAAATGGTAATTACCGTTACCAACAAATGGTAATTACCAGTGGAACCTGGGGCTCATTCATACATTGAGAATCATGGTGGCAGGGCCCCACGAAGGAGGAAGCTTTGGAGGGAAATCATGCAGACTTTCCGGACTCCTCCAAGGGGACTACGTCACAAGTCAGCCAGTATGGGGCGGGGAGCTCCTCTTCACCCCCCTTTGAGCAGGCCTTAAGTATGTTCTCTCCAATACCTTCGGTGGGATCACATTTGCGCTCTAGACGCTAGTTTTTGGAAAAAGATAAAACTCGTTTTCAGCCGAGCCTGGTGAATTAAATAGGTAATCGAGATGAGTAATATCATCTGTTTAAAAGTGGATTATGATGATAACATAAGGAAATGGGTTCTCTTTAGTAGCTGGGGAGAGAGCGGGGGTGTCTCTAGCGATCAGACTCCTCTTAGGCACCTGGAGGATGGTGCAACACTGCCACCTGGTGAAGCCTAAGAGAACTGCAGGGCAGTTCTTTTTCTTCCTCTTTTTTCTTTTTTCTTTCTTTCTTTTTTTTTTTTTTTTTAAGATTTCATTTATTTATTTGAGAGAATGAGAGATACCATGAGAGGGGAGAAGATCAGACGGAGTAGACTCCCCATGGAGCTGGGAGCCTGATACGGGACTCCAGGATCATGACCTGAGCCGAAGGCAGTCGCTTAACCAACTGAGCCACCCAGGCACTCTGCAGGGCAGTTCTTAAAAGACCAATAAATCTCTCAAAGCAATGAGCAGAAGGCGGAGCTCCTGGACAGCTCTCACAACTCAGCCCAGCTTTCCTGCTCCCTCCTTTCACAGAGTGTTCCTCTGAAGTTTAATTAATGCGATCTGCTCAGCTAACTCTAAGTCTTTGCCAGGCAGTTAGTATTTCCTTCCATTCCTTTTTCTTTTTAAATCCAAGAGACATGAGTCACACATTTGAGACAATTTTATATGCGTTGCACACATATGTCTTAACCATACCATTTTAACAGACAGATAACACTTGTGTAATCTGTACCATAAGGAGCATTGTCGTCACCCTAGAACATATCCCTGTGTCCCTCCCCAGGCAGTGACTCTTCTAATTTCTGTCACTTGAGACCAGTTTTATCTTTTTTAGAGTTTCATGTAAACAGAATCATGTAGTGTGTACTGTAGTGTTCTGACTTCTTTCACTCCACGTGTGGTTTTTGAAATTCATCCGTGTATCAGGAGCTCATTTTGTTTATTGCGGAGGGATAGTCCATTGTGTGAATATGCCATAATTTGTCTTTCTGCTAAGCTGCTGAGGGACATCTGGGCTGTGTCCAAGAGTAGTACTATGTACTAGGAACATTCTGTGTGACTTTTTTCATAAACAAAGTTACCTCTTGGGCAGATATTCAAGAGTCAGGTTTCTGGGTCAATGGGTAGGTGTATGTTTACCTTTATAAGAAACTGCCAAATCGTTTTCCAATATGGTGGTAGAATTTTTGCCTTCCTGCCTGCAGTATTCCTTTTATTTCTAAAGTTTGGAGAAGTCCAATTCTACCTGAGTGGCAAAACAAGGAGAAGAAGCCTTCATATGAACTATTATGTCAGCATTAGGTGAGCCAGGGGCAGCTGGGAGGCTCGGTCCATCAAGCGTGCAACTCTTGATTTCAGCTCATGTCATGGCCTCGGGGCTGTGGGTTGGAGGCCCTTGTCTGGCTCAGCGCCCAGACTGCTTAGGATTCTCTGTCTCCCTGTTCTTCTGCCCCTCCCTCCCGTCACGTGTGTACAAGTGCTCTCTCTTTCTCTTAAAAAAAAAAAAAAGATGGGGTGTATACTCAAAGGATAGAGGGGCCAGCATGAAGGACTCCCACTTTCTCCATTTTGTTCTAACAAAATAATGGGAGATAAGACTCTCAATATAGATATCTAACAAAGGACTCGTGTCAAGAACATATCAAAAATTCCCACAAATGAATCAAAAAATTCTTTTAAATGGACAAAAGACTTGCCTAGCCATTTTAAAAAAGTAGATATCGGGGCACCTGGGTGGCTCAGTGTGTTAAGCCTTGGCCTTCAGCTCTGGTCATGATCTCAGGATCCTGGGATGGAGCCCCCGCATTGGGCTCTCTGCTCAGCAGGGAGCCTGCTTCCCCCTCTCTCTCTGCCTGCCTCTCTGCCTACTTGTGATCTCTCTGTCAAATAAATAAATAAAATCTTTTTAAAAAATTAGATATCTAAATGTCCTTTTAGCATTCAAAAGAGTGATCAATATCATTAGTTATTAGAAAAATGAAAATTAAAACCACTGTGAGAGATTACTAACCAGGCAGTTAAAATCTAAAGTTACAAAGTGTTGAAAAACTGGAACTCTCATACTTTGCTGATAGGGGTATTGTTAATTGCTAAAATCCTTTGGAAACCGTTTGACATTATCTTCTAAAATTAAACATTTCCAGGTTGCATGACCCAGGAATTCTACTCCTAAACATATATATCCAAGAGAAAAACATATGTCTACCAGGAATGTGTGTAACAGTTATACTCGTAATAGCCCCAAACTGGAAACAACTCAAATATCCACCAACAGTAGGATGGATAAACAAACGGCCACATAGTCATACAACGGAATACTACACCATCAGTGAAAAAGAACAAAACACATGCAAGATGGTTGAATTACACAAAATGTGGAGTGAGGAAGCCAGATACCAAAAAAGTACATACTATATGATTTTTAAAAAAGATTTATGTATTTATTTCAGTGAGAGAGAGAGCAAGAGCGAGCATACGCAAAGGCGGGAAAGGGCAGAGGAAGAGGGAGAGGGACACTCAAGCAGACTCCACGCTGAGCACGAGACCCAACATGGGGCTTGATCTCATGACCTTGAGATCAGACCTGAGCCAAAACCAAGAGTCAGACACTTAACCAACTGAACCACCAAGGTGGCCTAATACTATATGATTTTTTAATGGTGATCAAAAATAGATAAAACTAGTCCAGGATAGTAGAACCCAAAACAGTAATTACTTTGGGGGACAGGAAGGTGAGAGGCTGGGAAGATGAGGTGGGGTGGGGTAGATTGACTGGAAAGAGGCAAGGGGGAGCCTTCAGGAATAATGGAAATGTTCTGTATCCTGACCTAAAATTTGTTGGTGATTACGTGGGTTGATGCTTATGTAAAAGTTCATCAAGCTGTATACTGAAGATTTATACACGTTAGGAATGTTTACCCTCAATTAAAATAAAATTTGAAAAAGAAATTAATGAACCCACAGTGATATTACAAAAACAGTGTGGGACGTGGTGATGGAAAGCTGTTCTTTTTGTAAGGATGCCAACTACTCAATGTAGAAGGAATGATAGAGTTAGAAAAATACGATTCTCTAAGCACTAATCATTGATTCAGGGAGGGATCGTCAGTGAGTCCAAAAACACTGGGGGAAGGTTGTTGCTGGGAAACAAAGTATCCATAGGGACTTACTTATTAAGTCCCAAAGGAGAGATTATTAATTACAATGAAGGAATTTGGACCACACCTAAAAATGTAATCAAATATAGCATTAAGAATAACAGGAGGAACAGGCATCTTGAGTCTTGTGACTTGAGGATACACAACATCTACGTAGATTTCTTGCCAAAAATGCTTAATCTGAATCTAATCGTGAGAAAGTAATCCAAAAATACGGACTGCGGGACATTTCACAAAGCAACTGGCCCGGACTTCTCGAAATGTTAATGGCATGAAAGACTAGAGAGGTCGAAAGACCATTCTAGACTGAAGAAGACTAAAGAGGCAGGACAAACATTGTAATGTGCTGTCATTGATTGGAAACTGGGCAGTGGGGCTGTAAATGACATTTTGGGATAAGTAACTGGCTCTCTGTTAGATAATATTATTGAATAAACATTACACTTCTTGAGTTGAATGATGGCTTTGTGCTTCTGTTTGGGAGAATGTACTTGCTCATACAAAATGCAAACTGACACATATTCTTACAAAACATATGAAGTCAGGACGAAATGCCACAGTGTAGGCAATTTAGTTTCAAATAGTTCAGAGAGGAAAAACATACACAG
The DNA here is from genome assembly GCF_010015895.1 of Lontra canadensis. Lineage (NCBI taxonomy): Eukaryota > Metazoa > Chordata > Mammalia > Carnivora > Mustelidae > Lontra > Lontra canadensis. The sequence continues at coordinate 644,108 of NW_022631138.1, forward strand.
ACAAAGCAAATGTGGTAGAAGGAAAAGAAAAAGGAGGAGAAGAAAGGGAGGAAAGGAGGGAGGATCTTCAGCTTCCTTCCTGCTGTTGTTTCATTGTAAAATTCATTAGGTTAATAAAATCCTGCCATTTCTTTTCTTTTCACATTTATTTATTTATTTATTTATTTATTTATTTATTTAATTTGAGAGAGAGTGAGAGGTGCAGAAAGAGAGGGAGAGAATCCTCAGGCCGACTCTGGGCTGAGTGTGGGGTCCGATCTCACCACCCTGAGATCAGGACCTGAACTGAAACCAAGAGTTGGACGCTTGACTGAGACACCAAGCACCCCTAAAATACAGCCATTTTTAAGGACAAAAGACCAGAAATTTTCTGCCTTGCATGCTAATCCTAACCACCTGGAATTTGGGGATTCAAGACCCACTGGAGGCTGGGAAGCAAGGACTTGGCCCAGAGCCTGGTGGTGAGTTAGATCTAGGACACCACATGTGACTGAGACACTTTGTGTAAAGGAGGCAGAAAATAAATCCAACCACCAAAAAGGGGAGTTCACAGGGACATTTACATGAGCAACCCCCAAACTTGGTAATGGAAGTTGGGGTTGGGTGATCTTCCTCTCGGAAATCATAATCACAGACCTATACCAGGAGGGCTTGGCATTTGAGCTAATATTTTCTTCATGGTCCAGGAAATCTCAGTCGACAAAATGGATTTATTCAATTCTCTGGAGAAACACCCCACCAGACATTTTTCAGTATTCCCACAGAGGAAGGTCAATAACATTTAAGCTTATAACTCATAACTCGTGATTATGAAACCACAAGACACCAAGCCAGATTAGAGTAGAAACCAGGCCAGATTAAAGTAGAACAGTATCTTTAAAGTTCTGAGAGAAAAATAAGAGCCAGTCTAGGATTCTTTACCTGGTGAAAATAGACATCAAAAATAAAGACATCAGGGGCACCTGGGTGGCTCAGAGGGGTTAAAGCCTCTGCCTTCAGCTCGGGTCATGATCCCAGGGTCCTGGGATCGAGCCCCGCATGAGGCTCTCTGCCTCTCTCTCTACCTACCTCTCTGCCTATTTGTGATCTCTGTCAAATAAATAAGTAAAATCTTAAAAAAAATAAATAAAAAATAGAGACATCAGTCAACAAACACTGACATTTTACTATCAGCAGATTCTCACCAGAGTAACTTCTTAAAGATCTCATTCAGAAAGAAAGGATAGGTCTCCAGAAGGAAGTTCTTCTGCAAAGCAAGAAGGGACAGTCGTGTGGGTGAATCGCAACGATGACAATGTTAGTGCTTACACTATTTAAGATGGTGGGAGGAGGAGCAGCGGTCTATCTGTTGGAAACACTGACCCAGTTCTTCTCCCCTCCCTGAGTCCACACCCTCTGTGCTGTGATTGTATAGCTCCTTTAGTACTGAGGTGGAGTCTCTTTCCCACCTCGTGAATCCAGTCTGGCCTTGTGACTTGCGTTGGCCAATGGAATGTGATGAAAGTTTGGGTGTGCTAGATTAGAGCTGAGGCTTCAAATGGCCTTGGATGCTTTTTTCTATTCTCTTGGGCCACTGCCGCCAGGGAAGCATGTCTGAGCTAGCCCACTGGAATAGCAGAGAGGAGAACAGAGCCATTCCATCCAAGGCCGTCCTCTGCCAGCCTACCTCAGGCGACCCACCCCGACAAGAGACACAGGACCCATTCCAGCTGAGATCACATCAGCAGCACCATCCAGCTGACCTGTAGGTTCATGAGGAATCATACATAGCTGTTGTTTAAAACCACTCAGTTTTAGGGGTGCCTCAGACGATTAAGTGTCTGACTTGGGCTCAGGTCGTGATGTCAAGGTCCTGGGGTCCTGAGCCCCACATGGAGGGTGTCTTCTTCTCCCTCTCCCTCTGCCCCTCCCCCCTCACTTGCATGCCCTCTCTCTCTCTCAAATAAATAAAATTTTAAAAAGAACAACAGGATCGAGCCCCGCATGGGACTCTCTGCTCAGCGGGGAGCCTGCTTCCTCCTCTCTCTCTGCCTGCCTCTCTGCCTACTTGTGATCTCTGTCTGTCAAATAAATAAAATCTTAAAAAAAAAAAATTAAAAAAAAATAAAAAAAAATAAAAAGAACAACAACACTAAATTTTTAGCCTGGTTTGCTACACAGCAATAACTGATACAGTAGTGAAGTTAAAACGTTCTAAGGTCCTTAATGTTTTTGTAGGAACAATGATATTAATTTTAGAGTTTCAGTTAAACATGCTTTAATATAATTTAGCTTGTTAAAAATGTTAACAATAACCATTAAATAGAAACAGAGTATATACATCTCAAACCTATAAAGTAAAAAATAAAACCTAATCAATCTGAAAGAAAACAAAAAAGAAGAGGGGAAAGGCAAATAGAAGAACAAGACTAGGGGCGCCCGGTGGCTCAGTGGGTTAAGCCTCTGCCTCTGCCTTCGGGTCACGTCATGATCCCAGGGTCCTGGGATCGAGCCCCGCATTGGGCTCTCTGCTCAGTGGGGAACCCACTTCCCCCCCTCTCTCTGCCTCCATCTCTGCCTATCTGTGATCTCTGTCGGTCAAATAAATAAAATATTTAAAAAAAAGAAGAAGAACAACAAGACTAACTGGTAAAAACACATTAGTGTGATGGTTAATTTTATGTATCAGTTTGACCGGCAGGGATGCCCAAATATCTGGTTAAACATTATTTCTGGGTGTGTCCGTGAAGGTGTTCCCAGAAAAGATTAGCATTTGAATTGGGGGCTGAGAAAATCAGAGTGCCTCCCCAGTGTGAGTGGGCAATGTCCAATATGTTATGGGCTTAAACAGAACAAAAAGGCCAGGGTTGAATTAGCTCTCCCTGCCTGACTGTTGAGCTGAGATGTTGGGTCTTCCGCCCTCAGTGCTTTTGGTTCTCTGGCTTTGGACTTGGGTTGGAATGACACTTCCAGCTTTCCTGGGTCCCCAGCTTGTAGACAACAGGTCACGTAAGTGCATGAGTCAATTTCTTATAATATATATCACTACTTATCCAATAGAATATATATATGTATATATAATAAGTAGTGATAAGTAGTGATATATATAAATATATATGCATATATAAATATAAAATATTATTATATATATAATATATATAAAATATTATTGGTTGTGTGTTTCTGGAAAACCCTAACAAACTCTTCCAGAAGTGGGAAAAATCATTAAGCTGGATAATCCCAAGAATGCAAGTATTCTTTGACATTAGAAAATCTATCATTAAAAAAAAAAACAACTATCATTATAATTTACCATCATCTCAAAAGATGCACATTTTACTTCTGTCCAAGAAAACTTATTTTAAAAAAAATATAAAAGGATTCCATTATACTCATCATTTTTATTAGACTACACCATCATAAAACATACATGATGAACAGGTCATAAGTGACTATATCAACGATACCTAAGAGTCACATAGCACTTGATAGCTTGCAAATCACTTTCCATCCATTATCTACATAATCTAGCCACTCTGAAGGAGGTATTACATTTTTAAAAAATATATAAATGAGGAAACAGATTGAAAAGGATGAAGTGATTTGTCCCAAATCCCAGTTATTTTCATTTATTAGTTGGTTCTCTAGGATATCCTGTGTTGTATATCAAATTTAAATGAACAGATATCTATATACATGTAATATATAATAGGAAAAAAACCCCAAAATTCTGAATTCAATTCTCCAGTGGTTTTTACGTGCTCTTGGAACAAAGCTATAAATAAAAAAAACTAACACAATAGTTCATATGTTTACGTACTTAATCAAACCTACCTTTCCTTCTGAAATTTGTAATCTACAATTAAATACTGGTTGTTTCCTCAACTTAAACACTATAGTTCCTTGAAAGCTAGATGAAGCTTGCAGCCTGGTAGTTTCTACCTACCAACTTGGCAACTTATATTGGAGGGACAAGTGAGCACTCCTCTTGGTACTTAATCCTAACTAGTTGCATATACCTCTGTATGCCACAAGCCTTTGACAACTTGACCTGCTATTTTGGTGTCAAATGAAAGGATGTCGTGGGAAATATGTAGGAGTGCTTTTCCCTATTTCTCAAAGTATAGCTAAAAACCATGGACATTCTATATAAAACGATGTTAAGATTCTGAAAGGTGGGGAGAATACAAACTGGCTGGGGACCTCAGGACCTGAAGAACAACACAGACTGAGTCCCTTGGGTTTTCCTTTGCCCTCATCTATCCCAGACTGGATTCTGAAGAAGCTGGCAACCAAGAAATGCCAAGGGGCACAGACAAAAACCAAACCAAACCAAAACAAACAAAAATGGCTCAAGAAAATCTGTTCTTGGGGCGCCTGGGTGGCTCAGTGGGTTAAAGCCTCTGCCTTCGGCTCAGGTCATGATCCCAGGGTCCTGGGATCGAGCCCCACATTGGGCTCTCTGCTCAGCAGGGAGCCTGCTTCCTCCTCTCTCTCTGCCTGCCTCTCTGCCTACTTGTGATCTCTGTCTGTCAAATAAATAAATAAATAAATAAAATCTTTAAAAAAAAAAAAAAGAAAATCTGTTCTTTCTTAATAAAGGATGAGGAAAGAAGTGGACTAGCAAGACAGAAAACTTGTAGACAATACCCATCCTACTCCAGCCAAAGAGCTGAGACCAAATGGGGAGCCTACACTTCTACTTCCCCAGTCTGTAACAAGGTTCCTCAGTGCTCCACCTCTGCATCACAGTGGTATCAGAGAAGGTCAAGTAAGGACAGAATTTTCCAAACCAACTCTTTCCCCATCCCACCCTGGCAGTGCCCATGGAGACCATGGGGGAGAAGGCTTCCAATGCTACCCAGAGACAAGACGTCTCTCCCCTACCTCGCTGGTGTGGGCTCAGTAGAGGCCTGGTAGGGAGTTTTAACTCCCACCCCTACCTAGCAGTAGTGAGGACGCCTATCCTGGTATCAGTAGAGGCCAATGATGAGCCTGCACTTCCAACACCAACTTACAGTAATAAGCAGTAACCCCTCAACCCTTTCTCCAAAGAGGCCTGCCCAAATAGAAGCTTTAAATAGGAAACAGAGTCTCATAACATAAAACTCAAAATGGCCATATTTCAACTAAAAATTGCCGGCGCACACAGAAGGAAAATCTCAACTCAAATAAGACAGCCCACAGATGCCAACACTGAAATGACACAGATGTTAGAATTACCCGATAAAAGATTTTAAAATAGCCGTCATAAAATGCCTCAATGAGCAAGGACAAACATGCTTGACGCGATTTTAGAAAAGAGTTTCAGTAAAGAAGTAGAATACAATCAAATGGAACTGAAAAATAGAAATGAAATAAAACCCAATGATGGAGTCAACATCAGAAGGGAAGGGGCAGAGGAAAGAATTAGTGAAGTTGAAGATAGAACAATAGAAAATACGCAACCTGAACAACAGAAAAGAAATTACTGTGGATGGAATTGTGCGTCAACCATCCCCCAACCACCAATTCATGTTGAAGCCCTAACCAATGTGACTGTATTTAGAGACAGGGTTTGCAGAAGGTAATTAAGGTTAAATGAGGTCGCAAGTATGGGGTCTTAAGCTGATAGGATTGGTAGCCTTGTAAGATAGAATTCTCTCCGCATGTGCAGGCAGGCAGGAAGAGCCGTGAGGACAAGCAAGGAGGTGGCTGTCTACAAGCTAGGAAGAGAACCCTCTTACCAGAAACCCAATCAGTGCATACCTTGATCTTGGCCTTCCCAGCCTCTAGAATGGTGAGAAATGAACTTCTGTTATATGAGCCCCCCAGTCTATGGTATTTTGTTTTGGCACCCCCAAGCAGATTAACAGATTTTGGCACCTTCAAAAGGGGTGCTGCTCTAACAGATGCCTAAAGATGTGAAAGCACCTTTGGAACTGGGTAATGGGTAGAGGTTGGCAGAGTTTTGAGGTGCACGCTCTAAATATGGATGTTAAAGGCCGTTCTGATGAAATCTCAGACAGAAATGAGGAACACGTTACCGGAAACTGGAAGGCAATCCTTGTTGTAAAGATCCAGTGTTTTGTGGAAGGTAGAACTTATAAGCAAAGAAACTGTAGACATTCAACACAGATTTCCAAGCAAAGTGTTGGAGGTGTAGCTTGGGCCCTCCTTACTGCTTATAACAAAATGCAAGAGGTGAGAGGTACATCCAAGGACTTGTTAAGCAAAAACAAAAACAAAACCCCCAAACCCTAGAACTTAGAGATTTGGAAAATTCTGTCCGCCCATATTGCAAAATATGAGAAAGCCTGTTCTATAGAGAACACTAAGGGTGTGGCTGAACAACCATTTGGAAAAGAGAACAAGGGTGTGACTCATGCGTGTGATTACGTACAGCCATCTCCACAGAAGCCGGGATGGTACCAGCAGAAACATGCCAGCTGGGACTCAAGGGACAGAAAAACTAGACAAATGGAGGAAGACTCTCAGATCCTACAGGACTGGACAATAAAGCTACTCAGCCACAAACATGCTCTATGTTTCAAAAAAAAAAAAGAATGACTCAAGTCAACTTCAGGATCATCGCTGCCTCCTGTGTCAAAGGGTGGGGACATCACCTTAGTTTCAACAGGCCAGCTGCCACAGATGCCAACAAAGTTCTGGAGGCAGGGCTACCCAGCAGAGACTTGGTGCTGAGACTGCTGCCAGTGGGTCCAGAAGGTGGGATCACTGTCTCAGTGGATCTGGAAGGTGGGGCATCAAGCCAAATAAGGATTGTTCTCAAGACCTAAGATTTTATGGAGTTTGTCTTGCTGGGTTTTGGACTTGCTGGGGACCTCTTACTCCTTCCTCCTTTCCTATTTCCCCCTTTTGGAATGAGAATATCTATCACATGCCTGTCCCACAATCCTATTTTGGAAGCGTATAACTTATCTGGTTTCACAGGTTCACAACTGAACAAGAATTTTGCCTCAGGATAAATTATACCTTAAGCCTCACCCATATCTGATTTATGTGACATTTAGGTAAGATTTCAGACTTGATGTTGGAATGAGTTAAGATTTGAGGGGTTGTTAGGATGGAGGAAATGTATTTTGCATGAACATGAATTTGGGGGAGCCAGGGGCAGAATGCTATGGACTGAATTGTGTGCCCCCCAAATTCATATGTTGAAGTGTTAACTCTCAGTGTGAATTGTATTTGGACACAGGGGTTCTCAGAGGTAACTAAGGTTAAATGAGGTCATAAGGCTGGGGTCCTAACCAGATAGGACTGGCAGCTTTATAGGAAATAGAAGAGAGAGAGCTCTCTTTTCCCATGAAAGCACCAAAAAAAGGCCTCGTGAGGACACAGCAAGAAGGTGGCCCTTTGCAATCCAGGAAGAGAGCCCTCACTAGGGGCCAAAGCTGACAGCTTGATCTTGGACTTCCCAGCCTCCAAAACTGTGAGAAATTCATTTCTGTTGTTTGAGCTCCCCATTCTAGATTATTTTGTTATGGTAGCCTGAGGACATAGAGGTAAAAATGTACTCTGGTGGGGGGGGGGAAGAAAAAAAAAACAAACAGAAGAAGAACAGAGCCTTGGGAACCTGTGGGACTACAATCAAAGATCTAACATGTGTGTCATCAGGGTCCTGGAAGGAGAGAAGGAGTGAGGGCTGGAAAATGTGTTCAAAGAAATGATGGGTAAAAATGCCCCAAATGTCAAAAAAAAAAAAAAAAAATGCCCCAAATGTCGTGAAACACATACACCTACAGACTGAAGTTCAGAAAACAGGATAAACTCAAAGAAATCCACATCAAGACACATCATCAAACTTGTGAAAACTAAAAACACAATACTCAAAATATGTGCAATAACCTTCAAAGTTTCAATGAAAAAAAAATATATATATATATGGCTGTCCTGTGCCTCTACCCGAGAATAAAATGGTGAAAGGTATTTCAAAGTCTTACCAAATTTCACAATCCAATACGCAGTGTCAGCTCAGGTCTACAACTTAATGTGACTATGGTATGAATGAGTCTAAAGTACAAACTACATACGATTGAGGTAAAATCTTTATAAATAAGCACATCCTCAGGTAACTTAGCTTAAAATAGGTAGCTTAAAATAGACTGAAAACATCAAAGGTCCCTTCTGTACCTTCTCTTTCTAGACTGTCAGTCTTGACCTCTGGAGTTAGTACGATTCTTAGAGGGCTGTGAATCAGTAAGCAAGGTCTCCGAGACAAAGAGTGCGGCAGCAGACTGGCACGCCGACGTTCCTTGGTGTCGGGGTGGAAACTCTGCACCTGGCCAACTAACGCGTCTAATACTTTCCCTGGTTGGGAGCACTCATTTGGGTAGTTATCGCAACCAACATTTCTTGAGTTCATTCCCCCAGTTCTTTTTCTCGATCTTTCTCATCTATCTCCTAAGTGACCCTGTACTTAAGCCTGAGGACCACTTCCCTTCCACCGCCACTCCCAACCCTGGACCAACTTGTTGTGAATTCTTAATCTCTTATTTCTGCCTCTGCAATTTCCCTAAAGAAGCCCTCATCTCTTTAAAGCTTCGTCTCCTTAGCATTAAGAGACTATCCAGCCCAGACAAGATGCCTTCTTTGCATCACCACACACCCTGTTTCTCTCCCAAGGATTTGGAAGCTTACATACACCTTAGGGTGTTGGAAATAATCATTCTCTTTCCCCGAGGAAATTTAAAGTCCTCTGCTGCACTGGAAAAATGTCAAACCCCTCCTTCACATCCTAAGTACGTTATGTATTAGCAATGACTTCTCAATATTTTTGCGTGACACACTCTGAACTTCATTTATAGCCCTCACATGACGTTTAGTAATTGTCTGCTAAATATGTTCTAAAGGTACCACATCGACATGGTCTCTATCCAGTATGAATTCTCTTTTGCTGGCCAAAGGCTGAATGCTCACTAAAGGCTTTTCCGTATTCTTTGGTTTTCCCTCCAGCATGAGTTTTCTGATGTTGAGAAAGGGATGAACTCTGGCTGAAGGCTTTTCCACATTCCTTACACTTATAGGGCTTTTCTCCAGTGTGAGTTTTCTGATGCTTTGTAAGAGATGAGCTCTGGCTGAAAGCTTTTCCACAGTCCTTACACTTGTAAGGTTTCTCTCCAGTGTGTGTTCTCTGATGACGAATAAGGGCTGAGCGGTCGCTGAAGGCTTTGGCACAATCATTGCATTTATAGGGTTTCTCCCCAGTGTGAGTTCTCTGGTGTTGAGTCAGGGCTGAACAGTAGCCAAAGGCTTTCCCACACTCATTACACTCATAAGGCCTCTCCCCAGTATGAGTTCTCTGGTGCTGAATAAGGCCTGATCGATCACTAAAGGCCTTCCCACATTCATTACACTTATAGGGTTTCTCTCCAGTGTGAATGACCTGATGCTGGGTAAGGAATGTGCTCTGGCTAAAGGCCTTCCCACACTCATTACACTCGTAAGGTTTTTCTCCAGTATGAATTCGCTGATGTTGAGTGAGGTATGAGCTCTGATTAAAGGCCTTCCCACATTCACTGCACTCATAGGGCTTCTCTCCAGTATGGATGATATGGTGGCGAATGAGAGCAGAGCGGTGACTGAAGGCTTTCCCACATTCATGACATTCGTAGGGTTTCTCTCCAGTATGAATTCTCTGGTGTAGAGTAAGGTGTATGCTCTGGCTAAAAGCTTTACCACATTCGTTACATTCATAGGGCTTTTCTCCTGTGTGAATTCTCTGATGCAAGACAAAAGCTGAGTAGTAACTAAAGGCTTTCTCACAATCATTACACTTCCAAGGTTTCTTCTCGGCACAAATCTTCTCGTGCCTCATTAGATCTGAATTTTAAGTTCTTTTTAAATGAATCACAGTTACGTAGTCTCCCTCCTTGCTGTTGAGTAAGAGATGACCTCTGACTAAAACTTTTCCCAAATTCATCACACTGGTAACGTCTCTCCCCAGAAGATTTCTTCTGAGTGACAGCCTCCTGTATTAAATGTTTCCCATGGTTTTCCTGCTGACTCTCTAAAGAATCCTCACATTCACAGGAACTTTCCTTTGGAAATCTTTCTAGTAACACACCAGGGGCTGATTCTTCCTCAGAAATATTCTGTTCTGTAGTAAGCTCCTTGCCTTCTGGTCTTTTCTCTCAGTCTGAAAAAAAAAAAAAACAAAAAAAACCCAAAAATACACATGGATCATTTCCTACACAGGAAAGAAAAATAACTGCTGTGGTAGGAAAATAATGAAAAACAAACAAATGAAAAACATTTACACAGAACAGAGGAACTTGAAAGCTCTCAAAAATCGCTTCACTATTTTGAAAGAACTTGAGAAAAGAAAGATGAGTGGGCAAAGAGGTGCAACTGCCCAAAAGGGAAAGAGTGAGCAGGCACTCAATATATTCTATTCTATCCAGGAGGGGAGGAGATGAGAAAGAATAAGTGAGAGTAAGACTAGGAAGAGGTCATGTGGGGAAATGGCAGATGAGATTTAAAAACGGGTGAAGTGGAGACAGGGAAAGACAGTCTTGTGGGGATTGCCCACTCTTACCCCCTCACTGGAGCCGCCACACCTCATGCCTTGAAATAATCAATGTTAGTTGAGCTCGTTGCTACCAGTCTTTCCCCATCCCAGGATTTCCCAATCACTGCTAATAGACTAACCTTCAAAACCTTAAAAAAAAGTCTCTGTTGGTTCCATTGTCTCAAGATGAGACACGGATTCTCTAAGCTAGCATTTAAAGTGGTCCAGATCAGGGCACCTGGGTGGCTCAGTTGGTTGAGCATCTGCCTTCGACTCAGGTCATGATCCCAGGGTCCTGGGATTAAGTCCCGCATCAGGTTCCTTGCTCAGCTGGGAGTCTGCTTCCCCCTTCCCCTCTGCTCCTCCCCCTGCTTGTGTGTACTCACACGAGCTGCGTGCACTCTCTAAAATAAATAAATAAAATCTTCAAAAAAAATTAAAAAAAAAACCAAAGAAACAAAGTGGTCCAGATCAGCAACTTCACATCATCACAAAGCTTAGTGATTAAGAAGCAAATGGAATGTCTGGGTGGTTCAGTTGGTTAAGTGTCCAACTCTTCTTGATTTCAGCTCAGGTCACAGTCTCAGGGTCATGAGACTGAGTTCCATGTCAGGCTCTGCGCTCAGCATGGAGCCTGCTTGGGATTCTCTCTCCTCCTTCCGCCCCTTCCGCTAGTGATCTCTCTCAAATAAATAAATAAATAAATCCTTAAAAAATAATAAATCCCTTTTCTTTTTCTTTTTTTAAAGATTTATTTATTTATTTGACAGACACACACACACAGACACACACACACACAGAGAGGGAGCACAAGCAGGGGGAGTGGGAGAAGGAGAAGCAGGCTTCCCACAAAGCAGGGAACCCAGTGTGGACCTCGATCTCAGAACCCTGGGATCATGACCCGAGCCTAAGGCAGACTCTTGACGACTGAGCCGCCCAGGCACCCATAATCTTAAAAAAAAAAAAAGAAGCAACTTATCACCTCTGACTGCCGCACACTTAACAAACCTCAAAGACTTAAACAGAACGAAGTTCAGAAAAAAAGAGCGGCATGTAGGGAGAAGGGCAAATCCCTATATGCTCAGACTTGTTCCCAATCTGTCAGGGCACCTGCCCCAAATCCTAGGTTTCCTAGTAAGAGTTTTGGAAGAAAAGCTAAAAATGTTTAAATATTTCCAGGCTTAAATGCTCCTTAATATCCATAAATAAAACAATGCAATACAATGTTCTCAACTACATGCCATAATCAGGGAAGTACCTGGGATTTTAAAGGGCAAATGGGTAGAAACAGGTTTAAGGCAAATGGACTTTCAGGACTTTCAGCTATGGGGAATGGAGGAATTAAATCCCCAAATGTCCATGGAGAACACACAGGAAGTGGAGGGAAGTAAGAGACTGCCTGTCTGGTGTTAAGGGTTCAAGCTGAAGGATGAAGAAGATGAAAAGGTTAGGCAGGTAAGTAACAAAAGCCTTGAAAGCAGGCAGAGGAATACAAAACTGGCAGAGTGGGGAATCTAACAGTGGGATGCTGCTTCAGTTAGACAAGGATAAGACTAGGGAAAGTATAATTAGCAGGCAGTCCATGACAGTATCCATTTTGATAGAAATGATCAAGTCAAATTCATGATATCTTTCAAAATAAGTTGCCAGGACTTAATCAATAGTTCTTACTTGCTTAGCATTTGGCCAGATACTATTCTAAGCATTTCTCTTGGATTATTTCATTTGATCTTCACAGCAACCCTATGACTTAAGTGCTATCATTATCCCTATTTTATAATTGGGGACTTTGAGTCACAGAGAGGATAATTCACTTGTTAAAGGTCACAGAGCTCGTAAGTAGTTGAGATTGGCTTTGAACACATTTAGACTGGTTCCAAGGTTTGCACTCAACCACTATTCTATGCTTCCTCTACTTACATAAAGAAGAAGGCAAGGGGAAAGTCAAGAGATCGATTTTTAGTCATTGATCTGAGACAAAAAGTCACACTCTTGAGATAAAATAACATATATGAAAAGCCTGGTTTAGAGCCTAACAGACAAGCATATTATTTTTTTTTAATATTTTATTTATTTATTTGACAGACAGAGATCACAAGTAGGCAGAGAGGAAGGCAGAGAAAGAGAGGAGGAAGCAGGCTCCCCGCTGAGCAGAGAGCCTGATGTGGGGCTCAATCCCAGGACCCTGGGATCGTGACTTGAGCTGAAGGTAGAGGCTTTAACCCACTGAGCCACCCAGGCGCCCCTATTATTATTATTATTTTTAAAGATTTTATTTATTTGACAGATAGAGATCACAGGTAGGCAGAGAAGCAGGCAGAGAGAGAGAGGAGGAAGCAGGCTCCCCACAAAGCAGAGAGCCCGACGCAGGGTTCAATCCCAGGACCCTGGGACCGTGACCCGAGCTGAAGGCAGAGGCCCAACCCACTGAGCCACCCAGGCGTCCCAACCAAGCATATTATTAACAAATACTGAAACGTTGACTTCATTTTACCTTATTTGGGAAAAAGAACTGGTTTGAAAGGGTGGAAAATATTTATTTTCTAAAAATTAAAAAAAAAAAGTAAAAAGTATGCATTTATAAAAGATGATCATCCACAGAGCTGGAGTGCAGCGCCGGAGAAAGGGACTTCACTGCGACATTTCCACAGGTCTAGTGATATCTGGAGAGGCTCCTCCACAAGCACTTCCAAGATGCTTTGACCCGTTTGATCCCACTGGCCATCTGAGTTTTATGTTACCACTTACCTGACGCTTTTGATACTTCTCTTTCTAGCTCCTCCAACTGAGGGATGACATCACGCTTGGAAACTGGAAGCCCTGTTCATGGGAAAAGAAAATTCGTTTGGTAAAGAGTTTATTCAGTGTTATTTCCTTGGTTATTAGGAAGATAGTATAAGAGAACGAAAGAGGGGAGCATGGGTGGTTCAGTCGGTTAAGAGGTTGCTTTCTTCTCAGGTCATGACCTCAAGGTCCTGGGAGTGAGCCCCACATTGGGCTCTCTGCTCAGTGGGGGGTCTGCTTCTCTCTCTCCCTCTGCTATCCCCCCCACAACTTGTGCTGCCCGGCTCTCTCTGTAAAAAAATATAGTTATGAGTTAACTATATTCTTGGTGGTATGGTTTCAGACTGTAAGGGGTTCAAGAAATAGGCAAAATTTTTCTCTCTAGTTTTCCTTTAAGAATAAAATCTGTCTGGGACGCCTGGGTGGCTCAGTTGGTTAAGCCGCTGCCTTTGGCTCAGGTCATGATCCCAGTGTCCTGGGATCGAGTCCCACATCAGGCTCCTTGCGCAGTGGGAACCTGCTTCTCCGTCTGCCTCTGCCTGCCACTCTGTTTGTCTGTGCTCACTCTGACAAATAAATAAATAAAATCTTTTAAAAAAAAAGAATAAAATCCATCCAATACATATTAAAAGTTAAGATGTTTGCTATACCTGTCACGGAATGTAGATTTATTTGTAAAACAGTATCTCAAGCTCAAATTACCAAAGTCCCCAAAGTGTTCCTGCCATGTCTCATAATGGCCCTGATGAGTGTGACACCCGCCACCCTGCTCCGTCTTCTCTCTCCCCCCTATCACACACTACTCCTCCCACATGCCCTGTGCCTCCAGCTGGTGGTTGCCTTTGAGATGTGGGCCACATTCCCTTTAACCCCCTTATACAAGCTGCTTCCTCTTCCTGAATGTTCTCCACCTGCCGCATCCTTTCAGCTATTTCAATCCTGCTCACACTTCATATCTCAGCTCAGGTGTTACCCTCTCAGGGAAGGCTTTCCTGGCTCTCTGGGCTGAAGTGACATGTTCTCTCCCTTCTCTCGGGTGATGCACACACTGACTTTGTGCGTCATGTCTGTGTCTCCTATTCGATGGGAAGCTCTACGAGAGCCACGGCCGGGTCTAATTTTGCTCACGGAAGCAACCCCGGTTACCTGGCACAGAGCAGAAACACTGTATTTGTCAAAGGCTGAACGAAGGAAGGAACGCTTGAAGAAGAAGTCGTAGAAACAAGTTAAAATGAAGTTCTGTAAAAGTGGGCATGGGAACACAGAGGGGGAAGGGAAGGATATCAGGCTGTTGCAGAGTGCCAAGACTAACCTTGATCTATGGGACAGGCACACAGTTCAGACTGTCTCCTAAAATGCAGGGTAAGGGAGCAGAGTGGGTCATGCTCCTCAGAATCTGTAGCTGATCCATTTACTGCTGATAACACCGATGTCTACTAATTTTTCTAATTCTATATAAAAAAATTCATGTACAACTTTAATTTAATATTGATACATTAAAACAGACCAGTTCCCTGGGGTGCTAGCAAATAAAGTCTTGTCTCTCTTTAAACTACCACTTTTGCCATGGTTCCCTGAACGTAACTATGAATATACTGGGTAATTTCGTTTGTAGTCAGCATTCCAGTGTTTATGATGCAGCTCTCCAAAAATAAATGGTAAAAACAATTCATATAATAAAATAAAGTTAAGAGAACTACCTAATTGGAAAATCCTCTGCTCAAAATAATTTAATTCTTTATTTTTATTTTTATGTTGGATCTTTTTTCTTTTTTTTACTTAAATTCAATTAATTAACATAGAATGTATTATTCGTTTCAGAGGTAAGGGTCACTGATTCGTCAGTCTTATATAACACCCAATGTTCATTACATCACCTGCCCTCCTTAACGTCCAGCCCCCAGTTATCCCATTCCCCTTCTCCCTTCCCCTCTAGCAATGCTGTTTGTTTCCTAGTTAAGAGTCTCTTACAGTTTGTCTCCCTCTCTGATTTCATCTTGTTTTATTTTTCCCTCCCTTCCCCTATGCTCCTCTGTTTTGTTTCTTAAATTTCACGTATGTTAATTCTTTAATACTTTAAGTATGAAATCACTACCCTTTTTATTTAAGTTCATGGTCCCTTAAGGCCATATGCCTTAGGAGTGATCAACATAGCAATATAATTTATACGGTTTTCTCTCTTTACAAATAGTAACAGTAATAGACTAACTGGCAGTTCCTTTCAGACTTTAGTTTCCTGAGAAAACCTCAGCAATTGAACTTGTTAAAGAGCTGCTGCTCAGTGTGCTTGTGCTGGGGCTGGAAGACACAGGAAGACCAACTGGAAACTGTCCAACAGAGGCTACTGACTCTGTCTCCCCTTTCCTCTGAAAGAGATCTACAAATTCAGATCAGAACGCCCAGCGTTTCAGACCTATGTGCTGGGAGGCAGGTCTGAAGTTGTCAAATAGTCCCACTGCCTTTACCACAGAGTCTGCTATTCTCCCAGGGTCTCAAGCCAGAGCCTACAGAAACATCTTGACTAATTTCCCTTCAATCAGAGAGAGGTACGTTTCATCTTGCTGGGCCTCTACAAACTTTTATGGGGCTTTTAAGACCCCGTGTAGGTTTTCCTGCAGACTGACTACAAATACCTAAGCTTCCCTTACCACAATCCAGCTCACCCTATGGTGACACACATACTGTGAAGACCTCCAGTGTGCTTACAGACTTTCTGCCAAAGCTGTTTCTCTCTCCTCTATTCTATTCTCCAACTACCTACTCTCTCTTGTTTTCCAAAGTATAGCTTTTATTCCAGTATTTTTTCCCTCAAATACTTTAGAGGATGGAAAACCTCTTCCAAGGCCATTTATGACTTGTCCTACCAGTCATTTCTGCATCTTTATATGTATATATATCTTCTTGTTGATTAACTATTTTCCTTATCTCTATCTTATTTCCTTGGTAAATTTTGTGAGTCAAGGAAACTGGCTTTTATTACTTTGCGTCTGACCATGAGGCCAATGACAGCACCAAAGAGCGAGTAAGAGTGAACTGAGCACTCAGTGTATCGAGAAGGAATGCCAAAGGGAAACTTCTGCACAAGTGAGGAGCATTTACTGTCTGGTTCATCACTCATCATTTTATCAGGATGAACCCAGTGGTCTAGGAATCATGGGTGAGCAACTCCTAAACAATGGAGGAAATCATATTTCTGTTCTGAAAACAAAAGAGAATAAAGAAGAAATTAACCCACCTGGGATGCAGGCAGGGGTCAGTAGCCCGGTGGTCATGCCATTTTCTCCAGCATAGAAAAGGTGTGAGTCCTCAGAAAGTAACCCTACAAGTGGAGTCAGGAGCCGTGATGATTACTCTTGCCATGTAGTAAACTTGCAGATACTGCCGTACACAGCTACTTGTCACCTAAGAAGAGTCAACACAGGAAATCGAGGGACAATCCCACAGCATCCCTGAATCAAGACAAACATGACCATCATTGCCTCCCACTCCTCCTATACTCCTCTGCCCTTAAATTCTAGTAAGATTCTGCTATGAAAATCTGGACATATAAATTAAATACGTATTTCTCTCTCTCATCGGCTGAGTGAGAGTGAAAGTAATACTCAAAGTTTCTGTGTGTCCATCCATTCCTCATTTAATGACCCATTCTTGTCCTATTCTAGGCTCACAGGATGAAGGAAGACTAGTTAAAGTCTTCTTGAACTGGTTTTTCAGATACAATACTGGCATTCTTAGGAAAGCAATGGGTCTTATGGTGGTGGTGGGGGGGGGGAATCCTGGATTCTAAACAAATCCTGTGACTTCTGGAATCCTCACTTTACCCATCTGCCAAATGGGTATGACAATCTCCTTCCTACCAACTTATGGGGCTCCCGTGAAGAGAAAACGAAATCATTATCAAAAGCCACATTGTTGGATCTGATGATTTGGGGTGCAAGGGAGGCATACATCATTCCAAAGACCAGCAGGGCAAGAGGTAGCGGGCTCTCCCTCAAAACCTCAACGTGAGACCAACCAGATGGAAAGAGCTGTGGTCTCACAGAGAAGACGTGATGCTTCCCCTTCCAGAGACTGCCCAGCCAGAGGGCAGCCTTTCCCTTTTTCTCTCCAGCAGGCTCTGCGGCCGCATCCCTCCGAAATTCTCACCTTTGCCCCAGGCTCCATGGCTACTCCCTCCCCCGGCCCGCGCAGGTGACGAATGCCGCGGGAGAAGGGAGCAGCGAAAGCGCGAGGGACCCAGTGTGTCCACCGCTCTGGTGCACTCGGAGGCCCGGGACCGCGCGCGCGAATCTCACGGGGCAGTCTGGCGCCACCCCGGGGCCCTCCCGCCGCCCTCCTTCCGGCCACTCAGACTTGGAAGGCCCCGCGTTCAGGCCCCTCGACAACAGGCTCGACCTCCTGCTCGATGGGGAGGAAGCGCCGGCTAGGCGACAAAGGTATCTAGGAGTCCGCCAGGCCAAGTTTCGCCGGCCGAACTCGAGGCTGAACTACAACTCCCAGAATTCTCCGCGGGGCGCGGTGCATGTCGCGGAACGCCGCTTCCCAGAGGACTCCGCGGGACGCTAGCCAGGCGGACCTCCCCGTTGGGGGCTGATGGTCTCGCGACGCCAGGCAGTTAGTGGGTCTCAAAGAGCCTGGAGTCCCCTAGAAAAACCCTTGCTGGCTGCTCGAAAGGGCGGCTCGTTGGTGCTGACTCTGGACCCATTCCCACAAGATGTATTCGGCCGCGCTAAACCCCGCCTAGCATGATACATTTACTGCCCCGCAACTGTGAGGGGCTAAGGGCCTGGCGGCACCCTGCCCCTCCCCCGCCGGGTTCCCTCTTTACCTGCGGTGCTCCGTCCCCCTGGCTTCCTTTCTGTGCCTGTTAGGGTACAGAGTCGACCACCCCTCAATTAGAGAACACTCTCGATAATGCAAGTCACACAGCGAGGTTTATTTCCAGCTAGCTGGGGTCCAAGTATCTGCCCGGCGCAGCAGGTTTCAACAAGGACCCCGAGCACTCAAAGCCAAGGGTTTATATAGCATTTTCAAGGCACTTTCCCATAGCTACATACATATCTTGCACCCCACTTTGACAGTTTAACTTTAACCTTTTGCCACCCTGACATCACCCTGGCGCCATCCTGGCGGTTAAATGGGATTTAGGTTTAGAAGAAATTTAACTTTATTTACATTTCCTTCTGCCTCAGCCTCCTTCAGTTTTATGGTGGGGAGGGCGACCTTAGGCCTTGAGGAACTGAGCCCTTTGTCTCTGGAAATTGAGCCATTGAAGAGATAGCCCTTTTTGTTGTAAATCACCAGGACATTTGCAAACCAAGGGAGACTCCTGACTTGCAAGATTGTGATCTCTGCAAGTTAACTATTTGTTTTCTTTAACATCTGGTCCCTGTGGTGCCATCGCCTAACCGCCCTGGTGATATATGATTGTTTCCTAGGTTTTAGCTACTTTCTCTTATCTCGAGTTATGTGCGCGTGTGGGCTGGTTAGGGACGCTCAGTAAAATGGCTTCTCGGCCTTCAGGATGGCCATTCTTATGCTAACACACTCTTACAGAGCAAGGTGCCAGCTTTTGCTTTGCCAGGATGGCTGTACTTATGTCAGGGCTAGACTCGAGGTGGGTACAGCCTTGTTTTTCTTGGCCTTCACACCTGGAGCTGGTTTCTGGGACTTGTTTTTAAGTCCCTTGGGGGAAGAGGAGCAGGGACAGTTTAAGGGTTAAACAACAAAGTTATTGTTTAACTTCAATGGAAGCCTCTGGCTAAAATAGAAATATAAAATAGGTCCTTACATGCCTCCATGGTATGAGCCCATTGTGATGGGAACAGGGATTATATAGAGTAACCAGGGGTGTGTATTCCAGGCTGCGTCTCAGAATAAGGAAAAGTGAAATCTCAGTCCTGGAAATTACCTCAACACAGACACAGGTCCCCAAAAAGTTATTAGTTAATAACTGGTGTAAGGACCTATTTTATTTTATTTTTTTTAATATTTTATTTATTTGACAGAGAGATCACAAGTAGACAGGCAGGCAGAGAGAGGGAAGCAGGCTCCCTGCTGAGCAGAGAGGCCGATGCGGGACTCGATCCCAGGATCCTGAGATCATGACCTGAGCTGAAGGCAGCGGCTTAACCCACTTAGTTACCCAGGCGCCCAGGACCTATTTTATATTTTTATTTTAGCCAGAGGCTTCCATTGAGGTTAAACAATAACTTTGTTGTTTAACCCTTAAACCGTCCCTGCTCCCCTCCCCCCAGGGGACTTAAAAAGTTCCAGAAACCAGCTCCAGGTAACAAAGCCCAGATACAAGGGTGGGTCAGGCCAGGTGGAGACATCTGATCAGTGGGGGCTACATATTGTCTCCTAGCTACCAAGGTGATAGGCTAGTTTCCATGGCTACTGTGGGGTGAATTATAATTCAATTAGCCACCTGTGTGTGGCCATGCCCAACCGCATGGCGTTTGCTCTATAAAAGTTAGTCCGGAAAGCAGGGAGGGGTCATCCTCTGTAAGGGGCGGCCGGACGGGTCTGTTTGACCGTCGATCTGATTCTTGATGCTTGGCGCGAAATAAAGCTTTGCTTGACTTTCGCTTTGTATCAGTTTCACTCCTTTAATCAAGGACCCATTATTGGGGTATCCATTTTTGGGGGGACCTAACACTGGTACCGCTAACCTCAAGGCAACTGGAACATGAAAAGCCTCTTGTTGGGCTGGCAGAAAGAAAGGGCTACTTAAGATGGCGAAAGTTCCCGCCACAAAACCTGAGCTCCGACAGGAGAACAAAGACCCAAGCAGGAATCTGAAACTCCCCCCCCCCACGCCCCGGGCTCCCGTGGACCAATGGGACCCTGACAAGCGGGAATCTGAGACCTCCGCCCCAGGCTCCAGTGGACCAATGGGACCCCGACGAGCAGGCGAAATATGCAAATAAGGGAAACTTGCCAAAAGACCCCTGAACTCCCCTGGGGACCCCTTAAAAGCCCCCTTCTCCCTGCCTTGGGCGCGACTTCCGCCACTCTGCTTCCCAGAGTCGCGGAACCTTGCCCGACGGTGCCCACCATCCTCCCAGAGCAACTTTCCTGGCTCCCCTTCTCCTGAGCCCTGAAACTTCGCTGGAGAGTGCCTTTAATAAATCTTGCCTTGCACCCACTTTGCCTGGTGTTGTGTTTATCTCGCCAGAAAAACTTTACACCTCTCAGGACTCCAGAGAAGTTCGAGGAGCTCCCAACTGGGATTGGGTGTATCTTCAGGCTGGTGCATGGTCTCCCCTATCTTCCCACGATAAAGTAGTCAGCTTTTTCTAGTTCAGATTCCCAAGAAAGAAAATCAAATTAGCCTAACTGTCCCTGTTTGGGTAGAAGCCACAGTGACAATTTCTCCTTGCTCTGATAGCGTTCCCAACTTCTAGGTAGGCCTAAAACTTCCTAGAGTAAAGATTACATTTCTTATCATCCCTACCCCTTGCAAGGGAAATGACAGCAAGTGATTGCTAAAGGGAAGAGGAAAACTCCTCCATGCTGGCTGGAACACAAGTCCTCCTGGACCACGTGGATAAGGTTAACCCCAGAGGAATGGCAAACCAACCCCATGTTAGGAACTGAGCCCCTGACAATTTGGTGGAACAGAGCTTGAACTGTAATGTGACATGTAAACTTCTACTTTATGTAAGCCACTCTTACACTGGGTTTGTTACACAGATAGCTACGCTCATCTCCTAACTGGCTTGTAAGATCAGCTGTTTTTGGTCCAGTCAGCTAGGGCTGAGAGGAGAGAGGGCATGTGGTAGAGAACACTGCTCTACCAGCTCAAAGAACAACTGAAAGGAGCTCCGCCCCAACTCCCTTCCTCCATTAGCAAGAGCTATGGAGTGGATAGTTAATTTGAAATACTGTTATATATGAAAGGTGCCACTAGTTGACTTGTCTAAAAGGGAGGGTGGTTGAACACCTGGGATCCTGTCCTCCCTTTTGTTAACCAACCCCATCACAGAAATCCCCCTTCTTTTATTACCAAATCAATGGTCAGTTCTCCGTCTCCCTATCTATCACCAGCAGCTGATAAAACTAACTACTCCCTGCTCCTGGAAAAACTCTGGTCTTCCTCCCTGACTGGTCACTCCTTCTTAGTCTCTTAAGTAGACTCCTCTTCTCCCTAGCCTCGAAACCAGTGATTCTCAAAATGTACCAAGATCAGAATCGCCTGGAAAGCTTGTTAAAACACAGTGCTGAACTCTCTTTACCCTTATTCAGGGTGCTGGGGTGGGGCCAGAGATTTTGCATTTCTAACAAGTTTCCAAGGGCTGCTGAGTGTGCTGTAAATGTTGGAATGTCCCAGGGCTCAACCCTTGGGCCACTCTTCTTTTTCTGTGAACACTCACTTCTTAGTAATCTTGTTCAGTCTACATGTTCCAAATACCATCCAAATGTGATCCCAATTTCTATCTCTAACATGGGCTTCTCCAACCTTGAGCTGTCTCAATTTCTTTAGTCTTTCCTTGTTTAATAAATATCTCTAATATAGGATGTTCAAAACTGAACTTTTGATGCCCTTCCTCCCCCAATTCCATAATTCTTCCTCCTGTAGTTTTCCTTAATTCAGTAAATGGCAACTCTTCCTTCTAGTTGCTCAGTCTGAACACCTTGGAGTCATCATTCTTCTTTATCTCACAACTCACATCCAGTTCCTCTACAAATCCTGTTGGCTCTACTTTCAAGATACATGCAGAATCTGACCACGTCTCACCACGTCCACTGCTGGCCCCCTGGTCTAAGCACCCGTCGTCTGTTACCTGGATCACTGCAAATGCCTGCTCACTGGTCTCACTCCTGCCCTTGCCCTACACACCCTATTCTCAACACACAACACAGCTCCTCTCCTATCTCAAAACAAAGCCAAAGTCCTTACAGTGGCCCACAAAGCCCTGAAAAATCCACACACACTAACTCCCTGATCTCATCTTCTACCACTTTCCCCTCATTTGTTCTGCTGACACTGGCCTGTCATTCAATCCAGTGAGGCATGCTTCCACCTGGAGCCTCTGTGCTTCTTCATCTGCCTGCACAGACATTCTGGGCCAGCCGGCGGGGGGTGGGGGGTGGGGGAGGACACATGACACTGTGTAATCCAGCATATGCCTGGAGGGTATCCACGTGACTTACTCTCTCACCTCCTCCAAGACTTTGTTCCCCTTCTTTGTGAAGCCCTCGCTGACCACTTCTTTATTTTTTTCCACAGTACTTATCTCTTTCTAACGTATAATTAATTTTGTTTATTGGGTGTCTCCCAACGCACATACACCACAGATTAAGGTCCATGGGAGGAGTATCCCAGAGCATTTACTGCTCCTTAGATGATCAATAACTGAGTACACTCTTCTCTGTGCTTGTAGAGAAGGTGTAAATGCCTGAAACTAATATTGCCCTCATTGCTTTTCAAATTGGCTTTCATATTTGTGTGCTTTTGGAAAGCTTGGACTTCCTTCATAACCCTACTTTTATTTACAGAGGCCTTACTTTACAAATCACATAGTCCTGGACAATACCAGCTGGCCCAAGCACATAAATTAGTGTTCCATAGTAGAGTGGAGTTGAAACACTTTAAGATAAAAATCCATTGGTCCCCAGTGAGTCCCCATAGTCTCTTAAGGGTTTTCCTAAATTTAGTGAGGGCTTCTGTTTCCTTCTAGTCTGTCTCTGTGTTTGCCACAACATCCCACCAGGAAAGCATCTTTGCATTCCTTAGAAGCTACATTACCTTGACAGGCCATTTACTTTGAGGTGAAAACTGATACGCAGAGTGATCACAACAAGGAAACCTTTAGTCGTCACTGGAGAGGGCCAAACTGAAAATGTAAAGGTGGGATTTGAGTGGCAAACAGGTGGAAGTCCCCGGGACATGAGATTCAACAGAAGAGAAAGGAGTTACAGGTCTCGGGTAGGGAGAGAAGAAGGCAGGCTGCAGACAGGCAATCAAACTTGGAGTGAAATAAATAGCAAAGGCAATAAATCAGGCATGACTATGTGCCTAGTCTAGTTACATGTTACCTTTGGGCCTTTGCACATACCCTCAGCACTTTGCTCCACCTCAGCTGCCTGAGCCTATGAACCCACTGCACATCTGACTGCACCAGCTTCAGCTGGACAGTTACCTCTTTGGGGATGTCAGTCTTTCCCCATCACCTGCCACAGGCCAAACAACTGCATAGCTCAAGTTTCTCGTTCCTTGTACCACTTCCAGGCTTGCCACACAGTGGGCTGTGGGATCTGGCCTCCCTAGGGGTGGCTGGATGAAGCAACCTGAATATATGAAGGAAACAAGAGGAATCGGATCAGATACACTGCTTCTGCTTCTCTTTGCCCATCAACTTTAACAGGAATTTTCTTTGGCTGTGAATATAGTGGTTAAATACATAAGGGTTTATTCTCTCTCATGCAAGATCAGAAGTGGGCAGTCTAGAGCTGGTATGGAATCTCCATAAGATCATCAAGGAATCAGATGTCTTCTGTTTTTTCTCCTTTCCCATCCTTTAGGCATGGCTTAGATCCTCAAAGTCACAAGATGGCTGCTGATTCCCGTCCATTAATAAGATGAAAGAAGAGAGTGCAATGCTACTTCTCTATCCTTCATCCATTGTAATACAAATATGGTATAAGAAATTAGAACAACTGTGCTTTTCAAAAAAACCCACCTAGATGTGAGGAATCTGTCCTCCTCCTCATCTAAGGGCTCGTGTTCTCTCAGCTGCTCTCTGGAGTTATTGTTTTATTACTGAGGAATTCCCAAGAGGTAGGTGTGAGGAAGTCAATCTATGTCGCCACTGTAGGTGTGGATAGGACCGTGTGGATTTTGGTTTCACGCATACTGATGTTCTGGCAAGAAGGACATCATGTCTAATAGGATGTGATGGCCTGGCTCTCAGTTACATCCTCATGTCCGCTGCCTTAGTACTGAAGAATGAGAACTCACGGACGAGCTATACCTGGAGTTAACTTTGGCTTTGTGATATTCTTTGAGACTAGACACAGCCCATCTCCTGGTTCAATGTGGCTGGCTTCTTCAGCCTGGAACCCCACCCAGCTGCCATGGCTAAAGCTGGCTTGCAACTGGACTTTGAACCTTTGGTGTGTATTATTTTTCCCTTATACACAAATACATTACAAGAAAGGGAAGGTGGTGTGCCCAGGGTATGGATGGAACGGCAGAACCAGGCTAAGGGATTTTAGTTATCAGTGAGATTAAACAAATATAAAACAAAAACACAACCACTAACCTAGAAACAAGGGCGATGGGCTAGTCTACTAGAGCGCAACGGTCAGGTTAGAGGGCGGAAGAGCCCAAGGTCAGGGAAACAAAGGATCCTGAGCAAAGATCACGTGCATACCCAAAGGAACCTCCAAGAAGAGTGGATTAGGAGCTAATAGCACCATTACAGTGAAGGTATTTACAGTCCTGCATACTTCCTAGCTTCATGTTGATTTTCTTACTAAGGTGTCTAGTTCTAGAAAGTACTGGGGACTAGAGACTAGAGACTAGGGACTCAAGTTCTCATGATCAGAGAGGTTTTCACATACTGAGAAAATATGTCGTAAGTGGCAGGCACCACACTGGGGGCACGGCAGTGCACAGATATGAGATAGTTCCCGTTCAATAAATAGATAAATAAATAAAGCTTATCTTAGGGTCCCATTCAAACACTTACAAAACATATTGATTGGAGAACTTCTGACTCCTCTGGGGATTGTGAGAGTATTATATAAAGTATGAGGCATCCCAGGGGAAGTCTGTGGCATGGTCCACTGGGACTATTTATTGAGACTCTAGACCAAACGGAGGCATGAGAATAAGCAGAAGTTAGCGCTCAAACAGAAAAGCTTCCTTTTCTTGCACCAAGGTGTCTTAAGTCTCTGTGGGGGTCCCTTGCAGGACAGAAGCATGTCTGTGAAACTCTGAAGCCTGGCTGGCATAAGGTCGCTGGTGTTGGATGATGGAGGACTTGCATCAGAACACCTTCCCACACACGCTGCACTCATAGGGCTTCTCTCCGGTGTGCACTCTGATGCTGAGTAAAGGGTCTCTTCTGGAGGAAGGCTTTCCCACAGTCGATACGTTTATAGGGCTTGTCTCCACTATGAATTTTCTGATGCTGTTTAAGGGATGAGTGGTCAAAGAAAACTTTCGCGCACTCATGACATTCGAAAGCACGCTCTCCCATGTGTGCTCTGCGGTGGCGAATGAGGGAGGAGCGGTCAACCAGGGCTTTGCCACACCCCTGGCATTCCTAAGGCCGCTCTCCAGTGTGAGTGAGCCGTTGGCATGCAAGGATGCTTTTCTGGCTAAAGGATTTCCCACATTCTGTACACCCGTAAGGACTTTCTCCAGTGTGACTTCTCCAATGCTGAGTAAAAGACGAACGGACAAAGAAAGCCTTGCCACATTCATGACATTTAAAGGGCTTCTCTCCCGTATGAGTTTGCTGATGTTCAGTAAGAGTTAATCGATCATAGAATGTTTTCCCACATTTGCTGCACTTAAAGGGGCTCTTCTCACTGTAAGACATCAGGTGTTTCTTAAGACTACTTCTATAGCTGAAGGCTTTCCTGCACTCTTGACAGTTACAGGGCTTCTCTCCCATGTGGGTCCTTTGATGACGAGTGAGGGATAAGTGGTTATATAAGGTCTTCCCACATACACTGCATTCAAGGTTTCTCCCCTTACTGTTGGTTTTCTTGGCAGGAGTGGATCTTTGCGAGTCCTCCTTGGAGGAGGATTTCTTCAAAGTTTTCCCTGAAAGATGTTCTTTCTTGGTGCCCTCAAGGTTTTCTGGGCCAAGTACAAGACCCAGAGGACCATCTTTTCTCAGTGTTTCCATTAATGTCTTTTGTGACCTTGCTTTTTTAGAAACATCCTGCCTTTGAGTTGGGTCCTGGCTCTCAAGTCTAGTGTTCTGGTCTAAAACAAATAGAAATTACAGATATAACTGGGTCTTAATGCTAGTGAAAAAGAGAAAATTATCTATATTACGAAAAGAATGAACCGGAGTTCATTCTGGGTGGCTCAGTTGGTTAAGTGTCTGCATTCCGCTCAGGTCCTGGGGTCCTGGGATCGAGTCCCACATCAGGATCCCTGCTCAGTGGGGAGTCTGCTTCTCCTTCTCCCTCTGCCTCTCCCCCTGGCTTGTGCTCTCTCTTTCTCCAACGCTCTCAAATAAATAAAATCTTTAAAAAAAGAAAAGAAAAGAATGAATACAAAATACTGCCTGGTTTATTGGTAACTCCTCAAAAGAAAAACATCACAGAGAGGCTGAAAAATGGCAGAGTTAGAACAGAGAAGAGAAGTAGAAGGTATGCATTAGCCCACCACCCATGTTTCTGTTGTTCATTCATTAGATATTTACTAGATGCCTACACAGTGCTCTAAGAAGCCACTGGGACTCTATTGAACAATAGAGATATGGCCCGGCCCTCATGATGCTTATATCCTACACGACAGAAGACAGAGAGTAAACAAATAAAATGGAACACATATGGTAAGTCCAGTAAAGGAAATAAATGAATGGAAGTTGGAATGGGGTCTTTTTTAGAGGGAAAACTTAAGAATGGTCATCTAGAGGTGACATTTAAGTAGAGCTCTGGAAGATATGTGAGCCATGCAAACAACCAAAATAAGAACATATCAGGGAGAGGTACATGCAGAAAAGCAGGGAAGAAGCATGGAAATGACTGCTCAGTTTACTACATGTCTGTGAGTTTAAACAGCAGCGAGTAAGTGGGAAGATCGGCTAGAACCCAAGAAAGTGAACTGTCAATGACAATGGTTTTTAAGGGAAGAGGCAAGAGATAAGGTAAAAGGTAAGTAGGAAAGATAAAAAAGTGTTATCAGAGTTAAATACAAATAGGTCTCAACCCTTCCCTCAGCCCACTCCCCCCAAGCCCCCAACAGGTGGGACCCTGATGTCTGTCTGTTCATCTGACAAGTACCTAAGTGCTGTATACCACATACTGTTCCAGACACTGGAGTCCAGTAGTGAACCACATAAAACCTCTGATGGAGTTTATATTTTCATCAGGGTAGGTATGGACAAACACGAAACAAACAAGTAAAAATATGGTACATTAGGAGGACACACTGAGAAGTGAGCTAGGTAGTGCAGGGGAGGAGGAAAGAGATGGAGAGAGTTCAGTTATGGACTAGGTCATCAGGGCAGTCTTGACTGAGAAGACAGCGCATTTGAGCATAAACCTCATAAAGGAGACAAGAAAACCATGTGGCTCTCTGGGCCTGAGTTTTCCAGACAAAGGCCCAGTACAGCAGTCACCATTCTCCACAGGCCTATGGCTAGCCCAAGGAGTGCTCCGTAAGTGAACTGTCCCGCAAAATCCCAACTGCCCAGTTCACACATACCTAGAAAAGTGCTTCCTGGGACTTGACTTTCTTCATCTTTCTGAAAATCAAGTTTCCATGGCTCTTCACCTCTCTTCAACTGGAAAATCACGTCAGATTTAGGAACTAGAAGTCCTGCTTGCAAAGGACAAAATGAGAAACGGCTGTTTGGGATGGAAATTCACAACCATCCCAGGGTTAAATAAGATCCTCTAAGTCCCTAGAGAGGAAAATGGAAGTATCCAAAAAGCATATGCTAATTTCTAAACTAAGATGCTAATTCTCCTTCTCTGAAGGGAAGTCAGTACTGACTTTTTAGAAAATCTGAATTAGATTATTGAAGTAGTTGCCCTGATCTAGGAACCTCCCCCAGATGGAATTAGTATTCTTGTGAGTTGAGGGGAAATTCTTAGTTTAGAGAAGTGGAATGTGGAGAAGGTTCCGGACCTCAAGGAACTAAGGTGAAGAAGCTACCCTACTTTCTTTTGTAGCTTTTTAAATAATAGATTTGTATCCCTCGGGGCACCTGGGTAGATCAATCGGTTAAGCGGCTGCCTTCGGCTCAGGTCATGATCCCAAGGGTCCTGGGATCAAGGCCCACTTTGGGCTCCCTGCTCAGCAGACAGCCTGCTTCTCCCTCTCTCTCTGCCTGCCACTCTGCCTACTTGTGCTCTATCTCTCTCTCAAATAAATAAAATAAAATTAAATTAAAAAGATTTGTATCCCTTAATTACACTTCTGTGCAATTATACTGAATCTGATGCAACTACAAATTAAAGTGGAACAGTTTAAGGAATATTATTCGGCTTACATGCAGTTAATATTAATCCTTAAAACTGAAAACATTAGTAAACAATTTTTTAGAAATCCTTAAAAAGAAATATTAGAATGTCTTTGGCTTTTAATGAGTTAAAGTAGTGACTTTTATAAATGTCATATATGTATAAATTTACATAGTGACATATATACATTTTCTATATTTAGTTTTTAAATGTATTACTAAATGTTTAAGACATACAAAGGGCATAAAGACTAAGACAAACACCTACGAACCAATCATCTAACTTAAGAAATAAACATTAAAATTAAGATTGAAGCCCCTCCCTCACTCTCTCTTCCTCCCCACCATGAGGCAACCACTGCACTAAATTTGTTGTTAATCACTATGCATTTAATGTTTCCTCATTTTCTTTGTAGCTTTTAAAATATTTCATGTTCAGGGCACCTGCATGGCTCAGTCATTTGGGTATCTAACTCTTGATTTTGGCTCAGGTCATGATCTCAGGGTCGTGAGATCAAGCCCCATGTCTGGCTCTGTGCTGAGCATGGAGCCTGCCTGGGATTCTCTCTCTCGCTCTCCCTTTGCCTTTAATTTTTTAAATTAAAAAAAATATATATGCTCATTGTAGACAATTAAGAAATATAAAAAAGAGAAAAAGTTACCTGTAAGCTTACTAGTCAAAGATAATTAGGGGTAAAATTCTGGTGTAGATTCTTCCAGACTTTTTCTATGCATATAGATATATGTTGTAAATGTACTTTGGTTCCAATCATTTCGTACACTGCTTTTATCATTTAATAGGATATCATTAATATCTTGCTAACTCTATAAATATCATTCATGGTCAAGGCCCATACTACACTGTAGTCCATTATGGATGTATGATGATTCATTTACATAAATCCCTATTCCCAAATGCCTGCGTTGTTTCCATCGTTTCACAATTTTAGGCAAAACACAGATAAACAGTTATCTGATTTTCCCCCCTTATGAAAATCCCCAGGAAAGGGGATACCCATTTTCCATTTTATATAATACAATTTTTTGCTTAAAGCTAGGGTCTCAGACCAAACTTCACTTACCCTACAGACTCTATCCAGATCAAAAAGGCCATTTACTGACAGTCCTGAGAGCCATTAGTTAAACACAAACAACAAAAGTTAAATAAACCCACAAACCATTTATACTCTTCCCAGGGATCTATCCAAAGATGTACAATTCTGCCCCAGTAAGAAAAGTAGGGCCATGTTTACACACACACCCAACGGCAGATTCTGAGTCACCAAGGAAAGTCATGCTTATCCAAAGAAACAAACCCTGATAGTTCTCCAGCATCACCTCCCTGTAAAGACCCCTCTGAATAGGGACCAGTTGCTTCCATTCATCCTTTGAGAACTTCACAGCCACATCCTTAAACTTGAGTGACTTCTGAAAAGACAAACATGTTCTTATTCACCTATGTGTCTTCTTTTATGTCTTACCAAGGAAGAGAAAAGAATACAGCACCAGAAGATGTATGAAATAGGAAAGAAATGGTTTTAATGATGTAAGGGCACTGGTATTTTACATAAGGGATATAAGTCTGAGGGACACCTGGGTGGCTCAGTCGGTTAAGCGTCTGAATCTTGATCTCAGCTCAGATCTTGATCTCAGAGTCATTGAGTTCAAGCCCTGTGTTGGGCTCCCCACCGGATGTGGAGACTACTTAAAAGAAAAAAAAAAGATGGGGTACCTGAGTGGCTCAGTGGGTTAAGCGTGTCTGCCTTTAGCTCGGGACTGAGCCCTGAATTGGGCTCCCTGCTCAGTGGGGAGCCTACTTCTTCCTCTCCCTCTGCCCTCCCCGCTGCTCATGCTCATTCTCTCTCTCTCAAATAAATAAAGAAAATCTTAAAAAAAAAAAAAAAAAAGAGGTACAGATCATACCTCAGTTCTGTGACCCGAGGCATGAAACTCTTGGTGATGGCCTATGTCATATCCATGGCTGAGCCTCCAAACTTCAGGGACCGTTATTAGTCTTAATTTTTTTAAACTATAAAATTTAAGAATTAGATTAGATGATCTTTAAGTTCCCTTTCAGCTCTAACATTCATGGATCCACGATATCTCAGGCTGAACAGCTGATTCTCAAGTCAAGGGAAGATCCATGATAAGTGTACGTGGAACAGAAGATACTTTTAAGAACTAAAACTGGAGAAAAAAGATTAAAAATATGATGTCCCTTTGAAAGGGACTAGAAGATTCAGAATTTTTATATTCTCATGAAAGTTCTAAACACTCCCTGAGCTACTGCTAAGGGGAGAACTGCCTCAGTCCTCTGCTCCCGTCCATTACAAAAAACATGATGGGGCCGGTCACCCAGGCGTTATGAAGGGCCATTCAGAAGGAAGATCCCTACAGCTGGGTTGTATGGTGAGAAAGAGGAGAATCTGAAACCAGCAAACATACTAGTCTTCTCTATAGAGCCCAACTTCTATCATAATGGGATCATCTCTAAGGCTTGCAAAGAAGCTCGTGACTAAAGGAAGTTCAACTCACCTGCCACCTGGCTGCCATTCTCTCCTCTTCTATGTTCTCTTGGAAAAGGCCCAGGACAGAGCTGGCAGAGCTAGAGAAGGAGACATGAAAGATCCCATTCTGTAGTTCTCTGACTCAAACTAAAAATCTCTACATATCAATTTGGTATGAAACAGTCCTTACTCTCAATATTCTTCGAAGAGCAGAGCAAGCCTAGAAGTAAATTCACCCTTTCTCAGGAGATGGGAATTATGGATATTGCCACAACTCTGTTCCTGAGTTAGTAGCTTCCTGGAAACAGAACCTATATCAGAAAACTATTAAAAAAAAAAACAAAGAGTTTACAATGAAGTCAATTTTTACCCCCATTTTATAAATCTATAATAAGCATTATATTCTGTAGTATTTTGATATAAGCAAGCAATTTAATAAATAACTCAATTTGACTTTTAAATTCAAGACAACCAGGAGGATGCTTATATTAACATTTTTTAAAAGCTATTGTGAAGACTATACGATCACCAATAAAACAGTAAAAGCAGATTAGTGTACTAGTGTATTAGTCAAGTTTAGTTTAGTTCTAAGGACCAGAAATACATTTAAGCCAGGTCAGGTGTTATTTATAGGATACAGTGGGCATTATAAGGATACTGAAATTAAATAGCATCTAGGTCGGGGCACCTGGGTGGCTCAGTGGGTTGAGCCTCTGCCTTTGGCTCAGGTCAAGGTCATGGTCTCAGCGTCCTGGGATCAAGCCCTGTATTGGGCTCTCTGCACAGCGGGGAACCTGCTCCCCAACCCCCCGCCTGCCTCTCTACCTACTTGTGATCTCTCTCTCTGTCAAATAAATAAATAAAATCTTTAGGGAAAAAAACCCAAAACACACAGCATCTGGGCCTTATGACATCTGTGGCCCCTACTGGGATCTGAAGAGCACTGGCCTCCTGTCCTAATTCCTTTCTGATTGCCAAAGTCCCAAGTACAGGTTCAAAAAAGTGACTGCACTTCATCCAACCAAGAAATGGAGTCAGACACCAGATTCTAGAAATTCCAGCCAGCTTCTTTAGGGTCATTTTTTTTTTTTTTTTTTTGGTCATGGTCATTTTTTTAAAAAGTTTATTTATTTTTTAGTTTATTATTTCTACACACAACACGGGGCTCGAACTCACAACACTGAGATCAAGAATTGCACACTCCTCCAACTGAGCCAGCTCCTCTGTTACCATTTTTTAAAGTTTCCACAGCACGAGGAGGCTATACGCAAAATGACACCCAACTATTCAATGGTGAATGCAGGCCTGAATACAACTGCTTTTCCAGGGCAGCAGGACCAACCAGTGGACCGACTGACCAATGCCCCTACATGGGCTGGCATCACAGAAGACCATGAGAAATAAAGGATTAGCTAGACAGCTAGTGTATCCAGAGTGTAATGGTCACCTGCAGAGGCAGACAGGCCCCACCCAAAGTTTGGTTCCAATACTGAGAATGATGATGCCATGTAAACACAGACCAAGTGTATGAAAAGGTTCATTACTTACGTAACTGAGGTCTAGACCAGGGTCAGTCTCTCAATCCGGCCCAAAATGGCTTGAGAGAGTGAGGAAAGGAGGCTGGGTTTTTATTGTGCTTAGGAAGGGGCTTGTGTGATGTGGATCTCTTGCCAAGGCCCAGGGAGACAGCATTCAAGCTTTCTTATCAGCTTGTACAGGTGTGAGACTCAAGGGGAAGGAAGGGTGAGTCTTAAAAGCTGTCAGCAGTCAAATATCAAAAAGCGAAGGCAGACTACACAGAGTAACTATCCATCTGGAACAGGATGAAGAATCTCTGTCCTCTTCTCTCCAATCCTACTCATCGTTGGGCCTGATATGGAGACCACCTGTGACATAACAGTACCTGGAAGACAAGAGAGGTAATATTCTCAAGAGAAAAATGCATTCATCTGACAGAAGTTTTATTCAGGGAATCTGAAAAACCCTTCCAGGAGTGGCCAGAACAATGGTCTTCCCAAGCTTGCCCACAGAGAAAGCTAGAACAATATTCTGTCGGGGTTCTATTACAAAGGCTGTTGCAAGATGGAGTCAGTACCAGCAGGGAGGACGGAAGAGTAGAAAAAAAGGGTAAAGGGATCCATCAGTGCTCATCTGAGGCTGATTCTATGTAACATAATCCCTATGGTCCAGCGGGATAAATCCTATTTGGTACCATCTTTGGGATTCCGATATGGTTGTGATCCACTACCAATCAGATTTTTTTTTTTCATTAATAGAGTTGTGTACCCTGCTGGATACTGAAGGATGATGTTGCTGCACATTCTTTATCCCTTGCTCTTAAGATCTCTACACAGAGAACCTGGATATGCCATCTTGGACATTTAGAATGGCCAATAGCAAGATTATATTTGTAATTTCTGTGTATGTAGGCCATCTGATATGGGCATGGAGGCGGCCACAAATGAGAATGGAACTGAGATAAAGGGTGCTCTCTCAAGCCATCAGGGCCTAAATGGGTCTTACATCTCTTCATCTCCAAAGAGAATGTTCTCAGAACATTGTCCTTTGTACAGATAAGGCTCAATGAGGTAACTCCCAGCCCTCCTGGGCTTACTGATCTAACACCCACAATTCACTGGCCATGGTCTCTGCATCTCCTACTCAGAATTCTCGGGACCTTATCTGTTGTTAGCCATTGAGAGACTAATGACCTTAGACCATGTTTCCACCTCTTGCCCACTCAGCCATACCCAGGAGCAGAAAGAGCAGTTCTCAGAGAAAGGGACTATGGCAAGGACAGGGCTACTACTCTACATAAAGTAATTTTCTTAGTAGTCCTATTTCAGGGTGAGTGACAGGCAACAGGGAGCAGCTACTGTTCTGTCTCTTGAGCTCTGCCAATACGTCACACTTTTCAAGGAAATGGCTCTACCCACATGGATACAATAATAAAAACGGACTCTACTTTCTGGCCAAAGATGATTGGCATCTGAACCAATTAGTCCTTCTCATGGAATTTTGGAAGCGGAACCAAGAAAAAGAGGTCAGTCTCTTCTCATGAGGCTCCACTGGGGAGCCCTTGACAGTCACATTTTGTCAAGCCATCAGAGAGCAGAAAAAGCTGGTCAGCAGTGACAGGAAAATACGAAATATAAGTACATACAGAAGCAGAGGCAGGGGGTTAAGAGAGGGTCCCCGGTCCCAGTTTACCCACCTGTATTCTTTTATTTGGGGCTCCGTGACCTAAACAAATATCCTCAGAATAAAATCTCCCCCCCACCCCCATACTAGTTTGATCTGGGTTCCCGTAATTTGCAACCCAGAGACCCAGATAAGTAGCAAAGGCAACCCTTCTACCTTCCTCACCTAAGGTTTCATTGTTGATGTTCTGCTACCAGACTTCTCCTCTCAAGAGCTCTTTGGAGTCTGGCGGGTACATAGAGGACACAGCATCCAATGTGGCTCACAGAACCAAAAGGTGATATTAATCTTAAGATGCCCACCAGTGTCATTAAAATAAGCTATGGCTGTTTCCAGCCAAGCCTATAAACTCTTTTCCAATCCAGAACCAAATGGATCATCATGATGAAACAAAGAGTCAGGGTCTTTATCTTCCTTGAACTCTCAGATTTCTGATTCAATCGCCTAGTATGTAAATTATCTTTGTATCTTTATCTTTCCAAGTAGGTGGTAAATGTTGGGACTCACACCTTGGTTCCCTCACACTAAGAAAGCTACTTCCACATAGCACTCCAGAACTAGCTGCAGACTAACTGAAATACCAAGTTGTGCACGAAGTCTGGCTGGCATTGGAAAGCAGCACTCAGAAGAGGGAGCACCACTGGGCAGCTCCAAGGAGCCGGGTGTAAGAGGTTGAAACGCCTGGACCTGGCCCAGGGAACGGAGAGAAATGAGCGATTGAGGTGTTTTCCGGAAAAGACGGACCAACAGGGTTCTGTGGGCCCAGTTCAATCCCGATGTACTGAACCCCTACTACGGGTAAGCAGGGGAAGGACAGCAGGGTAAGCTTCGGAAAGGAAGGCTAGGGGAGGAAATGCACCGTTCTACCCGCGGGACACGCACAGCAGAGCGCGGCCCTGCGCACCCCAGAGCACTCACACTGGGATCAGGCTAGCGACATCTCACTACACCTCCCAGCCACGTCGTCACCCTGAGCAGCGCCCGGCCTGCAGCTGGCGCCTCCTCCCCTGCCCCGCAGCAGGTCGGATCCAAGGTCAGCCTGGAGAAGGGGCCAAGGATAGTTCGAAACATCCCATTTCGGTTCCACCCTCACGTCATCGCGTCTCGCATCCCTCCTTCCTTCCCGGCCTTTCTTCAACACCTCCCTCCCCCGGCCGCCGCTCCCACCACACCCTGCTCCTGGTCCTCACCTTGGGCGCCAACCTACTCGCGGCGGCCCCACGAGGAGCAAGGACCACAGAGCGCCGGCGCACAGTGCCCTCAAAAAACTACGATTCCCAGAAGGCCCCGAGGCCCCGCCCCCTGAGGTACCAACGCGGTACTCGAATGTGCCCTTCAAAAGGTGGAAATTGATATTTGGAGTAAAGATGAAGGGAGGCCGAGGGGTGAAGGGGTGAAGAACTAAAGCTGTCTCCTAGACCTTTTCGCCTGCCCCAGGCGGAAGCCCCACCGCGTATGCCTCTGTTTTTATGCTGCTAACAGTTCAGTTCTCCAGGAGGATCTTTGTAACCTCTGCTCTCCCCAGGCCCCTGCTGCTTCATCTTCCTCACTTTGGGCGGGGGAGGTGCGGGGAGCGGAAGAAGCATCCGAGGGAATTCCTATACTTGCCTGTAATCAGATATACAAATGCGCCTTTCCTTACGTCCACTCTACTGCCCTCTCCAATTATAACAATAAACAAGAGCTAGACCTGAGCTCTGCAATTCTGTAAGTTAATAAAGTCCCTTTAGGCTTAAGCAAGTTAGGGAAGAATTTTCTGTCCCCTGTACCTGAAGGCATCCTGGTACATGTTCACATCTCTCACATTTTAAAAGAAGTATTCGCTTAGTCTTACGTCCCCCTCCAGCTACCAGTCCTGACCTCTCCTTCTTCTAAAGCCAAACTATTCAGCACTGAGGATACTTGTTATTTCTACCTTCTACTCCCCACTCATTCCTTAACCACATTCATTCCAACACGGCTTTGGCGTCACCATCCCGGTTACCGATAAACACGCGGGGAGTGGACGTTAGTGCTTTGTCTTCCCGCTTCCCACCACCACGGTGAAAACCTTTATATTTAGCCAGCTGGGTTCAGTTTAGTATGGTCCCAGTTTTGCTGGCAAAATCCAAAGCACCGTAGTCAGGAGCCAGTTGAATGTATGCCTTCTCTCCCTCGGGCCTGATTAGGGTGTTGACCTTGGCTCTGTCAATGTCATAGGGCTTCTTCAGGGCCTGTTTGATCTGGTGCTTGTTGGTCTTGACATCCACAATGAGCCAAGTGTGTTGTCTTACATTTTCTTCATGGCTGACTCCATAGTCAGGGGTGATTGATGGTGGCATAGTGGTCAACCTTGTTTCTCCTGGCGGCGGTCTTTGGAGGGTGTTTGGGCTGCCTTCAGAGACACAGTGTCTTGGGCTGTACAAATGTAGGTGACCTTGGATCTTCTTTTCTTTGTAACTGTGGATGCCTTTCAGCACCACTTTCTTGGCCTTCAAAGTTTTTGCTTTGGTTTCTGCTTTGGAAAGGGCAGGGTTTTCCTTTGCCTTTGGTGCCATCTTCCTGAAAAGGCTAATGCTTTGTCTTTCTTGACCACTTGGCGGCATTGAATACTTTTTTGCTATCCTCTTTCTTGAAAGTCTTTCTGTGACCCTGCTCTCACCTAGTGTTTCTCTTGCTTCCCTATCCTCTTCTATTCACTCTGCTTTTATGGGCTCTTCCTCTCTTCATGCCTGTCTAATCTCCATATTCTTTGGACTTATCTTAGATCCTAGTCTCTTCCTACCTACACTTTGATAAATTATTTCCCACCACTCACCACCCATATATCTGGGATCACTCTTTTCACCTTCAGTTTTGCCTACAGAACATTCCCACATATGTCTGGATATTTCATAAGCATCTCAAGCTCAATGTATTCAAATGAGCTTACTCTCTACCCTCATTCTAAACACCTTGGGTGCACTACCCCATATTCTCTTGGCCCAAATTTTACCCCAGCCATGCTGCAGCAACCACTTCTGCAAACATAATCAGATAAACCCTTGCTTCAGTTGTACCCCACCCTTGTCACTTTACTCCCTGGAGTTAGTCTCTGACTTTGCCAAAGGGGATGACTACAGAAACCTTGAGTGTTCATGCAGCAACACTTAACCAACAGGGAATGGGAGCCAGTAGATAAATGCTCCCCGCTTCAGGGGCAGACAATTATGAAGCTCATGCAACATGACTCCCATGTCCCAATGGGGTTGAGCCTCAGTTGCCCATGGCAGTGACTAACTTGATTACGTGCTACTTACTGGCTTTTTCTCCTTCTCTTTTTAACAGATACTGCCATTACTATAATGAATAACTTAATTATTTTAATTATTTAAATCTTGCTTTATCATATTATGTACAATGCAAAAAAAAAAACCTCAGGGGCGGGCTAATAAAAATAAATTGCTAGTGTGTTAGGTGAAGCTAAATTTACACTGCTATCGGCGGATCAACTTAATGGGTATAGAAAAGAATTAACTAGATCAGTGGCTACACATCAATCAAAGGGCAACTTATAGCTGCCTTCCAATATAGAAACAAGGTGAAGCACAGAACTAGCTACAGTTGACTCCACTTCATTAGCTTTTCTGTAATATCAGAGACACTTAACTTCCAGGATCTAGCTTTTTGATCAAACCAAGGAATCAGAAAGAAAATGGTGGGAAAATCACTCCCAAGACCTCCAACTTTATCATCATGGCTGTAGTTTTCCTTTTTTGTATTGACAATCTTGGAGTGGTGGGGGAGCTCCAGTGGCTTCTACTGGGCACATCCTTCGCCAGCACCCATTCATGCTTTGCTCATTCTAACAGAACCCCTCCTCCCTCCAGAATCATAATAAGTGGATTCTAATAGTCTGCTCAGAAAACATGAAATGATCACACAAAATAATTTTCATCTTTCACTAACGGGCAATCTTAAGATACTTCCTCCTCCATATCCTGGTTGGGTTGTTAAAGATTCATAAATAACAATCTCTTCCCCACCTGAGGTAACAAAAGATCCAACTCAGAACAAAGGAGACAGGCACACAGAGATCAAAGCAGCTGTTTTGAGATGTGTTAAAATGTGTCTGAGGGATGGTAAGAACAGGCCTCCCAGTCTTGGACCCCACTTGACCTACTGGAAGCAGAAGTCTACCTTATACAGGTGCAGAGTGCTTGCCACATGGCCAGAAGCAAGCATCCCTCCAACAGCTCCAATGACCAAAACAATCCCTTTATCTTTTCCCTCTAAAAGCTCCTGATGGCTATCTGAAATTGTGCTGTTCAATGCAATAGCTATTGAGCACTTGAAATGTGTCTAGTCTGAATTTGAGACGTGCTCTAAATACAAAGTAGTTGAAGATTCAGTTTTTTTAAAAAAGGATGTAGGGTATCTCAATACTTTTTGTATTGATTACATGTTGAAGTAACATTGCATGAAAATTTTAAATATTTGAATTAAATTCAAATACTGAAATATTAAAATTAATTCCATCAGTTTCATTTTTGATTTTAAAAATAGGGCATACTTCCAATTTGACCAATTTCTGGTTCCAAGATTTGTACTCCTGATGATCATTTGGTGAAGCTAACACCTCAAAATTTAAGGCCTCCATGGGGCGTCTGGGTGGCTCAGTGGGTTAAAGCCTCCGCCTTCAGCTCAGGTCATGATCCCAGGGTCCTGGGATTGAGCCCCACATCGGGCTCTCTGCTCAGCAGGGAGCCTGCTTCCTCTTCTCTCTGACTGCTTCTCTGCCTACTTGTAATCTCTGTCTGTCAAATAAATAAATAAAAAAAAATCTTTAAAAAAAAAATTTAAGGCCTCCAGTACTGTATGCCCTCTTGGAAGATATCAGTTAAAAGGAAAATGGCCCTTCCCTCAGAATTTTTAGTAGGAGGTAGAACAGCACTTCACATTTTTTAAAATGCTCTGCAGATCACCAAATTTAAAAAAGGAACAAAGGGAATGTCCCCATTGTTTCACTTATCACCATACTCAGAATTCCATTAGTGTTCTGAATTTGTTCTAGTCTCATCTTGCTGACAATGGCAGAATATCTTGAGGGAAATACTCGATCGCCTCAGTTTATTTTTAACAAGGGAATAGATTAAAGATTCAGAACTCTCAGATATAGTCCAGTCAAAAGTCTGTCAATAGTCCCTTTTATTTTCTACTTGACATTATTAAATAATACCAGACATTAACCACTCTGATAGATTCTGCACTCTCTGAAGTGTTTTTCTTCAAGTTGCTTCAAGAGTCCACACGTGAAAAGTCTTCCCTGTCACTCATCTGCTTTAAGAAAGGCGGACAAATAGGGTTGTTAGTAGACTGGGGGGGAGGGGGTGTCTATTTGGCAATCCATCTTCTTGAATCTGACTTTACCTCTCAGGAGAAATGCATCTTGGTCCACTGGGATTCATACAGGTAAGCTAAATTCTAGACAGCCTTTCAGAATCAAGTCCTCTTCCGGGCTTCACTTCAAGCAACTAGGAAGGGAATGCAGATGCCTAGGGCCAAAGCTGCCTAGTCCCTGATCTTTAATAAAATAAAAATAAAGGACTGGGCCCAGGGCATAGAAGAGTTTTGGGAGTCAGAACTTAAAGTTCAGTGATGTGGAATCACATCAAGGCAGACCTTAAATATTCAGAGAAGCTTTCATTAAACAGGGAGCTATTTTAGGTCTCAAGTAAGGCAATGATGAGCAGGAAAGGGTCATTTAGAAAGACTGGTCTAAGCATAATGTGCAAAATGTCAGTAATGTGCAAAATGTAATTCGTGACACACACTTTTGATGTTAACCAAATATTGAGGTGCTTGTTTACTTTTCTGGCCTCTGGTGATGGGTTCTGGTTTATGAGATGTGGACACAAGTGATGGTCCTTAGAAATAACCTAAAATATCTTCCAGCTTTCTCTTCCATGATACCCTTAGAGGCAACATGTTCTAAATGATGAAGATGGAGTGAGACAGACTGACTCATATCAGATTTTATGTGAGATGTGAATTTTCAGTTTGGGGGTTACTTATTATGGCACCAAAGCTTAACATACCCCTGTTCAGTAAGGAAGAGGGAAGGGATGCCTGGGTGGCTCAGTCGGTTAAGCCCCTGCCTTCAGCTTGGGTCGTGATCCTGGGGTCCTAGGATCAAGTCCTGCATCTGGCTCCTTGCTCAGCAGGGAGCCTGGTTCTCTCTGCCTCTACCTGCTTGTGCATGCATGCTCTCTCTCTCTCTCTCTCTCTGACAAATAAATAAAATCTTTTAATAAAAAAAAATAAGGAAGAGGGAAGAATTCAATGACTACCACAGTAATGGGAGCCTGAGAGGATAAAGGCGCAGTCTACACCGAAAATTCAGAGAAAGGATGTACACTCAACAGATGTTTTAAATAGAGAGAACCTGGTAAGTAGAAAAATCACTAATTCAGATAAATATTTATTGAGCACCTATTATGTGCAAGGCACTGTGTGAGATGCAAAGACACCTAAGTCACGTCTCCAAGTGCTTCTAATCTAGTTGAGGAGATGATACCTGTACATAAATTATTAAACAAACCATATAGCATAATGGTTAAGAGAATAGACTTTGAAGGTAGACTTGTATTCAAGGATTAGCTTCACCTTTTACAAGCTGTGTCACTTTGGGCAAATTATTTAATACCTCTAAACTTTAGTCTGCTCATCTGTAAAATGAGGATAGTAATAGTACCTACTTCTACTTCACAGGGTTGGTGAGAGGACCAAACAGTCTACTCTTTGTCAAACTCTCCACTGAGTGCTTACCCCATAGTAAGCGCTCAGTAAGTGCTAGCCAGCAGCAGTAGTAGCAGTAGCAGTAGCAGTAGCAGTAGTAGTAGTAGTAGTAGTAGTAGTAGTAGTACAAAGGAACCTAGAAGTTGGGACACAAAGAACAAGACGAGGGCCCAAAAAAGCTCCCAGGGAAAGGGATGCAAGCTATAAAAAGAAGTGTTCTGGAAACGACAGTGCTGCTCCAACTTCGCCTTCCCTCCTGCTCGAACCTCCGGTTATTAAAGTGCAGTGATACTTGGGGCCTCAGACAAGAGACATGTCTGACGATCACCTCCTAATATTTATCCTGTTGTCTAACAAACTTCCGCAAAGTGTCAACCCTTTAGAGTCACATCCTAACTTCCGGCATCCCACAGTTGTAGAACACGGTAAGTAGAGAATGTTTATTCACACTGTGGTAGCAGAGGTGGAAAAGGAAAGGAGTAGCCAGAAGAGGTAGAATGCGCAAAGGATGGGTTTGCTTACGATGGGGAAGACCTAGCTTGAGTTTCTATGGAGGTCCTTTCACCCAACTCAGTCTATTCCTTGTTTGGCATAACGCCGTTGGTGTTGAATAACGGACGACTTAGAACTGAACACCTTCCCACACACGCTGCATTCAAAGGGTTTCTCTCCTGTATGCACTCGCTGATGTCGCGTGAGCCGGCATCTCTGGCTAAAGGCTTTCCCGCATTCGGTGCACTCATATGGCTTGTCTCCGGTGTGAATCTTCTGATGCTGAGTAAGGGATGAACGGTCGAAGAAAGCTTTCCCGCACTCACTGCACTGATAGTGAGGCTCTCCAGTGTGAGCCTTCTGATGTCTGTTCAGTGACGACACGCCGTAGAAGGCTTTCCCACACTCATTACATTCGTAAGGCTTCCTGCCGGTGTGGATGAGCTGATGTCGAGTGAGAATACTTTTCTGGCTGAAGGCTTTCCCACACTGATTACATTCATAAGGGCTTTCTCCGGTGTGGATTCT
Organism: Lontra canadensis; assembly: GCF_010015895.1. Lineage (NCBI taxonomy): Eukaryota > Metazoa > Chordata > Mammalia > Carnivora > Mustelidae > Lontra > Lontra canadensis. Next base: position 686,026 of record NW_022631138.1, read on the forward strand.
CTGGTGTCGAGTAAGGGATGAGCGGTCGAAGAAGGCTTTTCCACACTCACTGCATTTAAAGGGCTTCTCTCCAGTATGAATTCGCTGATGGACAGTTAGGGATGACCGGTCGAAAAAGGCCTTCCCACATGCATTGCATTCATAGGGGCTCTCCCCCGTGTGAGACATCAGATGTCTACTGAGACTGCTCCTATGACTGAAGGCCTTCCCACACTCGTGACAGTCATAGGGCTTCTCTCCAGTGTGAGTCCTCTGGTGGCGGGTAAGGGATGAGTGGTCAAAAAAGGTCTTCCCACAGTGGCTGCATTCCTGGTCTCTCTCTTTAGTGAGGATTTTCTTGAGAGGGGTAGACCCCAGCTGCAAGCTTTCCTTCTGGGAAAGGGACTTCTTGCAGGTCTGGACGGCAGGCCTCTCCTTCCCTGCTTCCGACTCACCCTCCAGTGCATGAGCGTCGAATTTAGGACACACGGAAACTTCTCCTCGAAGCTTTCCCCTCCCCATTCCTTCTGATTCTTCTCCTTCTGAAGGACCATGAATCTCGGGCTTAGTCTTCCGGTCTGGAACAGACAGAAAATACAGTTGCAGTTTCTCTCCTGGGCTAGGAAATACTACAGTACAACAGCAGAAAGACGAGATGCTACAATAAATCTGAACAGTAGTGTACAGGGACTGCCCCGCTGGCTCCCATAGACAGTTGTTCGTGTTGGGAAAAGACTGAGACTTGAAAAGAGAACAGAACTGACAGTGGACAGCTCAGAAGAGAGAGAAGACTTTCCACTGGGAGCATGGCCAGGATAATTGGGAGAGTAGGCTAAGTGGTGTGGGGGGTCGGTGGGCAATAGGTGTGTATGGGCAACACGACAGATCTGAGAGAATAACATTTGGTGGATAAAGAGGAGTAACGCTTTCATGTGTGGAGAAAAAAACCGAAAGCTGGTGGGTGACAGAGAATAAACACTCAAGCAGAAGATGTGAATGTGAGAAAAATGTGGTAGCCAAGCCTCCTTCCCACACACCCAAATAACAGCCACAAAACAAAAGTCGGCCCTGTCCTGTTCATACACAGTTACCTAGAGAGACATTCTCCGGACATTCTCTCTCCTCAGATCCTTGAAGATCAACTACCCAAGGCTCATCCCCTCTCTTCAGCTGAAAAATGACGTCCCATTGAGGAACTGGAAGTCCTGCTCAGGGAGAAAGAAACAAGCCAGGCATGTGATGGAAATACACAACTATTCTGAAGCTTAAACCCAACCTCTCACTCTTTCTGACAGAAAACGGAAAGCCAGAGGGCCCACACCAGGAACGCAGAGTACAAAGTAAGGCAAAAGGATGTGGGAAGCTCACAATGGAGGTCAAGACTGAGGTTCTACAAAGGAACAAGTAGCACTTGGTCAAAAGTTGATAAAATCCGTTTGAACTAATGTGTTTTATTCTCCCCGCTCTACAGACTGAGCCAGCCCGGCAGGGGCCTCCAGAGCAGTCATTCTTTTTTTTTTTTTTAAAGATTTTATTTATTGGGCAGACAGAGATCACAAGTAGGCAGAGAGAGAGGAGGAAGCAGGCTCCCTGCTGAGCAGAGAGCCCAAAGTAGGGCTCGATCCCAGGACCCTAGGATCATGACCTGAGCCGAAGGCAGAGGCCTTAACCCACTGAGCCACCCAGGTGCCCCCAGAGCAGTCATTCTTAATTTTCATTTTGTCAGCCAAGTCTCTATAACTGCAAAGTGCCTTCTGTGGGCCTCTCTCTAAGCCTGCACTTAAGATAAATATTCAAAATCAAACACACTTCTAGTGACTTACTCTGAGGCACAGGCTTGTATTTCTACACCCTACACCCTGCCCTCTTTTTAAAGGAAAACACTCGGGGCACTTGGGTGGTTCAGTCGGTTAAGCAACTGCCTTCGATTCAGGTCATGATCCCGGGGGCCTGGGATAGAGCTCTCTGCTCAGTGGGGAGCCTGCTTCTCCGTCTCTACCTGCTATTCCCCCTCCTTGTACCCTTTTTCTCATTCTGTCAAATAAATAAATAAAATCTTTAAAAAAAAATTAAGGAAAACACTTCTTCCTCCCCTCCTCTGCTTCTCTCAGGAGAAATTTTCTCTCAAGATGGCATCCTTAGTCCTCTGGACGGAGCTGAGTAACTTACCTGACTGATGAGCTGGCGGAGGAACTGGGCATGTGTAACTCCGCTTCTTCTGTCTGCCCGCCCCCACCCCCCTTTGGAGAGTGGGTCCTCTATACTGTAGGGACAGGCTGCTGAACAAGGGAGGCTGGGGTTGTACAATCTGCCCATGGCTCAGGAAGCCAGTCTGTCCAATCTTGGGGTTCAGGATGAAGAAGCCGACTGTCGCTGTACCCCTAAGCCATACCTTCTACTCCTCTATCTTGTCTCTCAGTGCTTCAGAACTCAGGTGGGAGAAGAGGTATCATTTATTGGCCCCTCAATCCCCCATTAACACAGTACCGGGTCTAACTTCTTATGGGAAGCTCTCCTTACCTAATGAGACAATAATCTTATAGTTTTCCAGCATCACCTCCTTGTAGAGGTCCCTCTGATTAGGGACTAGATGTCTCCACTCCTCATCTGTGAAAATCACTGCCACATCCTCGAATGTCACTGATTCCTGGAAACACAATCACATTGCCCCTTACTTATAACCCTTCTCTTTATATGGACCAGACGAAACAGTCATAAAGATGATAGCCCTGAGGTTGTGGAAGGAAGGTAAGTAAAATTGTTCTGATGAAGCAGGGCTTTGAAGCACTTGGGAGAAAGTGGCATAATTCCCTGAGGCATGAAGTTCTTGGTCATAATTCTTATGTTCACAGCCAAGCCCGTAAATTTCAGATAATTTGCAAGAACAGAACAAAGAATGCCTATGTACCCTTCACGCAGCTTCCCCAAATGTTAACATTCTCCACATGTGCTTTATCTTTTTGTCTCTCTCAGTATATACACATTCTCCTTTTTCCTGAACTTCTTGAGAGTAACTTGTGAACATGATGCCTCTTTACTCCTATTTTATGCATATTTTATAAAAACAAGGATATTCTCTAATATAATCACAGTGTAATTATGAAAGTCAAGAAAACACCATTGATATTATACTATAATCTACAACCTTATTTGAATTCCGCCAATTATCTTGTTTTTTTTTGTTTTGTTTTGTTTTGTTTTTTATAAATCCTTAAAATGATGGTGTTGATTAGATTGTCCTTAGGATCCCTTCATTTCACACAAATGCTTTGTGATTGTGTAAGACAGCATCTTTACCCCCAATCCTAAAACCCCAGATGAGTCTCCAGTGTGCAAGTTCTAAGCCAGAGCATAGAATTCAAGACTCCAGGTCTGTGGGCAGGTGTGGGGCAAGCCCCATGTCTCTACCTACACTCATCTCTCTTTGGGACTCTTACCACCTCACTGAGGGGCTCTTCAGCGAGTGTCATATTCCCCAGCCTAACCCAACACTTCCTGGAATACTTGGGGTCCACTCTCAAATGGATGCACTGAAGGCAAGTCAGGACAAGAACTGTTCCCTCAAACCATCCAAGCCAACCTGTACCATCATTTTTAAGGCAAAAGCTCTCAGAGCCAAGTCCACAGAGGCCGTGTCCCTGGTGACACACTACTGGGCACGTGTTCAAGGCAAGAAAAGGTCACTGAAGGATACCACAAGTCAAATGGGAAAGATGCATTCCCCCCGGAGCCCTTCATTTACCTGGCTCGGTTTGACTGAAGAAGCTCCCGGATAAAGAGAGAAAAGTGGTTACAATCTGGAGACTAACCAAGTATTCCAGACACACAAAGTTCACCTCACCTGGCATCCGGCAGTCGGAGACACAGCAGCCATTCCCTCCTGTGTGGTCTCCTTGTAGAAAAGGGCAGAGTCCTAATGAGGAAAAGGTATGGGATGAGAAAGACAGTATGAGAAAGACAAGTCTTGGTTTGTAGTTTTCTGACCCATAAAGCAAGAAATCTCCAAATACCAGTGAATTATATAACCATTCTCTTTCTTAATACCCTACAAACGGGGAAGACAAAGCAAAGCCAGGCTAGGAGCAACCCCACCCTAAACCTTTGGAGCGAAAGGCCATGGATAGTGTTATTTAGGACACGAGCGGGTGCTGGTTTGACCGTGATCCCAGAGGAAGAGTTCTGTTCCTGGGAATCAAGAACATATGAAGCTTATACTATATTTATAAGTTCACATTCAATATTGCCCTGATGGTTACCAGATAAGAAGTCTAAGAAATTTTATAAATGACTATATGGAAAGACATGTCCAATAAATACCCACAGCCTCATTAAGGGAAAAATACCCCATTTGTAACCCTGTGCTAAAGGAGCCACTGTTGGGCAGCCACATCTTGTTCCACATGACACTGTCTCTCCCTCCTGGAGCCACACTGACGTAGGCCTCAGGTAGTGGACTGAGATGTGATCTAGCTTGGAAAGGGGAACATGAGCTAAGAAATGTCAGCACAACAGGTGAGTGATGAGTTGAAAGGGTGTCAGGAGGGACGGAAGTAGCCATGAGGATCAGGGGAGCCAAAGCTACCCGGAAGCAGATCCCGTGAGTGTGTGAGAGGCATGACCCAGGAAGACTAGACACAGGCTGGGGGAAGAAGAGCCTGGTCACCTTAGTGGTGAAACACTGGAGCGAAGACTTAAGAGTTTTTTACTGGCATGAATTTCCTCAATGCTTGCAGACCACCCCTGGGTTCCAATTCGCATTTAGACCAGCCTCAATTATTCTGGGATTGCCGTAACCTTCTTAGGCTTGGTGTGGATCCTATCGCTAACCCCCTTTCCTTGAGTTAGCTGAGTAGGTCTCAGTTTCCCACAGTTAAGAGTCTAAGTCAACACAGTTAAGTCAAGCATTTCTGGAAATCATGAGTGGGATGGGAAGTGCAGTCCGAGGAAGGACGAGGCAAAGAGGGGGTGCACTGAGTACTCTCCTGCGGTCAAGGGGATAGGGGTACTGATCCTTGTATTCATTCATCCGTCTATCCAACCAACATTTATTCAGCACCAACTATTTATACCAAACACAAAAACTTTAGGACACTGTCCTTGTCCTCTAAAAGCTTATAGCTTAGAATATAGGACAAACAAGTAGCCCCAGTAATGTGTCACTACAGGATGGATAGGTACTATAAAGAGATACCCACAACAAACTCTCAGAGCCCAGCAGAGGCTTGCCTCATCCAGACAGGAGGCTATAAGTTCCTTGGCAGAAATGGGATGTAAGGCTTGATTTGGGGGAAGAGGTAGAACATTCTAGGCAGGAAAAGTACCAAGTTTTCAAAAATAAGGAGGTGTGTCTCTACATGGAAAAGATGAACAACTGGAACTAGTTTAGAATGGCAGAGGTATAGGCTGTGAGCAGTGCAGTGGGGAAGTAGACAAGACCAGCTTGTATGGTCCCATGCATGGAAGAAGGACCACAGGCATGGAGCTCACTGAAGAATTCCAACATGGAAGAATGATCAGATTTGTGTTTTAGAAAGATCACTGCAAATTGTATGAAGAGCCTTGGAACACACATACTCTGGCTCAGCAAATCTTTCCTAGGAGTTTGTCCTAAGGAAGTAAGTGACAATATCTTTAGTCATAATACTAACCTTATGGAGCACTACATGTGGTAACTTTTTAAGCACTTTACATGTATTATCTCATTTAATCCTTACAGTAAAGGAAAAATTTGAAATATCCTAAGTTTCTAAAACAGGAGATATCGGGGTGCCTGGGTGGCTCAGTGGGTTAAAGCCTCTGCCTTCGGCTCAGGTCATGATCCCAGGGTCCTGGGATCGAGCCCCGCATCGGGCTCTCTGCTTGGCAGGGAGCCTGCTTCCCCCTCTCTCTCTCTGCCTGCCTCTCTGCCTACTTGTGATCTCTGTCTGTCAAATAAATAAGTAAAATCTTTAAAAAAATAAAATAAAACAGGAGATATGATTAAATCCATAATATCCATACACTGTAATACCATTTAATATCATATTAATAATAACTAGCATTTATTGAGTATTTGCGACTTACCAGGCACTGTGCTAGTATTTGTTACTTACCAGACACTTTCTTTAAAAAAAGATTTTATTTATTTATGACAGAGAGAGACAGTGAGAGAGAGAATACAAGCACAGGGGAGCAGGAGAGGAAGAAGCAGACTCCCTGTTGAGCAGGGAGCCCAATATGGGGCTTGATCCCAGGATGCTGGAATCATGACCTGAGCCAAAGGCAGACTCTTTCTCGGGATAACTTAATTCCATATTCATAAATTGATAAGGTAGGTACTATTTAATTTCTTTATTTTTAAAGATTTTATTTGATTTATTTGAGGGAGAGAGTGACAGAGAGAGAACACAAGCTGGGGAAGAGGCAGAGGGAGAGGGAGAAGCGGACTCCGTGCTGAGCAGGGAGCCTGATGTGGGGCTGGATCTCAGGACCCTGGAAGCATGTCTTGAGCTGAAGGCAGGCGCTTAACGACTGAGCCACCCAGGTGCCCCAGATAGTTACTATCTTACAGATTAGGAAAGTTAGGGTTAAAAGAAGCTGAGGGAGAATTTGAACCCAGGTCTGTCCATCAGTTTTTAACCTCAATGCTATAATATGATTTTTATTTTCATGAAAAAAATAGCCACACAGATAACAGACCAATAGACAAGAATAAAAAAATCCCCAACATATCCAAACATGTAGGGAAACTTGATATACAACTGAGCCTGCATTACAAATCATTGAGGAAAAGATCACTAGTGATAAACTGCAAACAACTTAAATGTTCATGAGAAGGACCAATTGTTATTTTAAGTGTGAACTTATGTGTATTGGAATATTATACATTAAGATGAATGAAGTAGAGCTTTGTGTTAATAATAAATCACAAAATGTAATTACTGAGCAAAAAATAAAGTTTTAGAATTACTGTGTAACATCTATATAAAACTTAAAAAACAGGGCACCTGGAAGGCTCAATTGGTTAAGCCCCTGACTCTTGATTTTGGCTCAGGTCATGATCTTAGGGCCATGATCGCAGGGTCATGAGGTTGATCCCTGCATCAGACTACACACTCATTGGGGAGTCTGCATGAGGTTCTCTCTCTTCCTCTGCCCCTCCTTACCAAGTTCACACTCTTTCTCTCTCTCTCAAATAAATGTATCTTAAAAAAAAAAACAAAACTCAAACTTAAAAACAGGTAAATAATATCTACAAAAAAAATCTGTGTGGGACAATAAGTACCAAATTACAAGTTATCTCTGGAAAGGGAGGGATATGGAATTGTGACAGATAACCAGGAGAGGTTTTTTTTTGTTTTTGTTTTTTTTTAATTTATTTGACAGACAGAGATCACAAGTAGGCAGAGGGGCAGGCAGAGAGAGGAGGAAGCAGGCTCCCTGCTGAGCAGAGAGCCTGATGTGGGGCTCGATCCCAGGACCCTGGGATCACGACCTGAGCTGAAGGCAGTTGCTTAACGACTGAGCCACCCAGGCGCCCCAGGAGAGTTTTTTTTTTAAACAAATTTACAAATATTAAGTGAGGAATGCACACTTAAAACTACTTAATTGTGTATGTGCATATGGATAGATAAAGGACTGAAAGAATATACACTAAAATGTAAGTGGAATTTGAGTGGTGGCATTTTAAGTGGTTTTATTCTATTTCTTGTAATTCTTTATACTCTGATTTTTGTTTTTATGAGTATGTATTTACTTTGGTGTACAGGGGAAAAAAAACCAGGAAGGAATGTGGGTATATAGAAAAGTTAAAGCAGACCCAAGATAGCTATTCTCAGAAAATTCCATTTGCGAGGTTGGTCCTTGGCTAGGTCTGGGAACTTCAATTTGGGGAGAGTTTCCTAAGAAAGAAGGGTGGCCCATTATGCCAAACTATTTGAACAAACGATGTGGTTTATGTTGAACACTTGCTTTCCTGCCAGAGGGTCTGGAATTTTGGTATGTGTTAGGCAGAGAGTGCCTACCTGACCTGCTCTCAATAAAAAAAAAAAACTTGGGCTCTGAGCCTCTAATGAGCCTTTGTGAGCTGGAACATCACACATACATTGTTGCATTTTTATTGCTGGAGAGGATGTGTTTGGTGTGACTCCTCATGGCAGGGAGAGAGCACAAGAAAGCCTGTATTTGGGTTTCTCCAGACTCTGCCTGTCTCATCCCTGATTGACCTAGCTGTACATCCTTGTCTTAGCCATGAGTGCAAGTACAGGCTGAGCTCCACGTCCTTCCAGCAAATCCCTGAATGGGGGGTGATCTTGGGGACCTCCGACACAGGTAGCCATGCCATTCTGGGTAGCTGTAGCAGAATGGGAGTAGAGGAGGGCAAGAATGGAGGTGAGAAGACCAGTGAGGAATCTCATAATTAAATAAGGAAAAATGATGAAAAGCTGAATGAAAGTAATGACAGCAGAAATGGACAAAAGTGAAACTACTGTCAAGACATGAAGAACAGGGATGCCTGGGTGACTCAGTGGGTTAAGTATCTGCCTTCAGCTCAGATCATGATCCCAGGGTCCTGAGATCGAGTCCTGCATTGGGTTCTTTGCTCATCGGGGAGCCTGCTTCTTCCTCTGTCTGCAGCTCCCCCTGCTTGTGCTCTCTCTCTCTGACAAATTAAAAAAAAAAAAAATCTTAAAAAAAAAAAAAAAAAGAAGAGCAGACAACAGACTGACTGCCAGTGGAGGCTGAGGGTGATGGGAGAAGCAAGAATGACCTCCAGGTCACTGATCTGAACAATGGTGTGCACAGAGGTACAACTCATGGAGATGAGCAACAGAAGAGGAGGAGGTTTGGAGGGAAAGCTAATGGGTACAGTTTGGAGTATTTAGAGTTTGAGCTGTTGCCACATCTTTGGATAGGAAAAATCAGGTGATTCTGGCTTCCACTGGCCAGGTTATAAAAATTACTATTGCTGAATGAAACAGTTTGAATTTTGAAAGACCATGAGTTCCATACTCAAAACGAGGAAAAAAAATAATATATTTTAAAAATCGTTGTAATACAAAGAGGGAAAATACACCTTTAGTGATAGAAATAAGTACTTTGTTTTTTTTTTTCCTATTAATTGTATGACTATTCACAAAGTATAGATGTATCCTTAGGATATATACTTGTGTCCATTCACACAAGCATGAGAAAAGAAATCAAGGGAATGTGGGTAAACCAAGTAATCCCAGAATCAGGAACGTCAAACCCCAAACAGACTAATCAGTACTGGGGAGAGGAAGAAGGAGTATGAGCTCGTCTAAAGAGGCAAAGTAACCATGAAGACTTAATCCTTCCTCCTTTAGGAGATGAGCCCACTATCTTGTCTTATTAATTATGAGATACTACTAAGGTACAGTTAAGTTTTCAAAAAGACCAGACCAATATATATTTACTAGACAATGGGTTACTGAGCACTGGCCAAACAAAACTTTAAAAGATTATTACCTTGAGGGTGAACACCAGTTTGCAAAAATGTTTAAACCTATGCAAAACGTGGGGCGCCTGGGTGGCTCAGTGGGTTGAGCCTCTGCCTTTGGTTCAGGTCATGATCTCCAGGTCCTGGGATTGAGCCCCCCTCAGGCTCTCTGCTCAGTGGGGAGCCTGTTTCCCCCCTCTCTCTCTGCCTGCCTCTCTCCCTACTTGTGATGTCTCTCTGTCAAATAATAAAATCTTTTTTTTTTTTTTAATATTTATTTATTTATTTACTTGACAGACAGAGAGGTCACAAGTAGGCAGAGAGGCAGGCAGAGAGAGAGGAAGCAGCAGGCTCCTCGCTGAGCCGAGAGCCCGATGCGGGGCTCAATCCCAGGACCCTGGGATCATGACCTGAGCCGAAGGCAGAGGCTTAACACACTGAGCCACCCAGGTGCCCCCAAATAATAAAATCTTAAAAAAAAAAAACCAAAAACTATGCAAAAGGTAAAAACTTAAAAAAAAATACTGGAAAAACATGTTTAGTGTAACTACAATTTTTTTTTTTTTTTTGGACCTGAGAGATTGGGATTTGAATCTTGTTAGGAGGAGGCAGAGTGATATATACACAAATGGAAACAGCTAAGACATCATCAGTAGCCTGCAAGCTGTGTTGTTTAAGAAAGTAATCCTTCCCTTGCTTGTCAAGATTCCTCCATTCCCAGAAGGGTTTTAAAACATTACTCTTGGGCCCTCGTAAGAAGTCCAAATTAGTATTTTGAGATACAGGAGACACTGCCAGAAATAAAATTCCAGCTCTGCTTACTACCTGTATGACCTTAGGCAAGTTTCTCAACCTCTGTCTCAGTTCACCCGTCTGTAAAATTAGAATAATGAAAGTATCTACCTCAGAGCTATTGTGATGCGTAAGTAGAATACCTATAAAGCATATAAAATAATGGGCTACGTGTTAGCATTAGCTACGGGTTATAATCTTAGGAAGGTAGAAATAATGAAAACATTAATTACAATGTGCTGTTGCTGTTCTAGAATAGGTTTAAGTGTAAGTATAGGAATCACTTTGGAATCAAAGTATTTGAATATGTTGTCGAAAGCATTTGAGCTTTTCGAACAAATCAGCTGAACTACATCTGAGATTGTAGTTGAAACTGCTCAATGTTTAAATCCTTAAAGACAATTTTCAGTTTTGTTTATTGGATTATGACTTCATAAAACGAGCACTGAACACCTTACAAATGGTGGTGGGCATAAAAGCTCCCCAGCCATTCAGTAACCAGCCAATACTCCCGAGGTGCTCATTATTCGTGGGATCCCTGCCAGGCTGACTTCCCTCCCCTGGCAGTCGCTTCAGTAGCCTCCCCGTGATACTCAGGGCTTCCCAAGTCCACCAAATCCACATGGAGTCACTTATGTTTTCTCTTGTCCTACTGCTGGTTCTCAGAGTATTTCTAGAGAAAAAAAAAAAACCTCTTCAAATTCTTATTCTAGATCTTCAAATGAGCCCTTGCCTAGAAAGCTTTTCCTGTTTGCATCCTTGCCCCGTAGCTACTCCAAACTTCTACGGCTGACATTAGAATTTTGGAAGAATGCTCACTCACAAGAGTTCCAAAGTCTGTGTGGTAAAAAGCATTCCACAGGCACGTATTTATTAATGATGAAGGCTTGGGCAAATTACTTAAACTAAAGGTTGACCTCCAGTTGTTTACTACCTACCTCACAGAGTAGTTATAAACAGTAAATTAGACAGTTAATGTAAAGCATTTATCTTAGTCTGTTCAATAAATGAAAATTGCTTTCCTTTCAACTGCCCAATACCAACCCATTCATCCTACAAGTCAACAAATACATCCAAGGACCTGCTATGTGCGTGGTAGCATGAGGTGTGAGGATGAAACAGAAATGTTTCTGTCTCTGGGTCTTTCCCTGAGTGTCCTCTGTGTCCTACCTCCTTTTCCACTACTGTTGCTTTTCAGAATCTGTTCCCTGCATTACCAGATCTTGCTTTCTCCACCATCTCCCAGCTCACCAGTAACTTCTTCCCCATATCTTCAGACACAACCCTCATCTCTCTGAAACCTTCTTCACTGAATCCCATGGCCTCTCTTTAGCAAGAGTTCTCATTTAGGTTTTCCTTTCATGATCAAAGTTCTTGGTAACACATACTTATCAATTCCATCTCCTCTTTTTGAATCTTTTTCTGTTCTTGTCACCCCTCACCACCTGAAACTGTACACTTGAAAATTACCAATGCACCTCTAATTACAATAGTCTTTTTCTCCTTATCTTTATTTCTCTGCAGCTTTTGATTATTCTGACAAGTTCCTGCTTCTTTTCCCCAGTCTTGCCCTGGAAACTTAGCTGCTGCCCAACAACACTTAGTCTTTGTACAATGTTCCTGCTATCCCTCAGAAAGGCCATCCACCCGGCCCTCCATTTTCCATCTCTACAGAGATGGTTTCCAGTCTAGACCCAATGCCTCTTCCAAACTCAGCTGGCATTTCCAAGTGACTGCAAATTTTGATTCAGGCATTCTGCCAGCACCTTAAGACATCTTCCCCTATGCAACTCCCCAATTAATCCCTCTCCCTAGCTTGACATTTCTGTCAGATGTTCTATTATTTTCCCAGATGCCCCCAATTCAAACTTTTACCTTGCTCTCTTTCCTCCCAAATCTAGTCACCAGGTCCTTCTTCTTCTTCTTCTTTTTTTTAAATATTTTATTTATTTATTTGACAGACAGAGATCACAAATAAGCAGAGAGGCAGGCAGAGAGAGGGGGGTGGAAGCAGGCCAACAGGCAGAGACCCTGACACAGGGCTCGATCCCAGGACCCTGGATCATGGCCCAACCCGAAGGCGGAGGTTTTAACCCACTGAGCCACCCAGGCGCCCCTCACCAGGTCCTTCTGACTCTTCTTCTGCATTGTCATTTTTATCTTTTCCTACCACTGACACCATTATTTCAGGTCTGTAACAACCCACATCGGGATTACCTTGCATTCCCAACTGGCTCCCTGCCACTAGTCCCTTTCTTTCTTTAGTCCTGATGTGACCTCTAGAATTACTGTCCCCAAATAGTTTTCTTCCTGACAGTCTTCAGATCAGAACTATACTATCCACTTGCCCTGTGTTTTGTCCTGATCCTCTGTGTTCTCGTGCCAGTGTGCTTTTCTCCACCCTTGTCTCCCACTACTCCTTGACACTTCACTCCAGTTAAAATCAGCTCCCTCTCAAATCTGCCTAATGCTTTGCTACTTCTTCCCTGTTTCCCATCCCCCCATCCCAAATCCTATCTCCTCCATGATAGGCCCTGCCTCATCAAGGCCCCTAGCAACTAAAGAATGATATTAAAGCATTCGTTTTACCATTCATTCCTCTGAACTAAAGATTGTGCATGATATTGACAGCTGAAACAGACACATTAGGCATTAAGGTAGCTTTAATAACTGGTTTAATGGATAACCATATATGTCAAGCCAAGTGCTTTAAGGACTGCATCTCAGACTCAATTTGCAAATATCCTTTTTAAAATCACAGATATCTCAGAGATGTAGTTACTTCTAGAATCAAACTTGTCAATAAGCTAAATAATAACCATCGGTTTCAACAATGGATTCCAAACAGCTTAAAAGTTAAACTTCCTTGGTTAAATTTTTTTTTTAATGTTCAATGATGTAGTCTAAAACATGATGTATCTATCCTTAAACGAGGGCCTCGTACGGAGCGAGCCAACCGAGACAATCTGAGATGTTTTCTGAGAAAGACGGAGGGGCGGAGCCGGCGTCCCCACAGATTTAGTGTTGATTCCACCCATATTTATTAAACACCCATTATGGGAAGGAGGACGAGAGGAGCGGAAGAAGGCTCCAAACTTCCAACCTGAAAGTTGGGATCTGGCATATAGTGGGTGTATGATGAAAGATCACTCCTGACAGTGCCCACACTCCACGGAATACACACACACACAGGAAGCGAGGGGCAACTTTCCGTCTGCACCTCTCCGAGCTGGGATACACACACATACACACACACACACACACACACACACACACCCTCTCTCTCTCTCTCTGCAGGCTGGCTTCACCCGCGTCACCCCGTTGAACTCCCACAGCACCTCCCCCAAGTTCTCAGTGTCCCCTTCTCTCGGCCGCTGCGCTCACTCCACATCTCGAAGTCAAACACCCGCAGCCTGAGCTCACCTCCTGCACAGAGTGCTGGGTACCCAGGAAGACGGCGCCTCTTCAGGTCTGAAAAGCAATGCGCCTGCGTAAAGACTCTGACGTCTGCGCTTACAGTGTTCGGCCTCCTCACAGACTCCATTTCCCAGAAGTCTCAGCGGTCGGCGCGCTCCAATATGACGTATAAAATTTTGCGCAAGCGCACGTTTCTGGGAACGGGGCTGAAGGCTCTATGGCGGGTTGAATAGAGTGTTCCAGTTGCTGTAGCCAGGTGAGAGAAGATGTATGGGAGAATTATAAGACCCTGGAAGTACTGCCTACGTGTGTTGTCACGTCCCTCCAGTCCTCTGATGGAAGGGCCATCCGGAGGAAATGTGATCTTTGGGGCCGGTCCCTACCCTTGTTTTTCACTGACGGAAGACAGAGAACGAGTCTCCTGGCGCTTGGAAGAGGATTTTCCTGCTTCAGCTTGTCCGCTTTCAGGCATTTTGTTCTGAAATTTGGGAGAAAGGCAGAATTTGGTTCTAGGACAAGTCTGGGCCTGAGGCAGGGTATGTGCACATTTTTGCGCCGGAAGAGGAAAGCCCACGATACACGTCTGTCTAACTGGGCAGTTGGCCGACTGCCGACAGTGTGAGCTCACACCAGCCTGCCTTCTTTGGTACTGCTAGAAGGGCCCTAGTTGGAGACATGTAGGGATTCTCATCGGTGGCTCCATGTCAGAATAATTTGAAGAGCTTTGGACACATTGGTACGTGGGGTCCACTCAGAGGAGAGAGAGTTTACAAAGATCTTCAGGTGATTCTGATGTGCTGCTAAAGCTAAGAACCACTGAGCTAGAGCTTCAGAGAACACTGGGGATTGCAAGAATATGATAAAACACTACTTCGGAAACAAATCTACACTTTCACTCAAGAAATCTATAATGCCTACCATACACAAGGCATTGCTACAAATGTAAATAAGACATGGTTACTGCCTCAGACGAACTCATGGTCTAAAGGAAAAACCAGAATGTAAGAGTTAAAACACAATGCAGTATGTTCTATATGTCACATTGGAGACACTAGGGGAGGACAAGCAGGAAGCAATTAACTGTGGCTGAAAATGTTTAAAAAGGCCTGTAACAGTTACAGTCTTATAACTGATCCACTTGGGGGAAAAAAAAAACAAAAAACAAAACTTGTTTTGGGGCACCTGGGTGGCTCAGTGGGTTAAAGCCTCTGCCTTTGGCTCAGGTCATGATCTCAGGGTCCTGGGATCGAGCCCTACGTGGGGCTCTCTGCTCAGCAGGGAGCCTGCTTCCTCCTCTCTGCCTGTCTCTCTGCCTACTTGTGATCTCTGTCAAATAAATAAAATCTTAAAAAAAAAAAAACACTCACTTGCTTTATTAAGAAGAAAGAAAGTGTGTCTCGGTGGCTCAGTTGGTTAAGCTTCGGACTTTTGCTTTGGGCTCAGGTCATGATCTCAGGGATCTCAGGATCCCAAGTTGGGCTCCATGCTCAGTGTGGACTCTGCTTGGGATTCTCTCTCTTTACCTCTGCCACCCCCAAATAAATAAAACCTTTTACACACACACACACACACACACACACACACAGTGCAATCTATGTAGAGAGAATAGCATCTTGTAAAGTTAACAGACTAGGGGATAAAAGTGCGAAAAATTAGTAGCAAGATGAGTGGCCGGTGGGTATTTAGGGTCTGACAACTGTAACTTGAGGCCAGATTGGGGATGGTTTTGTACTGTAGTAAGGGTTTGGATCTTCCAGGATTAGGACTTGATTGAAGTCATGATGTCTAAGACGGACATCCTTTCTTGCTGTTCCCTTGTTGTTTTTAATTTATCTAGCCTTAGATACTGAGAGTGGAAATTGCATATGATCAGAAGCTGGGTGATGGGTGGGAGAGAAATATTCAGGCACAATTTCACACTATACCTGAAAAACACTGTTGCTTTTAATACCCAGATCTGATTCCAGATTGGAATGGCTTTCTACTTCTATGTTTTTGTTTTCATAATACCTTCTTTCAGAATGGCCACCATTGGGGCATCTTTAGTCCACTCTCAATGACTGCATACTCCTGAGTCCTAATTGTGAACAGGTTTCTGTTTTTACTACGGGGGTCCCAACCCAGGAAAGTTGGAGGTTGTGTGATGATGGATGCCTGAGCACACAGGGGACCTGTAGAAAAATCTATGCTTCAGTTCTGCCTTACAAAAGCACCTTTACATTTTTTTTAATAATATGCTTAAAATAGAATAAGCCATCTCCCTCAGGCTAATTGATTTAGAGATGTTCTTGTCACCTGCTCTTCCTCTGAGCAAACTACAGTTTACCAATATTGTTCCTAAAATTTGGTGTCTTCTTTTTTTTTCTCTCCATCTTCCATGGCAATAGAATTTTAGCCAGGCACATGTTTAAAGAGTACATTTCTCTGCAGCTAGATGTAGCCAAGTGTTCTTCTAAATAGAATGTAAGTGGATGTGGTGTATGGCTCCTTAGGACAGCCTTCCTTACAGGACAGCTGGAGTCAAGAATACAAAGGAATGAACTATTGATCCCCATGACAACAGAGATGGATCTCAAGGGCTTTATGCTGAGTGATAAAAGCCACTCTCAAAATGTTACATACTAGGGATGCCTGGGTGGCTCAGTGGGCTAAAGCCTCTGCCTTTGGCTCAGGTCCTGATCCCAGGGTCCTGGGATCGAGCCCCGAATCAGGCTCTCTGCTCATTGGGGAGCCTGCTTCCTCCTCCTCTCTCTCTGCCTGCCTCTGCCTACTTGTGATCTCTCTCTGTCAAATAAATAAATAAAATATTTAAAAAGAAAAGCTACATACGATATAATCCTGTTTATATGACATTCTGTAAAAGGCAAAACTATGTGTACAGAACAGTAGTCACACTGGGTTGGAATGGGAGAAATGTTTGACTATAAAGGAGCAGCAAAAGGGAATGTTGGGGGCAGTGCACAAACTTACTGGGTTGCTGGGAACCAGAGCTCCCCTAACAGTAGTTGACCTCGAGTGGCACGTGAGAACACTCTGGAAGAGGGGACATCCTTGTTAAGCTATTGATTAACTCTCTTGGGTAACATGTGCATTGTGGCATAGGCCTCTGGATCAGGCTCTGTCCTGAATTTAAGAGGACAGAAACTTCAGACACTGTAGCAGGCCAATGCCAAAAGGCACACCAGGCACAAAGGCACTCCTCAAGATAATCTGAAGCAGTTTCATTTCTGTCTAGTTGTGCTAAGTTACAAATGAGATGACATTTTTTTCTCATTCGCCCATCCCTTTCCCTTCTTGGTTCCAGAGCACAGAAGAGAACAGAAACTCCTGGGCCAAAACCACGGTTCCCTGGCAGCACCCCCACGTGGCCTGCCGGCCCCCTCCGCGCCCCAGAGGAAGAGGGCTTGCTTTTTGGGCACTTGCTATGCCATCCTGGCCATGTGTGCCACCGAGAGTGCTGGGAAAAAGTGACGGATTGAAAAGCAAGAGGGGAAAATGGTGGGTTTTGCCCTGACTTAATGGGTTGTCCCAGAACCCCTAGATAGGGTCTATAAACCACTCAGTCCTTACAAGTCCCCTCTCTGGCTGAGGACTGCCTCCTGAGAGCCATCGTTTTAATATTCAGACCATTTCTACATTTCTTTTAGGTCGTAAATGATACTCCTTTCTGGAGCAGGAAGGAGTCCATATCGTTTCTTCGTTGACCCTTCTCTGAACTCTGAATTTGGAGCAGTGGGAGGAAGGCGGAGAGGCACGGGACGGCCTGTAGAAGAGCAGTAAGTAACTAGCAATAAGCCATCTGTATGTCCGGGCACTCTGTAAGAGATACGCCTAGAGAGTTTCCTGTAAATCCTTATTTGGCAGATTGAGGGTAGGGCCAGGCTTCTCTTTTTAACAAATTTCCAGTGGCTTCTGGTTGGACAGCCCCAAACCTGGCCATGGAGCCTAAAATGGAAGTTGCTCTCAGTTCCCAGCTGGTGGTGAGAGCCCGAGAAACCCTCTACCCTGGTCGGTGGCTAACAGGGCCGTTCCCAGAGGACTCCCCGCCCGCACCCTCAGGACCATTGTCTCCGGCCCCCAGGGCGCAGGCGCCACTCGCCGCGCCCCGCGGACCCGCCCCGGACGCTCGCTTGTTTGACCCCCGCGAGGCGGCTCATCTGCGCAGGCTCGGAACGGTCTGGGCTCAGGGGCTGGGTCTGGGGCCGGGAAGGGCTTTACTCTTTGTGGGACCTGTGACTTCGGGCGCGTGGGCTTATCGCGGGCGTCGCGCCCCAGCCCGTGACAGAGTTGGGAGTGCTCCTCCGCCTGCCCGGCTGCGAGGGACTATGGGGGCCTAGAGCTAGGGGACAGAGTTGCAGGGCCGGTCCGTGTCCCTGTGAGGCTCTCTCCCGAATACCTGCTGTCTTAGGGCCGCGGAGGCGCACTGGCCCCCGAGGTCGGAGGCGTGGCTACGGACGTACCTCCTGGTGGTGTAGTCGTCGCTGTGGGTGTGGGTCTGCGAGGGAACTGGGTTCTAGAGCCTGGTCCCGAGAAAGGCGGCGGAGCGGCGCCAGTGCGCCCAGGCCCGGCTCGTGAGGGGTCTGAGAGCGCGCCTGAAAGCGGGGGAACGGCCCCTCCTCCGGCGGCAGAGCTCCGCGCCGGGGCGGCAGTCCGGGTTTGATATCCCTGTCAGGGCCGTGCGGGTCGGCTGGGCGTCACCGCGCGGAGTGGGAATGCCCGGCGTCACCCAGCGTGCTCCCTGCTCCCTGAATCGTAGGGAGGACCGCAGGGCTGCGGCCGCAGAACAGAGATTTGGACCTAGTGAAAGGACGTCGCCCCTTAGCCCCAGCTATGGACTCCACAGCATCAGGTTTGGCTCTCGAGGGTGCAGAGGGCCAGAAGCCCTTCTGGGGAGTTAGTAGTGGGCCGAGGAGGAGGACAACTCTAGAAATAAGCCGGGGACTCCAGTGATGGGGCAGAGCCTGTAACCGTCTTCCCTGTGGCATTTCCTAATTTGCCAGGCCCAGGAGCATGAGGTCCCAGTATCCAGATAACATGGTGAAAGTGGAGGGGATGGCCACGGAAGTCTTCCCAAAGGCCAGAGGAGAGAGTAGCGGGCCCGGAGAGTATCTCTTCCTATGTGGGAGGGAGAGGATGAACAATACAAAGCTGTGGGGGAGTAGCCCTTGGCCAGAGATCAGAGGGCAGTGGGGCCATTTAGAGTCCGCCCGCCCTTTCCTTTATTGCTTCATTGATAAGATTCCTCTAGCTCAACTGTACAAGATTAGCAGTGCACAGTGGGGGGGGGAGCACCTCCTGTACCGCTCTTTCACTAGTGTTTGGGAGGAGGCAATCTAGGTGACCCAGGAGGTTTTAGGCCATTCCTTTGTAAATTTAGAATCTACTGTCCTTCACCAAACGGCATTTTAATTTGACTTTTCAGTCTTCAGTGCCAATGCTCAAGGTCACAAGACTGGCCAGTGGCAGAACTGGGCTGCATCTCTGGGACTACCACCCTCTCTGTATTCCTTTATGCCTTGTGTTCTGTAGACCATCAGCACAGGAATCATCTCGAAATTCCCTAAAAATGCAGGCTTTCAGGCCCTACCCTACATTCATTGAATCAGAGTCTGTTTAAGAAGATCCTCAGGAATCCCTATACACATTCAAGTTTGAGAAGTGCTGACCTGTACTGTACCATGCTGCTTGCCACCCATGCTTTTATTGTTGTTGTTAGCTATGACCACTTATCTGGTATAGTTGATTTTCAGGCTTTAAAAGCAGTAAGGGACAAAACCCTATCATAGAGGGATTTGCAAAGTATGGTTGCAGAGACCTAAGGATGCTTGGGAACTTGTCAGGAAGAACCGACCTCTCAGCTGGCTTCCCAAGGATGAGGGGAAAGGTGTGTCTTGCTTTCCCTTAAGAGTCTGTATCCCTCTGTGGCCTTGCCCTGGACCTTGTTTTGTATTCTTAACCTGTCTTATACTGCAGGCTAGATTTAAAGTTTCTTGGAAGTCTTTTCCACGTTTATATTGTGGATGCCCAGTAAATAACTGTCCAGTGGAGTGGCCAAGCTATGGTGAAACCTAAGTTACCTGCAGCCTGCTGTGGCCTTTGGACACGAAGGGGGCGGGGAGTTTGTGCACTTCTCTCTCATGTGGGAGAGCTAGAGGCTGCCACTCAGCTCTCTTTGAACCAGCTCTGTCCCCAGAACCAAGACACACTGAGTCTTCAGGGATCTCTAGTGTGGGGAGTCTGGGAGCTGCAAAGGCCATGGGGTTAGCCTTCCTTATGGCTCCTTTTACCTTCCTAGTTCTCCCTTCTCAGGACCCTCCTCTTCCTCCAGAGAGATACCCAGGAGAAAAGGGAACAACCAGTTTATTCCTGAAAGCCAGGCCCCAGGTGAGTTGAGGTTCTCTTCGTTTTTTTCTCAAATGGCTGAACTACGGATGTCTTTGCCCCCTTTTCTCTGGAGCCCCTTTGTTCAATGCCAAGGGGAACTGACCCCAATTCCTGCTCTGTAGGAGCCTGAGCCCATCAAGGTGGATGCTGGCCTACCTGGCCCTTTCCAGGGCCCTCTCCTCTCTGCTCTGTATGTACTCACTCAGATCCTTTGGTTTATTTCTGTCATGAGCACTGCAGTGAGTACCAAGTAATGTGAGAGAGCCCTGGCCTTGAAAGAATGTCACTACCACAGAAGGGAGAGGACTCTGGTACCTAGGATGCAGCCCCAGTCACAGGATATGCACGATTTAATGACAGATGGGAGTGGTGCGGATAGGCCTTTCCTTCAAAGTTTAGTAAAAGGAAAAATCAGCCTGTGCTGGAGAGGCTGGGGGAAGGCTCATGGAGAAGAGGGACAAGGTTCTGAGGGTATAGACAGGTGGGGAAGCCATTTTGAGTCTATGTCCCTGTTCAGATATTATCTTCCTGGATTAGTGAGGAGATAGACTTAACGCACTACTTCCTTGCTGGAAGACCCACCTGACTTATCTATGCATTGTTTTTGCCAACTGTAAAATGAAGATGGTAATCATGTTAATGATAATGATGAAAGCAGTAATAGCCATTATGTACTGAGAACTAAATATATATCAGGAACTATTCTACACAGTTTACTTGAACTAACTCATTTCATCTTTTCAAACATTCTCATTTTGAAGAATGGCATCTGAGGCACAGAGAGGCAACTGAGAAAGCCAAGGCATAGAGAGATAAGGTAACTTGTTTATGGTTATCTGGCTCATAAGGAAGGCATTCTAGTTTCAGATCTGGGTTGTCTGACTCTGAGATCTTAACCACTCAGTAATGCAGCTAGCTCATATCATTGTTGCCGTCTTCTGGCAAATGGTAACTGCTTAGTCCTTGTGAGCTGCAGTTGTGATGGGGGTAGAAGGGATAATGGTGACTGACTCCAGAAATGCATTCAGGGTTGGCTATAGTGGTCCGGAGAACCAAGTGGAGGGCTGTGGATGCCAGACTGCATGGCTTCCTAGCATGGATGCCAAGGTGATACCATCTTGGTACTACCTAAATGATAGTTTCATGTATTCTAGCTTAATGATAGATATTGTGTTTAATTTTCTAGCAAATGGGGGAAACCCCAACCAGTATGGAAGTCTCACAAATAACTAGTAGAGTAATAAATAGAGTTTAAACCTCTTTGGCCTTGATGTACCCATTCAGAGGTATATCAGAGAGCTTAATCTAATTATACCGTGGTGACAGTGGCCTATAGATCTCAATGGCCCAAAGTAACAAAGGTGTATTTCTTCTCTGTTACGTATCAGTAGTGGACTGGCGGTGACTGCTCAACACCCTCTTTGCTCTGGGATTTAGGCTGAAGGATTAGTCCTCCTCTGGGATATGTTATGTGGCAGGGAGAAATGCAATGTCAGAGCCAGGAGATGGTTCTTCTGGCTTCTGCCCAGGAAGGACATGTGTTGCTTCTACCCACAATCCATTGGCTGAAGCAAGTCATGTGGCCAAGCCTAATGTCAGTGAGATGGGAAATATAAGCCTCCCATAGTGAGGGGCGCCAGGGGAGGGGCAGTGACTATTTTGAACAACTAATGAGTCTACCACTGTTTTCTTACAAAAATTCACTCGCTTTCCTCCACACAAATTCCCTCCCCAAGAGATAACCCCAAAACTCCATTTAGTTACCTAGTAGGAACATCAAGATCAAAGTCCTGGATGGGGTGATGGCCTCAACATCAGGTCTGGATGTTTCTCCTCTGGATCTGGAGACCTATGAACTAAAAGGACAAACTGCCCAAATCCATATATCCAACATACAGTGGAAAAGGATAACCACAGTAAGAAACCCCTATTCAAAACAGGGAAGCAAGGGAGAAGCCCAGCAGTCTCAGGTCCATAACTGTTAAGATATTCCACTTGGCAGACTTGGTGAGAACCACTGATCTTGGGACTGGGAAGTCTTTTGGTTCTGTCTGGGTTCTCTTCCCCGGGTGGAGCTCCTGAGTCCCATGTTTTCCTTAGCTCTTGGCTCTGCCCCACAAGTTCCTTTTGCAGTATCCTCCTTGGTCACATAGGAAATGATATTGGAGAATAAACTCACTTGAGGGCTAGGCAGCTTTTTCATCCTGCCTGAGTAGGTTGATGGCCCAAGGATTTTTTCAAGTCATGGACGTTCAGTGTAACTCTCAAAATGTAATCAGTTTTTAATGTATTTGTTTTCTGTCACTTCCATGTGTCAAGTTTTACCCACAGTTCTTTTTAAAATATACACTTTTTTAGGCTTAATTGTGGAGCTTTGAGGGTTTTTCTCAGGACAGCCATTCTTTTAGACAGTAAGCAGTTTGGTTGCCCTAAAGATATCCTAGGAGCCATCTGGAATTATTCAGAGGTTTAAACAAAAGGTTTGATTACCACACTCATGATTTGGTCCTTCCCTTAGGTTGAGTTTTAATCATCCTTTGTCATTGCAAAAGCCTTATTTACATTGTCTTTCACCAATTGTTAAGGAGAACTGGTTTAATCTCTAACTCTCCAAGTCCTGGAATTTCTAGACACTTTCTTTTGCCTTCCATTTTTATTTTGTAAACTCACAAACTCTTAAGCTCATTTTTTTTTCTTGTAATATTTTGTCAGATTCTGCCAGTAACAACCAGCTCACACTACGGATGTTCCAGCCTCTTCTTGTAACATCACAAGTTCATGCTTACATTGTTCATCTTTGCAGTTACTGCCGGCAACAGTTTTAGCACACAGTTCACCATCAAATCATGTAGGTTGCCATCTTACCAGTAGGTTTCTTTACTACTGGCCCTGAAGCCAAAGTCAGATATTTTAGGCTTTTTGCTATGGCAGAACCCTACATTAAGTACTAGTTTCATAATGAGTCGGTTTAGGATAGTTATGCTGTAATAACAACAGCAAACTCTCAAAGACTTATACCAACAAAGGTTTATATCTTGCCTGCATTACCTGTTTTACATCCCATTTGTGAAAGCAGATTATTTGACCACCCCTGGGTTGTTGGGACAGGGAACTCAATCCTGTAGGGAGAGCCTACAGGATTATTTTGAGCAAATAATATAATCTATCACAAAATGTTACTATAGCAGTGAGTTTTCCATATTTTATTTTGGACTGACTTTCATGTTAATGTAAAATTTTACTTTGACTTATTTTATGGAATCAATGCCTAAATGGGATTTGATTTCTAAACATATTTTGGGAAGAGTAACAGGGATTTAACAGTCAGATGGGAGGTGTTCTGATTGCTGTTACAGAGGATGACAGGAGAGTCCTGACTGGGACCCACAGAATGGTTGTACCTTGTGGGGACCTGGGATTCAGGGTCTGTCAGTTTTGCACATTCAGGAATTGAATGAGTCGGGACAAAAAGTGATTAGGGTTTGGGGGAGAGGATTCGTGTTAATCAAACTCACAAAAGACTTATTGATTCATTATAAGGCCACTGGATATACTTTCACTGAACTGTGTAGTGGTGGTGATATATTATTCTAAATCCCCAATTATTTGATTTGGACTTAGTAAAACTTGTCTTTAAAATCATAGGCCACAAGTTTCAAAAATAGTTGGAGACTGTTGTTACTAGTGCATTTGAGAATGCAAAACAGGGGCCTCTGGGTGGCACAGTTGGTTAAGCGTCCAACTATTGGTTTGGGCTCAGGTCATGATCTTGGGGTCTTGGGATGGTGCCCCATGTCAGGCTCCAAGCTCAGTGAGGAATCTGCTGGAGTTTCTCTCTCCTCTCTCTGTGCCCCTCCCACACTCACTCATGCTCTCTCTCAAATAAGTAAATGCATCTGAAGAAAAAAGGAATGCAAAACATATTAGTCTGTTACTTCTAGTTGATTCTAATTAAATGCAACTATGTGGAAAATGGAAGAAATGGATTGCATTTACCTCCCTTATGTAAGCAGACTGTCTCTGTAGGCCTGAGATCTTGAGATCCCGATTATATTTCTAAGTAGCGTGATACTGACGAGTTGGCATCAGTGGGTAGGATCCAAGTAGTAACAATAATACAGTCCCTGGAGCAGCTTAAAATATTTTGGGGATGACAAGACCCAAAACTGGGCATTGGTGGGGCGCCTCGGTGGCTCAGTGGGTTAAAGCCTTTGCCTTCGGCTCAGGTCATAATCCTGAGATCAAGCCCTGCATCAAGCTCTCTGCTCAGCGGGGAGCCTGCTAACCTCCCCCCCACTATCTCTGCCTGCCTCTCTGCCTACTTGTGATCTCTGTCAAATAAATAAAATCTAAAAAAATCCAAACAAACAAACAAAAAACGCTGGGCACTGGGGTAGCTAGGAACTCTTGGAATCCCTTCTACATCCTAAGGTTTTACTAAGACATCCACCCACTCTTCTCCCTGGGGCTGCTAGTGTGTTCCCTTAGGGTACAAGAGTATTTTCTGTGTTTCAGGATCTGATGACATTCGAGGATGTAGCTGTGGAATTCACCCAGTGGGAATGGGGACAGCTGGACCCTGCTCAAAAGGACCTATACAGGGTAGTGATGCTGGAGAACTTCAAGAACCTGGCCTCTCTGGGTGAGCTCAGCTCCTCCACAAAGCCCAAAGCCTGCCTGTCAGGCCTGCCATCTTTATTTCTTTGGTGTTTAAAAGCTTGGGGTTTCTAGGCCTGTTTGCTGAGTTTTGCCCTGGGGTTATGGAATTAGACATTTACATTGTCCTTGGGGTCCTCATTCCTAGAAAAAGTTCTGCTCCATATGAAGTTTCATGATTCTGCTCCCAATATTTTACAGTGCCTATTCTTTGGAGGCTTTCTACACCTACAGTCTGATCTCCCTCAGAAAGACTTAGAGCCAAAGCCTTGGCCTCTAACATACAGAGTCATGGTCCTTTTCTTTCTCTACCATCAGGGCTTCCAGTGGCTAAACCATATGTCATCTCCCAGTTGGAGAAAGGGAAAGAACCCTGTGTATTAGAGGGAGAAATATCAACAGGTGAGTGAATGAGAACTAAGCAACATCACACGTAATAAGGACCAGCCAGGGGTGAGAAATTGCCCTGAACCCTTGCTCACGGGGCTCTCCTTTGAGAAGGTAAAACCACTTGTCAGGAGCTCTCCACTGCAGTATTTTGAATATTCTCGGACTTTTGTAATTATGTCTGGTGTCAGAAAGAAGAGATGCTCATTTTCTTCTCTAGCATTTACACTTTGGAACCCATCTCTGCCCACCCTTTCTAGGTTCTTGGTGCCACTCAGCATCACTAGATGTCATATGGACGATGTTGGATGGAGTCAAAGGATTGACAGTTGTAAATGGCCAGGCCCTCCTTTGCCAGCAGGATTAAGAGAGTTAGTGAAAGACCAAACAGTAGAGTAGCCTAGAAATTAAAGGTTTACAGGCAAGGAAAGATGGTAGATGTCAAGAAGATCAAGGTAGAGACACTTCATGCTTGATCAAGCTGAGCTTCAACAGAGGTGGTTCCAGGAAAAAAAATTACTCCTTACTGTCTACTGATGTCACCTCTTTGAGACCACGTGTTCCTAGGTAACTTGAGAGTACCTGATGAGCCTCACTTCTTGGAGCAGAATTCTGGACTCAAGCTCTTCTTGCCTGCCATGTGTAACTAAGGCACAATGGAGGAAGGTGACAGTCTGTGCCAGTATTAATCTCAGGTAGAATCATAGCCCTGGGTCAGAGAGAAATCTCAGGAAATAAGTGCTCATATCCTGGGAACACAGGCTGGGCCTCAGTAAAGGAGCCTAGAATAGAGATCAGAGACTGAAGTTGCTAATCTCTGCTATATTCATATTTTCTTGATCTTTTTTCCTTCTAGAATGGGAGCAAGGGTGTGACCTCTGGATCTAGTCTTGACAGTGCTCTATAAACATGGCTGTGTTTCAGAATCTCTCAGGGAGCCTATTAAAGATCCACATCTCCAGGGGCCACATGAGACCTACTGATTCAGAATATGGCTTCTGGGAGCACTGGCATCAGTAATCATTTACCTCTTCAGAAGTGTTACTATTATTACATTAGTTTTCTGTTATTGCTGAAACAAACGAATACAAACTTAATAACTTTAAACACGAGTTTAATTATAGTTCATAGGTCAGAAATCTGGCATGGATCTCACAAAAGATGTCAGGAGAGGTGTGTTCCTTTCTGGAGTCGCTAGGGTAGATTCTGTTTTCTGTCATTTGAGTTGTTGGCAGAACCAATTCTTGCAGTTGTGAAACTGAGATCCCTGTTTTCTTGCTGGCTGTCAACTGAGAAATATTTCCAGCTTCTAGAGACTGCTACATTCCTTGGCTCATGGCACCCTTACTCCATCTTCAAAGCCAGAAATGGTGGGCTGAGTCATTCTTACACATCTCTCTGACCCAGCCAGGAAATGTTCTCTGATTTTAATTAAGGACTTATGTGATTAGATTGGGCCCATCTGAATAATCCAGGATAATCTCCCCATCTAAAGGTTTGGGCCCTTAATCATATCTGCAAAGTCCTTTTTGCCATGTAAGATAACACATTTACAAGTTCTTGAGATTAGAGCATGGATGTCTTTGGGGGAGAATTATTCTGCCTGTCACAATTATATACTATAATATATTACTGAGGTGCTGAGGGGACTTTGTGGAGGACATCTTCCTACCCTCTTCTCATCTTTATGTTAGATTTACCTTGTGTACTGGAATCCAAATGCTATTTTTTTTAGATTTTCCTAATCTCCATTCAGTAATTTATCACCTCTTGATAACTCCAAAACCTTCTTCAGATATACACTATACTTGAAAGAAACTGTACACATCTCGGATATTATTTTAAAGCTTCATTACCTTACATCCATTATAGGACTTTACTTCCTCTGGGCACATTGAACAGTTAATATGAGAATGTCTTGTCTTTTTTTTTTTCTTCCCTCCTCTCAGACTGGGAGAAAAGGCCTAAAGCCAAGGAATCAGTACTGAATCAGGGAATTTCCAAAGAAGAATTACTCCAGATAGCATCAGTGGAAAAATACATCAGAGATGAATTCTGCTTCTGCAAACTGAAAGCATCCCGTGGTTGTGATGACCAATTAGAGATACAACCAAAAATCCAGGCGAGACATCTGAAAGGAATGCCAATCTCTCAGAAATCTACCACCCTTAAGATAGATCATGAACGGAGTGAATTTGGGAGAAGTTTAGACCTAAGATCAGTCCTTGTTAACCAACGCAGTGTTCCTATAGGAGAAGGAGCCTATAAATGTGACACAGAATTCAGACAGACTTCAGGGAGAAATAACTCCCAGAGAAGCCATCCAGGAAAGAAACTTTGTAAATGTAATGAATGTGGGAAGTCTTTCCATTTCCAGTCAGAACTGAGGCGCCATCAGAGATGTCACACCGGAGAAAAGCCCTATGAATGCAGTGAATGTGGAAGAGCCTTTGGTCATATTTCGTCCCTTATTAAACATCAGAGAACTCACACTGGAGAAAAGCCCTATGAATGCAGTGAATGTGGGCGAGCCTTCAGCCAGAGTTCATCTCTTGTTTTACATTACAGATTTCATACTGGGGAGAAACCCTACAAATGTAATGAATGTGGAAGAGCCTTTGGTCATACTTCATCTCTTATTAAACATCAGAGAACTCACACTGGAGAAAAGCCCTATGAATGCAGGGAATGCGGGAGAACCTTCAGCCAGAGTTCATCTCTCATTGTACATTACAGATTTCATACTGGAGAGAAACCTTACAAATGTAATAAATGTGGGCGAGCCTTCAGCCAGAGTTCATCTCTCACTCAACATTACAGATTTCATACTGGAGAGAAACCTTACAAATGTAATGAATGTGGGAGAGCCTTTGCTCATACTGCGTCCCTTATTAAACATCAGAAAAGTCATACTGGAAAAAAAGCCTTATGAATTCAGTCAATGTAGGAAGGCTTTCAGCTGGAGCACACACAGTTTTCACATGACACACTGTGGAGAGAGATCCTGTATGTGTAATGTATGTGGGAAGACTTGGTTGGAAGACCTGTCTTATTCAACATCAGACAGTACATGCTAAAGAAAGGCTCTTTAGATGTCAAGAGAAAAGGTGGGCTTTCTGTTACACCTCGCCCTTTATCAAACACCAGAGGATCCGTATTAGTGAGAAACCAAGTAAATGTGATTGATTTGGAGAGGCTTTTGTCAGAGGACACATATTATTCAACAGCAGACAGATTCTACTGGCAAGAAGCCTTATCAATGCACTGAGTGTGGCACAGCCTTCAGTCACATACTATTCAGAAAGTAAGTAAGTAAGTAAATAAATATCAGATAACTCAAGTGTGGTAAAAGCAATCTGTGATACTTCTCTTACTAAGCACCAAGAACACATAGAAAAGTCTTTGAAAGCAATAAAGGTGGGAGGGCCTTTTAGAGCTCATCTCTCAATAAACATCAGAGAATTTATTTTTGAGAAAAACGCTATGGAAATAGCGAATGTGGGAGAATCTTTAGCCAAACCTCTTTCATTTACAAATATCAGTGAACTCACCCTGCTAGTTAGAAACCTGGGAATAGAATGTATGCGGAAAAGCCTTTGGCCAATGTTCCACCCATTTTGCACATCAGAGAATGTGTACTGGAGTGACTTTTTGAATTTGGTGAAACTGGGAAAACCCACTAGTATAGTTCAGGTCTCAGCATACATTAAGGCTTTACTCCAATGAGAAACCCTGGGAACTTAATGAGTGTGGGAAAAGTTCCTTTCAGGCTTGAGATTCATAAAGCAAGAGCTGAAAGGAATCTGAGTGATTCAACAAGTCCTGTGATTTTCTACCTGGTGGGGCTCTCTGTAACGATTCACCTCCCTATCCTGTTACTGATGGGAGCAGAAGTGCTACTGTGTGGGTGAAGAGAATGGAAGCTGCCCTAGGTCGAGAACCACCACTGATTCAGCCAGACCCTATCTTAGGGTTAAGAAAACTGATTTGAAAGTGCCATGCGCTGGGCTGGGTCTCTCTTCCTTCTGGTTCACAGCTGTGGTTTTGAGACTGAGAGACTGAAGGTCTTCCCTGTACAAAACCCCCCATGCCACTACATGTTACCTCTCTCTAAGAGGCTGGAGTGATATTTTTAAAGTTTGAGCAAAAAGCAATTTTCATTAGATATTTATGCTCTGAGATTTGGGATTTTTGAAATAAAATCTTTTTAAACATTAAAATCATTAAAATGTGGGTATTAAAAAAAAATCAAAACTTCAAAAACATTATTCTAAGTGAAAGCCAGATGGCCACCATTCCATTTATAGCAAATGTCCAGAAATGGCAAATCCTCAGAGGCAAAGTAGATTAGTGGTTGTCTGGTACTGGGAGAAGCAACTGGGAGTAAATGCAAATATTAGAAAGAATCTTATTGGGGTGATGCAAATGTCCTAAAACTGGATTATGTTGATGGTTGAACAGTTTGGTAAATTTACTAAAAATTATTGAATTGCACACACAAAATGGGTGAAATTTATGGTATATAAATTACACCTCAGTAAAATTGCTTTTATAAAACATCAAATATACAGATATACCAACTATTGCTAAACTACTTTTCCTACCTTGTCTGTTACTTCAAGCCATCTGTATGTCTTTATTTTCTGTAATAGTTAACCCTAAGCTTTCTGGGTCTCAAGTTCATATCATGATGCATCTGAAATTTATGTGGAGAAGCCAGGAGTAGGAGCTGGCAGAGAGCAGAGGAGTCTTGACTAAAAAGATTAGCTTATACTAAAGACAGTCCTTCAAGCATTTTAAGTCACTGAGCCTAGACTTCAGGGAATCAGTTCAAAGTGGGTCCATGCAGACAGGCAGAATCTAGAGGTCCAACAGGTTGGCTAAGGCTGAGAGGTGCAGGCAGACAGGATGAATGGAGGCATCTAGACAGCTGAGATCAGAATGCCAGTCTAGAAACCCAGAAATCATGGGAATTTCTTTCCAGAGAGCCAAAGTATACAGGAGAGAAACAGCAAATTTACTACATTAGTACTGTCTTAGTTTGCTCTGTCTTACCTTTCCTCCCAATGTTCTTTTCTAACCCCAACTTAAGTCACTTTATATACCTGGATACCAGCAACTTTGTAGCTGGTCTTTGCTTAACATCTATCTGTTTTGTCTATCTTTGCTATGGTAACCATTCTTTTCAGTCTGTACCCACTGCCTTGTCTGAAAGCCTCTGTACTGCCTACAAGAAAAATCCTCACTCCTCAGTTTGGCATTTAACGCCCTCTTCACTCTGCCTTAACCTCCTGCTACTCCTGACAAGAACCTCTATTACAGACAAACTAATTTGCTTGCCATACCTTGGAGATACCTTCACACTTCCCTGCCTGCCCCACCAGCCTGGAATGCTCCCTCCACTTCTCGGAAGCCTAATAAGTAGAACCCTGTTCAAATACCCTCTCATCAGGGAAGAATTCTCTTGAACACTGATGTAAAGTCATATCTTACTGATTTGCAATTGTAAAAGCATTTGCATTTGCTTAAGGTTTTTAAAAATGAAAAGATGTCTTGGGTAGTTGTTATTACTGTCTTGATCTCTTTAAAGCATTTTTTATCAGCTTGCCACTTTCTTGTCTCCTGAACCAGATTATCAGCTGCTTCAGATAATTTCCTCCACTTCCTCTCAAAAATGAGCAGACAGTAGGTGCTTATTAACCTGGTATTAATTTGAGAAACTTGTATTGCCCATGTTTTCTCACTGCTTCTGACTTCACACTGTTTATAAAAAAATATTTTACTGTACAGATATACTACATTTTATTTTTTTAAAGATTTATTTATTTGGGGCGTCTGGGTGGCTCAGTGGGTTAAGCCTCTGCCTTCAGCTCAGGTCATGATCCTGGAGTCCCAGGATCGAGTCCCATGTCTGGCTCCTTGCTTGGCGGGGAGTCTGCTTCTCCCTCTGACTTCTCCCCTCTCATACTCGCTCCTTTCTCTCATTCTCTCTCTCTCAAATAAATACAATATTTTTAAAAAAAGATTTACTTATTTGAGAGACAGAGCATGAGGCAGAGAGGGTCAGAGGGATAAGCAGACTCCCTGTTGAGTAGGGAGCCCTATACAGGACTCCCTCCAGGATCATGACCTGAGTTGAAGGCAGTCACTTAACCAACTGAGCGACCCAGGTGCCCTGATACACCACATTTTTAAAAATAGTATTTATTTAAGTAATTTCTATACCCAACATGGGGCTTGGACTCACCACCCCAAGATCAAGAGTCGCATGCTCTTCTGACTGTGCCAGCCAGGTGCCCTTGACGTCACACTTTTGTATTAGATGAAAAACTTTCCTTCTAGAAAACTACCAATTAAATATTTTTTTAGAAAAATACAATGTTGATTCCTAGAATTATTTTTCAGATTCAAATGTAGATTGGGATTGTTCCATTTTTGGGGGGTGGGTTGGTATGTGTGTACATAAAAACTCACTGCTATTTTATTTTGTAGCACTACAATGACTTCTCATATCAACTATGAGAATTAGGTCAAACTCCACAGGTTAAAGATACAGTACTCCACAAGACTGCTCTCATTTCAGACACCAGCCACAAATGTGGGGGACCCTAGGCTACTCTTCTGACCAGCTGGCTACAAATTTGGGAGTTGCCACCACTCCTTCAGGTTTGATAATTCTCTGAGCAAATCTCCGAACTCAGGAAAGGGCTATATTTATTATGACATAATTTTATTATAACAAAAAGATACAAATCAAATTCAACCTAAGAGAAGAGGCACATAGATTGAGGTCTGACAGCATCTCAAATGGGAGGCTTTCATCTTCTCCAGGAACACACCACTGACTGGTACAGCAATGTGTAACTATGCAGAGTACTGCAAACTAGGGAAGCTTACCTGAGCTTCATAGGCCAAAGTTTTCACTGGGGTTCATGTTGTCATGGTTGGTTGACCACAGAGTTGAACTCAATCTCCAGTGCCCCTTCCCTCCCTGGAGGTGAGGCTCAAAGTCCCAACTCTCTAATCACAAGATGGGTCTTTCTTACTTGGCCAGCCCCCATCTTGAATCATCTAATTAGTATAAACCAGGGGAAACCAGAGTCACCTTTTTATATATTTTTCAAGATTTTATTTATTTGTCAGAGAGCACAAGCAGGGGGAGCAGCAGGCTGAGGGAGGAGCAGGCTCCCTGCCGAGCAAGGAGCCCAATGCAGGACTGGGTCCCAGGCTCACGACCTGAGCCAAAGGCAGATGCCTAACTGACTTAGCCACCCAGGCATCCCAAGAGTCATCTCATCTGCATGAACTATCAGGTGTGGTTCCCCAAGACCCACTATGAATAACAAAGACACTCTTATTCCTTGTCAAAGGAATTTCCACAGATTTCACAATTACTTCCCGGGAACCAAGGACAAAGATCAGCCAAGTTCTTTATGACAGAAGCACACACTCAAGTCAATGTGAAAATACTTCTTCAATTATTTTTTTCTATTTTTTTTCCACCCAAGTATTTGCCAATGGGCTGTAAGTTATAAGGAGACTTAATTTTACCTACATTCTTTTGCCTTTATTCTCATTCCCACCAATAGTGCAAGAGAGTCCTTTTCTCCACATCCTCAATTCTTCAATTATTATCCAAATAAAGCATAAACATGAAGACTGTACTTTAGATATTCCTCAACAAATAACTGCTATATACTACATCTGCTTACAGATCACTGGCGAGAACTTAGACACAGGACCAGATCTGATGGCAAGGGAAGCCAGAAATTGGTCTTTGTCCTGGGCAGCAAATAGCCCAGTTAAAAGATGGGGGATTCTGTTATTAAGGAAAAAGAGGATGATGGATATTGACAGATGACCAGGAATCTGTTTCTCAAGACCCAATACTGCAAAGCCATTTGGGTGTGAGGTCACATCCACAGTTCTCTGGGTCTCCGCCTTCTCTGTAAGATGAAGGGCTCTGTACTTGTGAAAATAGGTGAAGCTCACTCAAATGAGAGCACAAAGGCTATTTATTCAGAGCTTGCTATTGCAAAGGATCAGCTACTATCACCTGCATTTGGCAGAGATCCAGAGGCATGCAGAAAGGAAGAATGCTTTAAAATGAGAAGAAAAAGAATGAAGCTTCAGGGATGCCCTGATTGGAGGTTGTTAGCACGGGAAAGCTGGAGGTAGGTTAACTGGGAGCAGGACATCTTTTTTTTTTTTTTTTTTTTTAAGATTTTACCTATATATTTGACAGAGAGAGAGAGAGATCACAGGTAGGAAGAGAGGCAGGCAGAGGGAGTGGGGAAGCAGGCTCCTTGCTGAGCAGAGAGCCTGAGATCATGACCTGAGCCAAAGGCAGAGGCTTAGCCCACTGAACCACCCAGGTGCCCCAGGACATCTTACATGATTGGTTTGGGGAGCTTATTTGGTCTCTAAGTTGAAAGTGGGGACAAACAAAATAGGGGTACTAGCAGTCATTGACCAAGTTCTGGCTGTTCTGAGCTGATTGCTGTAGAGTCCGTGGTTTGCCTCTCAGGTTGGTTACTGCAGAGGAGTGTGTCAGAGTTCTATTGTCATATATGGTGTGTCGATTGTCCGTTGGTATATTTAGTTCCTCAGTTCCCCCGCTTTGGTCATTCCCTTGCTTGAGAAAGGCTGGCTAATTCAGATATACTAGACCTCCAGATCTTCACAACTTACAGATTTTTCAATTTTCCCCATATAAACTGTATCATATATTTTGTTATTGTATTATCACAGCAATAATCAAATAAGAGAGCAGTTGTGAAGAAGTATTGAGCCAAGTAGTGTTTTCTTTAAGGCAATATATACCCAGTGCTACCATGTCTATTTCATTTATCTAAGAACAGCAAGAAATTATGGCCATGGCACAGATGCCACCATGGTTAGTCAATTAGAGGTTTAGAGTAGCACAAATACCCGTAACTACTTGTGCCAGCGAAATGAGGCTAATTTACAGATCTTCCATGTAGGGAAGAGGTGATATCATTAATAAGTTCTGCCAGAGTCAGTGATAGGTCTTCTAAAGTCTTTTTATTTCCCTCCATTGAAAATACTGCTCTGATTGTCCACGTAAACAATGAGTTAGCAACTTGCCAGAGTGCCTGAATAGTCAAGCTCCTCATTTTGGAGCTCCTATCTGTATTAGAATTTCCAGCATTGGTGACTAACAGTTAGGATTTCTGTACAAAGGATTTCTATACACACTCAGATCTTAGGATACTATTTCTAAACTGCATTAGATTTTAGTGTGAGAAAAACAAGACAGTTGTCCTGGCAGCAAAGGAAGCAGAATCCAGTAGGGGCACATAGAAATCAAGGGGGGAAAAAGTTGCCCAGGACATGAGATTGGGACCAAAGCCTTACGTTAGCTTTGTTACCTATTTGGATTCCTACTACCCAAGTGATGAGTAACTGACCCATAACACTACAAAGGTTGTCAGATTCAAGTCTACAGTTACCTGTGGTCTGATCATTAGATTGTAGTAACTAGCCTTTTATGGGAGTCAGGGACACTAGCAGTCACAGGTTGATTTGTTTAAGGTCATTTGTCCCTGTAGGTACATGTGGAAAAAATTGGCTATAATTCCCTATAGTGTCATATGACGAAACCAGAATTGTTCATTCATATATATATATAATATACCATGACAATGGACAGCATATTTAGCAGCTGGTAAGACTGAGAGTAGTGCTTACTGTTTGGGATAATTTAAGAATGGCATTAGAGTAAATATGTTCCAACCTAACAATTATATGAAAGGAGAAAGAGAAAAAAGGACCATTATGGGTGGGTGACAACCAGGGACCTATAGGAATGAGAAAAAGAATAGAAGCAAGCAGAAGAAAAACAAAACAAGACTTTAACGGAAGTCTCAGTCCGACATCTTGGGCAGACGCTATTCATTATCTGAGGTCAGCTATTTCTTCCAGAGGTCTTTGGTCAGCTATATACATCTGAAGATCAGCTGCTTCTAGAGTATCTTGGAGAATCTTGTCTGAAGTCCTCTACTGGAGTAGGCTTCTAGTTGTACCACATCTACTTTTGGAAGAATTTCTTCTTTAGTTGTGAAATACATACTGAAGAATTGACTCTCTGGTTTCACTGCTCTATTTTTTGTTAACAGTACCTGATAAAGTCCCATACAATGAGGCTCAAGAGCAGGTTTCTCTGATGTCTCTTCTTATAGATAAAACCTCATGGTTGAAGAGCACAAAGAGGCTATTTAGGAAGATGCTGTGGGAAGACAGTGTTGACCTGTTGATGCTAGAACTAGGTATAGTACAAGAATCTCCTGCACTATTTTGCCATGTCTGCATGCAGCAGGGCAGAGTCTAGTATTGGCAGTAGAATCTCTAAATAAATGGGCCTTCCAGTTATCAGTTTTTAGGGGGATAATATTGTATCCCCAAGGGAGTGACCCATATAGCCATCAGGGCTTCTGGCCATAAGGGCTACCTTTGGTAAGGTTGCTAAGGTGTTTCTAGAAGTTTTGCTAATTTTAAGTTAAAGATGCCGTTGGTTCTTACAACTTTTCCAAGACACTATGTATGGTAAGGACAACATACTTTTTGAATATGGGTTCTTACAGAGTTCTTTTATAGTAGTTCCTGTAAAGTGTGTGGGTGTCAAGTTGACACGGAATGGACTATAATGGCTTTAAAATGTCAACTTGGCTAGGCTGAACTACATTTCTTTACATGGTAGCTGGATACCTAGGGGATGAATGTGGAAGCTGCCAGTCCTCTTCTGGCTTTGCTGGAAGTCCCAGAACACCAATAACTTTCCAATGAAGTCTTCAGATATTTTTTTCTGCCTTTGGAAATTCCCATTACATATGTATTGGAATGTTTATGAAGCTCCATTACTTATCCTTCATTTTCTTTCTCTCTCTCTGTTCTTTGGACTGTATAATTTTTATTGATCTAGAACACAGATGTTATAGTTCTATGTTCTAGTTCTATGTTCTAGATCACTGATGCTCTCTTCTGCCTTCTCAGATCTGATGAGGCCTTCCACCACTTTCTGTTGGTCAAAGCAAGTGATAAGTCCAGTCCAGATTCAAGGAAGGGGAAATAAACTTCACTTTTTTTTGTTTTTTAAAGATTTATTTACTTATTTTTAGAGGAGAGTAAAGGCAGAAGGACAAAGAGTCTTAAGCAGATTCCACACTGAGTGGAGACTATGACAGGGTCTTGATCTATATCTCAAGACCCTGAGATCATGACCTGAACAGTAATCAAGAGTTGGGTGCTACACCAACTGTGCCATCCAAGCACAATCTTTTTTAAAAGATCTTATTTATTTATTTAACAAAGAAAGACACAGTGAGAGAGGGAAGACAAGCGGGGGAGGGGAAGAGGGAGAAACAGGCTTCCCACTGACCAGGGAGCCCGAAGTGGGGCTCGATCCCAGGATCCTGGGATCATGACCTGAACTGAAGGGAGACCCTTAACGACTGAGCCACCCAGGTGCCCCTAAACTTCACTTCTTGATGGGAGTAATAACATGTTAAGTTAGAGACAGAGAAAGAATGTTGGGGCCATCTTTGCAGTAATCCTACCATTATGATTTTAACTGAGCAGTAATTTTCCTTCTTCAATCCACTGTTTGAATGCCCCTTACCCAAATTCCTGCCAGCGCTGAGTGGGATCAATCTCTTTTAATTTAGCCAACTTGATATGTTAAAAGTCTACTAAAAAAAGGATGCATCATAAAATAGGGGTGAAATAGGTTGTCTAACTCAGCAAGAAAAAGAAAGGGTAGATGAAGTGACCAAGTCAATCTTAATTTTTGGAATCTAACTTGTCACTATTTTTGTTTTTCTGTATGTTTGAAAATTTTTGTACTAAATTTGAAAATCAGGAAGTCTGGCTGAGCAGGAGTACTGGCTTCTTAAAAGAAGTCCATATCCTTATTGGGGCTTTATCAAGATCAGAGGCTTCTGCACAGCAAAGAAAACAGTCAACAAAACCAAAAGACAACTGACAGAATGGGAGAAGATATTTGCAAATGACATATCAGATAAAGGGCTAGTACCAAAATCTATAAAGAACTTTTTAAACTCAACACCCAAAGAATAATCCAATGAAGAAATGGGTGGAAGACATGAACAGACATTTCTGCAAAGACATCCAGATGGCCAACGGACACATCAAAAAGTGTTCCACATCACTCGCATCAGGGAAATACAAATTAAAGCCACAATGAGATACCACCTCACGCCAAGTCAGAATGGCTAAAATTAACAAGTCAGGAAACAATAGATGCTGGTGAGGATATAGAGAAAGGGGAAGCCTCCTACACTGTTGGTGGGAATGCAAGCTGGTGCAGTCACTCTGGAAAACAGTATAGAGGTTCCTCAAAAAGTTGAAAATAGAGCTATACCCTACGACCCAGCAATTGCACTACTGTGTATTTACCTCAAAGATACAAATGTAGTGATCCGAAGGGGTACATGTACCCGAATGTTTATAGCAGCAATGTCCACAATAGCCAAACCATGGAAAGAACCTTGATGTCCATCAACAGATGAATGGATAAAGAACTAGTGATATATATATATATATATATATATATATATATATCAGGCAGCCATCAAAAGAAATGAAATCTTGCCATTTGCCACAACGTGGATGGAACTAGAGGATATTATGCTTAGAGAAATAAGTCAGTCGGAGAAAGACAATTATGATTCCCTGATATGAGGAATTTGAGAAGCAAAGTGGGGGATTTGGGGGTACAGAAGGGAATAAATGAAACAAGATGCCATCGGGAGGGAGACAAACCATAAGAGACTCTTTAATCTCAGGAAACAAACTGAGGGTTGTTGGGGGGAGGGGGGTCGAGAGGGGAGTGGGGTTATGAACATTGGGGAGGGTGTGTGCTATGGTGAGTGCTGTGAAGTGTGTAAGCCTATGTGAAATATGGAATGTGAAATGTGATGATTCACAGACCTGTACCCCTGGAGCAAATAATACATTATATGTTAATAAAAATATATATTTTTTAAAAAGTCCGTATCTTTTCTCCATCCACATATTTGGGCAATCCGGGCAGACCCAGATGCAGTGAAGCCATGAGCAGGGCTGGTGAAAACACCGCAGCGTAGGTCTGGGGTATGAGTGTGTGACCAAACGTGAGAATCGGAAGAAACCATAAATGCGGGTGAAATCCAGGGTGCGTAATAAATGTAAACACGTCAGAGCTTTACCAGAGTTGGGTATGAACTTTATACTTCTTGTCTGTCTTACCTATTCTAAACCTTCTCGAGACATCACCCCTTGCAGCTTTACTTAGACCCTTTTCGTGCTCGTCTGTACCTCGCACTTCTTGTTGTGAACGGTCCGCAGCCCCAGCTCCTGTCAGCCCTAGGAGGCCCTCACGGGACCGAAGAGTCCGCCTGGTCACTCGCGACCGCCCTCAGCAGCGTTCACTGTAAGCCAGCCCCGGCCACACTGGAGGCCAGCCCAAGCCCCGCCCCCGGTCCTAACGCGAGGACCCCAGAGGGGGCTGTCCGCGGCTGCGCCGGACTCACTCTCTCATGCTGCGGGTAGAGACAACCCCCCACCCCAGTCTACGCGGCGGCACGACCCTCTGGCCTCGGGAATTCAGCCGCAGGATGTGGCCAGCCTTCCGGGAGTTGCAGTCGCGGCAGGCAGTGGAGAAGGCGGTCCCTACGGAGGCGTTCTCAGGGCTTCATTATGGCGGCGGCGGTGCGAGCCGCAGGCTGTCTCCCTATGTTGTGTGGCTTGCAGGCGGGTGAGAGCCGGGATGCTGGGAGAGGGGCTGTGAGCGGGGTCGGGAACCTGGGCTTTCCCGCAGACTGCAGATGCACGGGCAGAAAGAAGCGACAGCACCCGGTCCCTGGACCTGTCATGCTCGGCTCCCTTCCCTTCCAGAGCCGCTGTGTGACCTTGCGCGCTTCCGCGCCTTCTCTGGATCGCAGGGCTCTGTAAAGTGAGGGTGAACGGGACGCCGTCCTAGTCTCCTTCCAGTTCACCAAACTGCTAGTGCGTGCTTGGCTAAGAGGCGCGGGGAACTGGGAAGCAAGCATCGCCTTCCCGGCGGCGTGATGGTAATTCATTTGGTGATGGGTTCATTTGGAGATGTCGATGTGGGGGTTCGAGGCAGGTGGAGGCAGTCCTCCAGCTTGAGTCGGATAAGGTTAGTATCAGTCATTTTAGATTCCGGGCTGGTCAGTGTCATTATTGAAAAGAAGGATGTTTTGAATGTCTGGGTTTTGCTGTTAAATTGTCCTCTCCCACCTTTGGTGGTTTGCAGCCTGCGGAGGGGCAGTCTGCTCTGTGTAACCCTATGCTTCATGATCGACTTGGCCTTGTTTCTTCGTTCTATTTTATTGTAAATCCACAACCCAGCATTCGTAATTCGGAAACCCAAAGACCTCTAAAAACCGAAGATTTTTTTTTTTTTTTGTAACTCATTTTGTTGGGAAATTTAACCAGAAATCATTTGGCAGAAAATCTGCCCTGAACGTTCTTTACTTCTGTCCCATATTTTGATCACCTCCTCCTATTTCAAGGCTCCGTTCAAATAAGATCTATGGCATTTGTAGCTTTCCTTCATGAGCCCTTACTGTGTTCCTGGGATTATCTTAAACTCTTTATGCTCTTCCTCACTTCCTCTTCACAGTGCCTTTGTGAGACAGATGCCTTTATTATTTCCGTTATAAAGATGAGGGAATCAAGACACAGAGGTTGAGAAATGTGTTTAAGGTTACACGGGGAGGGGGTCAGGTGTTTGTACCCATACCACTTGGATCCAGAGTGTAGTTTGTTTTCTTGTTTTTTATTTATTTATTTTTTTACCTACCCCTTTTTCTGGTATATTATAAACTTCTCTTTTGTTAGCAGCTTTATCAAGATGTAATTTACACACTACAATTATCCTCTTAAAGTGTACAATTCAGGGGTTTTTAGTATATTTACAAAAGAGCCATTTATAAATACAACCATCACTGTATAACCAAATTTTAGAACATTTTCATCAAAGTATATCCTTTGGCTCTCATCCCCCGAGTTTTTCATTGCCCCCAGCACTGGTCAACCACTTATCTTTCTCTCTCTATAGTTCGCATGTTCTGGATATTTCATATATCCATGTATCCTTTTGTGATGGGCTTCTTTTACTTAACATAGGTTGTCAAGATTCATTGATGTTGTAGGTGGTGTTTCAGGAGAGCATGTCAGAGACACAAGAGGATTGAAGAGCAGAGTGTGTTCAAGAATGACTACAAGTCTGGTGTAGTGAAAGAGGGTGGAGGGGACAGTGGTGACAGATGAGGCTGATGTGGAAGGTTGGGGCCACGTTGCAGTCCTGTATGCCATGTGGAGGAGTTTTGACTTTGTTCTGCAGGCAGTAGGGAGCCAAAGAATGATAAATCGGGCCTGGGAAGTGACCAAGTGTGTTATTTTAGAAAGGCCTGCCTGGTAACAGATCGGGAATTAGAGGAAGAGCAGCAAGACCTGCTAGGGGACTGTTGTTATCTTGTGGCCATGGGATGGCGCCTGAGCAAAGAAAGGGCAGTGAGACAATAGGAGGGGGTGCAGCTGATGGATATTTGAGGACAGTTTATAGGGCTTGGTAACTGGTTAGATGTCAGCATGAAGGAGAAGTTACGATGTAATGTTCAAGTGGTCATGGGATCCAAAAATGATTCATTTACTTCTCTTGGTTCTTTTAGTCTATAGATATCAATATTTTTGGGGTGTTAAAGATGTTCTTTTCAGGGGCGCCTGGGTGGCTCAGTGGGTTAAAGCCTCTGCCTTTGACTCAGGTCATGATCCCAGGGTCCTGGGATCGAGCCCCCCATAGGGCTTTTGGCTCAGCAGGGAGCCTGCATCCCCCACCCCCCATCTCTCTGCCTGCCTCTCTGCCTACTTGTGATCTCTGTCTGTCAAATAAATAAATAAAATATTTTTTTAAAATGTTCTTTTTAATGTAGAAGTGTATTTTAAAAGAATTTTTAAAAATTTACAGGTCACACATGGTCCAGACAGCTTTACCGAAACACCTTTCCAGCAGCTTCCATCCTGGCACTGAAGACTGTTCTCAGCAATGGTGAGATTGGTTTATCCAACTGCCTTTTCTTATAAGATCTAATGCCAGAGTACTTTATGTAGGAATAAATGTAAACGAATAAAGCACATTTTTTTATAATGGAAGTGCATAAGGCCTGGAGTAGTTTTCAAGTTTTATATGATTATAGTTGTTATATTTCAAGGCTTTAAAAAATAATAGCTGTGATTTTTGGAGTAATTACTGTGTGTCAGGCTTGTAACATGTTATATTGGTTAATTCTCACCAGTTTTTATGAGGGGGTTTCGTTTCCATTTTGCAGATGATGAGTGAGTCTCTGAGAGGCTAAGAGACTTGCTCAGATCGCACAGCCAGTAAGTGGCAAGACTGGGTCCAGAGCTGTCTAGATACTGTGATGCCTCCTAGTAAAGCTGTGTCTGTACAGAGGCCTTACTGCTACACTGACATAGCACAGGGCCCTCTCTTCAGTCACTCTCCAGAAGGGAAGGAAGCCAACCTTTGCTGAGCCCATGTTGTACTTGTGGTCGTGAAATGCCTTTTCCTATGGTTAGGGCAGAATTGAAATCTCATTGTGTCCTAGACCTTCTGGAACTCTCTGTGTTGAACTTTTAGTCTTAACTCCCTCTTATCTTGTTAACCCCACTTGTTGAGATAACTTCATGCCTTGCTTGAGGGGTCCAGAAGAGTGTGCTTACCTGAGCTCTTCCCTTTATTTGGGTGACTCATTCATTCATAAGCTACTGACTCTGTTCTC
Organism: Lontra canadensis; assembly: GCF_010015895.1. Classification (NCBI taxonomy): domain Eukaryota; kingdom Metazoa; phylum Chordata; class Mammalia; order Carnivora; family Mustelidae; genus Lontra; species Lontra canadensis. The sequence goes on from NW_022631138.1 coordinate 727,906, forward strand.
TGCTGTGAGCCAGGCAGTGTCCCCAGCCTGAGCTGATAGATGGTCTGCAGAAGGCTTCTATGAGGAAGGCCACAGACTGGCCTCACTTCTCAGAGACGTGAAAACAGCTGCTGTCACTCTTTGGCTTTCTGTTCAAGTCCAGTGCCCCTAAATCAACTTTATTCTCTCCAGGGCTGTTTTAATCCCCCTCTCATTTTTTTCACAGTGACTCAATTTTCCAGTGAAATGCCAAGCTGGAGTGTGTGTACTGTTTTTTGTAATCAACATTGCCATTTCCCTGATTCCTGTCACCTGCCATCTCCCTCACAGGACACTACCACCCATGGACTTGGTCAAACGGCTGCCTCTAGGACATGGCTGTTTGAAAATGTCTTCTTGTGTGACATATGCATATGATTAGAGAAATTCCAAAAAAACAAAAAAAGCATATCTCTCCCACTAACCACAGACACATCAGTTTTCTTCCTCAGAGGCAACTGCTGTGACCAATTTCTTATATATGCTTCTAAAATTAGTCTGTAAAGTGTATTCGTGTTCCCTCCTTGTTTTTTCAGAATGAAGGGTAGGGTGCTCTCCTGTTTCACTGTACTCTTCTAACCAGGCCATTTACAGGTCTTTCCACGCAGGTGCATTGCCTGCTGAATATAGCAGAGGTCACTACTTGCCCAGAGTAGACAGTGCTGATCATGGGGTTGTCAGGGAAACATAGCGCCGTGGGTATCCAGGTAAGGACGGATCTACTTTAGATAGCTGCATCCATCGTGTGGATGAACTCTCACTTCTCTAACTAGGATGGGCAGTTAGCTCAGCAGTCTAAATTTGATTATTTTTTAAAGAAAGGCTGTCCTTAAAATATGATTCTTAAGGGGTGCCTGGATGGCTCAGAGGGTTAAAGCCTCTGCCTTCGGCTCAGGTCATGATCTCAGGGTCCTGGGATCGAGACCTGCATGGGGCTCTCTGCTCAGCAGGGAGCCTGCTTCCCCCTCTCTGTCTCTGCCTGCCTCTCTGCCTACTTGTGATCTCCGACTGTCAAATAAATAAATAAACTCTTTAAAAAAAATAGGACCCTTGAATGTTCAGGTACATGTGACTTATATGTGTCAGGAAGAATTAATTATTTGGTGCTGGCAATGTTTTTCCACAGGCATGGGCATCTAACTCGGAGTTTTCTTCCATCTACGTGTAGGCCCTCTGTCATCTTCAGGAACCAGAGACAGTCATCATTTCATCGGCTTGACCCGTGCACTACAGACACAGTGCTGTATTTCTTCTCCCAGTAATTTGATGGGCCAACAGTATAGAGCCTATAGTTTCTTCACTAAACGTACGTAGACTGGCCATAAACCTCTCATTTCGTGAAACAGGAAAATAAAAGGTGCTTTTTTGTATCTTAATTTTTCTTCTTCCTTTAATGAATTAACACTTTAGAAATTAGTATATGATGTGCTATTGAAATGAAAATATTCCTTAGTGTACCTCCTAGAATTATCTCACGTACTACCAACTGTATTTGTACTGTACTTTGGGGAGCACTAGTTTAATCCCCTTGTTTGGGGCACCTGAGACCTAGAGAGTATTGAATTGTGGCCCAAATCCCTGCTGATTTAGATTCACAACAAGAATGTACTTCAGGTCTGTTTTCAGTTGCACTTTGGTAGAGGAGATAGTACAAATCAGGAAAGTTAATTTTCTGTAGACATTGTTTTACTAATACTGTTCCTACTTGCAGTGGTATTTGAAATAGTCCAATCTGAACCGAAATTAGCTTGTAATAAATGAAGATTGATTTCAGAACTCAGCATTGGCAAATGAACAGAAATTAGAATTGGGGGAAAATAAAAAGAATTGGGGCACCTGGTCCGCTCATTTGGTGGAACATGTGGTTCTTGATTTTGGAGTTGTGAGTTTGAGCCCTGTGTTGGGTGTAGAGATGACTTTAAAAAAATAGAGTTTCTGTTTAAAAAAAAGAAATTAGGATTATAAAGCCAATTCATTTTAGATTATTTGGTAAATACCAAAAATCAAAAAGAAGATCACCTCTAATTCTACAGTGATACAAGTGAAGCTGGCCTCTTCTGGCCTTTTTCATTCCGTAGAGGACCATCGATCATTGCTTGGTAATTAAAAAACAAAAAAACCTGTTTCATTATAGTGACAGCAGATGAGCTTTGGAAAGGCGCTTTAGCAGAGACTGGAGCAGGAGCAAGAAAAGGAAGAGGCAAAAGAACTAAGAAAAAGAGAAGAAAGGATTTGAACAGGGGTCAGGTCATTGGTGAAGGTAAGCTTATTTATAATAAACCTAATTGCTTTTTAAGGTTTCCCTCCTAGTTTTATAGAGAGTTTTCATAGTCTAGAAGCCTCGCACATTTTTCAGGAAGGGCATTAGGGTCTGTAGTTTTAGAGTTCAACCACACGGCTCCCTTAATGTCCCATGATTCTGGGGGAAGAAAATCCCGTGGAGAGGAATTCATTTAGTTTTTCATTCAACAAGCTTTAAGTGCCATCGTGTCGCATCTTCTGCGACAGTAACTGCTCTCAAGGAGATTATGATTCATTGAGAGAGTTGGCAGACTTTCTCTGTAAAGAGCCAGTTAGTAAATCTTTTTAGCTTTAGGGAGCCACATGGACTCTGTTCCAACTATCTGCTCTGCCATGGGAGCTCAAAGACAGTTCAGATAATACATGATCAAACCAGGATGGCTGCGTTCTAGTAAAACTTGACAAAAACAAAGGGCGGGCAGGGTTTGGCCCTGGGGCCTTAATTTGCCAACCCCTGGAACACATGCTCATTTATACGTGTGTTTTTTTGAAGAGTAAAAATAGTACAGTGTACGTGAATCGATATTTTGTGCTGTGGGGGCTGACAAATTATCTTTAATTGAAATAGGCTTCCAGGCATAAAGAAAATAGCATTCACTGCACTTGCTTGTCTACTTGAATCTTTTTCTCTAATGACTCACCTTGTATCTTATTTTTTAGCATTTCTAAAAGTTACAACAGTCTCATTATGTATACCTTCTCAGTAAAAAGTTCAAAGATTATAGAGAAATCTAAAGTCCCCTTGATGTTCTTTTCTCTCTCTTCCAATCCCAGTTGCTGCCCCCAAGCAAGGCATTGATCTCATTTTGATGTGTTTCCTTCTGACTTTTTAAAAGGTTTTTATATACATAAATACTCTAAAAGAAACACATGTTTTCTTAAAAAAAAATTGAATTATGTCATGGTATGAACTAGCTTATGGTTTACTTTTTTCACTTGGTAATAGGTCTTGGAAATTGTTCCATATCAGAACCTATATAGCTACCTTATTCTTTCAATTCAGTCCAGAATATTTCATGGGTTGAAGATGCTGTAGTTCATTTAACCAGTCCAGTGTTGCTGTACAGCAATAGAATGTTTCCACTCTTTGCCTTTACAAATAACACTTCAGTGGACCTCCTTGTCCAAGCACACTTATGCCTCGTACTTGCACAGGAGTGTTTCTCTAGGTGACATCATGAATTACTAGTTATGGGGTAGGAACACTTAAAATTTTAATAGACTGTGCTGAGTGGCCTGCCAGGTGATCGTTAGTTTAAGCTCCGTCCAGCAGTGCCATCATCTGTATACACGTGGCCTGCCAGCTTACCATTTAAGAGATGGATGATTTTTAAAAATTCTTATTAATGTATTTTTTTAAACCTTCAGGGCGTCGTGGCTTCTTATGGCCTGGTCTGAATGCCCCTCTTATGAGAGAGGGAGCTGTGCAGACCATTGCCCAAAGAAGCAAGGAAGAGCAGGAGAAGGTAGAGGCTGATCTGGTCCAGCAGAGGGAAGAATGGGACCGGAAGAGGAAGATGAAGGTTAAACGCGAGCGAGGATGGAGCGGAAACACCTGGGGAGGCGTCAGTCTTGGCCCTCCTGACCCTGGTCCCAATGGAGGTAGCAGAGTCCTGGTGTTGCTTTCCTTTGTGACAGAGAGAGTACTTATAGTTCTAGAATTCCTTAATAAGATTTTATTTATTTGTCTGTTTAGATTGCCTTTTCCCAAGAAGGATTTGAGCATTACCGAAATAACGTCACATTATTATTTAGTTGTATTTTATGGAATATTAGAGGCCCACAACCAAGAGGTATTCGACACATTGGAAGCAAAGTACTTGCATAGCATCCTTACTGCGTGACTTCTCAGAGCCTTGAATGTGGTACTATGCCTTTTGGGTCTATACAAGCCACGTGTAGGGTGCAGTTCCCCAAACACGGGTTGCTCATGGGGTACCTATGGAGCAACATGGCTTGGGAGTGCTGTTTTGTTAACAGGAGATAGACTGGATAGTTGTCTTTCAGCTTTATAAAAGTATACATGAAATAAAAATTGATAATACTTAGCAGGCCGAATTAGAAAAGAGAGGCCCCCCACCCCTCGCCCCATCCCAAATATATAAAGAAGTAAAAATCATTTAAAAAACTCTTGTCAACGAGTAGAAGATGAAGTAATAGACAAAAGTTTGACTACTTTCTTAAGTTTGGCTTAGAGAGGAGAGGAGAAGTTGAGAAGGAGAGATTCAGGTGAATGTGCTTAGAATGGAACAAAATGCTTCAGTTGGGAGGACGAAGGTGTGCGTTGGAGAGAAAAAAAACCCATAACTAAATCCCTACTGAGGGTCCAGATCCAGAATGGATAAATGGATTAACTTGTGACTATGGATTCAGGGGAGCCTGTGCTGTTGGTAGTGGAAATGTGTGCATGCTGTGGGTGTGGTGTATGAGTGCTGTCTCTCTGATGGCTTCATTTAGTCTGTGAGGAGGAGGTGGGGTCTTCCTCTGAAAGTAGGATGGGCGCATGCATGAGCGTGGCCACCAGAGTCTTTCGATGAAGAGGCAGGGTCTCTAGGACTGGCTTCAAAATTATCTAGTGGAGTAGGAATTAGAGTTTAGAGAAAAGGAGATTGGCTATGAGTTGATAATTATTGAAGCTGGCTAATGGGCATGTAAGATTTCATTTTGCTGTTCTCTCTTATTTTTTGTATGATTGAAATTTTCTATAGGAAGAAGTTAGTAAAAATAAAAGAACACAGAGAGTTTGCAGTGGCTGCTGTGGTGAGTGGAAAGGGACCTAAAAGGACATAAAAGGCCAACAGGCAGCAGGGAGAACTTGATTGAGTTGGAGACCATGAATTTCTAGTGGCCCACGTGTGTGCTGTGCTTCGACTCTTCTCCAGCAGCACCCAGCAGGCCAGGTGTGGCCAGACAGTTACATTGATTCTGGCCTGGATAGTGTGTTGGAGAGAGAAGAAGGTGAGGGATTTGAGGACATTTGCAAGCTCTGGTGGAAGCTATGGTTTGTGGTGTCTTGGCTGAGTGGCAGAGGCTCTGAAGACCAGAGGGATTCGAGGGCAAGGAAGATAGTGGTCAAGAATCTGGAGGTGCTGGGGCACTCTGGGAGCCATCACCGTGAGAGTGGTTGAGTGAGAGAGCTGGAGAGGTAGGGTGATGCTGTTGGAGAGGGTGACGGAGTTTATGAATTTAGTGCTGGAGCATTCTCTGGTAGTGATGCACGATCAGGGAGTGGCAGCAAGAGATCCGAGGTTCTTTTTCACTTAAAAATTATTGGTGTGCCTGTGTTGAAAATGCTTTCATGTACTGAGCATATAGACACGTTTATCTGTGTGTCTGCTTCTTCTCTCTCTACAGAAACATACGATGATTTTGATACCAGGATTCTTGAGGTAGGCATGCTGATTAAATACCCAGTGGAGCCTTTGAGAAGTTGGGGTGGGTGGAGTGGGACTAGCACGAGAGGAACCATCAGGAAAGGTCTTTTCTTTTTTTTTTTCTTTTCTTTTTGAGAGGCGAGAAGAGAGAGTCAGGGATAGGGGTGGGCAGAGGGAGAGATAGAGAGAGAATCTCAAGTAGGCTACATGCCCAGCCTAGAGCCCAATGCAGGGCTTGATCTCAGGCCCCTGAGATCATGATCTCAGCTGAAATCAGGAGCTGGACATTTAACGGACTGCACCATTCGAGTGCCTCTGAGGAAAAGCCTTTGATGCATGACTTTTCTGAGACACAGGGTTGATCCGGATAAGAAAATGATGACATTTTAATTGCAGTTACTTGATACTGGCTCTCCTGATTGCTGCCCTTTTTGGGTGCTACCAGTTGTGGTCCCATGACCAGGCAACCTCAGTGGTATTGTGGAGAACAGAATTTGGAGATTACTGTTAAAGCCCTCCTTCAAAGCTAAAGTAAGATTAGCAATCTCTCCTTGAATTCTTAACCAAGCTGTATTGGGTACTTGGTTCAGGGGGCAGACGGGAGGAACCATGGGGGCAGGGGAAGAAAGCTTGGAGTTGCTGTGAGTACCCAGCTCTTGATGAGGACACAATCTACTTGGCTGTTTGTGGGTCCTTGAAACTGAAGCCTGTATGAGGTAAATTTCAATCACTCTTTCCAGGGCACTTCCTCACAGTGAGCTTTGCTTTGAGCTAGAACCATGTACATGGTCAGGATTAAATACCATATGGAAAAACCACTTACTGATTTTGTGATCAAAGATGTATATTGTATCATTGTTATCAGTAATTTAAAATAACATTTACAAGCGTTTTATGTCTTTTGGTACCAGTTTATACCTTTTGGAAGTTAATCCCTTGGAAAATTCTTGTATATGTGGATGATTTCCTGTAGGGTTATCCATGGACGTGAACGGGAGCTCCCTTGTCCTTTAAGCTATTTTTATGGGAAAGGACTTGCCATGTAAGCAGTTAGAAGTAACAGTTTCATAATTCCTAGCCTTTTAAACACACCCAAAAAACAAAATAACCAAGCTAAATAAGACACAGATTTTCGTGTAGTTCATAATAAGCAGGTATTTCCAAATTCTGTATTATCAGGTGAGCCTAATCCTTCATAGAGAGATCCAGTCCTACCCTAATTCTATGTACTGCATTTTCATTCATTTCTAAGAAGAGCATATTCCCATATTCTAACATCTCTGATAATTGGGATATGTTATTATCAGTTATAATCAGTTATAAATTCTTTCAAAGTTTAATCAGCAACTCTTTTCCTCTGTGAAATTCATTAAAATAGTATACAATTTTGTTGTACGGAGTTGTAGTTTTGAATCCCTTCAAAAGCTCTCAGTCCAGCATTCTAACTGCCTTATGAAATAGGGAGGGAAAGCCTTATTCCCATTTTACCACTGAAGAAATAGCGCAGAGAGAGTTTTCCTTTTGAGAAAGTTTGATGTTTGTGCTCATGGCTTGGGAGGATGGTGTAGCTACTCACTACGGGGGGTGTGTGTGGAAGGTCACTTCAGTTCCTTACTTCAGAATTTTCTTTTCCTTTTTATTTTATTTTTAAATTGATGGGGCTTGAACTCAACAGCCCTGAGAAAAAGAGTTGGATGCTCTACTGACTGAGCCATCCAGGCTCCCCCAGATTTTCCTTTTTTTTTTTTTTTCCCATCCCAGATTTTTCTTAAGGTGCTATACATATGAAACATTTTGTCTTTTAGGTAAGAAATGTTTTCAATATGACAGCAAAAGAAGGGAGAAAAAAATCAGTCCGTGTCCTGGTCGCGGTGGGGAACGGCCGAGGAGCTGCAGGTGAATGGGGGGTGATAGGCACGGTGCTGGTGTTGGAGGCAGAGGACAGGTGTGGGCTGGGCTCTGGTCTGGGTCCATGGGTTCTTGCTGCTGCCCAGATTTTCTGTACAAATTAATCCTTTTAAGTGGCTTGGGTCCACAAACCTTGTGGTAAACCCATAAAACCCCTTAGAGGAAAAAGAAGGAACAGATCTTCCTCTGCCTGTGTTTTCCATGAAGAACAATGGATATTTGAAAAGGCTTAAGAAACTGTAGTGCTGGGGCAACTGGTGGCTCAGTGGGTTAAAGCCTCTGCCTTCGGCTCAGGTCATGATCCCAGGGTTATGGAATCGAGCCCCACATTGGGCTCTCTGCCCAGTGGCGAGTCTGCTTCCTCCCCTCTCTCTGCCTGCCTACTTGTGATTTCTGTCTGTCAAATAAATAAAAAAATCTTTAAAAAACAAAAAAAAAAGAAACTGTTATGTATAATAGTGAAACGTTAGGGGGAAAAGCCACTAAATGTTCAACAAAAGGGCATAGTTCGAAAAAGAGCATAGCCACACATTATAATCTTCTGTAGCCATTAAAGAGTAGTGGAGAATTACTTACAAAATTATGCTAAGTAAAAATAAACAACTGAAAAAACTTCACAGAAGATTGTATAATATCATCCCCAAAAAGTTAATAATGTTTAGTCCATAGGTTTGTGCATCATTTAAATTTTCTTCTTTATACTTTTTGGTAAAATTTCCCCAGTGAACATCTAGTTTTAAAGTGTATACATGGGTGTGTTAGGGAAAGAAAACTGGAAAACTGTCTATTTTAACCCTTACTGACAGTGTCATAACAAGTCATCTATACGATACTATGTTGCCAAAATAAACCACTCTTAACAGTTACTTTTATTTCTTCTAGAAGTTCCGTATTCATGTATCATCATTTACCTTTTTTTTTTTTTAGAAGATTTTATTTATTTATTTATTTGACAGATCACAAGTAGGCAGAGAGGCAGGCAGAGAGAGAGAGGAGGAAGCACGCTCTCTGCTGAGCAGAGAGCCCGACATTGGGCTCGATCCCAGGACCCTGGGATCATGACCTGAGCCGAAGGCAGAGGCTTTAACCCACTGAGCCACCCAGGTGCCCCTACCTTTTTTTTTTTTTTTTTTTAAAGATTTTATTTATTTATTTGCCAGGGAGAGACACAGTGAGAGAGGGAACACAAGCAGGGGGAGTGGGAGAGGGAGAAACAAGCTTTCTGCAGGTCAGGGAGCCCGCTGAGGGACTGGGTCTCAGGACCCTAGGATCATGACCTGTACTGAAGGCAGACGCTTAACGACTGAGCCACCCAGGGGCCCCATCATTTACCTTTTAAAACATTTTTTAAAAATTACCTTAAAGAAATATTTACAGAGTATATCCATAATTTTGTACCTTGCTTTCCTTGCTTAGTATAATACCCGAGGTCTTCTTGTAGGAGCATAAACAGATTCCCTTTCATTCTTTGTACTGACTGCATAGTGTTCCATTGGATGAAGAAACATAATTATTGTAACCTTTTCCCTTTTGGTGAATGTTCGTGTTATTTCACCAAATTTTTCACCACTTAGAAAAACCAGTGAGCTTCTTGTATATGTAATTTGTTGTACTTTTCCCCATATATCAATAAGGGAAGCTTCTTGCAGTGAAATTGCTGCTTCAAAGTTAGATGTGTTTTAAATGTTGCTAAGTATTGCCGGATTGCCCTCCCAAAAGGTTGCATCGGTTTATGTCCCTCTGTACCAACACACCCTGGCCAGCCCTGGGTATTATCAAACTTCACTGATTGTCAAGCATATCTCTTAGTTTTGATTTGCATTTCTTTAATTATGAGAGTTTGGACACCATTTTACATGTTTCATTTGCCATTATTTCCTTTTTGAGATCTGTTTACCTGTTTTACCCGTCCTCCTATTGGGTGATGGGTTTTTTTTTTTTTGTTTTGTTTTTTTACTGATTGGTATAAGCTCTTTGTAAGTTAAGGACATTAGCCCTTTGTCTATTATACATTGATTTCACTTTTAATTTTTTTCTACACAAAAGTTTTAAATCCACAGAGGTTTTAAACTTTTCTATAGCAGCTTTTTTTTTTTTTTTTTTGAGAGAGAGAATGAGCAGGGGAGAGACAAAGGGAGAGAGAAAGAGACAATTCAAGGCATGCTTTATGCCCAGTGTGGAGGCTGACACAGGGAGACCCTGAGATCATTACCTTAGTTAAAATCAAGAGTTGGACACTTAACCAACGAAGCCACCCAGGTGTCCCTATATTGCAACTTTATCAGTTTTTTATCACTTCTAATTTTGTATCTTGTTTAGAAAGCCTTCAATACAAGTTCATTTGTATTTTCCTCTAAGACTTATATGGCTTAATTTGTTTTGTTAAAACTAGGAATTAAAACCTATAGCCCCTTTTGTCCCAAGTTCTTATAGGTCTTGCATTTCATTTCATGGAGCAGTATTGCTTTATATTACTTTTGTATACATAATTTAAAAATAAAATACATTCTTCAAAGTAAATAATTAATGTAATAGCAAATAATGACAGCATTTCTGTTAAATTGTGATAAATCTCGTTTTATTTTATTTATATTTATTTTTATTTATTTATTTATTTATTTATTTATTTGACAGAGATCACAAGCAGGTAGAGAAGCAGGCGGGTTGGGGGGGGCAGGGGGAAGCAGGCTCCCTGCTGAGCAGAGCGCCCAGTGTGGGGCTTGATCCCAGGACCCTGAGATCATGACCTGAGCCAAAGGCAGAGGCTTTAACCCACTAAGCCACCCAGGCGCCCTTAAATCTCATTTTATATGGTTAAGCATTCACAAACTTAGAATTGTTGATTTTATTTCCTGGTTAATTGAAAATCTGAATTGCATATGAAAGTTCTAGTGGGGCACCTGGGTGGCTCAGTTGTTAAGCACCTGCCTTCGGCTCAGGTCATGATCCCAGTATCCTGAGATGGAGTCCTGCATTGGGCTTCTTGCTCAGCGGGGAGTCTGTTTCTCCCTCTCCCTCTGCCTGTCCCTCTGCCTACTTGTGCTGTCTCTCTGACAAATAAACAAAACAACTTCTTAAAAATACACAGCTTAATTAAAAAAAAATTGTTCCAGTGAAGTTGTGCTTTTACTCTATAGCCAACGTATGTTTTTCCCCAACCGTTTTGGTTATTTTAATCTATTTTTAAAAATCTTCAAAACTATCTTATTAATTTAGAGCATGGTTAGTTTTTTAAAGTGTATTTAGTTTTATCTAGAGATTTATAAAAGGTAGCGTTATATATACCTAACTTTGGATTTTATAGATAATTTCAAATGTGATCTTTCCAGATTGCTCCAAAACAGAAAAGTGAGTCTCTGTAGCTTCATGTTTTTGCTTTAAGTTTCATTTATTTAAGTAATCTCTACAACTCAGTGTGGGGCTCGAACTCATAACCCCGAGGTGGAAGAGTCGCATGCTCTACCGACTGAGCCTGCCAGGTGCCCATCTGTAGCTTCATGTTTTATCATTTGTTTTGGATAACGGGTTTTCTGTGGACAGAAGACAAATGCAGTGTTGTGCAGTATTTTAGGAACTGACACTTGAAATGTGGTGAAAGACATTGTGTGCCAAATTTATGCCCCTTTTTATATTTTTCCTTTTTTTTTTTTTTTTCAAAGGTTTTGCTGTTGGGAAGGCCACTGAGCGGGTGGATGCTTTCAGAAAAGTATGTACATTTTTCTTTTGTTGATAGTAAAAGATCAGTGTGCTAGGCACCATTAGAACTACAAAAAAAAAGTAACGTAAGAACCCTCCCCTGAGGCTTCCTGTCATCAGTTACTGATCTCCTCAAGGGCAGCTGTGATAGCACCTGTTTTCTTTTGCATTGGTTTTGGCAGACTTGTGACTGCTTACCAAAAGTGCGAGACAGCTGAAGGTTGCAACTCCAGCAGGATGTTCAAAAATACTAAGGAATTACTGTTAATGTTTTTTTACATGTGATAGTGATACTGTTCTAAATTCTTAAAATTAAATCCTCAGCTTTTAGAAGTATATAAGAAAATTTTTGTGTGAGCGCGAAATTTCCTGTAATAAAACATTTTCTGGAAGGTTGTTTTTTTTTTTTTTTAAATATCTAAGGAAATGTAAATTCTATCAATAGATTTAAGAAAATGATTTTTCTTCTTCCTTTCAGGCAAAGAACAGAGCAGTTCACTATCTGCATTATATAGAACGATACGAAGACCACACGAGTGAGTGCTAATTTTCTCTCGTAAAATTTACAGGGTTACACTTGTTTCCTTAAGTGTGGCAGTTTAGCTCTATGGCTGTCTTTGTGTTTCTCTGCTGGTTATTGTGTCCTGGAACAAATAATTATGTAAAATACAGAAACGAGTTTTCTCCCCTGAGAAGGTTAGTAATGAGTAAAATCAGAGTTTTATCACTCATCCTTGGCCAGTGTGTGCCAGCCGCTTAGGGTAGTATCAGTGGCCCTGTGTTATTTGCAAGGGCATTAAAGCTGTATGCCTAATCCTTTTATGTTTATGTTTTTATCCTCCAGTATTCCACGATATTTCTTTAAGATTTAAGAGGACGCATATCAAGATGAAGAAACAACCTAGAGGTAACCAAAAACACTCTTACAGTTTTTTAGAGATAAAGCAGAGAAATGATCCCAGATTCGTCCTGTCCTCTGTTTTTGATCCCCTTTTGAAACTCCCTTTTGAACTTCCTTTTGAAAACACCAAAAGGAAAGGCCTACGTTAGATCTAAGCAGGCCGAGGTTCTCAGGGACATAAAAGTAGTCAACCTATGCAGGCTCGCATGAACACAGGCGTGTTCCGGGGGAGTTCTAGGTAGGAAGAGCATGTTCTGAATGGGAAAGAGCAATCGAGTGAGTCGTTGGGTTTGGATGAGTTGGAACATGAGTTCCTCGAGAATAATTGATGGTATTAGTTGGAGGACTCTTACAGCTTCTTTGGTTCTGGTCATTTGCTCACATCATCAAGTATTGATTGAACTGGGTGCTATGCTGAGCTCTGGGGTTGCCAAGGTGGACCTTCCTGTCCTTTGGAAGGGCAGGCAGGCAGAGTTCAGGGTCACGGAGCTGGGGCAGTCATGCCCAGTGGACTCTGGGTGTAGAATTCTTGAGCACTTGGATTTGTATTTAGCCTGTGGTTCTACAGTTAAAATGATACTCTAGATATATCTTAAAAAGTTTGGGTCAGAAAAAGATAAAACATCTAAATTTTTCATGCCAAAGCTTCTAGTATGTGGAAATAAATCAGGAAGAAAAAACATTACAGTACTAATTGTGGGCCAAGAGAACTTGCCTTCTGCTTTAAAATCACAATCATTTGTATGTCTAGTAAAAACCTTTATTTTATTATTAGAAAAAGTATTGAGTCAAACACTTTGACATCAACGTTTCGACTTGCACTATTCCCTTGGTTGCTGGGACCCCTAGTGGCTGTCGAGCCCTTGAAATGTGACTACTGGGATCTCCTGCCAAGTGTACATCAGATTTTCAAGTGTACGCCAGGTTTTAAAGGCTCATTATGAAAAAAAAGAATGTAAAATAGCTGAAAGTTATTATTGATTACATGTTGAAATGATAGTGTTTTGGGGATATTAGGTTAACTGAAGATTTAAAAAAATATATATTTTTTAATTTATTTGACAGAGATCACAAGTAGGCAGAGAGGCAGGTGGGCAGCGAGAGGGTGGGGGGGGAAGCAGGCTCTCTGCTGAGCAGAGCGCCCTATGCGGGGCTCAATCCCAGGACCCTGAGATCATGAGCTAAGCCAACGGCAGAGGCTTAACCCACTGAGCCACCCAGGTGCCCCTAGGTTAATCAAAGATTTAACTAAAATTAATTTTACCTCCTTTTTTCAAATACATTGATGAGAAAATTTTAAAATTCCATAGATGGCTTGCGTTTATGGCTTATGTCCTATTTCTGTTGAACAGTGTTAGTATAGATAAATTTATATCTGAAAGATTTTTGAAAGATGGCTGAATTAATTGCTAAAGTTGTTTTTTTAAATCTTCCCTGTCTCCTGAAGCTATATTTTTCAGGTTTCTATATGGTTGAACCTGTTCCCTGTGCATCGGGGTTAATTTTTTTTTTTTTTTTTTTAAGATTTTATCTATTTATTTGACAGAGACAGCAAGAGAGGGAACATGGCAGGGTGGAGGGGAGAGTGAGAGGGAGAAGCAGGCTTTCCAATGAGCAGGGAGCCCTATGCAGGTTTCATTCCCAGGACCCTGGGATCATGACCTGAGCTGAAGGCAGATGCTTAACTGACTGAGCCACCCAAGCGCCCCGGGGTTAAATTTTCTGATCTTGAAGCTAAAACAGTAGGATACATTATAGATAGCAGTTCCTAAACTATGTTCCCGTGTATTGCTATTTTTGTGAGGAGATATTAATAGGTGTGAACTCTAGAAAGAGTGCCATGTGGGAAAACGATTACGGAAAGTAGGAAAAGATGCTTGGGCATCTTTGGGGTTGTCGAAGTCTTTAATGCACTGCTGTGCGGTGTGAATTTCCCAGAGTGGGGTAGAGAAGGCAGCATTCGCAAACTTATTTGACCTTGGGACGCTTCTTCCTTGGTTGCAGTGTGGTGTTTAATGCCTCATGCAGCACTGCCAAGCATGTCCCATATCACACCATACACGTACACAAACACATACATTTAACTTGCATTCAACAAGGGTTTTGAGGGGCGCCTGGGTGGCTCAGTGGGTTAAGCCTCTGACTTTGGCTCAGGTCATGATCTCAGGGTCCTGGGATCGAGCCCCACATCAGGCTTTCTGCTCATTGTGGAGCCTGCTTCCCCCTCTCTCTTTGCTGCCTACTTGTGATCTCACTCTCTGTCAAATAAATAAATAAAATCTTAAAAAAACAAAAAAACAAGGGTTTTGACACAGTTCCTGCCTGGAATTGTTTACAGTCCAAGTACATCCAAATAATTACCATAGGGCTGTGACCACTTTTGCATGGATGTTTGTATATATACAAAACTGGCCCCCATTTGGGGAGCGCTGTGTATGGCCCAGTGGCTGTGCGGTAGACACGCCTTCCCTCGGGAGCCCAGCATTAGCTCTGCTAAGTGGGTGTGGAGGAGAAGGGAGGCTCTTGCCCTGTGAGTGGTAGGTTAGAATCTGCTTTCCAGGCCCTTCCACGATCTGCCTTGCACCCTCTTGCATGGGCACCAGTCTCCAGAGGTGTGTGCATTTATATATATCTGTGCACGTGTGCATTTGTTCTCACGTGAACACTTGTCCTGTGTATGTAACTCTGCAAAGAAGGGCAAACCACCCTGTTGTTGCCTGTCTTAGCTATCCTCTGAGGTCCCTAGTTTTCACATAATCTGGCATAGCTCTGGGATCCACATTTAACTGACTGTTTCAAGTAGAAAGCACGGTTCTGTGTTAGGTGCTTGTATCCAAATAGTTTTTTAATACATTTTTTTTTTAAGATTTTATTTATTTATTTGTCAGAGAGAGTGAGCACAGGCAGACAGAGTGGCAGGCAGAGGGAGAAGCAGACTCCCTGCTGAGCAAGGAGCCCGATGTGGGACTCGATCCCAGGACGCTGGGATCATGACCTGAGCCAAAGGCAGCCGCTTAATCAACTTAGCCACCCAGGAGTCCCTTTATATACATATATTGAGTTACCATTACAAGTTGGAAATTAGAAAGCCAGGAACACAGAGTAGATCCTCTATCTTAAAGCAGGGAGGTATGTGCTGGGTTCCATGTCTTGGCTAATCAAAATGTTAGAGTCTAAACTTGGGGTGTCTTTCCCTCCCTGCTACCTGCATTTGCTGGGTACTGATCTAGACTCTGGGGATACAGTAGAAATAAACACTATTTTAGTCCTCACAGAGTCCGCATTCTACTGAGGGGAAACATCAGGTAAGCAAGTTCCACGAAGTGCCTGAAAACAGCAATTAAGATGCTGTGTTTTGGGGGGAGGGAGAGAGGGTGTGTTACCAAAGCCAAGAGAGGCGTTTTTCCAGGAAGAGGAAGTAGATCTCAATGCAACTGAGCAATTGAGGAGGGTGAAAACAGATGTGTTCCTCTGTTCTTAGCTAACTCAGGCATGGTGGGGGGGCAAGAACTTAATGTTTATATTCTTAATCTTTATAACATCCCTGGTATTTTTGCCCACATGCTTAAGAGATTTATATATATGGGTGAGGCGGGGGGTGGGGTTATGGACATTGGGGAGGGTATGTGCTATGGTGAGTGCTGTGAAGTGTGTAAACCTGGCGATTCATAGACCTGTACCCCTGGGGATAAAAATATATTATATGTTTTAAAAAAAATTAAATTAAAAAAAAAAGGAAAATAAAAGAGATTTATATATATTATTTCTTTAGTCTTTATAACATCTCATTTAAATCAGTGCCATTATGGAAGTAAGTTTTCCAGAGAAGTGATGAAGCCAGAATGTGAAGCAGGGCCTCCCAAAACTCAGAGCCCAAAGCTGTGTGAAAGGCAGCAGAGTGACTGATGGTGTTTTTCCTTTTCTAGGCTATGGGCTCCGCTGTCATCGGGCCATCATCACCATCTGCCGGCTCATTGGCATCAAAGACATGTATGCCAAGGTCTCTGGGTCCGTCAACATGCTCAACCTCACACGGGGCCTCTTCCATGGGCTCTCCCGCCAGGTAATCCTTCCCTGGGCTCTGAAACAGAAGTTCTTCTTCATGTTTCATTGTGGGCATTTGGACTGTGATGTCCTGGGAGCCTCTTGGAGTTGCTGTCCCATTACTGCCTGAGGGCTTGGGCATTCTTTGCTTCCTGTGGCTGCATCTGTTTAATTAATCCAACTGGAGAGTTAGTTCATGAAAATTACCCTTTTAAAAAATACCTCGTGGCTATTTTAAAGTTTTGAAATGAAATATTTATAGAAGCCAGTAATTATAATCTGTGTTTTATTATGAAAAGAATTTATGCTTGTTCTACAATTCTAACAGTATAGAAATGTAACGAAGAGAGAGAAAGTCTGTTTCCTGATTTAGTCCTTTCAGCTGGGACTAGAGTGAAGCTGGTTCACTCAAGAGTGCTGTCTTCAGGAGAAGCACAAGCGGTTTTCACGTTACCCGCATAGGTCATTCAGACGGACACCTGAGTCAGAAGGAGCTATGAACTTAACATGCCAGGTTATTTCTCTGCAGAGATGAGAGCCCTGTGCTGCCCCCCTCCGCCTGGGCGAGGCGCACAATCGCTCTACTCCCCCTGGGCTGCCCTCTTACCTGCTCCAAGGGATGGCCTGTCCTTTGAAGGGATGGATAGACCTTAGCAGCTGGGTGAGCAGAAAAGACAACGAGGTTCAAGAGATTCAACTTTGATAGTCTTCCTGATACTTAGGAAGTGTGATAGCTCATTTTGAATAACGTGGTCTTTGGAATAATTATACATATCTCTGTGTAAAATAGGAAGATTAATTGGAAGAAAAGCTTTGGTTAAAAGATCCTTTTTGAACAGCTGTGTGTGTGTGTTGGTACTATCAAAAATAGGCTTTTAAAGCACTTCTAAATTCATACTTCTCATTAGAGGTTTGTTTGATACAACTAAGGTATTGGTTTTAGATAGATTATATTTATGATCAGGGAGACTTGCTCTTTTATGTAATATTTTTGTTTCTTTTTAAAGACTTTATTTATTTGAGAGAGAGTGTGTGCACCAGTGGGGGGAGTGGCAGAGACAGAGGGAGAGAAAGGTTCCCTGCTGAGCAGAGAGCCCGATGTGGGGGCTTGATCCCAGAACCTGGGATCACGACCTGAGCTGAAGGCAGATGCTTTACAGACTGAGCCACCCAGGCGCCCTTGTAATATTTTTGTTTTATGTTAGTACTTTGAATTTTCTGATACGATCACCATGTATCGTCTCTTCTAAAATGCCATCAACTATAAAATGTTGCATTATTTAGGGTGCCTCGGTTGCTCAGTCAGTTAAGTGACTGACTCTTGATTTTGGCTCAGGTCAGGATCTCAGGGTCATGAGATCAAGCCCCACGTTGCTCTGTGCTGAGGGTGGAGGCTGCTTGGGATCTCTCCAGTCTCCCCACACGCACATGCACTCTCTCAAAAATAATAAAAATAATACATAAATAAAATGTTGCATTATTTTATGTGCCACTCAAAAAGAGAAAGAATGTCACCAGTTTAAGCAATATGCCATTGATTCTAAGACCCACTAATTTAAATTATTTTGTTTCTATGAAATAGCTCATGTTTCTAATTTCAAACTTATATAGAATTAGAACAGTATAAGATGGCCATAGAGTCTGGAAAATGAGGTTGGACATATCAGGTATTTTAATGTGCTATCAATAAGTCGTCTACTAAATTTATTTGCCTTTTTCCGGACTTCTGTGGCTGCTGTCTGTAATGAATCCGCATGGCCCTCTCACCCAGTGTCGGCAGTTAGTAGCTGTGGCCAAACTTTGCTCTCAGTACCTCCCCCATTTGAACCAGGTCTCAGACATCACCTTGTAGCATTCGTAAATATTTCAGTATGTATTTCTAAAAGATAAAGATTGGAAAAATACCCTGCACTGCTGTTATACCTAAAACTTCACAGCATCTTCAGTTACCTGGGTGGTGTTCATAGTAATATATCCATTTGTTTAATTTTGTTAAAAAGTTTTTTGCATAATTTGTTAGTTTACAGAAAAGGTCTATACATTATAAGTTCTTGCCATTTCTTTTAGGTCACTTCTAGTCTGTAGGTTTCCCTCTTTTTCTTTCCTTGCCTTTTTTTTTTTTTTTTTGGTCCTGTAGCTTCCCAATCTGCTGCTAAATACTTGTGGGTTCTTAATGTCTTCTCTCCCTGCGTGTCCTGTAAAACAGTGGCTAGAACTAGGGTCTTGATGAGATTCAAGTTCAGTTTTGGGCACGGCATGGCACATCATTGAGGGGTTTAGAAGGCAAGAGACCAGAGGCCAAGGTCCTTCCTCCATTTCAGTGGGGAGTGGGGAGATGATGCCATCCACTCCAGATCCCATCGTTTAGCTGCAAGGTACATTACCCAGAATCCTCTGAAATGTGAAGTCCCCAAGTGGTCTGTGGACATTCCTGTTCTTTCAGTTATAGATACATCTCATAGACCTAACCTGGCGTTCTCCGTTTGGTCTTGCCCAGGAAACCCATCAACAGCTGGCCGATAAGAAGAGTCTCCACGTTGTAGAATTCCGGGAGGAGTGTGGCCCTCTGCCCATCGTGGTGGCCTCCCCACAGGGAGCCCTGAGAAAGGATCCTGAGCCGGAAGATGAGGTTCCAGACATCAAACTGGACTGGCAAGAAGTGCGGGCCACACAGGGAATGAAGCGCTCAGTGTGGTCGAATTTAAAGAGAGCCGCTACCTGAGCTTCCTTCCTTCTGGCCTCGTACAGCTGCAGCCGCTGGTACTGTCCAGCACCTAGAGGAGGCTCAGCCACTCACATTTTGAAATGTCACTTTCCTTTTAAAGGACAGGCCCACCTTCTTTATTGACAAATAATAAATAACTATAGCTTTAACTTATTGAGCATGTGATATCTACCAAGAACTGCGAAAGAACAGTACATACATAGTTTCAAGGCTACTTTATTTATTTATTTTTTAAGATTGTATTTATTTGATAGAGCACAAGCAGGCAGAGCGGCAGGCAGAAAGAGAGGGAGAAGCCGACTTCCTGCTGAGCTAGGAGCCCAATGCGGGGCTCAATCTCAGGACCCTGGGATCAAGACTTGAGCCAAAGGCAGACGCTGAATCCAGTGAGTCAACCCAATGACTTGACTACAGTCACTCAGCTAGAAACTAGAGGAAAAGGGGCAAACCATGTTGTTTTTGACTCTAGAAATTCTCTTTTTTAAATTATTTTGTATGCTGTTTTAGTGATTGCTCTAAGTATTACATTATGCATACGTGACTCGTCACCTGTCTACTGGGCTGATATTTTACCCGTTTGAAGTATAGAAACCTTACCTCCCTTTAAATCCCTTACCTTCCCCAGTGTCTGTAAGTGTTTCAAAATTTCCTCTAGCTACATTTTGGGCCATGTTAGATATTATACTTTTTGCTTCAACCATCAAACATAATATGGAAAACTCAAGAAGAAAACAAAAGTCTGTTTTATTTACCCATATTTTAAAATTTTATTGATTTATTTTTTTCATTTTCATTTTTCTTTTTTTCTAAGTAGTGTCCACACTGGGCATGGATCCCCACACAAGCCCCGAACTCACAACCCTAAGATCAGAACCTGAGCTATCGAGAGTCAGATTCTTAACTGACTGAGCCACCCAGGCACCCCTACTTATTTATTTATTTTAGGTAAACTCTGCCCCCAATGTGGGGCTCAAACTCAAGACCCTGAGATCAAGAGCCAGTCAGACGTGCCCTACCCACATTTTTATTCTTTCAGTTCTTTCCTGACCTTCCAGGAGTCTCTGTTAGCATTCTGAGTAGGGAAACACCCCGTTCTCCTGCATATCCCCTTTATTGCTGAACTCACAGCACTTCTGACACCAGACTTTTGTTTTTTTTTCTCCCTAGGCAGTTTGCGTGTCCTGTGATTTAACACAATTCTGACACTGTTGACCTGAAGGTGGGGTCCGGTCCCACCAGTTGAAGGCTCAGTCCCACAAGACCGCCCTCACCCTACGTTAGATTCCAGTCACAGGTGGGTTGTCCCCTGTGCTTCTGAGTTCCCCCGGCACCCTCGCTGGGTTTGGTGAATTTGCTAGAGCAGCTCACAGTTTACTTCCTGTTCACAAGTTTATCATAAAAGGATACGATAAAAGATCCAGAGGAACATCCAGATGGAGAAGAGCCTCGGGCAAGGTGCATGGGAAAGGATGCGCCAGTCTCAGCATCTCCGTGCGTTCACCAACTCAGAAGCCCCCAGGACCCTGTACTGCTGGGAGTTTTATGGTGGCTTTACCACATGGGCACGAGGGATCATTAACCCCATTTCCAGCCCCTCTCCCCTCTCTGGAGAATGGGAGGTGGGGCTGAAAATTCTAAGCTAATCACAGCTTGGTCTGTCTGGTGACCAGATCCCATCCAGGAGCCCATCAAGAGTCACCTCTTTAGAACAAAAGACCCTGTCATCACCTAGGAAATTCCAAGGGATTGAGGAACTGTCAGGAACTGGGGTCAAAGACCAATTATTAGAATAAAAGATTTTGCCAATGCTCTTATCACTTAAGAAATGACAGTGGTTTTAAGATCTCTGTGCCAGGAACTGGGGGCAGATATGTATTTGTATATGTATATACAGACTATGTATGTATATACATACACAGATATGTATATTTATAGAGCAATTTATTTTATTTTCTATTTTCTACTATATATAAAATATATATATGTTTTCTATAATAAATAAGCAAATAAGTAGGTAAATCTATCATCTCGTACATTTCCCTCCTGCTTCAAGAACTTCCTTTAGCTAACAAATTCTCTTAGTTTTCCTCCAATGAGAATGTCTTTATTTTTCATTCCTTAAGACTAGTTTTGCCAGCTAGAGAATCCAGGTTTATTACCATACTCAAGCTTGTCCATGTCCCCAGTGCACAGTAAGCCAATGTCTGACTGGGACACTGGTTTTGAACCAAAGAAAGCTTTATTATCAGAAGGGCAGCCCAACGAGAAGGCAGGGGATCGTTCCCAAAGCTGCCTCGCCTTCTTGAGTCTAGGGACAGCCTACGTGCGGGAGAGGAGTGTAGGCGGTTTCTTGGAACCTTGAGTGGCGGGATTGGGGCCTTGAAACGGTCTGGAGCTGAGCATTCTTCTGGACAGTGAGGCACTCTGGGACCTGGCACGTCAGCTATGTCGATAGACCAATGTTACCATCCAGTCCTCATCAGTGTGTAAATGGGATAGAGGTGGACAAGGTAAAGTGAATTAGGTAAGGAACAAAATGTGGAGCTAAGTTAATAATGCAGCTACTACAGCCGTAGTTCTACTTCCGCTTTCAGAGTAGGTCCCAGAGCCAGGTGTCAGGCTCAGACTGACAGTGCCTTTCACCGCTCAACAAATAGGCCACTTCTTCTGGCCTCCTTGGTTTCTGATGACAATTTGCTTTCCTTTGAATGGTTTCCCTTTACAGACAAGGTGCTGTTTTTCTCTCTCTGCTTTCAAGAACCTTTCTTTGTCTAGTGTTTTGAAGTCTGATTACAATATATCTTGGGATAGATTTCTTTCCATTTATTTTGGGAGGGGGTTACTCACCTTGAATCTGTAGGTGTATCTGTCTTTTGCCAAACTTGGAAATTTTTCTCCTAGAATTTCTTCTTAATTTTCTCTTCATGGTTTAGTAGTTTTTAGTTTATTCACAGAGTTGTACAACCATTACCATAATCAATTTTAAGAGCTTTTTAAGAACAAGGCACTCTGTACCCATTAGCAGTACCTTTCCAGGACCCCCTTTCTCCAGCCTTTGGTAACCACTGATCTCCTCTCTATGGATTTGCCTATTCTGGACATTTCACACGTGCAATCCCACAATACATGGTCTTTTGTAACTGGTGTTTTTGAGTGAGTGTCATGTTTTCAAGATTCATTCATATACATGTGTCAATACTTCATTTGGTTTTATTGCCAAAAAATACTTCATTGAGTAGATAAACCACATTTTTATTTATACATTCATCAGTTAATAGACATGTGTTTCTACCTTTTAGCTCTTATAAATAATGCTGCTATGAACTTTTAAAAAAAGATTTTAAGTAGTTTCTATACCCAACATGGGGCTTGAACCTACAACCATGAGATCAAGAGTCACATGCTCTTCTGACTGAGGCCAGCCAGGTGTCCCTGCTATGAACATTTTTGCGTCAGTTTTTGTGTAGACCAGTTTTTTCTTCAGGGTATATACCTAGGAGTGGAATTGCTGGGTCATACCGTGATTCTATGCTTAACTCTTGGAGGAACTGCTAACCTGTTTTCCACGGTGGCTGCACCACTTCACATTCCCACTGGTGACGAACAAGGGTTTCTCTACATCTTTGCCAATATTTGTTCCGTCTTTTGATGATAGTTACCCTAGTAGGAATGAAGTGGCATCTCGTCGTGGGTTTGTTTTTTTTTTTTTACATAATTCTTTTTTTTTTTTTAAGATTTTATTTATTTATTTGACAGAGAGAAAGAGATCACAAGTAGGCAGAGAGGCAGAGAGAGAGGGGGAAGCAGGTTCCCTGCTGAGCAGAGAGCCCGACGCGGGGCTCCATCCCAGGACCCTGAGATCATGACCTGAGCCGAAGGCAGAGGCTTCACCCACTGAGCCACCCAGGCGCCCCTCATTGTGGTTTTGATTTGCATTTTCCTAATGGCTAAGGACGTTGATAATCTTTTCATGGCTTGTTGGCCATTTGTTTATATTCTTTGGAGCAATGTCTATTCAGATCTTTTGTGCATTTAAAAAATTGGGTATTTGTGTTTTTATTGAATGGAATAGTTCTTTATAGAATCTAGATACAAGCCCTCTATCAGATATATGATTTACAAAAGTTTTCTCCCGTTCTGTGGGTTGTATTATTATTTTCTTATTTCTTGGGCTTTTTTTTTTTCCCAACCTCACCCACTCACCCACATCCTACTGGGACATTAATGACAGAAGCTTGAGATCTTTTGCTGTAGTCCATGTCTCTCAGGCTCTGTTTAGTTTTTGTAGTCTGCTCACTCTCTGTTGTTCAGATTGGGTAATTTCTATTGTTTAAGTGTAAACCAACAATACTAGGAGAGGGGTGGGAAGGGTGGGAGGGATGACAAAGGGGCATAAAGAAAGTTTTGGGGCTAATATGTTCATTATTTTGGTTGTGATGATTTCACAGCGGTTTCATGTGCATATGTCAAAGTTTTGGTAAGTTTAAACATGGGCAGTTTATGTTGTTTATTTTTTTTTTAATTTTTTTTATTTTTTTTAAAGATTTTATTTATTTATTTGACAGACAGAGATCACAAGTAGGCTGAGAGGCAGGCAGAGAGAGAGAGGAGGAAGCAGGCTCCCCGCTGAGCAGAGAGCCCGATGCGGGACTTGATCCCAGAACCCTGAGATCATGACCTGAGCTGAAGGCAGAGGCTTAACCCACTGAGCCACCCAGGTGCCCCAGTTATGTTGTTTAAACCTGAGACTGTTAAAGAATTACACTTAAAACCAGCAGGGGGCAGGGAGCGCTCCTCCAAATAGCCCCTGTTCCGTTTATCCAATGCTGCAGTACCCACTACAACATAGAAATTGATGATTCTAGTAGAAACGCAACTCTACTCTCTCAAAGAAATATTTTGTAGTTAGGAATGCTTGCTTACTTCATAGATAAATCATCCAATTTGCAGTGCTAGAGTGGGATCCCCAGGGGACGGGGACTATGAATGTCTCCTAGCATTTATAATATATCTGCTAGCAACGAGATTCAGTTTAATCTTTCAGATTTGTGCTACACTGTCTTGAATGAATCACATTTGCTCTCCTTCCTCTCATGAGGATAGTCAAACTTCTTTCAGCTGCAGATCACTGCATTCAAACTAAGGTTCACAAACCCCAAGCGTAAGTCAGGGGTGGGGAGCCGCTGCAGGAAGCTTGCGGGATCTGGGGACCGTAGTGCAGAGTCCGCCAACCTGCTGTGTGACATCAGTCATGTTGCTTAACCACTTTACGCACCTCCAGCGCGCAGTCTCAGCTTTCTAAAAATGAGGAATGACATGAATGTTGCTTATAAAATCGACATTGCCTGCCGGGGCAGTCCAGGACCCATATCAGAGGGAGGGGAGCATGTGAGGCAGGGCCATGGAGGAGAGGGTGGCTGATGGCCTACAAGGGACAAGTGGCAGACCTGGGAGCGGAGCCCTCTAGTTTGGGCACTCTTGGACCTGGGTAAGGTCGGCCTGGCTCCTCTCACCAGTCCAACCCCGCAGCTTCTAAGGGTTCATCTTTTTAGGAAAAAGCAACACTTGGCTGGCAAACGAGACCTGGACACAGGGCAGAAGGTGCCTCACTTGGAGCATACTTGGGACCAATGACTGTCCTTCTGCCATAAACTCTACCAGGCAGGTGCACTCCTGCCTTTTTCTTAGCATGAAGTCAGCCATCCCAGACCCTCAGACATTTGTTCTATACTTTGGTGTTGAGATCCTCATCCTTACAGAGAATACTGTTAGGCATGTGTTTATGCATTTATCATTGGCTGTGGTCACTCCCCGGGAAGAAAGCTGCATCCTTCCTCCTGGGTGTCCATGGAGGGCCCGCACCGCACAGCAGAGCTGTTTTATTTTTGTCTCATTGTGCCCCTGGAGATAAGCTCAATTCATGTCTAGTAAACATCAACCAGGAGATTCTCTCTTTAAGCACATTGCGATACAACTAAAAAATCAGGGTAAGATTTTCATCTTACAAATGCGGCTGCTGGTGCAAAAGTATGGATCCTAGTTCCATGGGGATTCAACATCAGTCAAAACTGATGTTAAACTCTCTTCAAAGTATGTCATCCTTAGGGCCCAGGACAGAGGACCAGGATAGATTTTCTCTGCCTCCTGAGGCCAGGCCTAGGAGAAGTCTCTTGGGGCAGATGCCAGAGGTCACATCAAGGGTAGGGGGGATTGTCACCAGCATGGCCAAGGGCATTCATCCAGGGCAAACACAAGCCAATGAGTCAGTCTCTGTGGCTCTCAGGAAACCTCTTGATAACTTTTTTTTTTTTTTTTTTAAGTAGTAGGCTCGACACCCAGCATGGAGCCCAGTGAGGGGCTTGAACTCATGACTCAGATCAAGACCTGAGCTGAGATCCAGTCGGACGCTTAACTGAGCCACCCAGGTGCCCCCATACCTCAGTCTCTTAAAGGGGGAGTTTGGGGAGCAGGTGGCTCAGTGGGTTAAGCCTCTGCCTTCGGCTCAGGTCATGATCTCAGGGTCCTGGGATCGAGCCCTGCATCAGGCTCTCTGCTCAGCAGGGAGCCTGCTTCCCCCCTCTCTCTTTGCTTGCCTCTCTGCCCTCTTGTGATCTCTGTCTGTCGAATAAATAAATAAAATCTTTAAAAGGGGGGGGTAGTTTGGCCTCACTCAGGCCCTTTGCTAATGCTGGGTTCACAGCAGTCTTTAGAGGAGACCCCACAGATGTACCCCTTCCTGATGTCCCCTTGGTGAGCACCAATCTTGCCATGTTGCAGTCTCTTCCTGCCTAGATGCTGCCCTGCCCTTTCCAGAGGCCCCACAGACATTGTGGTGGCAACACCCTTTGGGGTTCTGGCATCTCCTTCGGAGAAAGGCTTCCCCTCCAACCGCCAGCTGTCCTTACCTAGTCCCCCAGGGGGGGCTTTATGCCTGTTAACCCCACATTTGTAGGCTGTGACTAGGCCTCCAGTAGCCCTTGCTCTCTGCTTCCAGGGTTGGATAGGGCTACTCGCCTCCCCAGAGCCATCCAGGAAGCTTTCAGACTGGCAGCCCCCAGCACAAAGCCGGTAGGTAGCCTTCAACAGGGAGAAACCACTCCCACCACTGGGCCATCCAGCCCCTCTTTCCCTGTATTGAAATAAAACTTGGAGGAATTCCTGTCTCCCCCCACCACCAACTTAAGGTCTTATTTATTTATTTGAGAGCAGCAGTGAGCACAAGGGCAGGAGGGGCAGAGGGAGAGGGAGAAGCTGACTGCCCACTGAGCAGGGATCCTGCTGCAGGGGCTCCATCCCAGGACCCCTGGGATTATTACCTGAGTCGAAGGCAGATGCCCAACCAACTGAGCCAGCCAGGCACCCAGGAGTTCCTTATTATTACGTTGTGTGGGAGGAAGACAGCTGCTTCAAAGCACTGGACCCTGGACAGGAAAGGATTTTGCTGGCGTGGGGGGAGGGGTACGGGGAAGTGGGTATAGGCACTGAGAACAAACTGCACTACTTCTAACAATGGAAACAAGAGCAAAGTTCTAAGCATTCTGTCATCAAAGTTTTAGCAAAATAAGATTACAGGTTTCCCTGCTATGGGCAAGTACAGCATTGCTATGAAACACTCCCTGAGCCAAAGTGGCATAATTTGAAGACGCGATTACCATTAATTTATTGGGAAAAACTTTTGAGCATTCCCAGACCCCAAAAATAACCTCTCGGGGGCTTTTTTGATATCTTAGGACGTATCTTGCTCATGTATGCACAAAAGAAACTGAGATAAAGTACAGATTCAAAGCTCTGGCGGCTGGAGGCTGAGGCTGAGGTGTAGTTCCTGCGGAAGGCGCTGGGCGGCGCTACTCCCGCTCTGGGCCCTCGCTGCCTCTGGGATGGCTCGCCGAAAAATAAACACTGGACGGCTATTTTTGCCTTTTCTCATAAGAGCAAAATCCAATCTGGAGTTCTTACAGTTGGCAAAAATAGGTACGGAAGTAGGTTGTTCATTAAAGTGAAGTGGCCTAATGCAAGCTTTTAAACAGCAGGTACACCTGGCTTGGTTGGCAAGAGTAAGAACAAAAGGACCCTTGAGAAGGAAGGATTGCTTATTTCTCAGAAACTGCATTTACTCAGGACCGAATAGAATTTCCCAGCTGGAGTGAACAGGGTTTGGGGAAAATGCTGCGAGGACAGGGTTTGGGGAAAATGCTGCGAGGACAGGGGGTTTCAAGATAATTCAGGAAAATGCAGTCTTTTACAACACACACACACACACACACACACACACACCCCTCAGATGTCCTGTGTGTTCTCAAGGTTGTAGTATTGTCAGGGCTTTTGAGCCCTTGAGGTTCACAGGAGCAAAGTCTGGTGTCCCCTCAAGTAGGGAGCCATGGGGGAGTTTCAGTGACCATCTGATTTAAGCGTGTGAATCAGTCACCAGATTTATAGTTTTCACACCTTGAGGTTGGTTAGGTAATGAGAGCTTATACATAGTGTCTTCATGGCCCTTAGAGAAGCTTTTGAGACCATTAATACATCGACTTCTCCCACTCAAAGTTAGGAGGACTGAGAAATCCCCGGAGGATCTAAGAATCAGCTTGAAGTGGGGGAGTGCACTTGGATGGAAGCCATAGTGCCCTCCCCCTCACCCCTAGTACAGTTCTGTCGTCAAATGACCCACTCCATCCCTGGGTCCTGAGTCTCCTTTATAACGGAGCCCTCACTGTCACAGACTGGGATGACTCAAGTTCTGGATAGCACCCGGGCAGCTGGTCACCCGAGTGGACGGGGTGGGGCGGTGTGGGGGAGTGACTGCCTGCCCAGTGGACAGGGCAGCAACCTCCCAGCTGCTGTTAACTCAAAGGACGCTGCTGGCTCCAGGGGGCCTCTCCCTAGGACTTCCCAGCCTTTCTATGGATGAAGATCCCTACTTAAAATTTAAAAATCAACAGATAAAAAGCACAGATGGGCCCCCTACCGGAGACATGATAATAGTAGGTGCACTTCTAGTAACTGTGATAAAAAATGTAAAACCTATAAAAGGCTGCTCTGAGTTCAGCAGTGTTTTTAAATGATGCTGTATGGTAGGTATCACAAACACATAGACACATACTTGAAAAAGAGCTCCAAAGAGTATATAGATGTTTGTACCACAGATAGATACTCACTTACAGTCCTCAGGATTATCAGGCCAGGGACCACAGGTTTATGAAATCAGAGACCCCCATTTCCCATAGAGAGCAGCATTCAGCAGTATGCGTGCACGCGTGCGCGCGTGCACACACACACACACACACACACACACACCTGCTTCACTTTGACTAGATCAGGCTAGAAGGTCTATGGTATCCATGTGATCTCTAAGACCCTACAGGAATCCCTGGATCTCAGTGGTGATGAGGCTGAGGCCGGGACCCTCCGGTATCTTCCTGGTCAGTGGTTCCCAAACCTGGCTGTCCTTAAGAACCCTCTAAACCACTTCTTTAAAAAAAGGCTCCTGGGGTGCCTGGGTGGTGAAGTTGGTTATCCATGTAGCTCTTGCTTTTGTGCTCAGGTTGTGATCTTGGGGTTGTGAGATCAAGCCTCATGTCAGGCTCCATGCTCAGCATGACTCTGCTTGGGATTCTTTCCGTCTCCTTCTGCCCCACACCCCCATTCTCTCTTCCTTTCTTTCAAATAAATAAATAAATCATTAAAAAAAATACAGATGCCTGTTTCCATCCTTGGGCAACTGGATGAGAATCTCCAGGGCTTGGGCCCTGTCCTGTATTTTTTTTTAAAGCTCCCTAAGTTCATGTTGTGCATGGAAAAAAAAAAAAAAAAAAAGCTGGGTTCATCCCACACATTCATCCCCAAACCAAAATCCCCGATAAATTATGGTGCATTTAAAGAACATTACACCATTACTGTGTTGCGCCTTGGTGAAATTGGCAATTAATTCCCTTTCTGGGAGACTCTTTACTTTTGATTCCTTTGATCTCAGAGAGATGAACTTTCAAGACACCAAGAGACGGAGACTAGCAAAAATATTGCTCAACCCCAGCCTTCTTTCTATCAAGGGTAAAATTTCTCCTAAGTCTGAATGTCCTGGACTCTGGAGGTGGTGGCTCACTTGTCCTACAGGTGGACACACAGAGGGGTTTGGCTGCCATCCATACCCAGGCACTGAGGGCATGAGCAGGTGGGTGAGGGGGTGTTCTAAATGGTTGCTTATATCCCTAAAAGCCAAAATCACAGGTCTGGATCATAGCCTGGCTTGACTCCATCCTCCTTCAGGACCCAAAGTGTGCAACTCTTCACTAAACAATAAGCAAACCCAATCTCCAAAGACTGATCAGACAAGGCAAGTGTGTGGACAGACCTACATGATGTTGCTACCTGAGGTTATCTTCCAGTAAGGGGACTAACAGATACTAGTGAAACTTGCCTGAGAACATGGGCCCTGGTTTATTTTCTCTGTCCACTCTCCTGAGAAGGAGAAATCATCACACCATGGGGTTAAGGTGTTGAGAAGGCTGCCAGAACAACGGCTCCGGGGTTAATTCAACAATAGTCCACCAGTGTAATTTAGTAGAATAACAGCTTAAAAGGGAAAAGCCTTGTGATGTCTCTAACAGAGACCAAAGAAAACTGATCAAAGTCATACCCACTCTTGATAATATCTCTTGGCAAACTTTAAGTAGAAGGGAACACCCTAAATGTGATAAGTGGTCCTGACCAGAGTAAACATGGAATTTAATGGTGAAAACTCAGAAACATTCCTTCCATTCAAAGAGGGAATATGACATGCATGCCTGCCTGCCTCTCTATCATTCGGTCCTGTCCTGGAAGCTGACCCAGCATAGCAAGACAAGAGAAAGGACAGGAAGGGACAAAGCAGTCTTCATTTACAGGGGATGTGATTGTCTACCTATATTATTATATTATCCAAGAGGATCAATGGATAGACTCTTAGAGTGAATACAAGTGAGGCTCAAGGTGGCCTGATACAGGTGACCCCACAGGAAATCATCAGGAGGCCAGTGCCTCAGAATGGTCAGTTAGAAAAAGTAACATCAAAGTAATATCAAAGAGATTCCAACCATGATAGCAACACAACTATAAAGAACACAGGAACACACATAACAGAAAATTTACAAGATTTTTAAGAAGACAGCTAATCTCTACTGAGGGACATAAACATCTTGATCAAATAGAGATGTGATGTTCATGGATGAGAAGACTTGGTGGACAGTTGTGTACATGGATCTGGAACTTGGGGGAGAGGCAGAGGATAAATGGACTTGGGAGTCATTGACGTGGATCTGAATGATTTCTCCGAGAAAGAATATGGACATGGGGGGAAGAGAAGATGGCTCCAGTTGGAGTGTTGAAGGTCACTAAGCCAGAGAAATAGGTGGGAGACTAGGAGACCAGTGACCTCCCGGTGAGGTCTCTGAAGCCTAGGAAGGAAGAGGTGTCAAGCAGGGGAACCTAGTGATATCAAATGCTGGTGAGAGGTTGGGAAAGATAAAGGTTGATTGAGGCTCGTTGTACCTGGTAAGGGGGAGTTAATTGAGCTAGGAAGGAGCAGCTTTCTGTGGAGCGGTGGGATCAGAAGCCAGATTGTAGTGGATTGAAAATTAAAATGGGTGCCTGCAAGGCTTAGTCGGTTAAGCACCCGACTCTTGGTTTCGTCTCAGGTGGTGATCTCAGGATTGTGAGATGGAGCCCTGTGTGGGGCTTCCCAATCCGCAGGGAGTCTGCTTCCTCTCTCTCTCTCTCTGTTCCTCTCCCCTCATGCTCTCTCTCAAATAAATAAATAAATCTTAAAATATAAAAAGAAAAGAAAATCAACTTCTTTATGGGGTTAATATGGCAGATGAAACATGCATATCTGCTTTAGTGCTTTCTTGAAACTATACTCAAATAATAGTAAAGGTTGTTTTTAAAAGGCATAACCTACAGGACAGGACTAATGAGAGAAAAGAAAGTTTAGAAGCTCAAAACCAAATAAACTGTAATTAGCTTTTCAGACTAAACCCCGCCCTCCCAAATCCTGAGGTGGCAGTAGGGAAAGCCTAGAACCAACCCAATTTGTAACACACAATCCTCAAAAGGTTTAGGAACTGTTGATACCATGGAACTCTAGAGGCTGGACTGAAGAAGGAGTCAAATAAGAATGTTCCCTCCCTCCCACTCTGGGCTCCCACAAGGCAGGCCTCTGGCCTATCCCCTTCTAGCTGGAGAGTGGAAGAGCCTGCTCTAGGGGACTGTAACCAGGCAAGAAGAAAGACTAACAGATAGTGATATTAGAGATTCCTTTACTAAATAGTCCATCCAGATCACCCTACAGTGACATTCCAGAAAAGCCGACTTGTACGCAGAACTGTTAAGCAGCTTTTAGGCCCCATTTTAAATATAAGCTATCACTCAAATGAAACTGCAGATTAACTCAAACAAACATTTAAAGAATAAAACAATGCTAATTCTACACAAACTCAAAAAATGGGAAAGGAGGGACAATTTCCCAACTCATTCAATGGGGCCAGCATCCCCCTGATGCAAAAACCAGACAAATACATTACAAAGCAAGAAAACTAAAGACAATAACCCTTATGAACAAGGACATGAAAATATTTGGTAAAACATTATGAAGTTAAATCCAGTAACATGTATTGTTATATAAAAAAGTTAAAAATACACCATGACCATGTGGAGTTCATCCTAGGAATACAAAGTTGGTTTAACATTCAAAAACAAAGCGATGTAATCCACCATATTAACAGAATGAGGAAAACCCATATAATTATCTCAACAGATACAGAAAAAACATTTGACAAAATCTGGCAAAATTCAACAACTTTCATGAGAAAGCCTCTCAGAGAATTAGGAAAAGGAGGAAAGGTCTTCAACCTGATAAAGACCATCTGTGAAATACCTGCCACAGATGTCATATTTAATGGTGAAACACAGAATGTTCTCTCTCTGATTGGAAACAAAACAAAAATTCCCAATTCTTACCACATCTATTCAACATTGTACTAGAGGTCCTAGCTGTTTTAATGAGATAAGAAAAAGAAATAAAAGGCATCCAGATTGAAAAGGAAAAAGTAAAACTGTCTTTATTTGCAGATGATATGATTGTATGTGTATAAAATCCTAAGGAATCTATGAAGAACTTCTAGAACTAATAAGTGTTTAGCAGGATCATACAAGATCAATACATAAAAATCAAATATATTTTTATATATAGCACCAAATATTTTAATATTAAAACTTATATCATTTGCAATAGCATTAAAAGGGAAGAAAATGAATAACAATACATGCAAGATATGTATCTGGAAAACAAAACATCCCGGAGAGTAATTAAAGAGATTAAATCAATAGAAAGATAGATCACACTTAAAGAGTAGAAGACTCGATACTGTTAAGGTGTCAGTCCTCCCCAAATTGAGCTGTAGATTCAATGAAATTCCAATTGTAGACCCATCAGTCCTTTTTGTTGAACTGGACAAAGAATTTATATGAAGATGCGAAGGGTATAGAAGAGTCAAACAATTTTGAAAAAGAAGACAAAAGGAGGCTTACAATACCTGATTTCAAGACTTATTATGAAGGTACAAAAACTGTGGTACTGGTAAAAGGATGGACACGTAGATCAATGGCATATCAAAGAGAATCCAGAAATAGACCTACACATAGAGGGTCAACTAATTTCTGACAGAACCTCCAAGATAATCCAATGAAGAAAAGGGTAATCTTGTCAACATGCAGCGATGGAATCCTTGGATATTCACATGGGGAAATAATACATCTCAACCTTACCTTAGGCTAAACACAAACATAACCTCAAAATGGATCATAAACCTGATAAAGTTAGTTCAATAAAACTTCTAGAAGGTGGTGTAGGAAAAAGTCTTCAAGACCTTGGGTTGGGCAAAGACTGATGTATCTGAGAAAAGCAAAAATCACAAATCATAAAAAAAAAAAACATTGATAAGCCAGTAGTCAGGAAACTAAGATCTGCTTTTCAAAAGACAGTCCAGGAGCAAATAGTCACACTACTTCATCTGACAAAGGTCTTGTATCCAACTTGGGTCATGTATTCCTCTGAATATTTGTAGTTGCATCTCGTTAAATGTGGATTCTGTACTACAATTCATCACTCACTAACACTTACTTGTGACCCCCAATTCAATACTTGTGACACTTTTACAGCGACTTGTGGCAACAAAAATTTTGAGTCTCTGGATGTGTACATTCCGGCTGGGGTTGACAAGCCGATCTCTGCTTCGTGTTTCAGCCCTCGTGCTGTAACCAAATTGTCCCTTCTGTGGTCTGTGTCACGCCATGTGTCTTTCAGTTTTGTGTGTTTTGTTAGTGATTTTGCTTTTTTTAAAATTTTTTATAAACATATATTTTTATCCCCAGAGGTACAGGTCTGTGAATCACCAGGTTTACACACTTCACAGCACTCACCATAGCACATACCCTCCCCAATGTCCATAACCCCACACCCCTTCTCCCAAAACCCCTCCCCCCATCAAACCTCAGTTTGTTTTGTGAGATTAAGAGTACCTTATGGTTTGTCTCCCTCCCAATCCCATCTTGTTTCATTTACTCTTCTCCTACCCCCTTAACCCCCCATGTTGCATCTCCTCTCCCTCATATCAGGGAGATCATATGATAGTTGTCTTTCTCCAATTGACTTATTTCGCTAAGCATGATACCCTCTAGTTCCATCCACGTCGTCGCAAATGGCAAGATTTCATTTCTTTTGATGGCTGCATAGTATTCCATTGTGTATATATACCACCTCTTCTTTATCCATTCATCTGTTGATGGACATCTAGGTTCTTTCCATAGTTTGGCTATTGTAGACATTGCTGTTATAAACATTCAGGTGCATGTGTCCCTTCGGATCACTACGTTTGTATCTTTAGGGTAAATACCCAGTAGTGCAATTTCTGGGTCATAGGGTAGTTCTATTTTCAACATTTTGAGGAACCTCCATGCTGTTTTCCAGAGTGGTTGCACCAGCTTGCATTCCCACCAACAGTGTAGGAGGGTTCCCCTTTCTCCGCATCCTCACCAGCATCTGTCATTTCCTGACTTGTTAATTTTAGCCCTTCTGACTGGTGTGAGGTGATATCTCATTGTGGTTTTGATTTGTATTGCCCTGATGCCAAGTGATATGGAGCACTTTTTCATGTGTCTGTTGGCCATCTGGATGTCTTCTTTGCAGAAATGTCTGTTCATGTCTTCTGCCCATTTCTTGACTGGATTATTTGTTCTTTGGGTGTTGAGTTTGCTAAGTTCTTTATAGATTTTGGACACTAACCCTTTATCTGATATGTCGTTTGCAAATATCTTCTCCCATTCTGTCAGTTTTCTTTTGGTTTTGTTAACTGTTTCCTTTGCTGTGTAAAAGCTTTTGATCTTGATAAAATCCCAATAGTTCATTTTTGCCGTTGCTTCCCTTGCCTTTGGCGATGTTCCTAGGAAGATGTTGCTGCGGCTGAGGTCGAAAAGGTTGCTGCCTGTGTTCTCCTCAAGGATTTTGATGGATTCCTTTCTCACACTGAGGTCCTTCATCCATTTTGAGTCTATTTTCGTGTGTGGTGTAAGGAAATGATCCAATTTCATTTTTCTGCATGTGGCTATCCAATTTTCCCAACACCATTTGTTGAAGAGGCTGTCTTTTTTCCATTGGACATTCTTTCCTGCTTTGTCAAAGATGAGTTGACCATAGAGTTGAGGGTCTATTTCTGGGCTCTCTATTCTGTTCCATTGGTCTATGTGTCTGTTTTTGTGCCAGTACCATGCTGTCTTGATGATGACAGCTTTGTAATAGAGCTTGAAGTCCGGAATTGTGATGCCACCAACTTTGGCTTTCTTTTTCAATACTCCTTTGGCTATTCAAGGTCTTTTCTGGTTCCATATAAACTTTAGGATTATTTGTTCCATTTCTTTGAAAAAAAAAAAAAAGGATGGTATTTTGATAGGAATTGCATTAAATGTGTAGATTGCTTTAGGTAGCAAAGACATTTTCACAATATTTATTCTTCCAATCCAGGAGCATGGAACATTTTTCCATTTCTTTGTGTCTTCCTCAATTTCTTTCATGAGTACTTTATAGTTTTCTGTGTATAGATTCTTAGCTTCTTTGGTTAGGTTTATTCCTAGGTATCTTATAGTTTTGGGTGCAATTGTAAATGGGATTGACTCCTTAATTTCTCTTTCTTCTGTCTTGTTGTTGGTGTAGAGAAATGCGACTGATTTCTGTGCATTGATTTTATATCCTGACACTTTACTGAATTCCTGTACAAGTTCTAGCAGTTTTGGAGTGGAGTCTTTTGGGTTTTCCACATATAGTATCATATCATCTGCGAAGAGTGATAGTTTGACTTCTTCTTTGCAGATTTGGATGCCTTTAATTTCCTTTTGTTGTCTTATTGCTGAGGCTAGGACTTCTAGTACTATGTTGAATAGCAGTGGTGATAATGGACATCCCTGCCGTGTTTCTGACCTTAGCGGAAAAGCTTTCAGTTTTTCTCCATTGAGAATGATATTTGCGGTGGGTTTTTCATAGATGGCTTTGATAATATTGAGGTATGTGCCCTCTACCCTACACTTTGAAGAGTTTTGATCAGGAAGGGATGCTGTACATTGTCAAATGCTTTTTCAGCATCTACTGAGAGTATCATATGGTTCTTGTTCTTTCTTTTATTAATGTGTTGTATCACATTGATTGATTTGCAGATGTTGAACCAACCTTGCAGCCCTGGAATAAATCCCACTTGGTTGTGGTGAATAATCCTTTTAATGTACTGTTGAATCCTATTGGCTAGTATTTTGGTGAGAATTTTTGCATCTGTGTTCATCAAGGATATTGGTCTGTAGTTCTCTTTTTTGATGGGATCCTTGTCTGGTTTTGGGATCAAGGTGATGCTGGCCTCATAAAATGAGTTTGGAAGTTTTCCTTCCATTTCTATTTTTTGGAACAGCTTTAGGAGAATAGGAATTAGTTCTTCTTTAAATGTTTGGTAGAATTCCCCCGGGGAAGTCGTCTGGCCCTGGGCTTTTGTTTGTTTGGAGATTTTTGATGACTGTTTCAATCTCCTTACTGGTTATGGGTCTGTTCAGGCTTTCTATTTCTTCCTGGTTCAGTTGTGGTAGTTTATATGTCTCTAGGAATGCATCCATTTCTTCCAGATTGTCAAATTTGTTGGCATAGAGTTGCTCATAGTATGTTCTTATAATTGTCTGTATTTCTTTGGTGTTAGTTGTGATCTCTCCTCTTTCATTCATGATTTTATTTTTTGGGGTCCTTTCTCTTTTCTTTTTGATAAGTCTGGCCAGGGGTTTATCAATCTTATTAATTCTTTCAAAGAACCAGCTCCTAGTTTCGTTGATTTGTTCTATTGTTTTTTTTTGTTTCTATTTCATTGATTTCTGCTCTGATCTTTATGAATTCTCTTCTCCTGCTTGGTTTAGGGTTTCTTTCTTGTTCTTTCTCCAGCTACTTTAAGTGTAGGGTTAGGTTGTGTACCTGAGACCTTTCTTGTTTCTTGAGAAAGGCTTGTACCGCTATATATTTTCCTCTCAGGACTGCCTTTGTTGTGTCCCACAGATTTTGAACCGTTGTGTTTTCATTATCATTTGTTTCCATGAATTTTTTCAATTCTTCTTTAATTTCCTGGTTGACCCATTCATTCTTTAGAAGGATGCTGTTTAGTCTCCATGTATTTGGGTTCTTTCCCAATTTCCTCTTGTGATTGAGTTCTAGCTTCAAAGCATTGTGGTCTGAAAATATGCAGGGAATGATCCCAATCTTTTGATACTGGTTGAGACCTGATTTAGGACCGAGGATGTGACCTATTCTGGAGAATGTTCTATGTGCACTAGAGAAGAATGTGTATTCTGTTGCTTTGGGATGAAATGTTCTGAATATATCTGTGATGTCCATCTGGTCCAGTGTGTCATTTAAGGCCTTTATTTCCTTGTTGATCTTTTGCTTGGAGGATCTGTCCATTTCAGTGAGGGGAGTGTTAAAGTCCCCTTCTATTATTGTATTATTGTTGATGTGTTTCTTTGATTTTGTTATTAATTGGTTTATATAGTTGGCTGCTCCCACGTTAGGGGCATAGATATTTAAAATTGTTAGATCTTCTTGTTGGACAGATCCTTTGAGTATGATATAGTGTCCTTCCTCATCTCTTATTATAGTCTTTGGCTTAAAATCTAATTGATCTGATCTAAGGATTGCCACTCCTGCTTTCTTCTGATGTCCATTAGCATGGTAAATTCTTTTCCACCCCCTCACTTTAAATCTGGAGGTGTCTTCAGGTTTAAAATGAGTTTCTTGTAGGCAACATATAGATGGGTTTTGTTTTTTTATCCATTCTGATACCCTGTGTCTTTTGATTGGGGCATTCAGCCCATTAACATTCAGGGTAACTATTGAGAGATATGAATTTAGTGCCATTGTATTGCCTGTAAGGTGGCTGTTATTGTTCCTTTCTGATCTACTACTTTTAGGCTCTCTCTTTGCTTAGAGGACCCCTTTCAATATTTCCTGTAGAGCTGGTTTGGTGTTTGCAAATTCTTTCAGTTTTTGTTTGTCCTGGAAGCTTTTAATCTCTCCTTCTATTTTCAATGATAGCCTAGCTGGATATAGTATTCTTGGCTGCATGTTTTTCTAGTTTAGTGCTCTGAATATATCATGCCAGCTCTTTCTGGCCTGCCAGGTCTCTGTGGATAAGTATGCTGCCAATCTAATATTTTTACCATTGTATGTTACAGACTTCTTTTCCCGGGCTGCTTTCAGGATTTTCTCTTTGTCACTAAGACTTGTAAATTTTACTATTAGGTGACGGGGTGTGGACCTATTCTTATTTTGAGGGGGGTTCTCTGCACCTCCTGGATTTTGATGCTTGTTCCCTTTGCCATATTGGGGAAATTCTCTCCAATATACCTTCTGCTCCCCTCTCTCTTTCTTCTTCTTCTGGAATCCCAATTATTCTAATGTTGTTTCATCTTATGATGTCACTTATCTCTCAAATTCTCCCCTCGTGGTCCAGTAGCTGTTTGTCCCTCTTTTGCTCAGCTTCTTTATTCTCTGTCATTTGGTCTTCTATGTCGCTAATTCTTTCTTCTGCCTCATTTATCCTAGCAGATTTTTGATTGCACCTCATTAATAGCTTTTTTTATTTCAACTTGGTTAGATTTTAGTTCTTTTATTTCTCCAGAAGGGCTTTTATATCTCCCGAGAGGGTTTCTCTAATATCTTCCATGCCTTTTTCGAGCCCGGCTAGAACCTCGAGAATCGTCATTCTGAACTCTAGATCTGACATATTACCAATGTCTGTATTGATTAGGTCCCTAGCCTTTGGTACTGCCTCTTGTTCTTTTTTTTTTTGTGGTGAATTTTTCCGCCTTGTCATTTTGTCCAGATAAGAGTATATGAAGGAGCAAATAAAATACTAAAAGGATAGCAACAACCCCAGGAAAATATGCTTTAACCAAATCAGAAGAGATCCCAAATCATGAGGGGGGAGAAAGGGGATAAAAAGAGGTCCAGAAAGAAAAAAAAAAAAAGAAAGAAAGAAACAATTAAAAAAAGAAAACGAATAAAGAAAAAAATATAAAAAAGAAAAAAAATATATATATATATTAGATAAACTAGTTAAAGAACGTTAAAAAAGAAAAGGGTAAAAGTTAAAAAAAATTAGCAGAAGAAGAGAAAAAAAATTGAAAAAGAAAATTAAATTAACTGCAAGGCTAAAGAATCATGGGGAGAAAGCCAGAGTTCCGTGCTTTGCTTTCTCCTCCTCTGGAATTCCGCTGCTCTCCTTGGTATTGAAACTGCACTCCTTGGTAGGTGAACTTGGTCCTGGCTGGATTTCTTGTTGATCTTCTGGGGGAGGGGCCTGTTGTAGTGATTCTCAAGTGTCTTTGCCCCAGGCGGAGTTGCACCGCCCTTACCAGGGGCCGGGCTGAGTAATCCGCTCGGGTTTGCTTTCGGGAGTTTTTGTTCCCTGAGCGCTTTCCGTAGAGTTCCGGAGGACGGGAATGAAGATGGCGGCCTCCCAGTCTCCGGCCTGGAGGAGCCGAGAGCCCAGGGCCCCACTCCTCAGTGCGCCCTCAGAGAACAGCGCCCAATTACTCCCATCACCCTGGCCTACGGCCGCGCTCCGAGCTCACCGAGCCTGCGACCAGTTCAAGGTAACCCCGAGCTGTGAGCTCACTCCTCGGCTCCGTCTCTGTAGCCGGCTTCCCCGTTCTAATACCTGTAAGCTCTGTGACACTCAGACACCCCCGATCCTTCTGTGACCCTGCGGGACCTGAGGCCACGCTGACCCCGCGTGGGCTTCACCCCGGTTTAGCCTCTGGAGCGATGTCCCTCAGCGGAACAGACTTTTAAAAGTCCTGATTTTGTGCTCCGTTGCTCGGCGGCTTGCCGGGAGCCGGCCCCTCCCCGCGCGGTCTATCTTCCCGTCGCTTTGGATTCACTTCTCCGCCAGTCCTACCTTTCAGAAAGTGGTTGAATTTCTGTTTCTAGAATTGCTGTTCTTCTTCTCTTTGATCTCCCGTTGGATTTGTAGGTGTTTGCAATCTTTAGATAAGCTATCTAGCTGATCTCCTGCTACCTGAAGTAGACTCAGCCTGCTACTTCTCCGCCATCTTGACTCCTCCCCCGTGATTTTGCTTTTTAAAATGGTGTCCAACCATAGTGCTGGCTGGTACAAACAAGCTGTGATGTGTCTTACAGAGAAAATACACATGTTAGAGCTCTCTTTTTCTTCCCCTCCCTTCCTTCCTTCCTTCCTTCCTACCTTCCTTCCTTCCTACTTTCCTCCCTTTCTTCCAAAGATTTTATTTATTTATTTGACAGAGAGGGAACACACGCAGGGAGAGTGGGAGAGGAAGAAGCAGGCTTCCCGCTGGGCAGGGAGCCTGATGAGGGGCTCAATCCCAGGACCTTGGGATCATGACCTGAGCTGAAGGCAAACGCCTAATCCACTGAGCCACCCAGGTGTCCCCCTTTCTCCCTCCTCCTTTCCTTTCCTTTTCTTTCTTTCCTTTCCCTTTTCTTTCTTTCTTTCTTTCTTTCTTTCTTTCTTTATTTCTTTCTTTCTCTCTTTCTGATTCATTTATTTATTTTAGAGAGAGAGCATGTGTCAGAGAGCATGGCAGGAGGGGTGGTGGGGAGAGACAAGGGGAGAGGGAAAGAGAGCCTCATGCACACTACCCTCAGGGTGTGGCCCAGCCTGGAGTTAGATCCTGAGATCACAACCTGAGCTGAAACCAAGAGTTGGATGCTTAACCGACTGTGCCATCCAGGCTCCTCTGTGTTAGATAATTTTCAGGAATAAATTAAAATGCTGTTGGCCATGAGTTCAATGTTAACGAATCGACAAAACAGATAAAATAAGGTGCCTGAAACAGAAACACACATAAAACAAGTTTATGTATTTGTCAGAGGACGAAAATGTTGTGACCAGAGACTTGTGGAACCTAATGCTGTATTTACCCTAGGAGGGTATTTGCTAGGTTAGTGTTTGTGGTGACTTTATAGCCCATAACGACTGCAAGTGAGAATCAAGTATGTATCTAATACACATACACAGAGCCCAATAGGAAATGTGAAAAAGATTTCAACACACACGTCACAAAAGAAGATATACAATGGCCAATAAGCATGTGAAATGTTGTCTGAAATCAGTAGTTATTAGGAAAATACATATTAAAATCTCACCCACCAGAATAACTAAAATTTTAAAAGACTGAGAATATCAAATATTGGTAGGAGGAGGAACTGGGACTCATGTGTTTCTGTGGGAGTGCAAAATAGTACCACCATTTTGAAAAGCAAAATGGTTTTTCTATAAACCTAAATATTCACTGACCACATGACCCAGCTATCCAACAACTAGGTTTTTACCAAGAATAAAGAAAACATGTTCACACAAAGACAAAGCTTTATTCATAATATCTCAAGCTGGACCAGCCTGAATGTCCATTGACAGATGAATGGATAAACAAATTATGACATATTCATACAATGGAATACTAGAAAAAAATTACCATGAAAAAAGAACAAATTGCTTAAAACTTGATAAAATGGATGAGTTTCATAGATTTCATGATGAGCAAAAGAAGCTAGGTATAAAAGAGTATATTCTCTAAGATTCTATTTATATGAAACTCTAGAAATGACAAATCCAAATCCATTCAGAAAGACAGAAAGCAGATGAGTGGTTGCCTGGGGCCAAGGGGTGGGCACGGTAGGATGTTGATTGAAAGGGACACAAGGGAACTTTTATATGTGATGAAAATATTCTATATTTTGATCAAGGTAATCATTACATGAGTGTGCATGTTGGCCAAACTTATCAAAATATCTATGTAACATGGGTACATTTTATTATATCCAAATCATCCCTCAATAAAATTGGTGAAATAATTTCACCTGCCTTCTCCAAATGCACAAGGGGGCACCTCCTTCATCAGTCTGGGTGTGAAGCCAAGAGGAGGGTCGGTGGACAGGTTTTGTT
The DNA here is from genome assembly GCF_010015895.1 of Lontra canadensis. NCBI lineage: Eukaryota > Metazoa > Chordata > Mammalia > Carnivora > Mustelidae > Lontra > Lontra canadensis. The sequence continues at coordinate 769,405 of NW_022631138.1, forward strand.
TGGTTTGGTTTCCCTTGGACTGTTATTACTCTCTTGTATTTTAGTTTTGCTTCTTTGTTGATCTGGTTTTGCTTCCTGTTGGTGTTGGCGGTGTCTGGGAAGAGGCGGGTATGGATCGATCGAGCTGTGGGCAGTGATGGAAACCCCAGCAGGGAGCCAAGCAGCCATGGAAGGTTAAGAAGGGGAGTGCTGGGAGGAGGCATGGGGTCTGGGAGTGTGGGAGAGACTGGCCTTGGACAGGTGAAGGGGCTGTATGTGGCAGGAGGATAGGGGTAGGTTTGTAGACTAGGAGGGATGGGGCAGAGAGAAGGAGCCCAGGAAGGAAAAGGCAATGGGGGAAGTTCCTCTGATGGTTTTCTTCTTTTTCCTCCTTTTAAATTTTTGGAAGTACATGAGGTCTCTTATGGTGCTGGAAACGAGTGATAAATCGGGGCTTGAGGAAAGATGTTTAGCATTGTTTCGGGCTATGGATGGGCCTTTGTTGCTGGTGGTGGTCCTGCTGAGGTTGGAGGCAGGGAGCGTGGTGGCCAGACACACCAGCTCTGAGAGTCACAGAGTGTTCTCAGCACCATGGGGAGGACAGAAGATACAGAGCCATTTCTCTTTGAGCAGGGAGGAAGGCAGGCTCTCTGACACCCACCTTCTGGGCAGGTGGCAAGAGAGTGATCTGGCAGGTGACTTTGGTCCTGGTGCTGAAGTAGAGACCCGGAGGGAATGAAGGCCGCATAGAAATCAGAACACCAAATCCACATCTGCCATGTGGTCACATCCAAGAAAGAAAGGGATCCTCTTACTCAGCCTTGTCCCGTGTGCCGCTCCTGGCCACCTGACCGCTTAAGGAGCCTGCCCAATTCTGCAGCTGCACCTGCTCTTTCTCCCAGCTGTCCTGGAAATCACTTATCTGGGCCTCAAGAGGACCCAGCTTGCTTAGGCAAGCTTAGGCTTACTGCCTTAGGCTTACTGCCCTCAAGACTGGGTGGGTCATTGTCGCACTCCAGCAAGAAGAACATTCTCATTGGTAGAAAAGTTTGGGGATGCGCAAGCATGGGATTGTGTCTGAAACATCACCACTAAAGCCTTCCTCTCAGATTTGCAAGGGTCTCTTGCTAAAATGCAAGCGTCTTCTGGAGCAGGAGCCCCTTTGAGCTCCGAAGATGAACAGGGCCAGCTGAGAACCTGTGTCCAGCCAGGCCCAGGGGTTGGGGGCCAGGGACAGTGGGTGAGGCAAGCTCTGGATGGAAGCAGGGGCACGTCGGGGATCTTCAGTCCATGCGACACTTCTACAGGGCTGGCTCCCTCTCTGCCTGGGCTCCGGGTGGGGCTGCCTGGGTTCAAAGCTGGGCTCGGGCTGGGCATTCCTCAGATGGTCCTTATTCAGCGTCAGAGAGCCTGCTTCCTCATCGGCACGGGGAAATGATCATAGCATGTACCTAGTAGGATTGTTGTGAGGGGACAGCAAAGAACATGTGGGGAACTCTGAGCTTCAGTCCTACTATGCCCTCCAGCCACTGGGGACCCCACTATGTAGCACAGGAGGGAACAAAGCTGAGCAGGAGGAAGGGCAGGCAGCCCACGATGACCACCGGGCAGCTTTCTGTCTCTCCATTGCTCCTCTCCCCCACATTCCTGCCGAGTGAGGCCAGAAACCCCTACCCCTTCCATGACAGTGGGGGGCTGACCCAGAGCATGGAGGACAGCCTGTGCCCCCGCCTCCAGAGAGTCAGCATCATTTGCCTGTTAGGGGCTGGCCACTGCCTGCCTCGGGGAAGTGGGGTGAAGGGCAGGGCAGCCCTGTCAGAGCAGCTGGCTGTGGGGGCCTGCTCCCTGGGCATGCAGCCTTGGCATGCATTCTAGGTATTATTTACACCAAGCAGGGCGTAGGCCAAGACTGGGAGCCCCAGCCCTGCTGTTAGATGTGAGAGGTCCATGGAAATACACTGTCCACCTGCACGTCCCTTACCGGCTGTCACTTCCTGGCCTGGATGGGGGGCATGGAGAGGCCTGCAAGGCCAGTTCACTTCCTCCTTTCTCTGCTTCTTTCCATCCTGGGAGCTGCATAGAGTCTGTCGGTCCTTCCAGCATCATTCTATCCTATTGGGGGGCGGTGGGCATGGGTTTCTGCAGAGAAACCCGCCAGGCTGTCTGTCTAGGAAGTGGTGGGGAAGCTTGCAGCTTAAGGGGCAGAGGCTGGGGTGGAGAGCCGAGATACCCAGGAGCGGGAGCTGGCTGGGTAGGGGGACAGTGCCCTCGGGGCTGTGGCATGTCAGTCAGGCAGGGTTCGGGAGGGTGGATGACATCATGGCCACCATCATCACCATTGTCACTGTCACTGACATTCACGGTACAATATGCGCGGTACAGGGATCTGGCTGCTTTGTGAATGAGGTTTGGGGACAGCCGCACCCCTCTCTCAAGCCATTGCTGGATGCGTGTCCTGTGTGATGCTCAATATGGCCATCGGTTCTAACCCTTGAAACTGAAGGCCACAGGGTCTCCCAGTGGGCCACTGAGCCCTGGTATTTATCCCCATGCTCCCAGGAATGACTCTCATACCCACCCCTTACCGTGCCACCAGCACAGTCCGCTCAATGAGCTCTGCTCTGTTCACCACGGTGCAGGTGCATGAGGCAGAAAACAGTGGGAGGGTCTTAAAAGAGCAGGGAGGAATGCCCTCGAGGTCCATCCATGTTGTCAAAAACAGCAGGATTTCCTTCTTTTTTATGGCCGAATAATATTCCTTTTTATATCACATTTTTAACCCATTTGTCTGGAGACGGATGCCTACGTTGTTTCCATGTCTTGACTGTTGGAAATAGTGTCACTATGAACACGGCAGGTGCCTGTAATCTGTTGGGGATAGTGACTTCCTTCTACTAAGTGAAATGAGTCAGAGAAAGACAAATGCTGTGGGATGTCACTGTGTGTGAACTCTGAAACAACCCACAACATGCACATAGAAACAGATGAGATTGGTGGTTGCAAGACATGGGGCATAGGGGGCGGGAGAATTGGGTGATGGGGGTCAAAAAGCAAAAACTTGCAGTTACAGCGTGCATAAGTTCGGGGACGTGATGTATAGCATGATGACAGCAGCTAACGACGTTTATTATTTATTTAAAAGTGGCTTACAGAATAAGTCTTAAAAGACATCAGCACAAGGAAAAAAAATTTGTAACTGCATGAGATAATGGATATTAGTTAACTTACTGTGGTAAGCATTTCACAATATGTATGTGTGCTAAATCCTCATGCTGCACACCTCAGACTTGTACAATGTTATATGACGATTATCTTTTTTTAAAAAAGATTTTTATTGATTTGACAGAGAGAGAACAAACAGGGGAGCAGTAGAGGGAGAAGCAGGCTCCCCACTGAGCAGGGAGCCCATGTGGGACTTGATCCCAGGACCCTGGGACCACAACCTGAGCCGAAGGCAGATGGCCAACCAACTGAGCCACCCAGGTGCCCCTATGACAATCACATCTTAATAAAACCAGGGGAAAGAGGAGGGCAGCAGGGGCAGGAAGACAAGGGGGTGGTTAGCACAGGAGGTAACCTGGGGGCCTGAGGCTGAATGCCAGCTCCAGCACTAACTTGCTGGGTGCTGGCTGGGTCTGTTGGCCTTTTGGGTCTCCTGTTCTTCATCTGCACCTTCTGTGATCCCTCCCAGCACTGCTGTCCCGCTTGTCCCCAGGGGGTGGGGGCTTCAGGCTGCTCACGCCTGGCTACTCAAGCCCAGGAAACTGAGAGGAGCCAAGGGTCTGGTTGGATGACTCTGACCTTCTCTGGCTCTCATGGTGCATTTCACGTAGTGGTCAGAAGGGCTCTGGAGGAAATGGCTGCCTTTCAAGGGACTGAAGTTTGGTTTGTTAAATGGGGCTTTTTTTTTGAGAAAGAGTGACTGAGTGGGTGAGCATTGGGTGGGGGGGGTAGGGCAGAGGGAGAGAATCCCAAGCAGTCTCTACCCCTGCGTGGAGCCCTGTGTGGGATCGATCTCACAACCCTGAAATCACGACCTGAGCTGAAATCAAGATTTGGACACGTAACCAACTGAGCCACTTGGGCTATTTTACATGGGGTTATTTTAAACTACATCATAGCCTATTAAACATTCAGTTCTGTGGGGAAGAGCAAAATATCCAAGTTTCTGGTGTCAGGAACGTGGTTAATGAATAAAGACGAAGCCAATGACCATCATCTGCCCAGGTTGTCAGCACCATGCTCTGACCAACTGAGCTAACCGGCCAACTGCTCTCTGCCCAGGTTAGAAACTTCAGGATCATTCTAGACCTTTCACTTCATTCCCATAATGGCAAGAGCAGCTGGCACTTCCTCAGGCAAGGGAGCTGAGGTTGAGAGAGAGACCATACACTTGGGTGAGCTCAGGGATCCATGCCCTTGGCCACTCCCTTCTACTGGCTCTCGGTCCACCACCGTCTGGTCAAGTCTATCCCATCTCCCCAGCCCAGCCCCACCCCTCCCACTGCTGCCGTCCAGACCCACAGCCATCTCTCGCTTGGACAGCTGCTACCGTCCAACAGGTGTTCTGTCCCTGGTGCTCTTTGGGTAAAAGCCAAGCTGTGGCCTCACCTTCAGGGGCACCCCAGACCCTCATTACCTCCTGAGACCTCTCCTTCCACCCTCTCCGAGTTCGATCCCCACCCTGGCTCTGCCCAGGAAGGCCCTCCCAGCCATCTTTGCCCAACAAAGTCCCCCCTCATCTCAGACATTCCTTCCAGGCAGGCTGGGCTTCTGGCCAAGTTTTGCCCACACTCCTTGTGTGTGGGTTGGAACCTTCTTATCTCGTCTGTCCGTGTTGTGGGTGTGAAGAACATGCTTGGCATGTCTGTGCTCCCTGCTCGCAGAGTGACAGAGACTCTATCGTGGTGAGATGTGGCACATGATGTTTATCTTTGGGGCTTTGAAGCTAGACGCCCTGGAACTGGAATCACATTGACCTGCTGTGTGACCTTGGGTAAGTTGCTTCCCCTCTCTGTGCCTCAGATTCCTCCTCTAAATGGCAACCGTCTCATAGGGTTGTCATGGGGATTATGTGAAGAGGTCGGCGTGTCATGAAGCACTGGTGTCATTGGCGAGTCTTCTCCCCTTTCCTGTCCCCAGGTGTCTGTCCTAGAGAGCTTTTGTGGGCCATGCATGGGCTGAGAGAAGACCTGGAAGCTGAACAAGCTGGTGTATCAAATCCCCGAGCCTGGCACAGTGACTGTCCCCGGGGTACCTGAGAGGGAGCCCTGGCGTCCTCCTCCAGCACCGCACCACGGTTGCCGTGGCCAAGCATGAGAGAGACAGAACAAAGGCCTTGAATCATGAATCACGTGAAGACTGGGCAACATCACTTTAAATCTGTTTTTCCAAATCCTGTTATTTTAAATGCCCCGGGCAGATGCCCATGTGTGCAGGGACACTGCCCTGGGCCAGAGGCTCTTTGTCCCTTGAAAGGCCCCATTGTGACCTGTGAACCGGCCCCGAGTGATTCCCAGGACAACAGGCCCTTGTGTGGGCCGTGAAGGCCGCTTGCTTGCTCAGGCCCTCGGCTGGCAGCATGAGCCCTTTGCCATCTCTGCAAGGTCAGCCTAGGGAAGCCTGCTATCCCCCATGCGCGGCTGCCAGGGTTCTGATACGAAGCGCTTTGTAGAGTTTGCTTCTCAATGTTAACGAAGCCCAACTCCCACCAGCTGTCCTCTCTGGGAGAAGGGCAGATCCAGTGGGGACCACTGGGAGCAGAATGGGGTTCAGGGATTGGTTCACAGAGGAGGACCATCTGCGGGTGAGGCCCCAGTCAGTCTACCCTGCCCTGCACGGGGAAGGCTGTCAGGAGAAGGCCCCCAGAGCCCCGACAAAGCAAGGGGGCCACGGCCACTGCAGTCACAGGCAGGAGTCTCCCCAAGGTAAAGCTGTTGGATTTACGTCGTGGCTGTCTGTCGCCCTGTGCCCTCCCTTGATGCAGGCACTCACCATGTGTTTATGGTGACTGTGGTTCGTTCTGTTGTGCAAGCTTTGGCTCTTGGTCCCATCCCAGGTTCCAGCTTCTTAATCCTCTCTCAGATCCGTGGAGGGATTCTGCTCTTTGTTCCATGACCTTTAAAACCATCCAGTTATTTGCCTTCTTAGCAAAGGATCTGCTGGACCGGGTGGGCCTTTGTCTCTCTGGAGGCTGCAAAGCGGACCTCGGTACCTGCCTGGGCGGGTACTATTGTGACTTTGCAGCTTGGAGCCGCCAGCCCCTTTCAATACAGCCCCACTTGGCCCCTGTAGACCCTTCCAGCAATCTGGGCTGTCCCAAATGCTGGCCTCACCCCCTCAGAAGACCCCTGCCCGCTGGTATCTGGGATACTACAAGGGCTTGTCTCACTATTGCTTCCTGAGAGGCAGGGGGACAGACTGGCATGAGGACAGGTCTGGGCAGCCTTGGGCTAGGAAGCATGAGGAGCCAGCCAGAAACCCAGCCCCAGTTCTCGCCAGCTGAGTGAGCCTGATTCCCCCTCTGCAAAAAAAGACAGGATTCACTATCTCCTTTGTCCACTGCAGGGATGACAGGAGGCTACACATGTGCATGGAAGGGGCTTACCCAGTGCCGGTCCCAAGGCAAGAGCTCCAAAAATGGAAGGTGAATGGCCGCACAGGTCCACAGGTGGGTCCTCTGGGCGGTCATATTGGGGTGTTGGTGCTACCTTACCCTTGGTCCATCAGGGACACGAAGCAAGCAGTATCTAAGGAACATCCCATCTGCCCTTGGGCTGGAACCAAGATAGGCCCCAGAGAAGAACCCCTCCTGTTCAAGACCCAGAGGCAAAGGGGTGAGGCATGCCAGCCACAAGAATTTTGGGGGGCAGATAGCATCCCACACCATCAACGGTCTCAGCAGAGCAGGTGTTCAGTCAATGTCCATTCTGTAGGGTCTGAGGACAACTTGGCTCTTGCCCTGTAGACTTAAATGCTGCCTGCCCAGGCATTGCAGGTTCCCAGAGGGTCAGTGCCCTTAGCAGGAAGGCCTGCCCAAGAGTCAGCCCGTATCCTGCAAACACGTCCTAAACATCAGGGTGCAGAAGAGCTGAACAATGAGATGCCCAAGCAAGGGAACTAGACTAGGTTCGGGGGCGAGCAGCGGGTGGCAGGGAGGAGGGTCTGGGCAAATGGGAAAAGCAAGACCAGAGACCTAGAGAGGGTGTTTTTCGGAGGCTGGCATCCCATTAACATCCAATGAGAACAGATGCAAGTCAAATACCAGATGAAATTGCAAATTAAAAAAAAAAAAAAAACTCAGTGTGGGAGGAATGAGGAAGTCCTCTCAGAGAGTCACCTGCAAAGAAAGCCTTGGCTAAATAGGGATTTTATGCATTTTATCATTAGACCAGTTTGCAAATGAAAATGAGGAAAGAGAAAGAGCCAATCAAGATTCCTTTAAAGAGAATAATTAAAATTCCTAAACACTGAGGAACCTTTGGGAAATTCAAGCAAGCCTTTGGTTTCTCTTTTTTGTTGGGGGCCAGAAATGCTCCTCCATCGGCACCCTGTTTCTGGGTCGCCAGCAGGCAAGCAGGCATTTTTGTTGGGGGGGGGGTGGCGAAAATGCCACTTGTCCCAATCGACTCTTGATTGCAAATTTTGTTAAACACATGACAAACTTCCTATCATTTCTTCATGATTTTTAATGTGTACTTTTTCAGGATAAAGCCTCAATCAAACTTTTTGCTCCCAATTTACTATGAAATTTTTACTTCAATTTTATTTTAAGTGGATTCACTGGAAGTGGCCTTTTTTTCCAGTACAATGACCCTGGGATCACAGGGATAACCTGAAAATACCACAGAGACCCCATTTAGTCAAGGCAACCCTAAGTTGGAAGGGGAGTAAAATGTCCACTTGCTAAATCTCTGCCTGAGGCTTGAATCTTCATTCTATGTGGCCGCTAGCAAGAGGCTGTCCAGCCTCCGCCTGTAGACCTCCATAGCTGGGGGTGCAACTGGTTTTTTGAGACACCTGGTTTGTGCCCAGCTGTGGGATATCATTAAATTCTCTGAGAAAAGGGACAAAGCAGCATTTTAAAATGGAAGCCAGGCTTTTGGGATTCCTAACTGAGCGCCCTCCTTCCTAACGGCCCCCTCTCCTTTCAATCCAGACATCCCGCACCTGAAACATGGCACTCACCACTTGTCCTCTTACTTCCTTTCCCTCAGTAATCTGGTCCACTTGCTCTCCTTGGGAGTGGCCCAAGGAAACTCTAGAAAACATTTTGTTACCCTCATCCCTTTTTGCAACAGAGCACAAAGCACACTGCCCAGAGAATTTCTGATCAGCTTCACGAGGAGTGAGAAGGAACTTTTTGCACCCTGTTTTCTTTTGGCTTAAGGACTTGTCGTTGGTTTAAGTAGACACCACACCCAGCATTGAGCCCAGTGTGGGGCTTGAACTCATGACCCTGAGATCAAGACCTGAGCAGTGATCAAGAGTGGGATGCTCAACTGACTGAGCCACCCAGGTGTCCCCTGGCTTAAGGACTTTCTAATGGAGCACAGACCCCTTTGTCATGTAGGGGGTCTGTGTTCCACCAGAAAGAAGGGGTCCCCTGGGGCTGGTACTTGATGTGTTTCCAGAGAGGACAGAGCCATCAGACAAGCATGGTTGCTGGGGGGGGTGGGGTGCGGATACCCAGTGACGGGCTCTCTGGCAGGGTGTACACAGCTGTCCTCTGAACTGCCATTTGATGTTGCCTCTCGAGATTCCGTGAAAGCCCAAGGATTCCTTGGAAAGACAATGGAAATGACGGAGTCCCTGATAACTGGGAAATTAAAAACAAACCCCCAAAGACCCCACAAAGGTACTGAGCATAAAGGCACTGCATGACGTTTTCCAGAGTTTTATCATCTTCCACCGTGGACATCTGCAGACACTTGCTGGGTGAGCTCTACCCCCCAGGACAGGCAGGCTTTCCGTGAGGACTTGGAAATGGGCCCCAGGGTGGGTCCTCAAAAGAGCTCGTAGAAAATTCCAGCAGACAGTTCTCAAGATCCGGTCCAGGGCTTAGCAGGGCATCTTGGTTTTGTGGTCACGGTCCCCATTTCCCACCCCCGCGGCCCCCTTTCACAAACAGAAAACAGCTCTAGAAAGATAGCTCAGTCACTGGAGGTTAAATGCCCAAGCCCCCCAACCCTGACATGAAGGTATAGGAGAGAGTCAACGTAACACCCACAAGAGACAGAGCGTTGCTTTTTGTTTGGTTTCTTTTTCCCGCCCTTGGGAGTATTTCTGCATTCTAAAATGTTACACTGGAAGGCGGGCTGGTCAGTGAACACCGTCTGAGTTTTCAGCACAAGTTCTGCGGCTTTAAGAAGACTTCCATCTGATGAGAGAAAACACGGCATGGACCACATACAGGAGAGTGACCACGTATGAAAACACCTGGAACCAAGAGAAACAACGATTAATGGGGGTGCACAGGGAGAGGGCAGCGCGTGGGCTGTCCCTACGGAGCTGACCACTGGCACGGCGCTCCGGGACGATGGCCCAAAAGGGTGCGGGCCGCCCATCACTCCCGCAGACATCCTTTCCTGCTGAGCCCAGATGTGGCCCCAGAACGCACTCAGCACAGAGCTCCAGGTGACCCACCGGTCCACAGGACTTGCAAGGTCAAGTATCTGTCATCACACAAGTCATCGTGCTGGTGTGACCCAGCTAGAAATGGAGGCCCTCAGAGACCCCTCAAATGATACCCACTCTCCATGGAAAACATCCTCCCCCGCACCAGTAAGGGCAGAGTCTTCCAGTGGTGATTCCGCTGGCCTTGGCTAAGAGAATATGAACACACGGGTTTGCTGGCTCTGGTTAAGGGCTCGATGTTGTCTGGTCATCCTCAGACACCCACCAGAATTTTCTTCTAGGGATCTTAATTTCATAAGCATGGGCAAGGGTGTCAGGCTCGCAGGAAATGAGGGACTGGGATGGGGAGAAGGGATTGGGGCTTTGGCAAAAAGGAGGAGGGGCTTAATGAGAAAGCTGTTGGAAAGATCCAGTCAGGGTTTTGAAGATGGGAACAAAGGCCCTGGAAATGGGGCAAATGGTCCCTTTGTCCCTGTCAAGGCCTAGCCTTGTGTTCACACGGGCACCGTCTATTCCTATAACCAGCTCTGGGTGGCTGGCCTCTCTGAAGGCTTGCCAGCCCCCAAGTCAAATATCTGCACCTGGATTTGTGACCTTGGGTGTGGGGTCAAGAGTTGCCAACCCGCGCACGACATTAGGGCAGCTACGGTTCCGTGGCTCTCGGAAATGCCCATAAACACCAGCAGTCCTCATGCCGGCTCTCTCCCTGCCTCCACACATGGGTGAACCCTGCACCCTCATTGGCCAGAGGCAATGACTAAGCTGAGTTACTTAATAACAGATTTAAGAGAACTCATCCGGAAACAGCATCTAAAAGGAGCAGTTCTACGTGACCGAGCATTTGACTGAGCAGCACCCCCAGCCCCCAAAGCACCTCTCCCTGTCAGATGGGAGCACTTTATTGTCTGGGGAATTCCAGACCCAATGAGAATGCTTGGCAGGAACCCCCTTCAGATGTCCCCCACAGTAGCAGGAAACAGACACTTATTTTCCAAGTGAGGTCAAGCAATGGCACCCTGGGGACCCTGAGAGCCGGGGACATGCATGCATGTAGCATATACTTTGGCCTTCAGAAACCCCTCTCCCTAAATGGCTGTTATTCCAGATTTCTGCAGAAATTTCCAGCTGCCCTCTCAATTCCCACCAATCCCAGAGATCCCTCTAGCATAGACTCTCTGAAGGGGAGAGAGAGAGAGAGAGAGAGAGAGAGAGAGAAGCATGGCCTTTGAGGCAGCCCCAGCTAAGTAACAGGGGAAAGGCAGGCCAGATGCTTCCAAAAGCCAGGAATGTGTGGGAGAAGGTCTTGAGCTACCTCCCCATTCCTGGGCTTGTACCCCCTGGATGTAGGAAAGGCACGCTGTGGTTGGGCAGGGTCGTTCCTGCAAGCAGATACAGCTGACATTTCCAATAGAGAGACGTGACTTTACATCGAACCAGGGTTCTACAAGACCAGGGCATCGGCCTGCAGGCAGTGTTTTCATTCTGGATTCTGGCCCCGGGCTTGCCCATGTACATCTCATTCATCTAACATAAATGGGGGGACATGATCAATTGCGGCATGGATAAGTAGATGTTGGTGTAGTCATCAGCGGAATGCTAGACAGCAGTGAGAATAAACACTCTACATCTCCACCCAAAAATGTGGATGGGGCTCACGAACCTAAGGCTGATAGGAAGAAGCCAGACATAAAAGAGTGCACAGTGCATGACTCCATTTCCAAGTTCAAAAGCAGGCACAACTGAACTAGGCAGCTAGAAATCAGGAGACCGGTGTCCTTCGTTTGGGTGCACAGTGATAGCGGCAGGACAGAGGGACTCTGGGAGCCATTTATTATGTTCTTTTTTTTTTTTTTTTAAGAGAGAGGAGGTAGGGAGAGAAAGAGAATGAACATGTGGGGAGGAGGGTCAGAGAGAGAGAGAGAGGGAGAAGCAAACTCCCCGCTGAGCAGGGAGCCTCATGTGGGGCTCGATCCCAGGACCCTGAGATCACGGCCTGAGCAGAAGGCAGACCGACTTAACCGACTGAGCTTAACCGACTGAGCCACTCAGGCGCCCCCATTTATTATGTTCTATGTCTCAATTTGGATGCTTGTTGCACAGAGGAATTCACTTCATGGAATTTCACCCATCTGTACACTGGCAACCCACTCCTTTCTCTGGATGTATGTTGCATTTTGGTAAGGAGAAAAAGAGAAAAGTTGGAGTACAGGAGATGACAGTGGTTCTCAACTAGAGATCTGTCCCCCAGGCTGAGCAGTCATTCACCTTAACTGTCTTGTTCCCTGCTGACCGCATTCCACCTGCATTTCATGACTGTCACCTGCAATAATTTTACGGAAGTGGTTGTCTAACACCGAGCTGCTGATGTCTGTTCGGAGAGAAGGCTTCTGGGCTTGGGATGGGTTGAGGTGGCTCCCAAGAGAGTCATTGGAAGGATGACAGAGGAGGCGGGATTACCAGCCTCCCGAGGGAAGGGAGAAGAACCAAGGTGAGGCCCGGCCATGTTCCGGTTTAGAAACCAGCCATCTTGGGAGCTGAGACAAATTGGGAGCCATTCCCACATTGTGGGACATTTGAGGGGATGCCAGGGACCAGAAGCGGCCATATTTATGGAACTGGGGAGTAGGCTGGGGACTTAAGGGGAATGTGTGTCTTTGGGGTGGGGGATGGGCCCATAGGGACCTGTAGGCAAGGCTTTTGGGAACTTTCCTCCAGACCCCTCCCTCTGGGAGCAGGAAGAACACCCCCCCCAAACCCTTTCCAAGAGCCCAACCATGCCCCTCCCTGTGCATTTTCTCTCAGCCTCTGCTCTACTCTTTCCAAAAAGTGGGGACAGCCCTGTTTTGTCTCCTGGAGCTGGGATCTTGTGACTGATCATCACATTTGACCTCAGGATTTGTAGAACTCACAGGTCGACCTTTAGAGACCTGAAGAGTGCTAGTTCCTGAACCTCTTTCATATTTTTTAAGGGGCTAGAGATACATCCGCTATTTCGAGTTCACATCTTGGTGGGAGCCCTCACATGCAGCCTGGAAGAGGTCTTAGGAATCAAAATCTTCTACTCTCTGTCTGATTCATTCCATTAAAAAGGGAATCCGGGTTATGCCCTCAAAGTGCGCCAGTGGGTCTGGGCCCAAAGTTGGAGAACACTTCCTTCAGAGTCCAGAGGCCCCCATGCGCCATGCACCTTGGCCACACACAGTGGGCACCCCCATTTGTTATGCTGACGGCGTGAAGGAAGCTCAAGCTCCCGGAGGCCCCCATTGCTCACTGTGAGGGTTTGGAGAGAGGGATTTAACATCTTTGTGGTTCTGAGGGAGTCGGACAGGAATTGCGTGCTCATTTCACAGATGAGCACGTTGAGGTACCCGCTCAAGGAAATGGCGGGGGCATGAGCTCCAGCCCTTCCTGATCCAGCAGGTTCTCAGAGCCGCTGGGCAGGAAGCATAGTCACGAAGAACTGAATGGCCTAACCGCAGAAGCAAACACCCACAGGTCTGGACATGCTGGACCCAGAAAAGCTTTTGTACAAGCCCAGCGGCTTGGTGAGACCCTGGCCACTTGATTTGACATCTGTGGCCTCAGTGCTTCCCTGGCCTGACTGTGTGCTTGAAGGGAAGACCACTCAGGGAGAGCTGGGGGCACCCACGTGGCCAGATTCACTGTTCCAAACAGGTGCTAAGAGGAGGGGTGACAGAACACCAGCTCTGGACACCAGCAACTCCTGACCCTCTTGGAGCAAGCTATCCACGTCCTCAGCATCCTGCTTCCGCATCTGTGAAATGGGTATAATAAGAGCGCCTACATCCTAGTGCTATGGGGAGCGTTAAACAAGATCCTTCATGGAGAGTTCAGATAGTGCCTGACACTCGCGGTCGTTTCCCTTTTGCAAAGCCCACCCAGGCGCAGACCAGAGGACCAAGGGAGGCTGGGGCACATCAGCTCCCTCCTCCAGGGCTTTGTTTCTTCAGGAGTCTGTGAAGCAGAAAGAGAGGGAGGGTCCATAACAGGGTTCTGCTGACCCTCTGTCATTGGGCAGGGGGAGCTGGGCCCAGGGGCAAGTTGCCCGGGGGACTCACCACAGCAGAGATGTTCTCGTGGTACTGTTTGTAGGTGTAGCCCTCCTGCATCCCGATGGTGGCCAGAGCTTCCAGGACGGAGGCGCTGAGGTAAAACAGGGCAGCGACACAGTGGTAGGCTGCATCCTACAGGGTCAGAGAGAGCCGTGAGGGGTGGGGGGGGCAGCTGTGGTCTTAGCCAGGTCTGTCTACCCCCACCCCTTGCTTTCCTGGCATGGCTCAGGTCCTGCCTTCATCTTCTGCTGCTTCCTTTGGGAAAGAAGGGCCTTCCTGACCCGCTCCCTGCCCTGTCCACCTGTCACCTCACCCCGGCCCCTCCTCACAGAGCGTGGGTAACCAGCACTGCCCAGCGGGTTCTAGCTCATGGTGGGGGGGCCACAGTCAGGACTTCAGGGGAGAAGGCATGCTGCTTTCCCTTGACGAGGGATCGAAGAAGAGCTGGGGGTCAGGAGGGGCAGGCAGCCTGGGATCTAGCCCCCAGGTGGTCACAGTCCCAGTTCAGATGTGGCCTCAGCGACCAGGGCAGGGGGAGAGGGGCCCAGGCCATTTCCACTATGGTTTTGTCTTGTTAGTGTTCCATTTTTCTTGGGTAGTCAAACTCCAGGTTTGTTTAAAAGCAAAAAAGGACTAGAATAGGGTTTTAAGCAGCTGTAATTTGGAGGTAATTTTGAAAGTCTAAGTAGGGGGTGCCTGGGTGGCTCATTTGGTTAAGTGTCTGCCTTAGGCTCAGGTCTCGATCTCTGGGGTCCTGGGATTGAGCCCTGGGTTGGGCTCCCTGCTCAATGGGGAGTCTGCTTCTCCCTCTCCCTCTGCCTTTCCCTCTGCCACTCCCCCTGCTTGTGCTCTCTCTAATAAATAAAATCTTTAAAAAAAAAAACTTAAAAAAAAGAGAAAGAAATTCTAAGTAGGAGGCCTTTTGAGAGTAGAGGGCTTGCCAAATAGCCCTGCCCTCTTCTGCCATAGATAAAAGGCAGGTGTCCCATGTGTAAGTTTTACCTGCTTCAAGGGCCTGAAGGCAGAATTCAGGCAGAATTAAGACCACAGGCCATGCCTCTGCCACCTCCAAATCCTTCTCTGGGGACCCTGCTTTAGAAGTTCATCACTGGGCACTGGCCAGGAAGCCTGGCCTCCCACTGGGCAGTTAAGGCCAGCCGCCAGGTCCCTGCCCCTTCCTAAGATGGAAACCAGCTCTCCTGGATGTTGGGAGATGCCAGTAGGCAACTGGCAGGTGCAGGTGGATGGGGAGGGGGGCTGGGCTGCTGGTTGTCCATGAAAAAGGCAGTCATACAGGAGAAAGCCGAGCAGGCCCAACGGGAATCAGACAGCGACAATTGACCTTTGCTTTCACCTTCTCCTGACCTCCTTGCTGTGGGGAGCCCTGGGCTGCTGGGGAGAGGTCAGAGCTGAAGGCCTGGCCAGCTTAGCCTGGAAACGGGGCTAGGAGTCATCAATGGGACAGCCTCCCCCAGACCTGGAAAAGCCAGCCTGCCAGTGGAGAGGGTCCAATACCCGCCCACCTCAAACATTCCGGGCTGTGACTCACCAGTGTGACCCAGGAAGTCTCCCCGCCGTGGGCACCAATTATGTACAGGACAAGGAGGGTTGTGGTGGCCAGGAAGCAGAACACAGACACAAACATCACCCAGCCCTGGATCAGGGGGATGGGCACCAGGGATGAGGCGACCAGGATCCACACCAGGCCCCCAAAGACCTGCGGAGGGAGGGAGGGCAGGGGTGAGCATCAGAGCGGGGGAGCCCGCACCCATGATGGGCCAGACCTACAGTCATGCTGGGGCATTGGGGGCAGAAAAACAGGAAGGAGGCAGAGAATGGCGGTGGGCATTTTCCTCCCCCAAAACCACTCTTTCTGCTTGCATTGTAGGTCTCAGTCCAATCCCTCCTTGCTTGCCTTTTTCACATTTTAAATGCAATTTTGATTTTTTATTTAACAAAAACGTATATCACACACTTACATGCCAGGCACCATCCTAAGCACTTTGCAAATATTAACTCAGTTAATTCTCTCAACAACCCTACAGACGAGGTCCGTTTGTCAGATGGGGAAACTGAGGCACGTGGACACTAAGTAATCTGTCATCCCAAGAAAGGACTTATCTTCTCCAGTATTATCATTATTCTGAGGTTTTATCCTAGATTAAATCCTAATATTTTGACATTAAAATATCTTTCCTTTTATGAAAAGTTAGTGACTAGCAGATTTTTTTGGTCTTTACTTGGCAAAATAATCAACCACACTATGTCATAAGAATATGTATATATTTTAATTTCACCCTTAAATCCCTAAGTCCAGGAAGTGCTCTGACTAGTGAGGTCCGGGCTGGAGTAGAGAGGTCAGCCCGCCTCCTTGGGTGGCCTAGGACTGGTGTGAGAGAAGCATTTCCCTGTTGGTGTCTGAAGCCTCAGGGAGCCCCATGTTTTCAAATAGGAGCACAGGACAGCACAGGAGTCATACCATGTCCCTGAGGCCATAGTCCTGGCTCCCCGAGGACAAAAGCACACACACCAAAGCTGGGATTGTCTTCTCTTCCCCTGTCCCTCTTCATCCCCCAGGAAGACAGTTCAGCCTTCTCCACGGTCCCCCACCCAGGTAAGAACTGTGCTCAGAAAGGCTGGGACACAGGTGGAGAGGGTTCTGTGGCCAAAGGTCTCCAAGGTCCTTCAGAGCATCTGGGGGCTGAGGACAGGATGCCCTCCCAGCCTTACGTCCCCATGGAGTGAACTCAAGTGGTAGCTGGGCCCCCTCTCCTGTATCTGCTGTCCACATGCTGGGCAGGGGCCCCCCATCTTCACAGGTGTTCCCTGAGCCTCTCAGCTGAGAAGCATCAGGATGGAAACACATTTGAGTAGAAAAACCAGAGCCATGAAGAAACTGGGGTTATCAAAACAAAGCTGGGCCTGATGACTCATATCTGGGCATCTCTGACCAGAACACTTCCTCTACTGTTGAATCTGAGGGTCTGGGAAGGCATCAGCAGAGGTAGTGGGACGCATTTTACAACTTGCTATCATTGGAGCAAACACTTCAATAAAAACCCTTAGACCATCGTAGCATATGATCTGTGTGTGTGTGCCTTTCATCCATAGCTGTCTCTAAAGATCACAGAGATGACTTCGCCTTTTCCGTAACGGGCCCTGGCAAAGGGATGTGAACGTGCTGGTGGCTGAGAACTTGGCCAAGCGTAGCCTGGAGAAGCGGGAGAACAGGCATGCCTATATGGAGGGCAGAAGAAAGGGACTTGGGGATGTTCCTCTCCAGAGCGTCCTTTACTGGGCGCCAGAAGACTGTCCAAGGAGGACTGACCTCATGTTCCCTCATATGCTCTCAGGGAGCCCTGCCTTTCCTTCTCCTTGTCAGTTCCCAGCACAAAATCGGTGTCCTTGGTTAGTTACAAAATGGTACTATCCCTGACCACGTGATGGAGGGGGTGAGGTCCCTCTTGTTCATGGCATACTCCCTGGTGTGGGACACCTGTCTACCTGTATGAGTTAGTTAACCAGCCTTCAGGGGCTCATGTCAGATGGGTATGGGTAAACGGGAATGACTTATGGGTTGAGGGTGGACGGAGAGTCCTGTGTTAGAGAATCCTGTGAGGGACACTGTGGGCCAGAGGTGCTTGCAGGCAGCCAGGGGACATGGCATTGATGAACGCTGAATGCCACACTACGAAAAACAATTCTCTTTTTCACTCTTTGGTTTTTCTAAGGCAAGAGGGGCTCAGGGTTGAGCCAGGGGTCTGGAGCTCCCTTACAGCAGGGGCTCCTGGAATGGGCTGGCAAAGATGAACTGAGCAATGATGATGTTTTTATTTTTAAGATAGTGATATAGTTATTTTGGATAAAATTAATTAAAAACCATACGGGGTAAGTTAACGCACTGATGCTACCAGTCAATGGCAAAATCTGGGAAGATGGCTCTCAGGATGCCATACAGACTCCTGTGACTTTCTCTCCAACTGCTAGTTTTCTCCCTCTGTGGCTTGGCCAGGAATCAAAGGCAGGAAAAAGAAAGCAGAGTCAGAGTGAAGCCATGGCCCAGAGTGCCTGCCATAGAGTCCAGAGCATGTGCTAGCTTGATGTGGCCCCAGTTCTGATGCTGAACTTCTGGTACCAGTGTAGAGGGGAGCGTTAAGGTTTATCCGGGCACTTGTCCTGCCTTGGGTGTGTGTTTTTACCAGTCTGATGACGCTGTGTTCTAGCTCCCTGGAAAATGAATTCTCTCTCTCTCTCTGACTCTTGGAGCCCATGGTAAGAATACTTGTCCATAGAAGCGAAGCCCACCCTGGGCTCAGTCCCAGCCCCCTGCCCCCTGGCAGATCTCAGGACCCTATCCTGCCTTTGGGTGTATGACCTTGCAAAGGTCCTTTTAATAATTATGCTTTTTATTTCTTTGCACGGTTGGTTTAGAGCGGCAAGTTTCATAGTAAGATGGTGGGAAGCAATTCTCCCTCTCTCGCACGCAGCTTTAATGAGATATAATTCATGTACGAGACAACTCGCCTATTTAAATTGTAAAATTCAACGATGAGAGATTATTTACAGATATGTGCCATCATCATCTCCAGACCAACTTTAGGACCTTTTCATCACCTCAAAAGAAACCCTGTACCTTTAGCTATCGCTTGCTTCCCTCCCTCCCATCCCTAAGTGACTGCTAATCCTCCTACTTCCTGTCTCTATAACATTTCCCTATTCGAACTTTCACATTGAGTTGAATCATATGACAAAAGATGGGCTTTTATGACTGGCTTCTTTCCTTTAGCATAATGCCTTTCAAAGTGAGAAATTCTCTCTCAAGGGGACTTTCACAAAATATCTCTACCATCACAGCACACCCCACTGGCCCATTCTGACCCCCGTCATCTAGGGGACACTGAGTGAATGTGCCTCTGGACATTTTTTTTTTTTTTTTTTTGGAGCCTCCAAGCTGTGAATAGATGTGAGAGCGACGGGTTCCCAGGAACGTTCCTGAAGGAAGCATGCCACCAGCCCAGTCTCTCCCTGGAATGGAATGTATTTTAAGTTACTCATCATGGGAAGGCCATGTCCTCAGCACAAATGAAATGATTAAAACCCCGGGGGGGTTTGCTCCCAAAAGACTGGCAGAGGCCTGTCCTCTACCCCCATGGCCTTGCCCAGTGGGTCCTCAGGGTAGGACCGCCTGGGAGGGGGTGCTGAGATGGAGACAGAACCCCGAGGACAGGAGGGGTAAGTGACAAAAGACAGCTCAACCACGGCATCTACTCTCAGCTAGAGGTCTGTGAGCAGCGCCCTGGAAACAGGCACCGCGGTTGTGAGAAGCCTGGGGCCGACGCCCGACGCGGGTCGGAAGCCGCCACAGCTGTACCAGCTGCGCACGCGCGAAGGCTCCCGCTCCTCCCCAGCAGGCGGGCTCCCGGGGCCCAGCCACCACGCAGAGTCTGTGCCACCAGTAGTGGCTCGGGAACCCTGACAGAGAGGGGCGGGGCTCTCCCCGCAAGCCGCTGGACCAGGCTGTCGCGGGAGTCAGGCTCTTGGGCCTCGGCCTCCTCATCGGCAAATGGCAGTTCGCGCCACATTGCAGGCTGGCGCGCACTGGCTGACGCTCTGGGTGTGAGAGTGAGGCCTCTGGTGCTGTGCCCAGCACCACCCCTGACCGGGATAAGGCGGCGTTCACCTGCGGGGCCCACAGCCCTTAGGGACAGATGCAGACACAGCCGTTTACAAGGCAGGATGATAACCAGCCCTGAGGGGACAAAGCAGCCTGGACCGGGGCGGGGCCCCAATCAAGTCTTGAAGGGAGAGTTGGACTAACTGGTTTACCGGGCTGAAAGGTCAAGGAGTGGCTTTCCAGGGAGAGGAAGGAGTACATGATGATATTACAATGTAATGTAATGTAATGTAATATAATATAATATAATATAATATAACATACAGGCAAAGTCCAGAAGATGCTGAAGACACAGTGAGGGCTTCAGAAGGCCTGGGAGCTGGGCGTGAGGCATGCCGTGAGGGGGAGGGGTGGCTGAAGATGGGGCTTAACGGGGAGGACACTTGGGACAGAACTGATCTCTGGGTCAGCATGAAGGCCTTTAAGGCCCCGCTCCACGGAAAACTGGGGTTCAGTGTGAATCATGGGACAAAGCCAGTGCCTGTCCCACTCCACCTACTAAGTGTGCAGAGAGCAAACAGAGAGGAGCACAGCACCCACACCTGTGGAGATAGGGCATCCTGGGCAGGGAGCAGTCCACCCCATCCTGACCTCAGGACCCCACTGGCCAAACATTTGTCAAGAGAAGGGGGTAGGTGAAGGTTCAAGCATTTCCCTTTGTGAAGAAAACTCCAAGCAGTTCCCAGGAACCCCCACCTCCCCATCCCCCACAGCAAGTGCCCCGAGGCAATCATTTGGAAACGTTAGTCATCCAAGTGGAGGCACGACTCCACTTGCCCTTCATCTCTGTCAACAGGCCGCAACTTCCCACTGCCCTCTGCCTACACCAGGTCACTGTCCTCCATAACAGACATGGTACAGCTGGCTAGGGTGGTTGCTGGAAACAGTCGCTAAGTTGCATGGCCTGAGAATCATCTGTACTGAGCTCTCTCTGTGGGGCCCAGAACCCCAAGCTGGAAAAGAGTGGTGGGTCTGGGCTGACACTGTAGCTTGCAGCCCTTACCCTATGCTAGAATTGTCTGGAACACCAACGTCTGCGATCCGACTCAAGTGGAGAGAAGGAATGTTAGACTAGCACGTGGAACAGACATCCCAGGCTCTTCGCCAAAAGCCTTAGAACACGTTTCCATAACACAAGCCCTTGGATTATGTCCTGGTAATTCCTGTCAAACAGAGTAAGAACTGGCTCCTGTCTCTGATGCCCTGCTTGGCGGTCCAGCGATGCCTGCTGAGGCAAACTCTCCAGGTCCTGACTGAGCTCTCCGTGCAAAGCTCCCTCTCTTCTCCCCTCCTCAAGCTTCTATCCCTGCCTTGCCTTGAACGTGAGCTTAGCTCGTCCTTGGCTGTCCTCCTGATGCTGGGATGTAGCCTCCATGTCTGTGAATGGGAATAAGCTGGTGATCGAAGGCCCCTACGCCTGGTGTTTTGGGACTGAAAACCACCCATCTTTAATTCAGGCTGGTTTGGGATGCCAAGCAAAGTTGAGATTCCTAAGAACCAGGGGTAATATGCAAAACCAGACCAAAAAATTCCAAAGACTTCAAAGAGTTTATATTTGCGCCTGCCCACTCAAATGATTTTTGTAAAAAAAAAAAAAAAAAAAAAATTCTCAGGGGATAGTCATTGGGGGAGCTCTCATGTAAACTTAGAGAAGGTTCTCAATTTTTCTTTCTGAATTAATCCACCGGAGGCAGGCTAGCATGGGGAAGGGTATAGACTTTGGAGCCTAAAGTACCAGGTTTTAGTCTCAGCTCTGCCACTTTCTAGCTGGGTGGCTGGTTGTTCCTGGTACATTACTTAACCTCTCTGTTCCCTATTTGTGAAACAGCAATAACAACAGTGCCCACCCCATGGGGATGGGGGTGAAATGGGGTTATGTCTGCGGAGTGCCTGATACAAAGTGAGCGCCTGAGTGTTCGCTGTCTCAGCTGTCATAGGATGGGGTGAAGCCTCATCTGTAAATGTGTGAAAGTAAATACCAGCAGGTCTGGGATCTCCACACGCACAGATATCCACTCCAAACCATACTGGGGCCTAGAATTTAAAAATAATTTCAAAAACATCAAAAAGGAGAAAAACAAATGATCTCCCAGAAATCAAAAGTTGAGAAAAATGTGTCTGCTTCTGTGGAAGGAAACACAAAGGACGTTAAAAAAGGAGAGAGCCTGTCTTCAAACAATGAGCCTTGGTTGCAAAAGGGGGAAAAGGAATCCTCTAGCACATTCTTAAGATTCGTATGGTGTTTCCACAGCTTGTGCCGGGCTGAAAGATCTCTGCGTCCATAATCGCCCAATGTCTTTCCTGCGTGGCTGGGATAACTGAGGACAATGCAGGAGAATCGCTTGGATTCTCTGGATATTTTCCTGGGACTCCATTTTACTCTGTTAGGGTCTTCACAGGCAGATCCTATCCCAGTCACCAGTCAAGGTGTGAACTAAAGAGGATTTCCCATGCAGGGCTTGGCGCCTTGGAATCCAGCACCAGAATTCCCAGTGGCTCCGAGGGCATGGTGTGGGTTTCCTGAAGGCACATGTGAACAGGAGTCTGTAATCTGAACTCTCGAGAAGCAAAGGAAACTGGTTACAGAACGTAGACAGTGACCCAATACTACACCATCCTGCCACTTGGGTAAGGGGCCATTGATCATCTCCCTAGGAAGGAAGAGGGGAGATGGCAACCCCAGATGAGCCAGGTCCCGGCTGCTGTGAGCTTTGAGCCCTCCGGTGCTCTCAGGAGGCCGCCAGGAGCAGTAACCTCAATTTGTGTTGAGGAAAATGTCTATACTGACTGGACTAGTGTGTGTATGTGTGTGCGCGCACGTGCACGTGCGTGAGTGCACATGTGCCCGAGCGAGCATGTGGGTGTGTGTGTAGAGGCTGGTTATGGACATGCTATCACGGAGGAGGGAAATGCAGCAAGCTGAAGTCAGGAAGATGTAAGCACTGGGTGGTAGGAGAAACCGCAGAGCAAGCTCAGAGGGAAAGCCCGAGACCAGACCCCCAAACGTGGAAGCCTTCTCCAAACATCCCCTGGCTCTTCTCTTCAGGTCTGAGACAGAGGCTGGGGACTCTTCCTGTTCTGAGGGGTAGTGATGGCAGGAAGTAGCCATGTGGGGCTTCTGTCAAGGTCCCTGGCTCTTGTGTGAGCCCCACATCCCTGGTGTGGAGGAGCTCAGCACCCCGCAAGTCAAAGGTGAGGCTTCCTTCACTTGCTTCCTTACTCACCCCCTCCCTCACTGATTCTGTTATCCGTGCATTTAGCAGATGCTGACAGTGCCCTTAACCACGGCCAGCACTGAGGCAGGTACACCCACTGGGGCAGACATATGGAGTCCCTCTCTCCCTTCCAGCCCTGCTGCCAGGCTCCACCAAGGGCAGAGTCAGCCGCTGGTAAAAGTATCAGGGCCCTGGGGAGGGCGACCCACTAACCACCTCTGCTCAGGACAGGGCAAAGCCCAGCAATTTGCATAAACCCCCTAGGGAGGTGTCTGGTGGGGGGAGGGGTCAGAATATTCTTCGTGTGTGGAGAGTCTGACCGCAAGGCCACTCTTAAGACAAACACCAAGAGTGGTGTTGAGGCCACCTGACTCAGTTTACTTATGCAAGTTGCTCCGTCCTCCCCAACCTTTCATCAACAAATTCATCCTTCCATTATGCCATTATCCCTCCCAAGGCAGGCTTAGGTAGTATCCCTTTTTCTGGAGGTTAAGACCAGGACTCAGGCAGTCTTGAGTCTGGTTGTAAAGAGGGAGATAGAAACTTGAGATTCAAAGGGATAGGGACTGAGTTCAGGTCCACAGTGGACATTAACAGGGTGAGTATGGACTGAGAGGAGGGTCCTTTCCAGTCCCTTGATCCCACTTCCCTCAAGTCCCAGGGAAATCTCTTCCACGATACGCACTAGACCTCGGCTTTAAGCTCGGGACACCGATCACTCCTTCCCGGTGCAGAGGATGGTCACCCATTCCTGAATGAATGAAAAGTTCTTTCAGGTCCACAGAGCTAAGGGCTTTCAGACCAGCATGTCCTCATCTGGATGGAAAAGTTTCCTGACCACACCTATACCCACGGGCTTTACCCGGCAGGATAAACAGAAACCTGGAGGCTCCGGGAAGAATACCAGTAAGCCACTTGTAAAGAGGGCAAATCCGGGGAAATGCTAGACCCGATGGGCGTGGCCGCAGTGCCTGAAAAACAAGAGGTACTAATGGGAGTCACCAAGAGGATAATAAGGTGGTGAGCAAACAGACAAAACAGGTGTGTACCCTCTGCCGTGAGAAGGAACTGCCCATATAGGGCTGAGGGCTTCCTTCCAGGGTCCTGGGGGTACTTTCTTGGGAGTTGCTGGTGACTCTCAGCTTCATCTTCCATCTGCCCTTGGAGTCAGGGACTCCTCTATTGATTCATATTAACCAGGAGGGAGATGAGAAGTTAGCCCCCGTTCTACCAATGCATGCTAAGACAAATGTTTCAGACGGCATGGTCTGTGCTGGGAAAACAGACAGTCTTTGGGTCCGGGCAGGAGACAGAGCCAAGCAAGGGCCTGCTGTACAGGTGCCAAGTGCCAGGAAAGGGGTGTTCTCAGGGTGGGCTTCCCGGTGGAGGTGCTGAGGAAATCTGGGCCCGAAGGATAGAGGGCTTAGTCCCACCATGCCACCTGCACTAAAGGAACGCCTCCAATGGAAACCAGTGGAGGACTATGGGCTGGTTCTGGAAAGAGTCCTAAGACACAAAAGTGAGGTGGGACCCTTCCCGTCAGGTCCCGCTCTATAACCATGTTTGGCTTATCACCAGCCACAGGGCAGGATGGAAGCTGGGAGAGGTGGGGGTACTCGTTTGTGCAAGAGGCCGCCCTCTCACTGAACCCATGCTCTCCCAGATGGCGATACACTGACACTGAAGACCAATCATTTTCGTCAGGCGTAATCCCAGGCCCACTGGCGATTGGTCCCTTCCCCTTGGGCAGGTGCAGCCGTTTGCAAGGCACTGAGAATTCACAAAGCGCTCCCCATCCATCCTGGCACCGAGCTGGCAGGGTGGTGCGTGAGAGAGGTTTAAGGCATCCCCTGGTCCCGAGGCAGAAGGCAGGACAGGAGTGCCACAGCCTCCCTTCCCCCTGGCCACCCCAGCAGGCTGGCCGGGATAGCCTGCAACAGAGGAGGCCCTGGGAAGGCCCTACAGAGGGCGGCGTCTGTGTGTACTTGACAATCTCAGAGACAAGTCAAGTGTGCCCTCAACAGCCCCACCCACTCCCAAATCTCACTTGCCCCCAGCCTGCCGGAGAAGGGCATCTAAGGCCAAAGGCGGATCAGGATGCGTCTTCCGGCCCCCATCCTGCTGTCGCCCCCTTTTCGCAGGGACTGGCCGTTGATCTCAGAGCAGGTGTGTGAGTCATTAATAAATTAATAACAGGTGTACTTAAGAGCTATTGAACCATAACTATGTGCATTGTGTCGTTATGAGCTTTCTGCATAAGACACTCATTCATGTATTCCTCACAGCAATCCTTGTGGCAGGTGTTTTAGCCCCATTTTACTGATGCAGAAACCGAGGCACAGTCGCCTGCTCATATCCCCACAGCCGCTGAGGACCAGCTCCCGCAGGCTGGCTGGGGAGCCTGAGTCAGCTCCCCCGTGCGTGAGGCAGTTACCCAAGGCAGCTCACAAAAGGTTCACCGCAAAGTCTCTCCCTGTCTAGGGTCACTTTGGCAATAGCCTTGAGGACAGCAACGTGGAATAACAGGAGACTAGTCCCTTAACCTTCACCGGGCTCCCAGCCGCCCTGGGTCTGGAGAGAACTGCAAGGGAGGTGGCTTCCGGAGCGGACTTCCCTTCCCCCACCCCTCTGCTTGTTCAATAGGCTCTATTCTTTCAGAGGAAGAGAATACCAAGGTTTTGTGTTTAACACCAGAAAACAAGCAAAAGATCAGAACACTGAAGGACGGCACTCCCTCTTCTGTAAGGCACAGGCCTGCAGTTCTCATCCCTGGGTCCATCGGCAGGACACTTGTCATGAGCTTCACCCTGCCCCTCTACCCCTCCTAACAGGTGTAAGGATCCCAGCTTCACTTTCTTTCCTTTCCTGTTGGCTTGGTTCCTGGACTGTCCCCTCATTTAGAGCCTGCACCCTTGGGTTTCTGAGGGCCTTCTTCAAACTTGGATCCAGGAGTTTTGGTGGGGAGGAGGGTACTCCTCTTGCCCTCTCCCCCCTCCTCCTCTTCCTGCCCCCTCCCTTCTCAGCCCAACTGCAGTTCTACCAGGAATCCGGGGCTATGGGGCTCCGGTGTGAAATTTCAGGGCAGCTGGGACTGGCCATGCCTCTTCCCGCTGCCGCGCATATCCATGTGTGATGGCTGGTGACAAGGCTTTTCTTTTCATTCCTACATGTTTTTCTGTGGCCTTAGGGAGTTGTTTTGCTCCAGTGTGGGCAGAACATTAGCTGTTAATGAGGTGGGAGTGGTAGAAGAGTCTGGAGCTGAGCATGGCAAAAAATGAATGCCAATCCATTACCCTGGGAAATAACGATGCTGCTGGGGGCCCCGCAGGAGCTAACCAGGAGCTAGAACTTTCCACTAGAATGTAGAAGGCAGGTTGGGGTGCGATGAGGCAGAGAGTACCAGGAACCTGCCCCAGACCCCCAGAAACCATCTAAGCCTGTGGGGAGTGAGCCTGCACTTGCCCATGACATTAGAGCTTCTGGAAGAAGGCATGCCACTCACTCACCGTCCTCGCCTCCATCAGCCCCAGAAGAGAACATCTGGGGTGGAGGATCTTAGTGTCTGCCCCTGGGGGCCTTTGATTCAAAACACTATGTCCAGGGACTGATATTTGAGAGTCCAAAAGGAAGCCCCAGACGGGCTTGTATGGGGGCTGGAGGCCAGGGCTTAACCATGAATCCATGTGGACTCAGCCCCTAGCCCTGTCCAGGCCGGCCGGCCCGCCCCATCTCACCTCAAGGTAGGGCCCAAGTTGCCTAGTCCCCACCCCGAGAATGGGCCTTTTCCTGAGAATGGGCCTAATCCCTGAGCCCAGCCACGCCGTTCCAAAGCCTATGCAGAACTTGGCCTAGGCTGTCCGCATGGCGCCCTCCCCCATCCTCTGCGGGGCGTGGCAGGCGTAGGTGCAAACAGTCAGCCTCTGGCCCTGACCCAAACTGCATGACCTGAGCGTGAGCGTTCCCCCTCCCCGGTAGTGACCTCTGGGATCCTCCTCCTCTCTCCTGAACTCGGCCCTCTGACAGAGAGGATGCCTCATTCCCCTGAGGTATTAGCCCATCTGTGTCAAGCCAGGGAGTGACCTATGGGAAGCTTAAAAGCAACTTTTTCCATGTAGCCTGTGATGACATACGGGTGACCGTGCAGGAGCTAAGCCCCATCATCACACTCAGCAGTTTCCAGAGAACAGCTCCAAGTCACTGACTCAGATCAAAGCAGTCCTCTCTGGTTCTCGAAAAACCAGAAAAGTCATTTCTCAGCTCCAAGAACAAACCCCTGAGAGACCTCTACGTATCACTCTTCCCCTCCCTTTAGAGAGGAGGAAAGGAGAAGGGCTAGGCAGAGTCCTTACCCGCTTCGAAACAGCTACAGAGAGGGGCCCCAAGCGCAACACAAAGAATCAGGGTCAGGAGTCAGTGGGCACAGCCAGTGAAGGCCAAGCTCAGCCACTGGCCAGCAGGGCCAACCCCCACTCCCTGCCGACTACGGAAGAGGTCCCTGGCTGCAGGCAGCAGGGCAATTTCCCCAGGAGCACAGGGGGTGCCTGCTTTGAACCCAGGAGAACCTTTAGGGCATCTGATTCCCTCCCCCGTCCTCTCACTGAGAACTGTCTCTACCACCTTGCCCCCGGTGGAAACATTGAGGCGGTGGGCTGGTCTACCAGTGGCCACTCCAAACCTCGATGAGTCAACGGCTCAGCAAATGCAGATTCTTGGGCCCAGGCTTGACCTAGGGGCTCACATCCCTCTGGGTGTGTTTTTGACAAGCAGACCCAGGGGCTGGGAACTCCCCAGTCGGGGAGAGAAGGTGCAGCGGGCAAAAGTTCATTGTGGGTGTTTGGGTGAAGGCAGAAACAGGGACATGACTTGCTGCCATTCCAGGAAGTGGCACCCTGGAGACTGAGTGACTGGGGCAAACTACACCTCCCACCTCCCTGCCTCAGTCTCCTCCCAGCTCGGAAAAATGAGGTTCCTATGAGTCCCCATGCTGTCTTCTCAGTGTAACCAGAGGGCGGACCACCCACCAGAAAACTGCTGTATCATTCCCTACTTCTCCCCCGCCCCCCCAATATGGCTCTGTAGGGTGGCTGTCCCCCCGGCGGGGAAAATCTAGGGCAGGTCTCAGGACTCGCCCGGTCACTCTCAAATAATAAAAGTCCCCAGTCATTTGGGGTCAGAGAAACAGTGTCCTGGGAGTAACTACCGTGTCCAGTTCCCGGAGAATCGGAACTGCAAGCCCACTCCAGGCAGAACCCCCACTCCACTTTCACAGCGAAAAGTGCCCCCTAAGGAGTCTTGGCTCTCACCCCACCCCCTTCTATGCTTTCCCCGGGTCTCTCTTTACTCCCAGCCATTCTGTCAGTGGCTTTTCCTCCTTGCCAGGCTGCAGAGGAGGGAGCTAACGGTTTCCGTAACCCATTTTCAGGCATTTCCTTCACAAGTTCTGAAGGTGGGACGGGGCGGGGGTGGGGGGATGATCGATCATCAGTCCCTGGCACTTTGTGAGAGAAGTTTCCTCTGGCCCTGGCCAGGGCTGAGACAAAAAGCTTCCTATGTTAACATCTTGTTCTGTGAATGGGGGGCCAATGTCACAGAGCCCCTGGCTTAGAAGGGAAGAGGAGGAAGGGGAAGCAGAGACTGTGGTCCCCCAAAGGAGAAGTTGGGCAGGGACAGGGGGACAGGCCAGAAGCAAAGCCCCGGCTTGAGTTTTTGGGAGAGAGGACATTCCACTACAAGCCTGGCCATTTGGGGTGCCCCTGTGACCGCACTGCCTTCAACAGGAATGTGGCCTGTGTGGCTCACACCATCTGATTGGCTCGGCCTTCCACTTCTTGCCACGGCCCTGCAGCTTTCAGAGGTCTGGCATAGGGGTGCTGGGCCAGGGTGAAGTTGCCAGACAATCCCCCCCGACTCTTCCCCTGAGCCACCACTCTTCCCTGCCCCTGTGGGCAGTTTCCTGGCCTTGGCAGGGGAGGGGAACTCCACCCTGTTGGCCTTGGACACTGGCATCTGTGACTCCCAGGCTACTGGGAGGTCAGGCATGGGAGTATCAACTGTGAGTAATCAGCTCAATGGACTACAGATTTAAAACATACCAAGCATTTCACACTCATTGGGTTAGCAGAAAATTGCAAATTCTAATGCAATCACGTATGGCAAGGATGAGGGACAATGAGGACTTTCACACACTGCTGCGGGTAGCTGGAAAGGTCCAGGTTTTGCTTGAAACGTATACACTTTGGGAACCTTCTTTATTTAAAGAATACAATGTAAGGCAGGATCTTAGAAGGGGCCTGAGCTTAATTATGCGCCATCAGCTTCCACGTAACACGACTTCTGGAATATGTCCGTTGGAAACATCTTTTTGCACCCCGATGGGGTAACAGCTGGGAAAAGGAAGAAGTGAATTCCCTATGAACCAGGAAGTCACATCCTCCCTGGGTGTTCTGGGAAGAACGTCCCCACATTGAACTAACAGGGCACATTCAAGAATGTTCTTGGCGATGCTAGAAGAACGCAACAAACTGAAATCAGCCAACGTGTCCATTAAGAGAAGCACAGGTAAACAGCATCAACCCGCGGGATGTTACTATTTTCATGAAGTGACAACATATAAAACAATGCCACGCACAGTCCACCCCGAGTGAGGCAGGCAGTCTAGGTTTAAATCAGCTCTGCTTGGGAGTCATGAACACCACATACAGCCCAGGGATTGTCCCGAGAATGGAGGGAAGAGAAGACGATCGTGGAAGAGCCGGTGGGTTTAGATGCCATCTGAAAAGCTTTATTTCCCGAATACTGAAAGTCAGTCAGGCCAAATACTAAGATTTGACAAAGCATAGTGATAATCATGTGGGTGCCTTTTCTATAATATGAAGTATTTCTTGATTTTTATTCTTTAAAACACTTAAGAGAAGTCTCCATAACATAAAACAAACCATCTTAAATTGACCTGTTTAATGGTGTTTAACACATTCACCACCTCTAACTCCAAAACATTTTTGCCACCCCAAAAGGAAGCCCCGTTCCCATGAAGCAGTTGTTCCCCTGTTCTCCCTCTCATCTCAGTCCGTGAACAACCACCGGTTTGGGTTCGGTCTCTATGGATTTACCTATTCTGGATGTTTTACATAAATGGAATCATATAATTCATGACCTCTGGTGGCTGGCTTCCTGTACTTGGCATAATGTTTTCAGAGTTTATCAACTTTGCAGTACATACCAGAACTTCCTTCATTCCTTTCTGTGACTACAGAATATCCCGCTGTATGGACAGATCACAGTCTGTCTATCCACCCACTGAACTGGGGCCGCTTCCACCTGCCGGTTATTGTGAACAGTGCCGCTAGGAGCACGCAAGTACGTGTACTCATTCAGGTCCCTGCTTTTAATTATCTTGGTTAAAAACCTAGCCATGGAATTACTGGGTCATATGGTAATTCCTTTTTTCAGAAACCACCAAACTGTTTTCCAGAAGCAGAACACCAGCAGTGTATGAGGGTTCTAATTTCACCCTGACCAAAACTTGGTATTTTTTTTTTTATAATAATCACCATAATTACAGGTGAAACTACCCCACTGTGGTTTTTATTCCATGTTCCTTATGATGAATGATGCTGAACCTCTTCCCATGTGCTTATGGGACATTTCTACAGCTCCTCTGGAGAAATGCTTATTCAAGTTTGTTGTACGTTTTCTAACTGGGTTGAGTGTCTTTTTGTTGTTGAGTTGCAATAGTCTGTAATTAAAAGATTTTATTTATTTATTTGACAGACAAATATCACAAGTAGGCAGAGAGGCAGGCCGGGGGGTGGGGGGGAAGCTGTGCTCCCCGCTGAGCAGAGAAAACCTGATGCGGGGCTTGATCCCAGGACCCTGGGATCATGACCCGAGCCGAAAGGAGAGGCTTTAACCCACTGAGCCACCCAGGCAGCCCAATAGTCCGTAATTTAAAACAAAATAAAACAAAACAAACAAACAAAAAAAACCTCCCAGAGTCCTTTAACTCACTACTCTTTTCACACATGTAGACACATACAGCTTCCTCTCTACAATGTCACAACGCAGGCAAAGGAAAATTTAAAGGGCCAGTGTCTGCTTTCTTTTCTGCTCTCTCAGGCACCCATGGGCAAATCCCCACCCTGGAGAGGAAGAAAGAGATTCAGAGACACACTGGGGCACCTATGGTCTCCTGGAAAGTTGGGAGGAAGGAAAGGAGGTGGGGAAGCAGGGCTGAGATTAAGGAGAAAAAAAAAATCACTCCTTTTTAAAAATTTTTATTTATTTATTTATTTTAAAATATTTTATTTATTTATTTGACAGACAGAGATCACAGGTAGGCAAGGAGGCAGGCAGAGAGAGAGGAAGGGAAGCAGGCTCCTCGCTGAGCAGAGAGCCCGATGTGGGGCTCCATCCCAGGACCCTGGGATTACGACCTGAGCCGAAGGCAGAGGCTTTAACCCACTGAGCCACCCAGGAGCCCCACTGAGCCACACAGGTGCTCTTTTTTTTTTTTTTTTAAGATTTATTTATTCATTTCAGAGAGAGAGAGAGAGAGTGCACGTGCCAGAGGATGAGCAGGGGGAGTGTTAGAGGGAGATGGAGAGAGAGAAAGAATCTCAAGCTGATTCCCTGCTGAGCACAGAGCCCAATGAGGGTGAGGGCGGGGCTTAATCCCAGGACATAGAGATCATGACCTGAGCCGAAACCAAGAGTCAGGCACTGGGCCACCCAGGTGCCATTAAGGAGAAAAAAAAAAAAAATCACTTCTAACACAGCTGAGAGGTTGATTTCTTATCAAGAGAGAATGATTTCTTATAGAAGCTCCTACCATCTCAGGTCACAAAACTGCCCTAGGAGGGGTAATTTTCCACTAATCCATGGTTCTGAGATTTCGCACACCCAACCTTCCACTTTCACTTACTGGGATATGGGGGTGGTATCCTCCCATCCCCACCCAGCAGATGGCTCTGCTTGGCTGGGCTGTTCCTACCCTCAGGGGCCCTCCTTCCCCTAAACTGTGATACCAAGAGGAGGCAGAGGGTACTGGGAGATTGTCCCTTCTGGAAAGCCCTGCCCCCGCAACCACTGCCACCTGCAACCCACCTGTTGCCCTTGAGCCCATTCTTGTCAGGGCAAGAGGAGAAGACCACAGTCTTCTGCCTGGAGCTCAAGTAACACACTCTCCTGATTCTTGTTTTAATGCTCCTCAAACAGCTACAAAGGTAGAATAAGCCACTCATAAGGGCAATTTAAAAGACACTAGGAAGACCTTCTGTTGGTTAAAAATCTCTCTTGTCCCACCACACCTCACCATTAGCCATCATCTCTTTTGGTTATGAAACTCCGCCTTTGTAAATGCCTCTGAAGGAACCACCCATGACTGACTCTCAAGTCAGAGGGTCTATATGCTCTTTCAGAAATCCAGCCTTGGGCAAGCACCGGCTAACTGCCGCATGGCCCAGACAAGCCATGTAGGAAAAGAATGTTCTAGTGAATGCAAGCCCCTCCCCTCTGGACCTGGGTGTCCCTACCCACAAAAAATGGGGCTGGCCTTAGTGGTGTCCAGGGTTTTCTGGATTAGATTAGTGGTGTCAAGGGTTTCTTCTAGATGTCACTTCCTTGATTCTGGCTAGCTCCAGGATTTGAAATCATCCCTGTTTGGGATCAACTCAACTCACAAAACTTCAGTAATAGGGTATCCTCAGGCCACCTCAGCCCCCTTAGCCCTTTCCACCAATCCCTCCACGGAGAGTAGAACCTGTTCCCTTTGCTGTTCACACCCTCCCGCCTCCCATCAGACAATAAGAAGCCAAGATCCCGTTTTCAAACAGTTAGGTTTGGACAATTTCTTTTCCAACCAACCCTCCAGGCAGCCACTTTGGGCAGTGGGGTGGAGGGAAGGAGTCTGGGTGGCCGCCATGCAGCACACCCACAGAGTAACTACACCAGCCCCCTCCCAGGTAAGGGTCTGTGGCTCCTGCTGAGTTTTGGCCAAGGGCGAGTTTGGCCGAGGGCGGTCTGAAGCGTCCCTACAGTTATCCCCTTACTAGGAGCCTGGCGTGGGAAGCGCTCTTGGGCCACCAGCGGTGGCGGCGGCGGAGACAGCGCGGCTCCAGCTCCGGCTCCAGCTCCAGTAGGGACCCGTGGGTTTCCTGCCGTTCAAGGTCAGCCAAGCGCAGAGCCGCTCAGGCCAGCCCCTCTCCATTACGCCCACCCGCAGCACAGGGCAAAATGACCGTGGCCAGCAAACGATGGCCTGTTCTATTATTTCCAGATCAAAGTTGTGGCAAGTACCTTCACTCGCCAGAAACTTTCAAAGGCCAGAAGAGAATAATTCAGATTCAGCTCCTTCCAGAACACCAACCCAAGCGTCGGTTGGCGATACGTACTCAGGTTTCTTTTTACTTATTTTTTTTATAAACGAAATCCTAACCCTGGGAGAAGCTGGACACTTGTACAAGGACGTTGCTCTCCAACAAGGGCCTACTCTGCGCGTCTCCTGTGAAGCGAGCTGGGAGCGCGGCTTTGAAACCAGCGCACCGCAAGTGGACCCAGGCCTGCCTCCAACATTTGACCCATGTTTCGAATTTGGCGTTTCCACCTCGGTCCTGGAGACTGCTTACGCCCATAGCTCTTGTCTAGAGGGGGCCAAACGACCGGGGTGGGGGTGGGAGGAGAGAGGCTTTCCTCACTCCTGCCCGGCTCCCCCGATGCTCCGGGGACCTCTGTACCGCTTGCGGACCCGGCCGCCACCACCCATCCCGCCCCTTCCCCCGGCACCGGCGCCAACGCGCCAGCCACTCACAAACTCGAAGATGAAGAGCAGGTCCGGGAAACTGGTGAAGACCGCGAAGCCGCTGGGCAGGGTGCTGGCCCCCGACGCCGCTGCGGGGGCCATGCCGGCGTGCTGGCGTCGGCCTCGGGACTGGACGCGCGCGGCTCCGGCTCTGCGCTGACCGCTGGCTTGCTCTGCGGAGCCCAGTAGCCCGGGCGCCCCCGCGCGCGGGTTAAGAGTAGGGGAGCCCCGGGGCCGAGGAGGGAGGAGCCGCGGTCCCCGCCCGCCCTGTCCCCGCCCAAGTCCTAGATGCGCGCCGCCAGGGATCAGGCCGGAGCGCAGCGGGTGCGGTCCTGACCCACCCGGAGGGCGCGCTGCGGGCATGTGGCGCTGCGGGCGAGAGATGGACTCCGGCGTCCCACCTCCAGCGCCACCTCCCACCTGGAGAGGGACAAAGCCACTTGGGCGAGGGGCTTTGCATGCTTCGCACGCTTTGCACGTGATCACCATCCCTTAAGAATGATAACCATCAATCACTAGGCCCCCCAAACTCCCCATCATGACACCTCTACGGTTCCCATTGCTTTGAGTGTTCCTAAATTGGGTCTCCTTCATCTTTCCACTGGGTGCGTTGATCCGCCTTGATCCGCGCTCAGACTCCAGGGGGGACGAGTTCTGAGTTCTGCCCTGGTTGCAGGCTGGGGGGTCTGCAGGGGCGGCGCTGAGACCAGCTCTGGCCACCCACCCCTTCTCCCCGCGTCTTCCCAGCTCAGAGCGCGGTCCGCTCCACTATGCATTGGAGCTTCGAATCTGTCTGAGGGTAGCAGTTTGCTCCCAGCCATGTGACCCTCTCCTCCCCGCCTCCCACCCCCCGCCCCCAGGAGGGCTGCTGGTGGCTGTGCTGGGGCAAGTCCGCTTCGAATTTAAGGGCGGGGAGGGGCACATTCAGAGCAGATTTATCTCCCCTTAGAGGGGTATTCTGGGGCCTCTGAGGGTAGAATGACTCTCCCCTACGTCCTCTGATTGCCTGGATTTGGTTTTGGTTTTGTTTCCGGACCACGATTTCTTTATTCTTTTCTGCCTTTATTTTAAAAACATGTCTCAGACTCCAGTAGTTTCCACTTATTCTTAGATACAATTACAGTACTGAGTTTTCCTCTACACATCCTAAAGCCTAAAATCTGTTGGCAGTTCAGGACATGTCCCCAACTCAGACTCCCCAGTGCTGCTACTGCTTGCCCCCCACCCAAAGATTTTATTTGACAGAGTGAGAGAGCACAAGCAGGGGGAACAGAGAGGGAAGGGAGAAGCAGGCTCCCCGTTGGGCAGGGAGCGCAATGTGGGATTCCATCGAAGGACCCTGGGATCATGACCTGGGAGGAGGGCAGAGGCTTAAGGGACTGAGCCACCCAGACGCCCCCCAGTGCTTCTATTGTCTCCACCCACAGCAAGCAGCAGAGCATAGGGCTCCCCTCTCTCCAGGGGGACCCTCAGTCTTTCTCTTCTACACTGCTCTTTTTTTCCTACTCCCTAGGAAAAGAAGTAAATTCCTGGACACATTTTCTGAAGCAAAAATCCATGTCCATTGATGTAGGAAACAAAGGCAAAAGAAAGCCTAAATTTCCTTGTTGTCTATAGCCCTCTGACAGGTCCTTGAAATAGGCAGAGTGACCTTCCTCTAGGAACTCGGCTGCCTCAATGTTAATGCTTTGCTGGGGACAAGAGGCAACCTTACCCCGGCCCCCCACCCCGATTCCTGTAAGTCTACTTTAACATATAGAAATTGCTTTGGAAAATTTCCTTTATCTACACCCCTCAAGATGCATGTTGGCAGTCATCCTCCAAGCACATGGCCCACTGATAGACATCTGAAGAGCCTCATGACTGGTTTTTACCAAATAGTAATGATATTTTCCTAACAATAGTGAGCCCCCTCAGATCCTGGAAACCTTTCTTCCAAAATACCTGGGAAGCTTGTGCTGTCCCTAGACCCCTCCCAACTTGAAACTCTATAATCAGTTGCTCCTCACAACCTCAGTGCAGCTCTTTCTGCCCACGGGTCCTGTCCCCGTGCTTTAAGAAACCTACTTTCTTGAGCCAAAGATGTCTCAAGAATTCTTCTTGGCCATTGGCTTCAAACAGTAACATCTTTCCTACATCACCCATGAGCTGTCAATTCGGACCACTTAAGGAGAGAGACCAGGCAACTGAAATGAGAAAATCCCATCATGCCTCTGTGAGCATCCTTGGTGCTGCTGGCTTTGGTGGCCCGAGACCTAGGCTGCCATTGTGCCAAGACCTGTTGGCCCCTACCAGGTCCCCAGGGCAGGACCTCTCCTGGCCAAGGTCAAGGGATGGCTTGTCCCTTGCTCTGTGAACACCTGTCTCACCTGTAGTCCTTTGCTTGATGTTCAATTTCCTGATCATACTCTGCCTTCTGCAGGACATCCACCATGTCCATCCCTCATGTGCCTGTCTTCTTTCCTGCATATCATGTCTTCGGTGCCTAGCTGAGACCCTCCCTATGGTAAATGCCCAAAGAATGTTTATCCAATGCCAGGATGGATGCAGCCTTGCCTGTGCTGACTGCCCAAGGAAGAAATTAAATGACTGGATGTAAAGAGTATCAGTAAGTAGAGATGGGTCTGTCTAGATTTCACAGCAGAGCTTCTAGAAGGTTCTCTGCGCTACTAGTGATGCTTTATTTGGTTCATATTTAAAAGAAGCCCGGGACCATACTTTGGTTTCCAGCAGGATGTGAAAAAAGCTTAGCCAGTTATAACTCCTTGCAATGTCCTTGGTCTTCCTAGCACCATAGTGAGTGTGAATGTGGGGGTCATTCTGGGTAGATCTGAGGCTTCTGTCAAAATAATAAAGTGGTCTAGGGCGGTTTCTACAAAGTGGACAATGACAATTGCTATGCCATCCTGAGGGCACAAGAGGTTACTTCCAGCTTTTATACTTAAGGGAAGGAATCGGGAGGGAGGAGAAGGATGTTTTCAGGGAAGGATTCACAGGACAGAAGTTGCCAGTGAAGAAAGTGATTTGCTTCTGAGGTCTGTAGAATGACTGCCATATTATTGATGGAGTATGAAGGCCCAGAGAGGTTAAGTAGCTGCTCAAAGCCACACAGCTGGTGAGTGGTGGAACTCAGCCTTGAACCTGAACAATGCTCTGTCTCCAAACCTGCAAACATGTGATTAAAACAATGCTAAAGGTGGACAGTTGTCAGCCAAATGCCATGCTCCAGGCAGCTAGCCAAATTGGTGGTCCTCCTGAGCGTGGCAGTGGGCACCTGTTCCCTGAGAGATCTCTGCCTGCCTGATAGGGCTCTGGACTTTTCCTCCCTAGAGTGGGTACACAGGGTTGGAGCTGGATGAAGGCCTAAGTTCAGGGAGCTACCCTGGGCCAGCACTTATCTCAAGAGATTTTATTTTATTTATTTTATATTTGTTTTTGAAGATTTTATTTGTTTGACAGAGAGAGAGAGAGACAGGTCAGTCAGACACGGCCCAATCCATGTGTAAGGAAGTTTGTGCTGGAACAAGAGTGCAGGGAGCCCCAGGTGCAGGGACCAACGCAACCTGGCTTGGCCTCCGGGTCTGGGGAGCTTGTGAAGGAGGGAGTGAGCAGTGGCTGCCCAGGGGGAGGGGAAGAGCCCTGCTTTCTCAAGGAGGAATGACATGTGCCCTGCCCCTGGCCCTCTCCTGGAATAGGCAGGCACCGTTTGGCACCCAGAGAAGGATGCAGGTATAAATGAGGGCATCCATAACACGGGTCTGAGGCACTCAGGTAGGAGCAGGAGGGAGAGTGTCAGCAGCCACAGGAATCCAGGACAGAAGGAAGTCAGCACAGGTAGCAAGTTCTGGAAGAAGGTAGGATGGTTGTGGACAGGAGAGTGAGAGGAGGGCCGGTGCAGACAAGAGGGAGAAAGAGGGGCAGGCCAAGGGAGCAGCATGGATGAGTCTTGTGAGGCTGGAGGAGTCCTTTGATCTTTGTGGGGGCTCAGGGTGGCTCTTGGGGCAGAGCCGGAGAGGCCAAAGGCAAGCTGGGCTTAGGAGAAAAGAGGTAAAATTCAAAGGGCAGAAAGCATACATCAAGTTTAGTCCTTTCCCCCTGTTCAGCCTAGAGAGTCATCGGGCTCATTGTCCCTCCCTCTTAGTGGGGCTGCCCTCCGCCCCTTTACATGAGAGCTCAGCCCCCACCCAGAGCTGCACCAGGAATTTGGCCCAAGTTGCCTGAAACATCTCAAATGTCAGATGCACAGAGCAGGGCTGGGCCAGTGGCTCCTCGGAATGTCGTCTCAGCAGGTTTGGGACCGGCCTGCTCCCAGCTAAGCTCTTTCCTTCAAGTTTCCGCTTACAACACCCCTCAGATAGCCTTTGCCACACAACGTGTTTCTTAGACTCGGAAGCAGCTGTTGAGTAAATATTGGAATTTGGCAGGTGTGTCCCAGAGCAACCTTGTTGCCTGGGCCTTTCGCTCTCAAACTCACTGTAACCTGGGGCTTCCCCCGCAGGCCTCCTGGTGAGACCTCACCCCCTCACGGATGACCAGGAACCTACCTTCTAGAGACGCCACTTGCCCTCCAGCCATTGAGAGAAAGAAGGAAACCTTTAAGTTCCCACTGGCCAGGTTGGCGGGCCCTGACTTGCTATCTCTCCTTAGCATTTCCGTTTTCTGTTGGGAAAAAAGAAAATACACTTACACATAGAAAACACAGAAAAAGAACATTGTATGAGTGCCCCTCCTTTTAAAGATTTAAATTATTTATTTATTTAGAGAGAAAGAGAAAGTTGTGGAGGGAGGGGCAGAGAAAGAAGGAGAGAGAGAAACTCAAGCAGGCTCAGCACCGAGCATCCAGCCTGATGTAGGGCTTGACCTCACAGCCCTGAGATCGTGACCTGAGCCAAACTGAAATCAAGAGTCAGAAGTTCAACGGACTGAGCCACCCAGGCATTCCTGTACTAGGGCCCCTTGATTCTTCCAAATCAAGGCAACTCTTTTCATCTCTGCATATTATCTCCTAGAAGAAGAAACCCAATGGAACAACGCTGGAAACTAGAAGAGGTTGGCTCTGAAGAAGCTGACTTGTTACCTCCTGGAGCTCCTACATCCACGTAGTCACTTACTGATTCATTCAGCTTCAAATGCGTGTTCCCACCAAAACGCTCCAGTGTCTGGGCGCAGGTAACTAGGCTGGAAAGGGAGGCAGGTGTGGGAGCCTCAGTGGTGGAAATGAGGTCAACATACTGTAAGCCATCAAGGCTTCTGCCAAGGCCAGCGGGAGTTTTCCTCTGGAGGACGAGAGGGGAATCCAGCAGGTGCCCATGTTTCTTTGGTCTTGGGAATCCTTGGTCAGTACCCACCGCTCAAAACAGAGCCAAAAGAAACAGGGGTCCAGGGACCAGTCGGGAGATCTCAAAATTGGCCCAGGGACCCTAGATCTGAATAGCATGAGATCAGAAAACACAATAAAACTGTAAAACCTCACCCAAATAGAATATGAAACTTGGTGCAGAAGAAGAATGGAATAGTCTTATGGAGAAGAGTAGGGACTTGCTAATTTATCTCTGGGTGCCCAGTGCTTAGCACAGTGCCTAGGGCAGAGGAGGGGCTGTGAGTGTTTGGTAGACAGGGAGGAAGGGAGGCGGGAGGGCAGAGAAGGAAAGGGAGAGGGAAAATTAAGTCTGCAGGAAGGCTTCTGGAAAGCTGACGAACCCTCAGGTTCCACTGATCTTTTTTGTTTATTCCCAACCTCTTCTAGTTTCCAGTGTTGTTCCATTGGGTTTCCTAAACTTGCCAGCCATGACACAAAGTGTGTCCTTTGGGTAAACTGATTCCTATCACATCAAACAGACCTGTTTTTCCTGCTCTGAACTGCCTTGGGTACTGGTCTATGACTCAGAGCAGCCAAGATCTTGGAAGAAAGAGCAGGGATCCCCTGCTTCCTCCCCTGGATGATAGAGGAGGAGTCCCCAGGGAGGTGCGTGCCAGATGTGTGCAGGAAAGGGCTTGGTTGATGAGGTGGACGGCAACCATAGCCTGTGGGGCGGAGGGTGGGATTCTTCTCCGACCGGCCCAACTGGTCTGGAGAGCAGTTCCGACTGTGCAGAGCTGGCCATTGGGTCATGGGAAATGGCTCAGACCCCATCACTTCTGCATCACCTCTCTGACTCACCTCCTCACAAACCCATCACCTCGCAGACCCCACCTTTTTCCCAAACCATCACTTCCCAGACCCCATCAGGGTTGTGGGATCAAGCTCTGCGTGGGGCTTCATGCTCGGCTGAGTCTGCTTGTCCCTCACCCGTTGTTCCTCCCCACTCACTCACTCTCTTCCTCAGATAAATAAATAGATACAAAATTTTTTTAAAAATCAAAGAGTCTGGGATCCAGGCATTACCAGTTACTCTGAGACACGACTTCTTCTTCACCCCAGCCCCACTCTGGTCAGTTGCCCGGAGGGGACAACTCTGTGGGAAAGGACGATCCATTTGTCCATGAGGGAAAGGAGGCCTTGTGACCCCATCCACTCAGCACAGGACAAGTCATCCAGTCACCCAGACACATGAGGTCTGTGTTCCTCCCGTAGGAGGCCACGCCAGTGCCAGAAAAGGGACAGTGGACATCTGTGTGCTGACTGAGAAAGACGGCCAGGGGAGTATTTTTGGGAGGTGAAAAGAGGAAACTGCAGAAAAATACATGAAGCAGCATCCGTGTCTTTTCTTTTAAGGAAACTTTAGTTTGTAAATGCGTAGATAAATAAGGAAGGACAGAAGCCACGCTTTTCACAGTGGTTCCCTCTGGGGGCCAAACGGGTGGGTGAGTGAGAGGTGGGGCAGAGGTAGGAGAGAGATGTCACTTTTTTCTTAAATAGTGGACGTTGCCATTGGAAAATGCATCCCAGGAAGCCCATTGGGGCTCCAGCCTGCTGGCGTCTGGAGGTCTCTGTTCTGCCGCGTTGGGAACTCTTGTATGCTGCGGAGCTGGGGGCAGGATCTCAAAGCTCCCCACTTCCAGAAACGTCATTTTTCTTCTCTCTATACCCAAATGGCCCCAACCTCTAGCAGGCTAGAGGCTGGACAGAGTTGTTTGCACACCTGAGGCTCAGGGGCAGGTCGGCACACCTCCCGGCCCCTGGAGGCCCCTGGATGACGAACACCCCATGTTCTTTGCTCACTTGGGCTGCCGCAGGTCATCTGGTTGTGACAGCCCTCCCAGCTTGGGGTTTCCTTCCCACAAGAAGAAACTGAGCATTTGGCACCTGACCTACTGAACTTTGACCTCTGGCTTTCTCTTCTGTGTATCGCCTCCCGCAAAGGTGGCCCCAGCCAGGGTCAGGGCTGTGCTCCTCATTTTATCATAAACGCCGCCCTCCCAATGGTCCCATGTTGAATATACAACATACAACGACAGACCTTGGAGCGCCCTCCCGTTCATAGACAGCGAACTCGAGACTTGGGTTTAGAGTTTCCCTTCTGTATTTACTTGCTGTACAACGCCAGACAGATCGATTGATTTCTGTGCCTTGGTTTCCTTGTCTGTAAAATGGCCACAGCAATCCCTCCCTCACAGGATGATCTGTGGATCGCACGAGATAATGTGTGTCGAGTGCCCTCTCGGCACCTGCCTTGAGGTGAACTTTGAGATATCAAGCGGTGCTCACAACATGCCCCTGGGATTTATCACTGATGTGTGTGCCTTTCACGTACCTTCACTCTTAGACATTTTCTGCCTGACCTAGATGCAGATTCCATTAGAGAACATTCTGGCTCTTGCTCACCCACCTGCCTCACTGCCTCATTTGGTAGTCACCGCCATAGCCAGAGGCTGTTTCTGTTCCTTACTCTTCAGTTAGTAGAAGTTTCTGTTCTACTCACCGCAGGAGCCACCAGCTGTGAATTCTGGTAACTCAGACCTGAGAGCCAATCCCATCATTAGCAGGTGAGAACGAAACCAGGGGATGACAAGGTGTGAGTGTCGCTGCTGACCAACGTTGAGCTTTTATTTATTTATTTATTTATTTATTTATTTATTTTTTAAAGATTTTATTTATTTATTTGACCGAGAGAGAGAGATCACAAGTAGGCAGAGAGGCAGGTGGGGTGGGGGGAAGCAGGCTCCATGCTGAGCAGAGAGCCCGATGTGGGGCTTGATCCTAGGACCCTGGGATCATGACCTGAGCCGAAGGCAGAGGCTTTAACCCACTGAGCCACCCAGGCGCCCCCAAACGTTGAGCTTTTAAAGGGGTCCTGACAATGCTCAGGAAAAACAACAAATTAGAAAAGGTCCCAGAAATTTGAGCAACAAATAAAATCCCTCAGCCCAGTAGAAACCCAGCCCGTGGTTCTCCCTAGTTGCTCCCTCTCTGCCGCCCACTGAGGGAACAGATGACACTGGGTGCCAGTGGGAGGTATCTTCTCCTGCCTCCCCTGGTTTGAGTCACCCCGCCAGCCTGCTCTGGACGGTTCACATTCTTGGGTCTGTGGGGATGGATTGGGGGCTGTCCAGCAGCCCCTCGTGTTCTGCCTAGTTCACTGGGGTCCCAAGCAGCCGCCCAGCCCAGAAGGCTCCATTTTGCTTTCATGAAAAGCTCTCACCTCCTGCTTTATTTCACCTGCTCAGAGGGCCTGGGTCCTCTCCCTCACCTTGCAATTGTGTCTGGCTAGCTTCTGAGTTCTGGCCCTGGGAGGCAGAGGGCCAACGTGATTACCTTCGTCTGCGCCTGCACCTGCCCCCACCCCTGCCCCTCACCTCTCCCCACTGAGCATGGAGCCCCATACAAGGCTCGATCTCACAACCCTGAGATCATGACCTGAGCTGAAATCAAGAGTCAGATGCTTAACCGACTGAGCCACCCAGGCGGCCCTGGAGATCGCTCGTAGTTACAAAATAGGTTTACATCTTTCTTCTGGTGATCCTGCGTGGAAGTGTGTGTTACTACTTGTATGAACAATAACCGGCTCTTTTTTGTCAAGTATTTTCCTGTGCACACTATTTTACATAGTTATAACTGTCCAACAATTCTGCTTAAAAAAATTTTTTTTAATATTGGTAAAATACACTTGATATAAAAGTTACCATTCTTAACCATTTTTAAAAATATGTTATTTATTTATTTAACAGAGAGAGAGAGATCACAAGTAGGCAGAGAGGCTGGCAGAGAGGGGGAAGCAGGCTCTCCGCTGAGCAGAGAGCCCGATGTGGGTCTCGATCCCAGGACCCTGAGATCGAGCCCGATGTGGGTCTCGATCCCAGGACCCTGAGATCATGACCTGAGCCAAAAGCAGAGGCTTAACCCACTGAGCCACCCAGGCACCCCCATCTTAACCATTTTTAAACCTTTACCTTCAATGGTAATAAATACAATAACATCACGATGCAACCAGCACCATAACCCGTCCCTAGAACTCTCATCTTGTAAAACCAAAATTCTGTACCCATTAAGCACCAACTGCCCATCTCTCCTTCTCCACCACCCATCATGTCCCTGTCTGTATGATTCTGACTACTCTACTCATATAAGTGGAATCACGCAATATCTGTCTTTCTGTGACTGGCTCATTCCACAGAGCATGAGGCCCTTAAGGTCCATCCACGTCATTGCATGGGTCAGATTTCCCTTTCTTTCTTTCTTTAAGATTTTATTTATTTATTTGACAGAGAGAGATCACAAGTAGGCAGAGAGGCAGGGAGAGAGAGAGGAGGAAGCAGGGTCTCCACCGAGCAGAGAGCCCGATGCGGGGCTCGATCCCAGGACCCCGGGATCATGACCTGAGCTGAAGGCAGAGGCTTTAACCCACTGAGCCACCAGGCACCCCCAGATTTCCCTTTCTACTTAAGGCTCAATACTATCCCATTGTGTGCCTCTACCTCATTCTGTTTCCATATTTATCCTCTGATGGACACTTGGGTTGCTCCCCTATTTTAGCTATTGTGAATGACACTCCTATGAACTTGGGTGTGCAAATGTATTGTTAAGACCCTGCTTCTCATTCTGGTAGATATACACCCAGAAGGGCAATTGCTGTAGTTGTAATTTTAAATTTTTTTGAGGAACCCACCATACTCTTTCCCATAGTGGCTCAACTATTTTACATGCCCACCTACGGGGTCTGAGGGTTCCAATTTCTCCACATCCTTGCCAACACTTGTTATGTTTTGGTCTTTTTTTAATAGCGACACCCTGATAGGTGTGAGGGGACATTGTATGTCCTGGTAGTTTCAATTTGCATCTTCCTAATGATTAGTGATGCTGAGCATCTTCTTATGTGTTTATTGGCCGTTTGTACATCTTTAGAGAGATGTCTGGTCAGGTCCTTTGCCCGTGTTTGTATTGGGTTTTTTGCTGAGTTTGTTGAACGTTGTTGGAGTTTTAGGAATTCTCTCTATATTCTGGATGTCAGCCCCTTATCAAACATATCAAACATATGCAAAGATTCTGTCTCATTTTGTGGGTTGCCTTCTTACTCTGTGGATAGTGACTCTCACACACAATTTGATAATTTTCATGAAGTTCAACTTACTACTTTTTTTTCTTTTATTGCCTAT
Source organism: Lontra canadensis (assembly GCF_010015895.1). Taxonomy (NCBI): domain Eukaryota; kingdom Metazoa; phylum Chordata; class Mammalia; order Carnivora; family Mustelidae; genus Lontra; species Lontra canadensis. Next base: position 813,310 of record NW_022631138.1, read on the forward strand.
GCCTTTGGCATTCTATCAAGGAAATCACTGCCAAATCCAAGGTCGTGAAGCTTCGTCCTATGTTCTTTTTCAAGGGTGTCAGGTCTTACATTTAGATCCCTGATCAAGTGTGAGTTAATTTTTGTATATGGTGTTAGATGACCATCCATTTTCATTCTCTCACGTGCAGCTATCCTGTTCTCCCAGCACTATTTATTGAAAAGACTGTCCTTTCCCCACTGAATGGTCTTGGCACCCTTGTCAAAAATCATTGGACCATAAAGCAGGGGTTTAATTCTATTCTATCCCATTGGTCTATCGTCTGTATTTTTGCCAATAGCACATGATTTTGATTATTGTAGCTTTGTAATAAGGTTTGAAATCAGGAAGTGTGAGTCTCCAGTTTTGTTCTTTTTTTCCCCAGAACCTGTTGATTATTTGGAAATCCTTGAGATTCTGTATGAATTTTAGGATAGGTGTTTCTATATCTGCAAAAAAAACTTCATAGGGATTTTGATAGGAATTGCATGGAATCTATAGATCACTTTGGGTAGTACTGACATTTTAACATCAAGTCTTCCAATTTATAAACATACATCATGTTTCCATTTACTTATATCTTCTTTCATTTCTTTCAGCAATGTTTCATAGTTTTCATTGTACAAGTCTTTCACCTCCTTGGTGAAGTTAATTCCTAAATATTTTATTCTTCTTGATGCTACTGTAAATAGAATTGCTTTTGTTAATTTCCTTTGCAGATTATTCATTGTTTGTGTATAGAAATGCAACTGATTTTTGTGTGTTGACTTTGAGTCCCTCTGCTTTTCTGAATTCGTTTGTTAGTTCTAACAGCTTTTGGGTGGAATCCCCAGGATATTCTACATATAAGATCGTGTGGTCTACAAACAGATAGTTTTCTTCTAATTTGAATACTGTGCGAGTGGTTATTATTTTTACAGTTTTGGAAAAGGTCACCATATTGCAAGTGTTGTTCTGAGTTTCTCATGCATTTTAGTTGCTCCTACATTCATATTAATTAATTCCTATAACCTTAGAGCAGTTTTCTTTCTTTCTTTTTTTTTTTAAGATTTTATTTATTTATTTGACAGACAGGGATCACAAGTAGGCAGAGAGGCGAGTGGAGAACGAGGAGGAAGCAGGCTCCCTGCCGAGCAGAGAGCCCAATGCGGGGCTCGATCCCAGGACCCTGGGAACATGACCTGAGCCAAAGGCAGAGGCTTTAACCCACTGAGCCACCCAGGCGCCCAGAGCAGTTTTCTTTTGTTTGATTGCTCCGTTTCGGCATCAGGGTATATTTCCACTCTGTTATGGTCTTTGTGGTCACCGAGTTCTTCTTGCACTGGAAAGCAGGAACAAGTCAGGTGACTGGTCACCAAAAACCTTGCAATGCTTGGCTCAAAAGCCCACATGTTGGGACTGGAAGGGGAGCTGTATTCTTTTTTTTTTTTTTTTTTAAGATTTTATTTATTTATTTGACAGACAGAGATCGCAAGTAGGTAGAAAGGCAGGCAGAGAAAGGGGGGAAGCAGACTCCCCACGGAGCAGAGAGCCCTATGCGGGGCTTGATTCCAGGACCCTGGGATCATGACCTGAGCCGGAGGCAGAGGCTTAACCCACTGAGCCACCCAGGTGCCCCGGGGAGCTGTATTCTTAGCTCCTGGCCCTGAGTTCTGTCTGTCAGGGCATCCCGTAGGAGAAAAGAATGACTTGGGTTTGTTTTCATCAGCCGTGGCCTGATGGACAGAGTTGACAGTGTGGAGAAGAGAGTCCAGTTTTCAAACGGCAGGGGTGGAAACTGTGGCTCTGCACAGGGGTAGGGTGGGCAGGACCGTAAGGAAAAGAATGGTGAGAAAGGAGGACAGATGGAGTCCTAGAAATCAGAAGTAATAATGAGAGCAGAGGGCTCAGTCACGTGATCTCCTTTTAGTGATACCTTTCCTGACAAGCTCCTCCCAGCCCAGAAGCTTCTTGCTCCCTACATCATTTATTAGGTCTCCCTGATCATTTCTCATGGCACTTTCTTTAATAGAAAATTGTCAAACACGTACTTGTTGAAGGAATGCTTGCCCTCTGGAATGCCTGCCTTGTTCTCTGAGCCCGGAATAACGCTGGCCCGGAGAAAGTCCTCTGAAATAGCTGTGGAGCAAGTAAATGGATCCCATAAGGTAATATGGTGAGAACATCTGGGAACCAGGAAGCCGGGGGACTCATCAAGCGTTGCAGGTCCTCGAGGTTTCTACCGCTGAGAATTAATCTGTAGTCACCCTTGATGCTGAGCAACTACGTCCTGGGCTGGGGACTGGCAGGTCTGTGCGGATGGAGACAAGCAGGGGTCAGAAAGCACCCCGTTCCCAACTATCAAAACTCTGGTTGGTCATCTGTGCTGCTTACGTGATGCTGCCCAGCTTTCTTAATTCTCTGATCAACATCCTCATTTTCTCTGTCGAAGCACAGGACACATTTCCTCTCCCTCGAGGACCAGTCAGAATCCTCTCGGTCTGCCCTCATTTTGCCCTAATGTCTGATGTGACGCGCACAGGTCCTTTGCCCAGGGACCAGCACCTTCCTTGCCTTTCTCTGTGTCGGCGCATTTGCCTCCTGCGCTCTCTTCCATGTAGCAACTCGATCCCAGCTACCACCTGGGTGCTCCCCACTACCTCTCTTTCCTGCGCTCCCTGGGGCAGCTCCTTCCCAGACCTCTCGTGACACTTTATTCACCCAGCATCTCTCCTACAATAAGTATTTATTATCCCATGGGAGGAGCATGGGAACTTTTCAAGGAGACCACGGGCTTAGTCGTTTTTCTATCCTTAAGGTGTAGGGCATGGTTTTTTCTTTTTTTTTTTTTTTAAGCTTTATTTATTTGACAGAGAGATCACAAGTAGGCAGAGAAGCAAGCAGAGAGGGAGAGAGGGAAGCAGGCTCCCTGCTGAGCAGAGAGCCTGACTCGAGGTTCGATCCCAGGACCCTGAGACCATGACCTGAGCTGAAGGCAGAGGCTTAACCCACTGAGTCACCTGGGCGCCCCAGGCATGCATTTTTGATAAACAAGTGAGTGGACTGACTCTGAATGGGTGAGTGCTCTGTCCTTAGGTGGCTGTCCTGGCAAGTTCATGGTGCTTCTGACCAGGCTTGCAGGGGATGAATATGGGTCAGCAGCCAAGTTTGTCCTTTGTGGCTGACCTTGGCCACAGCCTACACACACCCATCCCCACCTTGCCTTCTTCTTTGTTCAAGACACTGAGTTTGGTCAGATCCTGGGCCCCCATAAGCTCCATGGCCCCTTCCCAGGCCCAGGGCTTCCCATCCTTTCTTGAGTCAAAGAGCGTTTGGTGTACTGGTCTCTTATAAAATTTAAAGATTATTTGAATGGTGAACACAATACTCTCACACTTGGAGAAGTGAAAGCGGAGTTTTTTTTTACTTACACCTCCCAACTGGAGAAGACCTACTAATAGCAACTTATGGTACAGAGCCTGGAGCTAAGAAGGGCAGGGTTTTTGTTTTTGTGTTTGTTTTTGCATCAGAAGCCCATAGACAACTTCTGGATAGCATGAGCCATCCAGAGAGCCCAGAAGATGTACAGAGAGGTTGCTAAACGTCTATAATGAAGGAATTTATGAGCGCACTAACAGGAGTGCCTGCTGATTTTCATTTGGACAGCTTTTAGAACCTTTTGTTGGTGACAGCCCCATTTAAGGAAGGCTGATTTGTAAGTAGAAGCATCAGGGAGATTCAATAGAACTTGTAAATGAGGAATAGGTTACCTGCAGAGCCCAAAATGACTAAAAGAAGTTGGACTTGTATGTCTTCCAAGAAACAGAATCCCCTGGAGGAGGACGTCGTTCATGTGATGTCACAGCTAGACCAAGGTGGATGCAATCAAGATCTTGTTTGTGACCCACGCTAATGACAGAGCCACTGAGGTGCCCCATGGGTTGTTGTCCCGGAAAGGGGCACTGTGTCCCTTTGCAGTGTTTTAAAATGCAGATTTTATTATTATTCAGGTACAGTGAGGCCCACAGATCGGGTTTCAGATTGCCATTGAAAAGACGGTTGCTACTCACAGTTCCCAAGAGAAGTTACATAATTTTTAAAGTAGATCTTGGATTTTCAATACAGTCAGACTATGGATCTTTGTTTCCACTTAATTATACATATGTGTGTATATAAAGGTATAATTTAATTATATAAATATTTAAAATTATATGTATATATATACACACACACATACATACACACACACATATATATACACACACACTCCTCTACCTGGGTCCAAGTTTGTTTGTTTCTTTTCTTTTTTTTTGGCAGGGGTTTGGAGAGATGCTTCTAGAAGGCTAAAATGTGGTTTTTTACTTTTAGTCTCTGATAACTCCAAACTGCTAGTTTGAACCGTCTAGGAGGTTAAGGAAAGAGGAGGGGAGGCCAGAGATCAGGGTTTGCACTTAAGAGAGTGGATAGCAGCCTGTCCTCGGACCAGCGCCTTAGGCCCCCTCCCCCACCTGCCCCATCTGAGGTTCAGTCCCTCTGTATGTTAATAGGCAGGGGCACTTACTGGGGTCCCAGCACACTGGCCAGTGGACTTGCAATTTAAGTACTTGGGTAACTTTGGCAGGAATTGGGGTGGGGAAAAGGTGTGACCCACAAGCCCTTGAAGTTCTGGGGGGCAGGTGACAGTGAGGGGACAGGTAGCCTGCACACCCTCCCAACCCCTAGAAACAAACTGACAGTGAAACCCAGCACCCGATTCTCATTTTTCTTTCATTTTGTTGGGAGTCCAACCAACACCTTCTTCCACAGGAGTCCCCGAAACACACAGACAAACCAGGGTTCTACGCTAAATATTAATAAGGAAAAATGACACCAAAGAAGTGACCAGCTCCTGGAAGTGACCTCTACTCCACACGGGCTGTTCTGGAAACACACTGGAACACCCCCAGCCCGGAAGAGCAAGCATGGCTCAGGTGACCTATTGCCTGATCTGGGAGTCAGGGCCCGAGTCTGGTCTCTCAGCGCTGTCATTAGCAGCATTCCCATGCTGAGGAAGTCTGGGGAAGGACAGAGTGGCAGCCACAGGCTCACAGCCGAGCTTGAGTTCCATCTCAAGCCTCTCCTCTCGCCTTGGTCTGGAACCAAAGAATCCACCCAGAGCAGTGTCCCGACCAAAGTCTCCACGGGCCAGCCGTCCCGGCCAAGCCGTCCTGCTCACAGCACCCATTGTTCCCGAAGATGTAAAGCTTCCTTTGATGGTGGACACAGCACAAAGACACTCAGATGAAAGGCGGACTCTGTTACTTACAGCTTCAAACGAGAGCAGGCTGCCGGGCAGGCAGGGCCGCTCAGGGGCTGGCAGCCGGGGCCAATGTAACCAGTGGCTGGAGCTGCAGGGGGCGGCTTACAGGTGGCCAGTGGGGTGGGGATAGTGAGTTTCTTGGGCTCCCTATGGACTGGCTAAATTGAATTATCTCTCAGGAGACTGAGAAAGCCTAAAGGACAGTGGAGGGGCTGCGTCCAGTTGTCTGGTTTCCAGCCCTGGGAGTTAGGGCTGTGTACACAGGGTCTGGAGTGGGAAAGCCCCAGAACAGAAGTGGGGGGACTTAGCTGTTGAAGGTAGTTGGCCAGCCTCCAGCCAGGACCTCAAAACTGGCCCCAGAGAGCATTAAAAAATAAAAAACACAGAACTCTGTGTTACAACTAGTGCAAGGTGGCCGGAGCCCCTTCCAGGGCTGGGGGAGAACTGTCCCAGCACCGGTGGGACCTGCTCACTGAAACACACTAGATGGGAAGCTCTGGTCTGGGTCAACCGTGGCCAAGCGATTCCCAGTTCTTAGTTCAGGCCTGGCAGGTGCCACAACCCTGGTCAATTATAAAATTCACTGTTCTGTTCATTTGTACACTTATGCCACTCCTATCTACTGAGCCCCTGCTCTTTCCCAGGCATGGCTGTGGGCACTGGGAAGTTTGCACTGGACAGAACGGAGGCCCTTCTTCATGGAGCTCACTCTCTAGCAGGGGAGGTCTCCTGGGGTGGGGGAGGATGTTGGAGTCCTTCCATTCATTCTGTTGGAACCGAGGCCTGATCCTTGGGATGAGCTGGAGCTGGGTCCAGCTTGGGAGGGTTGTTTGGCTAGGAGGGCCCTAGGGGAGGGAGTGAGGATTTAGGCCATTGATGCCCCTTCCAGTTTCACCAGAGGCCAAGGTGGCACGTAATAAGAGGCCTTAGTTTCAGGCCTTCTACAGCAACGGGATGCTCCTGTGATGTGATTTCTTTATGTCTTTGGACCTTATTATTGAAGACACGATGCTTGGAGCTATGGCAGCCTCCCTGAGATAATGGGGAAAAGCCATGGAAACAATAGAGAGGCTGACCTAGGACCCAGCTGTGGTTGAGCTCCAGAATTAATCAACCCCGCCGAGGTGCATGGCTCCAGTCTTTTTATTATGTGAGCTATAGCACTAAGTTTCTTATAACTTAAGCCATTTTGGTTTGGGGGTTCAGTTCCTTGCACTGAGGAGCAACCTGACTCTGTGTTCATACTGTATGATTCTATGCATTTCAGGGGCCCTGACTCTACAACACCAAGGAACTTAGAGCAATTATGGGTTCCCTGTCTCTGGGTATGTCTGTTGTGCCATTTACACAAAAAAAATCCAGAAACCCCAATGCCTCACTGGAGGGTACTGGGGAGAAGAAATACACCGGGAGGCTATCCAGACCTGGAGAGGCCGGTTATGGTCCACAAGGAAGGATATCCCCCATCTGACAGGACTTGGATTTCAGCAGCGCTAAGATGGGTCACAGGTCATCCCAGCAGTGGGAGAGCTCAGCCTTGGTACCCACACTTAACCAGACAAGAGGAAACTACAGAAGAGGGGAATGTCCTCTCTGTTGTCAGTGAAGACCTGAAGACCCAAGAAGGTCTAAGCCCAGAGCACGAATGACTTGACCTCTAGACCACAAGTGGATACTGCACACAGGAAGTAGGGGAGTTTTGTAAGGGGTGAGGCCCTGGCAACCTGTCCTGGGGCCAGAGAAAACTCATCTGGGCACTGGTTGGTGGTTGGGGGCTCTCCCTCGGGGCCCATGACTTCTAGGCAAGGTTGTTGGTGTGAGAAGTTGGTGTCGAAAGCCATGTCTCATCTTCCCTTCTGAGAATTAGAAGGTGGCAGTGGATCTTTATTGAGCACATATTAAGGACACAGGGGCTTTCTACCCATGATCACTGATCTTCACAACCATCCTATAAATAATGAAAGTGATGTTCAGAGAGGCCAGTGACTCCCTAAGCCCACACACCAGGGAAGAGGAGGAGCCTGGTTGAAATCCATATCTGACCCAGAATGCAGAGCCTGCTCCCACCCTCCCCTCCCACCTCCCCACACCCCCTCTCCCGCCTCCCGACCCCTGGCAATCATCCTGGGTATCCAAAGCCTTAGGCAGCAGTTGCAGTGGCCAGCATGGGACATAGGCAGGCTGGCCCATTACCTAGCTCCTGAGCCTCAGTCTTCCCATCTGTAAAGTGGGGGTGGTGCAGCTCATAAGACTTGGGATGGATGTGTCTGGTGCTCGACACAGGGCAGCCCTGGACCAATGAGGCACCTGCATCCTGCTGGATAGCCTCTTTTAAAATTCCATTTATTGGGGCACCTGGGTGGCTCAGTGGGTTAAGCCTCTGCTTTCGGCTCAAGTCATGATCTCAGGGTCCTGGGATCGAGCCCCAAGTCGGGCTCTCTGCCCCACAGGGAGCCTGCTTCTCCGTCTCTCTCTGCCTGCTTCTCTGCCTACTTGTGATCTCTCTCAGTCAAATAAATAAATAAAATCTTTAAAAAAAAAAGATAAAATAAAATAAAATAAAATAAAATTTATCAGAGGAAAAAGAGGAGGAGGCTGAGCTCATGATGGCATCATGGAGTCAGGCCCAAGGCCTTCAGGCAAATCACAGATGAATCCATCCTCTTGTTTCCCCCACCGCAGGGCCCAGGCAGAAGGCCTCTGGCCTCCCCGCAGCCAGTAGGCTGACAGCTGGAGCAACTGCGTATGCACAGGGGTGGGGGTGCAACTGCGTATGCACAAGGGTGGCCCATAGCCTCCAGCTTTTATAGCCTGGCTGCAGACCCTGGAATGTGAGCTGCGTTTCCATCCCTCCTCCGCTGGAGAGGAACTGGCCATCACTGGGCTGGGCCGCTTGTCACCGGGTGCCTTAATACTCTGTTTGCTCCAGACTGGTGGGCCTGGAGCCCTGGAACCCAGGGCAGGACTGAGTGACTCGGGGGAGGGCGGGGAGGGCGGGGTCCCCACCCCGGTAGTTCCCATACTCCAGCAGCACCAGAGGCAGAGTTTGGGAGAGGGCCCAATCTAGCGGCGGGACTCGCAGTGTGGATAGGTCTGTGTGTAGCGGTTATGGGGCAGGGACTCAGGGGGGCTAAGGGACTGGCCCTCAGCGGGCACTGTGAGGTCATATAGCATGAGTTCAAGGCCACTGCTGCGGGAAGTCATTGCGCTCCACTAAGCCTCAGCCCCCTCACTCGTGAAGCAGGCTCGGGGTACCTCCCCTCGGGGTTGCTGAGGGAAGTCCTTCCTGTCTGGTGCCCATCCCTTATGAGTGGACTGTACCCAGGCCCTCGCTGTGATCCAGAGAGCCTTCCTGCCTCTCCCTTCTTGATAGAACCCTCCCGGCCTGCCTTCCCCTGGCCCAGGACGCTTCGTCTCCACTCCCCCTACCCTGTCCCTCTTGTAAGCTCCTCCAAGAAGCTTCCGGTCTGCAGGAGCCTCAGGGCCCAGATGGAACACACTCATTTACGACATTATTTCACCCACAGTGGGAGCCAAATACAACAGTGAGGGGTCACAGAGGACTTTCCTGATTGAAGGAGACCTCCTGTGGCATCTGTCTCATGGCCTGGGTATCTCCCGGGCCTGCTTCCGCTTTCTCTTCTTCCTGCCTTTGCTCAGCAGAGATCTCGCCCCTTGCCATGTCCCCTCACCCCATGCTCACCCTCCACGAGGCCTTCAGCTGCCGAGGTGTGTTCCCCAAAATTCGTGTGGCATTTGGAGTGCGGACTTCTGAAGGAATGAGGTTTAGCTGAGGTCATAAGGGTGTGGCCCCACTGTAGGCTTCATATCCTTAGAAGATGAGAAGGGAACCCAGGGCTCCCTCTCTCTCTTCCACGTGGGACAGAGAAGGCAGCCGTCTACAGCCAGGAAGAGAGCCCTCTCCAAAGACCGAAACTGCGGACACCTTGATCTTAGCCTTCCCAGCTTCCAGAACTGTGAGACGTTAGTGTCTTCTGGTTATTCCACGCTGTCTCTGGGGTTTGGTTAGTGGCATGAGCTGATTAATACACAAGAGCAGGACTTCCACCCTTTGACTGGACTGTACAGCCGCAATCGTGCCCTCTGCACAGGGACCTCTGTGCTGAATCTTATTGTAGGTTAGCCCACAGCGGCTCTGTCGGGGAAGTGTTGCTGGAACGCCCATTGTCAAGGTAAGAATCAGAGGCACCAGAGGATGGCTTTAGAGCTGGAACGTGGCAGAACTGGGATGCGCACCTGGTTCCGGGGGCTCCGTGTCTGAACCGCACAGCCAGATTCTGCCGCAAACCGGCAAAGCGGCCTCTTGGTCTCAGGCATGCAAATTTAAAATGATTATTTGTACACTTGCAGTTGGCAAAATGTACACAACACACAGCTATGCTTATTGCCAGGGCCCCCTCCCAGGGCCCCGGAAGGGCCTGGAAGCTGAGGCTTCACAGCTTCGTGGCAAATCCCCAGTTCCTGCTCGAGGCTATCCGACCTTACAAATAACCGATTTATTACATAACAGGATCTGTGAAGCCAGCCTTCCCAACGAAATAGTAAGAGCAATAGACACAAATTGTGACTTCGGGGAAGAAATCAGGCCTTCTCTTGACTAATCTAACCATGGCTGTATTAATCATGCTTAGGGGTCACTCTGGCTCCCACTGGCTTGCCCCCTGCACAAAGCCCCTTGTCTGGCATCTTCTATCTTCCGTGATGAAGGTTTATGGTGCAAGGTTACCCTGCTTGACAGGCTTAATATCCAACTCATGAAACTCACAAAAACCTAGTTTTTTGCTTAAGCATTTAATGTAACCAACCCATTTTTAGATTTTACCTATTTTATCTCATTTATTTAGCAATCATTTTAAGGGTGCCTTTATTTCTTGATAATTATATACCCTTAAGCCCTTAAAATTATATCTATAAATATGATAGTTTTTATTTTCCTTTTACATAGTTCAGTTATTTGATTTATCTAAAATCTTCCTGAATAGTCAAATAAATCTCATACACCTAAAACATTAAATTTAGAAATACCATGTGTTTTAAGTTCTTGCAAATATTTTGTTTTGAGGATTTTATTTATTTTTTAAGATTTAATTTATTTCTTATGACAGAGAGAGATCACAAGTAGGCAGTGAGGCAGGCAGAGAGAGAGGGGGAAGCAGGCTCCCCACTGAGCAGAGAGCCCCGTGCAGGGCTCCATCCCAGGACCCTAAGACCATGACCTGAGCCTCCCAGGACCCTGAGACCATGACCTGAACCGAAGGCAGAGGCTTAATCCACTGAGCCACCCAGGCATCCCTTGAGGATTTTATTTTTAAGTGATCTCTACACCAAACATGGGGCTTGAATGTGCACCCTGAGACCCAGAATCGCCCGCTCCACTGACTGAGCCAGCCAGGCGCCCCAACCTCTCTCAAATACTTTAACATGGTTGGTAAATTTCGGATGTTCTGACTTAAAATCACAGACCTCAATCGATGACACATTTCCATTTGTACTAGGCCACACTCTCTGGAACTTGGCAAGACACTTAGAACATGAGATACGCACACATTTATGTGAACAATTATTATGAGTTTGATTCATTCTCAAATAGTTCTGTTCTTCATTCTGAACCTTCCTAGGCTGTGGTTGCACAGACAGAGAGGAGAGAGGCCGGCAGAGCAGAGGGCTGGGGTGGGAGTGAAGGTGCTGCTGGAGGCACCCAGCGGGCCTGAGTGGCCGGCAGCCCATGGTCAGGCCCTGGGGAGGCTTCTCCCCCGGACAGGTGTTGCAGGAACAGAGGGCCACCTCCAGCCAGCCTACCAGGGGTTTCGACCTACCTGCCTTGCAGGTGTTCTGGGATCTGCCATGTGGAAACGACAGTGTGAACACAGTAACGTGGGAAGATGTGCCGGGAGTGGACACGGTGTGAAGCCGCTTGGCTTCACGTGCGTGCGGCACGTATGAACCTGGAAATGTCCTTGGAGGCACCATAGACAGGAGAGGCTGCATGTCAGGGGAGGGGGCTGGACCCTAGAGCAGAAAACGAGGAGGGGCCAAATGCCATCTGTTTTAGAAGTTGGGAAGTCCAGGGGCGCCTGGGTGGCTCAGTGGGTTAAATCCTCTGCCTTCCTCTCTCTCTGCCTGCCTCTATGCCTGCTTGTGATCTCTCTCTGTCAAATAAATGAATAAATAAATCTTTAAAAAAAAAAGTTGGGAAGTCTGGTTCTTCAGCTGTTGGGGAGGAGGTTAGGGCACAGGTGGGGAGCTGGTATCAAGTCAGGGGCTTTTGGGAGCCTGTTTGAAGAGTTTGACCTGTGACCTGGAAGTGTAAGGGGCGTATAGACTCTTTCAGATTCAAACTTGAAGAGCCAGAGGAGTGACAGGCTGGCCAGTTCTGCTTTCAGGTTGGAACCCAGGTGGGTCATGGCAAACGATGCCAGACAGTCTTGCCATGGACCAGACCGGGGCTAGGCAGCAAGGGACGGGGCTGGAATGGTGTTAGCTCCTGCAGGAAGAGGACCGCATGGAGGGGCTGGGAGGAGTGGGGAAGCTGGCAGCCCAAGTTTCTTCGGAAAGCAGCCAAACTGGACAGAGCCACGTCCTCCTCAGTAGTGGTCTGCCGGCCAAGGGTGCACAGCGAAGCCCCTGAAAGGCGGGAAGGAGCGGGGCTGGGGAATCTCCATAGAAATCCTGCAAACACCTGCCTGAGAAAGCCAGGGCCGGATCACACCACAGGACCTTCCCATTACCATTCTGTCCTCTTTCCTGATTCGCCCCAGGAGGGTCAGAAGCTAGGTTAGCAAGCAGGGGTGTGAGGAAGAGGGGAGAAGCCTGCCGTGTCACCCCTCCCAGGATGCAGCAGGTGAGGGAGGGATATGGGTGGGGTTTGAGCCAGGCTTTATCCCCTAAGAAATGACCTGACACCCAGCTGGGTTTTCCACCAGGTGAGAACTAGCCCCAAAAATTGAGCTAAAGGGACAGAGGGGAGTTAAGATGTGGCTGCTTATCGATTGCTTTGGTCACCTGTAGGAAGGGCTGGGCATGGCAGGAAAAGCAGAGACGTTCTCTCTTCCTCACTTTGTCTTTTCTTCCATCTGATAGCTGTTGTCTCCCCACCTTCACCCCTTTTCCTCTGCCCAGGACCAGTATGCAGAAGAACTGGAAGACAAAGACAGAATCCTAGGCCACCAGAGTCCTGTAAGGGTACTGCCCTGGGCAGCCACTCTCTCACTGTGTGCCTTTGTGCTGGGGGACTCCACCTGCTGTCCCCCAATGGGGTTTTCTGCTTTGCTGGCCCTTTGCAACTCAGCTCTGGGCTGCCGGCTGACCACCTACCCAGAACTCCCCTGGCGGAGGTCTTCATGCCTCTCTGGTCCTCCCAGACCCCTTGGAGATCCCACTCCTATGTCTCCTCCATGTTGGCCCCCGGCATCCATGAAAGGCTGTGTGCCCTCCATGACTCTCTCTCTCTCCCCGCTCTCCTGGAGAGGCAGCTCCCACCACAACTCTTGCTCTGTGATTTCCAAGGCACAGACCTGGTGCTGCCCACCTCCCTGCACTCCAGGGGACCCAACCAAGTTCTGTGGCAGCTCTCCTGATGGTTTGAGAGCACCCTCCTGCCTTCCCTCCATATCAAAGTGGGCAACAGACGAATAGTAGCTAGCAGAGCACCGTTTGGTGAGTCCGGCTGGCTGGACTTCCTGTCGTGGGGATTCTTGGCAGCGTCTGCTCTCCATGGACATGCCAAGACCCCATTGTCACCCTGTCACATTTACAAATATAGCCAGGAAGGGTGCGCCTGTACCAAAATACTAACATTGGCCGCCCCTGGCTAGCAGCGTTCCAGGTGATATTTCGTTTCACTTTTTACATCTTGGATTGTTTTTTTGACAGATTTTTTTTTTAAAGATTTAATTTATTTATTTGTCAGAGAGAGAGAGAGCATGAGCAGGGGGAGGGAGAGGGAGAAGCAGACTCCCCTCACCGCCCCGGAGCAAGGAACCTGATAAAGGGCTTGATCCTAGGATCCTGGGATCATAACCTGAGCCGAAGGCAGACGCTTAACTGACTGAGCCACCCAGGAGTCCCTAAAATATTTTTTAAATGCCTACAATTTATTTTTTCTAAATAAGAATTTTTTTTTTGAGAAAACGAGTGACTTCTAGGAGTCGAGTAAGGTAAAAATAGGAATATTCTAAATAACATTTGCATCTAGAGGGAAGTAAGCCGAGTCGTGTGTGTGTGTGTGTGTGTGTGTGTGTGTGTGTATTTAGTTCTACCCGGTTTGATTACAGGTAGATCTGTCTATCCATCCCCATGGTCAGCATATAGGAGGGTCTCCAACATGTCCTTTTATAACCATATCCACTTCCCTCCTGCCCCACTCCATCCTTAACCCCGGAATCCACTAATTTGTTCTATTTTTGTCATTTCAAGAGTATTATTTCGGTGGAATCCTACAGTATATAATATTTGGGGATTTTTTTCTTTAGATCCAGCATAATTCTCCAGAGACTCCTCCAAGATTCTGTATCAATAATTCATTCCTTTTCATGAGTGAGTCTTACCCCGTGTTATGGACGTGCCACAGCTGGTTGACCATCTTCTTTTTTTTTTTTTTTTTAAGATTTTATTTATTTATTTGACAGAGAGAGATCACAAGTAGGCAGAGAAGAAGGCAGAGAAGGGGGGCGGGGGAAGCAGGCTCCCGGAAGCAGAGAACCCGATGCAGGGCTCGATCCCAGGACTCCGGGATCACGACCTGAGCTGAAGCAGAGGCTTTAACCCACTGAGCCATCCAGGCGCCCGGGTTAACCATCTTCTGTTGAAGGACATCTGGGTTGTTTCCAGTTGGGGCTATTACAGATACAGCTGAGGAGAGCACTTGTGTGCATGTAGGTTTCATTTCTCTGGGACAAGCCCCCAGGAGGCAGCCAGTGATTCTCATAGGGGAGCACGTTCAGTCTTGCAGAGCGCTGTGCCGTCTGACTCACATTCCATTAGGGATGTAGAACAGATCTGGGTTTTCCGCCTTGCTGCCTGCTTTGGGCGTCGTCATTATTTCAAATCTGCTTATCACTGTTGTGATAATCATGTGAGTTTAATTTGCATTTCTGGACTGGTGAATAAAGCTAAAATGCCGGACACACGCTTATTGACTACTTGTGTATCTTCTTCCATTTAGATCCTTTGTCCACATTTTAATGGGAATTTAAAAAAATTGTTGAGTGGCAAGAGTTCTTTTTATATCCCAGATACAAGTCCCTTATCAGATACATGATTTGGACGTATCTTCTCCCATTTTGTGAGTTGTCATTTTCCTCTTTTAATAGTGTCCTTTGAAGCATACACTTTAAATTTTTCATCAAATCTAATTTTTCTTTCTTTCTTTCTTTTTTTGGCTTATCGTTTTGGTGGCACATTGAAGAAACTCTTGCCTAATCCAAGGTCACAAACATTAACTCCTATGTTTTCTCATACGACTTTAGCAGTTTTAGTTCTCATTTTAGGTTTTTGATGCATCTGGAGTTAATTTCTGTATCTGGTGTGAGGTAGGGCTCCAACTGCATTCTTTGCACGTAGATATCTAACTGTCCCAGCATTGCCTGTCAAAAAGATGAGTTCCTCCCGTTGAATTGTCTTCGCACTCTTGTCAAAAATCAGTTGACCATAAACTTGAGGATTCAAGTCTGCATTTTCACTTGTATTCCTTTCTTCCATATGTCCAACCTTTACCAGTACCCGACTATATTGATTAGTATAGTTTCTATTAAATTCTTTTTTTTTAAAGATTTTATTTATTTATTTGACAGACAGAGATCCCAAGTAGGCAGAGAGGCAGGCAGAGAGAGAGAGGGAGGAAGCAGGCTCCCTGCTGAGCAGACAGCCCAATGTAGGGCTCGATTCCAGTGGCTTTAACCCACTGAGCCACCCAGGCGCCCCATATTAAGTTCTGATACTGGGAAATGTGAATCCTCCAGCTTTGTTTTTCTTTTTCAGAATTGTTTTGTTTATTCTAGGTCCTTCAAATTTCCACATGAATTGGGGGGGGTCAGCTTATCAATTTTTGCAAAACTGCCATTGGGGTTTTGATAGGGATTGTGTGGAATCTGTTGGTTAATTAGGGAAATATTGTCATCTTAAGAATACTAAATCTTGGAGTGCCTGGGTGGTTCAGTTGTTAAGCATCTGCCTTCGGCTCAGGTCATGATCCCAGGGTCCTGGGATCGAGTCCCACATCAGGCTGCCTGCTCAGGGGGCTCCTGCTTCTCCCTCTCCCTGTGCCCTTCCCCTGGTGCTCTCTCTTACAATCCTGCTCTCTCACTCTCAAGTAAATAAATAAATACGATCTAAAGAAAAAGAAAGAATATTAAATCTTCTGACCCAGGGATGTCTGGATGGCTCAGTCGTTAAACGTCTGCCTTCAGCTTAGGTCATGATCCCAGGGTCCTGAAATCAAGCCCCACATCGGGCTCCCTGCACAGCAGGGAGTCTGCTTCTCTCTCTCTCCCCCACCCCCCTGCTTGTGTTCCCTCTCTCTCTCTCTCTCTCTCTCTCTGTGTCAAATAAATAAATAAATAAAACTTTTAAAAAAGTCTTCTGACCCATTAAATATGGGACATCTTTTATTTACTTAAATTTAAAAAAATTTTATCTCGACAACTTTTTGCAGTTTTCACTTTACAGATCCAGTACTTTTTAAATTGAATTTATTCCCAAGTGTTTTATTTTTTTTATACTATTGGAATTGTTTTCTTAGTTTTATTTTGGATTATCTGGTGCTAGTGTATAGCCAGCAATCACTTTTCATGGGCCTTTGATCAACATTCAGCTTCAGCTGAAAACTTAGTTAATACCTCCCCATACTTTAAACTGTCTTGGTAAGTTTAATATATGTGTTTTCCTTCTGAAGTACTTCAATGGTCTCATAAAGTCACTTTTGAGCCTTTTAATTTCAAATACTGAATTTGAAATATGACAAATTTTACATTCTTTGAAATGTTGCAATGCTGTTTACGGACTTAGATTTCTTCCTAAAGCCCCAAGTTGAAAGCAGGTATGCAGTTACATACAAGCATCTGAGGGTCCCAAAGCTCTAATACATTACTTACATAAAATTCCAGAGATGAGAGTCCTTCTTGACACCCAGATCCTAATAACTAAATATTTCTGAACTCATGTACAGTCCTCTAACATGGACATTTGGGTGCCTGCTGGGAAGAGCAGTCACCTGACCTTGGGGACAATTCCATTCACTAGACTGAGGAATCATCTAAAAGTCTGGATCAGGGGTGTCTGGGTGGCTCTGTTAGTCGGGCATCAGCCTTCAGCTTGGGTCATGGTCCCAGGGTCCTGGGATCAAGCCCCACGTTGGGATCCCTGCCCAGTGGGGAGTCCGCTTCTCCCTCCCCCTCTGCCTGCCGCTCCCCCTGCTTGTGCTCTCTCTGTCAAATAAGTAAATAAATTTTTAAAAAAGATTTTATTTATTTGACAGAAAGAGACACAGCAAGAGAGTGGAACACAAGCAGGGGGAGTGGGAGAGGGAGAGAGGCAGGGTTCCCGCTGAGCAGGGAACCTGATGCAGGGCTCGATTCCAGGACTCTGGGATCATGACCTGAGCTGAAGGCAGATGTTTAATGACTGAGCCACCCAGGTGCCCCAGTAAATTAAAAAAAAAAAAAAAAAGTCTGGATCAGGAATTGATTGTAGCCCATTCAAGCAAGCAAACTTACATAAAAAAATATGTACCTAAATACCAGCATGAGTTCTTTTGATAAGACTCTATTTCGATGTTTCATACCAATTCCACTTTTACTATCTCCCTAATACTTTCGAATTATTTTTATTATAATTAAATGTACCTATAAAGATAATGTAATGAATGTTTTCACTAAGCCCCACGTAGTTTTCCCACTTTGTCCCAACGTGCAATAAACTTTATTAATTTCTGTGTGTTCCCGGATGGCAAAGGGTCGGGAAGATGTAAGGTTGGTGTAGCAGGTTCCGACCCCTAACCCACCCCACCTTACTTCATTCCTACAGCAGAGCGGCCAGAAGGAGAGCAAACGGCCCAGGCCAAAGCCTCTGACTTCGGGCCAACTGCTTCTCAAAAAACATGAACAGAAAAAGGAATGGCCTGTAGTAACCATTTATGCTTTAGTGTGAATTTATTTCTAGAGCATCCTTTCACCTCTACTTGTGAAATAAAAGGCGAATGTTTCATTTAAACTTCACCAGTCAGATCCCAGGAGTTTGGCTGGTTTCAACCATGCAAGTGTTTTGACTAGAGCTCTAGAATACTCTGGTCTAATTCAACACAGAGAACACAGGTCTGTTGGGAATGGTTTGCACCGGAGGCCTGAGTGGAGCCAGCTGCTTCCTGGGGGAGGCCCACTGCTTTACAGACAAATCTGCCCCCAGAGCTGGGGCCATTCACACCCTGCTTTATCTGGCTGTCTTCTGGAACACGTGGGAGGTATGACTAGCCCGTTTGTCACACAAGCCAACCTGGTTACCGTTGGCTCCTCAAACAGGGCTGCTCTGAGCTCCGGGACCCATCCTTACACTGTTCCCTATCCTAACTGCCCTCCCTACCTGGCCGCATCTTATCCTTTAAAACTCTAGCCGGTGGCTCTAGGCCTGGAAAGGGTATGTGGCTGATGGCTGATCATTCTGGTAACTTCCTCCAGGTCCCATTTTCTAGGCAACCCCTCATAAATTCCGCCCCTCTACTTCCAGCTGGAGTCACTGCCTTGTCCCTATAGGACATGAGCCCTCTGGTCCCTACCATACCCACCCCACGTTCTTAAGAGCAGGCGGGCTGGGCCCAGGGCTGAGCATGCAGGAGATGTACAGCAAAAATGCCTGCAACACAACTAAACCTGAATTTTTGCTGCAAGCAGACATCACGGTTGCTCCCAGAAGGTATGTGCTCCTGCAGAGCTCTGCCCTTGCCTGAAGATCCCAGCTTCTCCCACTGCTGTGTCTCCTGAATCCATACCAAAGGAGCCTGGCTTGGCGGGACCCCTGGGATTCGACTCGGGAGGCAAGCACTGCCCTCTTAGTACGTGAAAGTGGCTTGGGGGTCTCCCTCTTCGATTCTCCTTTCAACCCTCCCTGTCTGCCTCCCTAGGACGAGGAAGTGGCCCCAGACAGCCTTTGTGGACACCTTCACACGCACCTCAGTACACAGCGAAGTAGCCTGAGGCAGACAGAAGGCACGTACCCAAAACCGTGGGTGTTGGTGCGTGCTGGAGTAGCTTTTCCCTCCCTGGTGAGATTCCCCAAAGATCCCACCTGGGTCCTGCAACTTCTGATGGGCCACCGGCTGTCACCGGGACCTCTGTGGGTATTAGAGTGGATCCCAGACGCCACCCAGTGGCGTATCTGGGTAATTGCACTGAACGCTTTCATCCCTTTTCCCATCTCCATCTGGCTCCCGAATGATTATCCATTAAAAAAGAGTCTTAAGGGGCACCTGGGTGGCTCAGTGGTTAAAGCCTCTGCCTTCGGCTCAGGTCATGATCTCAGGGTCATGGATTCGAGCCTCACATGGGGCTCTCTGCTCAGCAGGGAGCCTGCCTCCTCCTCCTCTCTCTCTCTGCTTGCCTCTCTGCCTACTTGTGATCTGTCTGTCAAATAAATAAAAATCTGTAAAATAAATAAATAAAATTTTTTTTAAAAAAATGAGTCTTAACTCAGGAAGGAGAAATAGTTCCATCATCTTAATGGTGGTGAGGTTGTTTTCTATCATTGCGGAAGGAAGGGACGTGACCTCAGGGGTGTCTCATGGGTTCCTGCCAGTTTCGATCAAACAAGTCTATGTTTCGAGGGCTCCCAAACCTACTGCCCATGCTGTTTCTCCCTGTGCCCCACAGCCGCCCCTTTCCCTGTGTGCTCCTTGAGATGACCTGACATAAACACGCCTTGACAGTCCTACAGATTGGTATGAACACTTTTTAACCCAGCTGGACCTGGAACCAACTTCCCCTTGGCATGACCTCATGCTGATATCTCTCCATCTTGAAGTGTTATCCTTAGACATTATGGTGTGGGGGAACCCACGAATCCCAGCTTATGGAGAGGACAGGTTCGGAAGCAGCAGCATGCCTTGCCTGAGTTCACAGAAAGATGCGGAAGCAGCATCCTCTGGACTCTCCTCCCTGCCCTCCACTATCTCCCAATTCAGGATCCGGGGCAGGTACCTTGTGGAGTTGACCTTGAGACAACTGTCCGCTGCATTTCCTTCTTCCCAGAGGTCAGAGTGGGTGCCCATGTAAGGAATCAACACCTGACAAAGAGCAGCTGCCCCCAGCTCCAGGGCTTTCCATGCAGAGAATACAGAGGACCCTGCCTCGTCACACTCAAGGACACAGCTGTACCTGGCCCACAATCCTCGTGCTTCTCAAGCTTGGGTCAGACAGTTTTGGAGGCCAGGTTTGAGTAGCTGCCTCAGAAGGGTTCCCTGATAGAGGGTCATTAATCTTTTCATTAGCCCTACTGCGTGCTGGACTCAGAACCAGCAAGGTAGCCAAGCCGGGTAGCTCTGATCAGACATGGCGCTGCCTGGCTCGGGGCCCCACAGCCTGCCAGAGATGGCCTGGCCCTGGTGGTGGTGACTGGACTTACCTCACTGTGGTTGAGGTTCTAGGGTTTTAGGATGCAAGGAGCTAAACTGCCCCATGGGAGTCCGGGAGTAGAGGACCGAACAGAGAACAACTTTTTCTGCTCAGGATGTCAGACTGTGGGTTGGAGGTGAAGACAGGGAGGGCTCAGGAACCAGCTCTGCCTTCAGTCCCTGCAGACTGGCTATGGCCTTTGCAAGTCCTCATCCTGGTCAACCGTACAGGAGCAGAACTGAGACTGGTGGGCGCCAGCCAGGGAGGGTAGGGTAGGGCAATGATGGTAAAATATCCAAAAGCCAAAGCCCTGCCCTTGAAGGTCTCGTAGTCTAGTCAGGGAGACCCTGAGGCACATGGGGCAACTCTGCAACAGCGGCACACACCCCTGGAGCAGAGGCAAGCCAAGGAGAGAGTAATTAACTCTAGGGGACAAGAAAGATCTCTTGCAAGGCTAACAAGGGTTTTTCCTGTGCAAGAGGGACTGGGCCTTCGTGTTCCCAGGAGGAGGGAACATAATGTCTGGCACGGGCATGGAGGCAACAGCAGGACTGAGCTGGCCCCGTCCTGACATGGCGCCACCATGGGGGCAGGGAGGGACAGAATTTGACCCATGGCTGGAAGAATGGCCAAGTGTTCCTGGGGGTGGTCCCTGGCTATGGGAACCCAGGTCCCACGATACCCAGTGATGAGGGACTGGAAGGTCTCTGGGCTTGGGAAGAGCCCTACAGACAGGAAGCTGGCCTCCAGGACGGGAAGGTGCTGGCAGACTGGGTGGTACGGCCACTGTAGTGAACTTGGGGGAGCTGGGGCTCAGGGTCTGGTCCACTGTGGGTCATGGATGGGTGCCTTGCATTGTGGCAAGCGAGAAGGATGGCACTCTGTCAGGAAGAGTGGGAATGACACAGAGGGCGGGGCAAGGGGTTCACTGTGTCTATGGGGGCCTCTTCGCCTCCCAGGCCCAGCTAGTGCACCTCCAGCTTTGCCTAAGCTGGGAATTTGGTTTCTGGAACTTGCACTCAAACTGTCCTTACTGAAGTGGAAATGGCACAGGCTCCAAGCCCTGGAGACAAACTCGGCCTCCCTTGCAGCTGCCCCAGGAGCAAGGCTGGTGGGCTGGGCCCTCAGACCCTCCCCTGGGTGTTTGGGTGAAACTGCTCTCAGGATGTGTGGGCCAGTTCCAGCTGCTAACATCACAAAAGTGACCAACTTAATACTTCTTACTGTACAAACAACTTTTATTTGGATATGGCTACTTGGTAAATATTGAACAGTAATCATCCCGGGCAATAAAATGAGGGGTAAATGGTGGCTTTTCAAGATAACGTGGTGGTTGGAGAGTTGAGTGGTCAACAAGAAGAAGCCAGAATTTTCTCTTTGGTGGCTCCCTGTACCTGCCCCCCACCCCCACCAGGAACAGCAAAAAAATTGGTACAAAACTGTAAGCCCCAGAATCGGCTGAAACTAGTTCCTTTCTTGTAATAATTTATTTCATTTCAAACTAGAGCAGACACGTGTGGTTGTGGGACTGCGTCCCACTCGCCGGGGTCAGGAGGCCTGGTGCTCAGACAGAGGATGGGGGCTGGAAGCCTTGCATGGAGGAACACAGGCCAGAGGGCGCAGCTTCCTTCTGAAAACCATTTACTTTGACATCAAGCACCTTGATTTTACATTTCTGTATGCATAACACCCCCCCTTTTGTTTGAAAATGACCCCAAATCTTGGAGGCCTTTGCATGTTGGGGTTTGCAAACCCTTCCCCGAATGAGGCCTCACGCAGCTGGTGCCACTTGGGGGGACGCAGGAGGCCACGGGGGCACATGGAAGAGCACGGACCCTGGGACAGGAGTCCTTTCTGGCCTCCTGACATATCCCACAGTGTGGGACAGAAGCCCATAGAAGAATCCTTGCCTGGAACGTCCTGCCTCATTTCCTTGATGGTCTTTTCTGAGGGAAAAGGTGGCTTCGCGTCCTCAGGAAGCAGGTTTCTGGAGGCCTGGCACAGGTGTCCTGCAGCCTTGCAGTTTTCTGACAGGCTTGACTTGTGGAGAAGCAGGCCGCCCCTTCCCCCCATCCTGCCCCTCCCCCAGGTCTTACTACATAACAATTTTGTAGTCAGTCACTTATTTTCCTCACAAAACTATCCTCAAAGTTGCTTTTATGAAGATTTTCCTTGGATCCCAAAACTGGGGAGAAAAGGGAAGGAGGAGTGGAATGGGGGGGAGTGGGCTGTGTGGCTCGTCCCCCATCAGCTCCCTGGGGGGCATGGGAGAGCGGATTTGGACCACCGCTCCAAAACAAGGTCAGAACCATGCGTCAGGAACAAGGTCTGTGGGTCTTCTTCTGAAGGCATCGGCAGCACCATTTTGATTTTAACAAAACAAGACTAAGTGTTCCCTTAAACCTGCTCTGGGGGAACCTCACTGCTGAGGTAGAATCCCCAAACAGGTGTGACAAATGGCAGACATGGGATTCTCCCCAGTGAGGATGTTGGATACCAGTTTTCCAGGAGAGTGAGGTTCCTTGGGAGAAGGGACAGTTACTTGCCCAGGCAAAACCCAAACCAACCAAACAAGCAAACAACACCCCCGCCCCCCAATCTTTTTCATATTCTCCATAATGAATTAAAATGTCCAAACGGAGACGCCAGAGTGCGACTTCGTCCCTCAGTGTGAGAAGCTGGTCTGTCCTCAGCCCCCTGAGGGTCTTGCTGATGTTCTGTTTGTCACCCACGCGGCCGACGTTGAGTGCGAGCTTCAGGAGCCCATATTAGGTGCTGCTGGGGTTCCCCACCCCGCGCCCGGCTCCTGCCGCTTCAGTGGTAGTAGATGCTGAAGGCGTGGAGGATGTAGAGCAGGGCAGTGATGAAGGCGAAGAACTGGAAGGAGACGGGAGGCTCCTGTGTCAGCGATGGCCAGGGCCAACGGCCGTCCCCACCCCTTCCCTGCAGGTCGGGAGGTCGAGTGTCCTGACCCTGCTCCCCCTGCCTGCCCCACACCCTGCCCTGCCCCACTCCTCTCCTTGATATTCGCCGTCCCCGGGCACCCTCCTGGGTTCTGGCTCCGACTCTCCTGGGCACACGTGTCCTCCTGATCCTGGGCAGAGAGCAGGCTAGCTCCATCCCTGCCCTGGGTCCTGTCTCCCTCACTGTCCCCTTGTCCCAGCCTGGCTGGACTCCAATGACTTCCCCTACGTGTCCACCCAGTAGCCCAGCACCCTGCTCTGAGCGCCCTGCTTGCCAGCACCCCGTGAGGGCTCTGGAGGCCCCTCCAGCTCTCAGTGGTCCAGAACGGACTGCTGAGCTTTCCTCTCCAGCCTCACTCGCTCAGGGGGTCTTCAGGAACCCCATCTCATCCCGCTGCCTGACAGAAACCAGCCTGACGCCTCCCTTCCCCCACGGCCACGTCCAAAGCCATCCCCAAACTCATCTGCATGTACTGCCTGACCACCTCTTGTACGCTCACTTCTCCCTTGTCTCGGCTGCCGTCATCCCTCCCCAAGATTTCTCCGGGCCTCAGCTCGCCCACTTCTGCTCCCTCATCCCGTCTAATCTGTCCCAAGAGGAAGATGTGATGGAGCCGCTCCTGTCATATGTTTGAAACTGTGTGAGGAGTCCCTGCTTCTCAGGATAGAGGCCACTGCCCTTAACAGGCCTTCCAGGGCTGGATGACCATTCCAGCCTCGAATCGCCCCACTGTCCGCTCACACCCTGTCCTCATTCATCCACTCACTCGTTCAACAAACATCTTTCAAGCACCTGCTGTACTTCAAAAATGACAGTTGCCCTAACAGCGAACAAAACGTTCAAAAATATCTACCCTCACGGTGCTCACATTCCAGCGGCAGGAGCAGAAAGCAAGCAAGATAAACCGGGAGAGTAGCAGGTTCGATGGGGATAAGTGCCCGGGAGAAAATAAGCCAGAGACAAACAGGGAGGGGGAAGGACGAGGCGTCCCCGAGAAGGTGGTCTGCTGGTGAGAAGGGAACAGAAGGTGGCAAGGGGTTTGGCTCCTGGAGCAGGGGTGTCCCTGCGAGGGAGAGGCGAGAGCAGGTGTCGTGTGTTCAGGCGTGGCTGGAGGCGGCCGGCGGCTGGAGCAGACCGACAGTGAGCAGCAGGACAGAGCTCAGAGGGCACCGGGCCAGACTGTGGAAGGGCGGCGTGTGGATCCTGCTGGAGCCAGGAGTTCAGGGGAGTTAGAATAGTTTGACGAGGAGGGAAAGGAGGCAGACGGGCCGCAAAGGCAGCTGAATACGTGTAGCCGTCCTTTGTGCCTGCCGGGCACCCCATTCTTACTGTGGAGAATGGCCCCCCACGCCCCACCCCTTCCTCCTGCCACCTGATCCTTGCAGGAGCCCCGACACTGACACAGGCCATGACCTTTCTGGTGCCAGTGACTGGTTGCTGTGGGGCTTACCACAGTGTGGGTGTTAGATCCTTTCTGAGAAGTTTTCAAGGGGGGAATAAGGAAGGTCACAGGCTACTAGAGGAGGAAGCTGCTGGCTGTGAGCGAGCTGCCACGTGAGGGCGCCATTCCCCCACAGGAGAAGAGAGGTCGCCGCTGGCTAGGAAGGCAGGTGAACCGGCGGGGTCTCTGGTCCTAGTGGACCTAAGGCCTTGAGGGTCCTGCTCTCCCTACGGCTGGCTGGACCACCTGGCCCCTGGATTCCATCAGCCAACAGTTATCCCTGTGCACTTCCATCACTGAAATAAAAGGACACTGACTCCGTTCGGCCACGCTGAGGAATTCCGGCTCCATTCCGCAAGCAGAGGGGCCATGGAAGAGCTTTCAATAGGAGAGAGAGAAGCGTTCCAATTTGTGTTTTAGAAAAAAGGTTCTGAGGGTGGTATAGCGGGTGTATGGGTGAGTAAGCCTGAGGCGGGAAAAGCAGAAAGTGAGAGATGACCCCTGAACCTGAACAGCACATGGCTGTTGACATGTGCGTGTGTGCACACACAAACACACACACAGACACAGACACACATAAACAGGCACAGACACATATAGATACAGACAGACAGACACATACAGACACAGACAGACACACATAGATAGGCATAGATACACACAGACACACATAGACAGACAGAGACACACCCAGACACAGATACACAGACACATAGACAGACGCAGACACAAACACAGACACACACGTCTACAGTACACACACAGAGATACAGATAGACACACACACACACATACACACACACACACACACACACACACACAAACATATACACACAGCTTCTCCTGTCCTCCAAGGCCCCGTCAGCCTGAGGCTTGGTGTCATCTGTCCGCAGGGGCAGAATGGAATCTCTGGCAAGGTGTCCCCCCAACCCAGCGGCTCTGAGTTCTGTCCCACGCTTACCGAGGCTGCGGTGTTGATGAAGTAGTTCTTCAGGTCGTGCATCTCAGACATGATGGTGGCGTGTGCCTGCAGGACCGCGGCACTCATGTACAGGATGCCGGTGGTGCCGTGGTACAGGCTGTCCTGGAAAGGCAGAGGGGGCCATGGCCGGCGTCGCGGGGGCACGGAAGCAGGTGGACACTTGCCCCTCGCACCATACAGCAGGGAGGAGCAGGCCAAAGAGCCCGGCCTGTACCCCAGACTCCTGCTCTTTCCTTCTGCAGTGTTTCTGATAAACTCAAGATGCAGTGAACCATGGCGGATTAACAAAATGCCAATAGTGACAGCCATCCGAGCCAGCATTTGGCTGAGTGCTTATTCGTGCTAAGCCTTTCCTCCTGTACCTCATGTAAGCTTGCCAGCTATGGGGTCGGCACCACTTAACATTAGTGCCATTTTGAAGAAGTAGGAGCTCAAGGTCAAGGTCTAGGAATAAAGAGCCAAGTCAGGATTTGAACCTAGGCCAGATGAACTCCAAGCTTGTGCTCTTAACCATTAGCGTTACGAAGACCTGCTATGTCCTAACAGTATGTCATGCCACCTCATTCATTCCCACAGCTAACGCCAAAAGGCTGCAGCTCTGGGTACCCCGATGTGCAGGTGATGAGACTGGGGCTGAGCTAACACGTGGCGGAGTGGGTAGAGTCAGGCTTATCCGACTCCAGATTCCAGCGGCTGAGTCTCTGCGCTGAACGCTCAGCCGCGTGCTTTCTTCAACCCGAGAATGTCAGGCAGTCATTTAAAAGGGCTATCAATTCCGGAAGGAATGTCATCACTGGCGTTTTACAATCTCTAATGAGATACTCAGTTTGGGGGAAGCTCATGAAGAGGTGAAAAAAAGCATGAGGGAAATAGTTGATGGGGTGTAAGCCTGTCACACTGGAGATGTTAATGCCAGAAAAGTTCACCCATCTGTCATTCAGGGACTTGGAGGAGCAAGTCACATCACACTGGGAAGAAGCAAACAAAACCCAAAAACATCAGACCTTCTATAGGACAGCTGACCCGCCTTCTTCAACCAGTCACTGGCAGGGAGAGCCATTCTGGGTTATAGGTACCCAAGAACCATGACTGCCAAGGGCAACGCATGGCCCCTGGGAGGGTCCCGATCAAACAGGTCAATGGTAAAGAGACTTTTCAGGTGTAACCGAGTAAATCTGATCATGCCTGGGTCTTAGGTGATACGGAGGAATGATTGTTAGTAACTTTATATAAGCATGATGACCTAAGAATCTGTGCATATTTTTTTGGAGTCATACTGAAGTGTGTAGAATGGAACAACATGATGTTTTGGGTTTGCTTTAAAATTCTTTAGGAAAAAAAGTCTAGGTGCAGCAAGTGTGGGAAAATGTTAATAGTGCAGGAATCTGGGTTGTGGTTTCTGGAGGGTCTATGATGTGATGTTTACTACTTTTGTGTATGTTTTAAAATGTTCCATACGAAACTTTTTAAATGGTTTTCAAGATACGGGAAATGAAAGCAATTTAATGACATAATGTTAATGAAAGAATTGACACCAAAATTGTTGGTTCAGCATGATTATATATACACTTTTACATAAAATGCACAAGGAATAGGGGAATCGCTATAGGACTGGGGTGATTCCCCCCCCCCACTATCATGTCCTTCAATCCAACTCCAATGATTTAACCATAAATAAAGCTTAAGGGGAAATGAGTCAAGATGTGCTTGATAGAGAATATGTAGGAAGGAAGACAATGGAGGGGAATACGACGAAACATTTACTGTGACAAAGGAGTGCTTTCATTCTGCCTTACTAGTAAACGCATTAAGATAAAAAAGCCTTGGTTCCATAGTGGCCCAGCCATGACAAGGCCTCTGGTCCCTGGTGTCTGGTCTCTGGTCCCAGCCTGCCCCCCCACCCCCCGTGCCCAACTCCCGTCCCAGCCCAGAAGGACCTTTGTCCTCACAATGCCCAGAACGGACATCTGGAGAAGCCCCAGGGTCTGGATCACTCCCTCCGGTTCTTACCAGGACTTGCCAGGACTCATATCTTTTGTAAAATCCAAACAGGTAAGACAACAGGAACATCAGGGAGATGAGAAAGGAGGTGATCGAGACATACATCACCCATCCTTGCAGCAACGGATTTGCTACGTGGGTGACAGCTACCAGGATCCAGACCCAGCAGCCAAATATCTGCAAGAAGAAACCATAAAAGAACTTTAAGTTGCTCATGTAGGGCGTACTTCCCTTTGCACAGCATCTCTCTTCTCTTCCATCTGGTTAAAAGCTCTTCAGGTGAAGTTAGGTGGAACAAGAGGGAAATGGGGAAGGAAGCCTGGCCCCGGGAGAAGAGTAGATTTTTTTCTTTTTTTGAAAAGTCAAGTGGTTAACATAGAGGTATTAAAAAATAAAAGAAGACTTGACATCCTCAGTGGACCACCTCCCTTTTACCCCCAACCCCACGCCATTGTGTGGCATGTTTTCTGTTGCTCCTTTTCACTATGGAATACTATTTCCTTTTCCTGGCTCCCTTTACCTACTCACAGTGCCAGCCTGGCCCTGTGGGCATTTGGTTTGGGCCCCTGGGTTATAGTATCTGACACCCTGGGCAATACCATTCCAGTTTGATCACCTCTCAGCCCTGTCCAGGCTGTTACTATCCCCTTGGTGGAGAAACCAACCCTTCTCCCTGTTCTCTCTGGGCTCTGCATTTGTTTGCTCTTGTGCTGGGTTTATACCCATATGGGTCAGGCCAGGGAAAGAATTAAGTAAATGTCCACATGGTAGCATGTCCAGTTAGAGGCCTGAGGGAGCACCAAGTGGTTTTGTTGTTATTAGTTTGTCTCAGAGTTTCTTTCTTTTTTTAAAAGATTATTTATTTATTTATTTGACAGAGAGAGAGAGAGAGAGAGAGATAACAAGTAGGTAGAGAGGCAGGCAGAGAGAGAGGGGGAAGCAGGCTCCCTGCTGAGCAGAGATTCCCCATGCAGGGCTCGATCCCAGGACCCTGAGACCTTGGCCTGAGCCAAAGGCAGAGGCCTAACACTCTGAGCCACCCAGGCACCCCTGTTTCAGACTTTCTAGGCTCCTCTCCTTCCTGGGTTCTCCTTAGGATGTCCCTGTGAGCCTCCTCGGTCCTCCCTCTTCTCACTCCTGTTAAATCTATGGACCCTATTAAATCTGTGCTCCTGTTCAATCTAAGCACCATATAGGCCGGCAATCTCAGGCCTTCAGTCCCACACATTCACTGGCCCACTTGGAAGTCTCCATTCAGATATTCCACTGCAGGGGCCAACCATGCTCTGGCAGGACCCTGAGGATGAATGCCTTATTAAATTTTGTACCCTGAGCACCTCATTCACCCCTCAAGCTCCTCAAAAGCAACAAATTACAAAATCTGAACTCATTGCCATTCCTCAAATCCCTCAGAACCTATTCTCCTCAGCACCTTCTGAAAATGACCCTTCTGAGGGAGAGAGAGATGGGATTGAGAATGAATGTACTGAGACCTCCAAAGACAGTGGTAAAGTTCTATTTCTTAGATGGCACAGTGGGTAATTTTTTCTTTTATAAAGCAACAAAATAATTTTGAAAAAAAAAAAGAGAGAGAGAGAATGGTTTGGACAATGAGACCACTGGAGATTTGGAATAATGGGGAGAGGGAGCCATCCTTGGTGTGGAGGAATCACACTGCCAGATTTTAAAACTTTCTGTAAAGTTACAGTAATCAAAAGAGTTGTCTGTGCAGGTGGCTCACATTTCTGCCCATCTCAGGAGATAGCTCATCCCCTTCCCCAGTTCTGTTGATTCCACACAAATTTTAGAAGCAGATTTTTTGTATCTACAATATCTATCTGTTGGGATTTTGGGTTAAATCTATAGATCAGTTTGGGGGAGAATTGACATCTTTACTATGATGAGTTTTCCAATCCATGAACATGGTATACTTCTCCAATAATTGAGATGTTCTTTGACTTCTTTTATCAATATTTTGTTCTTTTTAGCATACTGATACTATACACACTTCCTATATGTATGCCTAAACATTTCGTTTTGGGAAGCTATTGTCAATAGTATCATTTTTTACAAATTTCATTTCCTAAGTGTTCAATACCAGTAGATAGAAACATGATCAATTTTTTGTGTATTAATATTGTATCTTACAACTTGCTAAACTCACTTATCAGCTCAAGAAGGGTTTTTTGTTGTTGCAGTTGTTGTTGTTGTCATTTGGCATATTCCTTGGGATTTTTTATGTATCTCATTAGGTTTTAATTTTTTATGATTACAGATAGGATTGAGTTTACTGGGGCTCCTGGGTGGCTCAGTGGGTTAAAGCCTCTGCCTTCAGCTCAGGTCATGATCCCAGGGTCCTAGGATCGAGCCCCGCATCGGGCTCTCTGTTCAG
Organism: Lontra canadensis; assembly: GCF_010015895.1. NCBI lineage: Eukaryota > Metazoa > Chordata > Mammalia > Carnivora > Mustelidae > Lontra > Lontra canadensis. The sequence continues at coordinate 843,004 of NW_022631138.1, forward strand.
TGGGGAGCCTGCTTCTCCCTCTTTCTGCCTGTTTCTCTGCCTGCTTGTGATCTCGGTCTGTCAAACAAATAAAATCTTAAAAAAAAAAAAAGATTGAATTTACTTTCATGTTTTTTATCTTCTGTAACATTGTAAGCTGTTTTTTATTGGTTACAAATTTCTTGTGGGTTTGCCTCTTTCTTACTGATTCAGAGTGATTCTTTCTCATAGTGTGGATCTCATTGACTGTTACAATTATTGCAAATATGTTCCTTCAGGATGTGTCTCACACATTTTGATGAAATGAGTTCTTAATTTTAACGTAATTGAATATGTTCATCTGTTCCTTTATAGACGGATTCCATACAGATGGAATTTAAGAAATCTTTCCCTGCCTTGAATCATGAAGATATTCTTGTATCTCAGATATTCCTCCTAGGATCACTTTCTTTCTTCCTGCAGTACAATCATTAGTAGTTTCTTTAGGAAAGGTCAGTTGGTAGTATTCAGTTTGTCATAAAAATGTTATTTTTGCCCTGATCATTGTTTTCTTTCAGCACTTTTAAGATATTTTCCCACTGTGTTCTACAACCTTCTATATTATTCCATTGTTCCAGCTGCCATTGTTCCTGCTGCTCTTCTGGAGGAATCTACCTTCGGTGTCTGGTTGCTTTGGGAGTCTTCTGTCTTTGGCCTTCTGCAGTTTATGCAGTAGTTATACCATGTATTGAAGTGTGGGTGTCTTTATATTAATTTTTCTTGGTATCAATTTCATATTCAATAGCTGATAATTCCATTTCCTCAGTCTTGGTATTGTTTCTGCAGTTTTGAATGACTGTGGAGGCAGCTTATTTCTGAATGATGCCAGATGAAACAAGTCCACACAACTTCTGTCTAGCTCAGCTGAAAGATATGCAATGTTCGGCTCTGATTTTCATAACATATCCCTGGCTTTATGGGACTAGCAGTTCTCATCTTACAAATAAACAATACATAGACAGAGATATGACAAACGTCCCCTGCGAGGCTTCTACTGCTGTTGCCCTGGAGATGAAAAGCACTTTTGAATTTATAGAGATTTCGTAGGTTCTTAAGAAGAGAAAAGGAACAGGAGATGAGAAGCCAAAATCGACTAAGAGGGAGACAACAAAGTTCTTATGGGCTGGACACCACTGGAAGCTTGGACTCCAATTAAAACACCAGCTCCGGGAGCACATTTCCCCAGATTTATTTTATTTCATTTATTTTTAAAAGATTTATTGTTGTTGTTGTTTATTTATTTGAGAGAGAGAGAATGAGAGAGAGAGAGCACATGAGAGGTCAGCAGACTCCCCACTGAGGAGGGAGCCTGATGTGGGACTTGATTCCAGGACTCCAGGATTATGACCTGAGCCAAAGGCAGCTGCTGAACCAACTGAGCCGCCTAGGTGCCCTATTTTAGAGAGAGTGAGAGAGAGAGAGAGAGAGAGCGCGAGCATGAGCTGGGTTCAGGGGGCAGAGACAGAGGGAGAGAGAGAGAGAATCGTAAGCATCAATATGGGGCTTGATCTCATGACCCTGAGATTATGACTTGAGCCAAAATCAAGAGTGGATGCTTAACCACCCAGGTGCCCACACATTCTCCCAGATCTTAATAATCCAGAATTTCGGAAATCTTAGGTTGGGCCTGGGCCTGACTGTGAGTGAGTTGGCAGCTTGCTCTAAAGAACGGTTGTTAAAGGACAGAAGCCACTGCCCCCACCCCAGAACTGGGCTCTTTTGTATTGATCTCAGTGACAGGGGCTGCACCTGCCAAGCATCCTCCCTACCCACACTTGGGACTTGCATAAAATTGCCGGCGCACTGTCAACACCCAAACAGTGCTGGCTTTTCGTGCGAATGGTATTTGGGATTTAGTGACTGCACCAGAACTTGTAAAATTTGGGGCTCACACCAGACCTCTGAGGGCAGAGAATGCTCTGGGCCGTTCTCCACTACACGCCGGGTGCCTAGCATGGGGCCTGAACCAAAGTGGGTGGGGATGGAGTCAAAGAACATTCTTTAGAACGAATCTGTGGTGACATCACCACCGCCTCACCAGGTGCTTTACAGCTGCGTATCTTTCAGGCTCAAATGGCCTCATTTAGTCTCCACGCAATTTTAACTCGCTCGGGTTTTCTGAGACCAGAGAGCGACCACTTGATTCCTGCCCCTGATCACTGCCAGTTCACCTCTGCTAGACCTGGGGGGGTGGGCCAGGGGCCTCAGGGCCACTGTGCTTGTCAGTGCCTGCAGAGGGGTCCGCCCCGGCCCCCCCTCCTACCATCAGAGGCTGCTCTGGGCAGACATTGCCAAATGTACACTATTTACACGTCGGTGCTAAATTCTCACCACAGGGTGTGAGGTGATGCGGTCCTGGAGGGGCCCGAGGCTAAGGTCACACAGGACGTGGGGTAAGACAGCTCTGGACCTCTTCTCACAACCGAGCTCACCCTTGAGGGCGGTGGCCTGTGAGCATTTAGGTATCTACTCAAATTGCATGAGAATTTTCTGAAATGGCTTTAGTGTTGCATAATCCACGTGACACAGAGGAATGTTATTTTTTTATTTCCACACCCTCTACCTTCTGGACAGAAGGAGGAACCAGGGCCAAGGGCAAACTCCAGGTAAATTTAAACCCAGTATTTGTTATCTCATTTCTGCCCCGAGCAGTCTAGGTTGGATTCTTTTAAAGGTAAGGCAGTTTCAAGTTGTTGTCTTTATTTATTTATTTTTTTAACTCTTATTTAGCTTTCCAAATTTTCTTGGCAGGCTAAACTGCTCTTTTATTTTAACCTTCAGTTTGTATTTCCCAAGAGCAGGAGATATTTTGAGATGTTTGGGGCTGGCCCTCAAACTGGAAGAATGGTTGATTGTAGTAAGATATCGGGATCGAGCGGATTCCAAGAGCAGCTTTGTTCAGAACCTCTTTCTTCCTTCCTTCCTTCCTTTCTTTCTTTCTTTCTTTCTTTCTTTCTTTCTTTCTCTTTCTTTCTTTCTTTCTTTCTTAAATATTTTATTTATTTATTTGACAGAGACACACAGTGAGAGAGGGAACACAAGCAGGGGAAGTGGGAGAGGGGGAAGCAGGCTTCCCTCGGAGCAGGGAGCACAATGTGGGGCTAGATCCCAGGACCCTGGGATCATGACCTGAGCCGAAGGCAGACCCTTAACGACTGAGCCACCCAGGTGCCCCTCAGAACCTATTTCTTATGAACAAACACAGATCAGTCGTCTATCCATTGTCCAAAGGCTGACTCGAAATTTGAAGAGATCTGTTCAGGTGGGATGGAGCTTAACATTTGGTTTGGCCACTGATTCTTCCCTGGAGCAATGGCGAACAGCTCCTTGGGTGTGGAGAGCTGGTTAAAGCACTAGGATACAAGAGCAGAGCCGCATTGTCGAGACAGTTCTCTGGGAGAAATGCTGATTCCAGGGCCAGGGCAGAGAAGTTCGGCCCAAGCATCTTACCACACCAGACAGTGAGAGAACTTTTAAAGGTACCCAGGGTTAGGTCAGGAGGATTCAGAAGGCTCTTGATGACCAAAGATGGGATAATAGAACCTCAAATAAGGAGGACAGTCATGGATCGAAATGTAGCAACGAACTTGAAATCCACGGGCTGAAAACGATACTTCGAGAAAAGCGCAGTTTGGGTCACTTTTGGGGTGGGGGGATGCTTATTATTTTGGAAGGCAGCTATGCTCATCATTATACCACCAGTGTTTATTACTATGCAAACTGCTTCACAAGGAAAAGAATCAACAAAAAATATGGGGTAGGGGTAAGGAGATTCTGAAAGACATGTGTACCTGGGGCTTCCCCTTAGAGCTGTGCTTTGAGTCCTGTCACTCCCAGACTCTTTGAGAAATCACTGGGGTCTGGATCCTGCCCCAGAGATTCTGCCTGAGCCAGTGAGAGAGATTTTCTTTTTAAAAGTTCCCCAGAGGGTGCAGTTTGGTCTGAGAACCCCTGGAGCTTGTCTCTTTGTTTCCCATCCTACCCACTGGTTGATGTGGCTGGGCACACAGTACCGTTCCTCCCTCTGGGTTCTGATTCCAGCTCTGCCTGCTGGGCGGATTACTTGACTCATCAGTACCTCCATGTCGCAGTCCACCAAACAGACGAGGTGGGGATCACCGCTTTCATCTGATTCTTATGAGAACTAGCTAAGTCCTCCTGGCACACAGAGAGTCTGGGGTAACCACTGTTGACCATGCTAGCCATAACCATATGGAATGGTACAGAAGACAGGAGAGAACGTTCCCCAACAAAGACCCAGAGGAGGGAGTGTCCAAGGCCAGTCTTCCTGAGGTAAGGGAAGTTCGCTTCTGGGAGAGCTGGGAGACCAATCAGCTGGGTGAGTGAGAGAACATTCAGGGGCTCAAATCCTTCTGAGGGGTTGATGAAAGTTTTCATCACCTAGAAAGATGTACCTATGTACATGCACGATTTTTATCTACAGATCTGGGGACTCACAGACCCTCAAAGCCCCTGTATAGCTCCCAGGTTGAAATCCATTGCCATCTCCAGGTTAAGTAAGAGTGCCATCAACTGCTGTATTATTTTGACAGTATCAATCAAAACATGAAACACACATATTGTGTGATCCAATAATTTCACTTTTTGGAATCTGTCCTATAAATAACACACAGGAACAAAATGATAAATGTACAACATTGTTTATTGGAGCCTTTCTGGTTACAGAAAAGATAAGATACATCCTAAATATTCAACCAGAGAGGACCAGTCAAAGCAATTATGTCTGCCCAGTGGAACACTCGGCAGCCTTCAAAAAGAATGAAAAAAAAAAAAATCCTTGTATACCAAATGGAACAAACTCAAGAACGGTATAAGGCTCAGACCAGTGTGTCCAATGTGCTACGATTTATGTAGATAAAGGAGAAAATGTGTGTGTGTGTGTGTGTGTGTGTGTGTGTATCTGCTTTTGTTTATAGACACACAGACAATTTCCAGATTGAGACCCAATAAACCAATCATGTCCCAGGCTCCCGGGAGAACTGCTCGACAGGGTTTTGAGTGTTTAAATGAATCAAAAAGAACCCCCCAATGTTTACATTTACGAAGATAGAAGATGCTGTGCTGGATGTTGGAGGCTTGCTTCAAAGGTCAGGACTTTTTAATGGGAAAGTCAGGAGAACCACCGGTTCTTTGGGGAGGATGACTCTGTCCACCCGGATGGAGCATCTGGGAGCTGAGGCCTCCGATGTGCAGGGCAGAGGAATGTCATGCCCTGAGAGGTTCTAGAGAAAGACGCTGCCCTCGATATGACCCCATGTGAAAGGCCAAGCAAGGTAAAAAGGAGGCCTGGTTTCTGATGTGCACCGCCCGGGCTCCTGGCTGGGGCAGGGCGGTGTGGGCTCGGGCGGGGCAGGTCAGGGGCTGGGAGCCTGGGAGGAGCACCAGGGCGATACCCCGGTGGCAGGTTTTTCTGCATAGCTGGGCAGTATCTCAGCATGGCGGAGTTCCCCACCAGCACTGCCATCCTCTTCTTGCCACCTGTCTTCACGTTCAGGAAGTGCTGCCTCTCCTTCCCTTCCCTGGAACTTGTCGGAACGCACGCAGGCTCTCCCACAAAGCCTCAGAAACTTCAGGCTGGGAGGGAAAGGCCCAAATCGGGACAGTGAGGTCTAGGAGGTCCCAGGTATCAAGCGATGTTCTGGCCTTGCCCACGGTGGGAACCGGGACTCCCTGAAGACTCCCTTGGGATGAAGGACTCCATAGTGCCTTACACTCAGGAGCCCTTGGCCCATGAGGTGTAAGTGCGGCGTCTCTTGGCCATCGCAGACCTCTCTTTTAGAAAATTGTATAAAATACGCAGAACGAAATTTACCATCTTAACCTTTTTTTTTTTTTTTGGTCATCTTAACCATTTTTAAGTGTACAGTTCAATGGCATTAATTCCCAGGATTGTGCGGCTGTCACCACCATTCATGTCCGGAATGCTTTCCATCTTGCACAACTGAAAACTCTGTGCCCGTCGCACATTCACTCGCCACGTCTCCCCTTCCCCCCAGTCCCTGTCTTTCTTATTTTTGTATTTATGTATTTATTATTTAGTTTTTTGTAAGTAGGCTCCTCAAAGCATGGAGTCCAGATGGGGCTGAGATCAACACCTGAGCTAATACCAGGAGTCAGATGCTTCACTGACGGAGTCATCCACGTGCTCCCCTGTCCCAATTTTTGGTCTCTGTGAATTTGTTCACTCTAAGTAGATCCCGTGAGTGGAACCATATAGGATTTGTCTTCTTGAGACTGGCTCATTTCACTGAACAGAATGTCCTCAAGGTTCATTCATGTTGTGGTCTGTGTCAGACTTTCCTTCCTTTTTAAAGACTGAATGATGTTCCGTTACGTGAATATACCACATATCTGTTTTTCTTAGCCATTCGTCCATTGACGGATGCATGGGCTGCTTCCACTTTTTGGCTGTTGTGAATAGTGCTGCTAAGAACTTGAAGGTTACGGTACGGTATGGTGATGAACACAGCATAATAATAATGATGATGATAATAAGTAATGAAAAAAATAAAAGGGAAACACAAGACAAAACCCATCCTGGGACTGTGCTTTGGACCCCACAAAATACACCTTCAAACAGATACACCCCCGTGTTTGTGCCACTGTGGCTGGAGACAGTGTGCCTTGGGAGCGTGACATTGTCAACTCAAAATGCCTCAACCCCACGGCGGTTTTAATGACTCCAACCAAAACTATATGGCAGGAGGTAGAGCTGTTGCTAGTTTTCAATGGGAAGATTTTAAATTGGTTATAAAAATAATTGTAATAGTAGAGGAATTTTCTGTTATGTTACCTTCCCTCCTAAGCCCTGTGTTTAGGCATACATATTTTCTATAAAGGTATAAAGCATGATGAACATACGTTTTGTATTCTACTTTTAATATTTTGTATTTTGCTACAGGGCTTCAATAAAATTGATTCTTGTTACTCAAGATAGTTCTACAGAGTTGGCCTGAACACAGAATCCATGAACCCCAGACCCTTGCTCCCAAGGTAAAGAGGAATTAAGTTTCCTGCAAACCTTTGGCCACAGTATTTTCAACAACTGATTAACACATACCTTTACTTTAGGTGTGTTTCTGTTTAAAGACACCTCATTTAATATATAGTGTTGGTTCACTAACCCCGGATTCTTGGCCAACAGCACTATACACTCAACGAACGTGTGTTGTCACTGAAAGGCAAATAAATCACAGCCTTCCCAAGCTGAAACACTAGGTCAAACTTCAGCACTAACTCAGGGGCTATTTTAAACAGCAAAATCACCAACAAAAAGCCCCCAAATATGAAAGACGTGGCACCAGATAAACTTTGAAAAGGACACTTGCTTGCAGTGTGAGAGCGGAAACAGGGAGAGTGTCAACTGGTTTGGCCTCAAGCGGGAACACACACACATCAGACAACCCACACTTCCTGCTGCTCTGCACACGAAAGTGCAGTGAGTACTGATTTGCGGGTTGCAAAGAAATTTCAGTGAAAAGGTAAATTTGCAAATAGAGAATCCGTGCGTAACGAGGATCGACTGTACATTTTTCTTTTAGAGAGAGAGAGAGAGCATGAGTCGGGGTGGAGGGGCAAAATGAGAGAGAGAGAGAATCTCAAGCAGACTCCCCACTGGGCACAGACCCTGACTTAGGGCTCGGTGCCAGGACGCCAAGATCACCACCTGAGCTGAAATCAGGAGTTGGACGCTTAACTGACTGAGCCACCCAGGTGCCCCAAGGATTGATTGCACTTTCCAAGCCACAGTTACATTCCGCCAAGTCCGTAAACATCATGTACCCCATTAGGCCCCTGTCTCTAGCTTTCCCCAACATAGACGATGCCCCAGTGAATAATGTTGCAGAGATGGTTGTCTCCATTTAAATTGTGTCCTCAAACTCCCCAACTGGGCTTACTGGTAGGAGATATGGGAAGGAACAGGGTGTAGGGGGTGACTTTCTGACATTCACTAGGCTCATTACTTGCCCTGGCTGGGACACTAGTGTGACTTCGCCCAGCTCTTCCAGGGGGACGCCTTTGGGGGACCCCTGGGAAAGGGATCTTTCTGCCTCAGGAGACCCAGATGAGATAGTCCCCGTTCTCACTCTGGCCATTGCTGTGCCTGGTAGTAGGCCTGGAACTATGAAATGGAAGAGGAGAGAGGCGGCGAGAAAAAGCCTGGGTCCTGGGGACACAGCTCTGATGCGGAAAAATCAGTGCTGAGGTACAGCTGGCGGGCTCTGACTTCCTAGCACGTGACATAGTCCCCCTCCCTTCTGTCCAAGCCAGCTGGGGCCAGCGACAGCCCTTGTCACAGCACTGCTAGGGACCAGCTGGGACCCAGGACCTCACCCCTCTTCGAACACCTGGCTGGCTCCCAGTGCCCCTCAGACCAAACTCAGGCCGCGGCCCAGCAAGCCCAGCCTGCCTCACCCTCTCCTTCTGGGTGGGTCTCCCTGAGCCTCAATCAGCATCCCCAGCCCTGGGGCTTCCCAACGTGGGCTGAGATTCACTCGTGGGTGGTGAAATCCATTTAGTTAGCAACAGCATTAAAAGATTAAGTAGACTAGATTAGCAAACTGGAGTACATTGCCCATGGGAAAGGGAAAGAGTGTCCTGAATCTGTTCTTTCAACACATACACACACACACACACACACACACACACACGTGTGTACCAGGTTGCCATGAAAATCTCTCTCTTCTGTGGGCCATAGGCGGTGTGTGGAGACCTTTGCTCCAGAACGCCTTCCTTCCTCTAGCCAAGGACCTCTGCCTGTGCTAGTGTGCACCCCCGTCCCCGTTCTTTCCTCCATGGCTCTGTCCCTGGGACTGAAGACAGCCTGGCTGCTGCAGCAGGAGCCCCCCAGGGACCTGGGGCCACAGTGGGGCCTGTGTGGGGAGTGGGCAGTGGGCAGGGGGAGCCTGGGACAGGAAGGGAGCAGAAACGCTGCTGACAGGACAAGGACATGAAGTATCCCATATCTGCAGTGACAGAAACTCAGTGTGGAGGAGCTGGGGCCCTCACAGCTGGGTGGTGCTGGCCTCCTCTCCTCTAGGGCGCCTCGGGAGCCAGGCGCTCCTGGGCCGCTTGACCGGTGGCGGGCCTCTATGCGGGCAGCCTGGAGACCCTAGCGCCCATGCGGGTGCTGTCCACAGCCCACGAGGTGGCTCCCAGGCCTGAACCTGGGGCCTGGCAGCCTGTGAAGCTTCTAGACAAGAATCCTTCCCTCCTTCTTACAGGGGAGGAGACCTGAGAGGCCAAGGGACCTACCCAGTTACCCCTGGGAGCACGCCAGGCCTGGACTGGACTCCTGTACCCAGACACATCTAGCATTGTATGGGAGTTCAATGCTCCTTAATTTCACCTAGGACACTTCCAAACACTGAGTCACTACATCCTGATTCAGAGTGAGAATTTTCTCTGTGGCTTTAAGGTTAGCAGGAAATTATGGCCCAGGCCCCCTGGCCTCCAGTGAAGGCCCGTGTCTTATCCGGTCCACTCCAGGAACAATAGTGCTGGCCAGAGCTCCATCCACCATCGCTCCTGGCAGAAGGAGTCCTATAACGAGCCCTTGGTACCTATAAGTGCTCTCAGGACGGGGCTGGCCGCAGGCCAGGGAAAGGCTGTGCCTACCTTGGGATTTGTGCTCGGGAGAGGCAGGATGCCAAGGCCCAGGAGGGGCTGGTGAGTCAGCGGGGCCTCCTCTGCCTTCCTCTCCTCCCTCCTGGCTTCCTCCCCCAGGACCGCGCCCACCCATTTAGACCTCAGTACCCTCATGGACCCAGCTTTTTATTGACTGAGCAGTACAGATTTACAGAAAGTATGATAATAAAAACATTCTTATCCATCCAAAGTCTAAAGAGTTTTTTCCTTCTTATCTCTTAAGACAAAACAAAACAAAGCTAAGACTTTAGGGAAAAAATGTTTCTACTTTTTTTTTTTTTTAAACTTGTGTACCTTAGACAAGTTAGCAAGTAGAGATAAAAGATGAAAAAGCAGATAAATGCATCCCACTCCCCAGTCCCCATGGTGGCCTGGTGGACAGGCTCCCTCCCACCATGTTCTCTTTCTCCTTGGTTTCCACAATTTATTAATCTCGTGTTCCTTCACATGTTTCCAGAAGGTTGCTAGATGAACCCAAGAGTTGGGCTCAGGGGAGGTGCCCCACCTCCTGCTTCCCTCAGGAACCCACAGACATTTGGCGACCAATGGCTATGATCCTGAACTTTGTCAGGCGCTGAGGACCCAAGGAGATGACCATTCATTCATCTAGTCCTCACTGACTCCTGCTCAGCTCCTCCTCCCCCACTTGTCTATGACCAGACCTTTCAGGGCAGAACCCAGACCAGGATCACCTCCTCCAGGAAGCCATTCTTGACTGCGAAGTCCCCAGTGCACCTCTTGGTGACCTCCCTCATGGTTACTGTCTTTCTCCTCTACCTTCTCCCCAGGCCCCAAGCTCCTGGATGGACTCTGCCCTGTGGTTTTTGTGTCCCCTGTGCAGGACACAGAGCTTAGCACAAAGTGGGTGGTCTGTACATGCTGCTGGCTTGAGGAGGCGGCGGGAGGTGGGCTGCTGGACCCTCCACTCCCTAGCTGCTCAGTCTCGTCATCTGTCTGGGCCTGATTCCTATGCAGGTGGCACCAGCTGACAACTTCAGGGCCTGCCACTGTGTCTCAACCACAGACTGGCATTTTCTGCCAGGAGCCAGGACAGAATGGAGACAAACACCCATTTGTTTCATCCCCTCCCTTTTCCTGCTCCATTACCTCACAGGCTCGAGAAATTCTCCAGATTGGCTGCATCTTTCCTCAGAGAGAGGAGAGGATTCCCTGGGAGGTTTCCTACCCCTTTGCCTTCTCCCCTGGCGTGTAGGAAGGACTAGACAAACACGTGCTGTCAGTGAGGGTGGTGTTCCACTAGGCACACTGCACCCCCCCACATCCATCCAGCATCCCCTGGGCCAAGAGAGGGTACAGAAGGGCATGGTGGGTGGGGGCAGGTACTGTGAGCAGCACAGAAGCAGAAAAGCAAAGCTCAGAGAATCCCTTTGGGGAGAGGAGCTGAGGTGGGCTTCCTTGATATAGGTCAGAAGACTCTGGATTTCCAAACCTAGGGTATCTGGGCCTACTCTCTGACCCACGTGGAACCTTCTAGGTATAGCTTGAGGCAGGAGAGTGGGCCCAAGAAGCCTTAAGAAGCTGTGCCGCCTCGGTATAGGGCCAGGCCCTGTGTGGGCCCCAAGCAGACATTTTTATTCTGGCTGAGACGGGGGAGATCTGACCTAGTGGTGACATCTGAGGGGCAGGGCTGGCTGGCACGGGTAGGAGGATGCAAGGGAGGGACTAGGAGAGAAGAGAGGGGTAAAGGCCAGGGAACCTGGGTGTGGCCTCTCCACCCCGCCCTATTCTGGCCTGCTTCCTGCTACTTGCCAATCTGGACAACACTCCAGAAACTTCTCCTGCCTCCCACAGATCTGCCTTACCCCAGGGGAAAGTCCTCTAGGCAAAAGCTCCTGGAAGGGCACTGGCAGCAGGCGGGGCACTTCTTACTGGTGAGACTGCTTATCTGGGGCTCCCTGCATTCCAGCAGGTCAGAATGTGCCAGGCCCCTCCCTGCTACCCAGGGAGGCCCTGGGTTATTTCTTTTGGAGCACCTGTTAGTTAAGTGAAATCCTCCCGGTGGGCCGACCTGCCGGCCGTAGCTGGGTGTCTACCTTCTCAGAACTGAGAGAGTCCGCTAGTTCAGAGAAAGCTGTGCATGGTTTGGCCATGGTCAGGGGAAGGAAAGGACCAAAAGTCCAGACTCAGGCAGAGGGGAATGTGGAGATGGGGATGGTGCCAGTTCATTCCCAGGGTCTCGCGGCTCCAGCCCACCCTTCTGTGGTCTGCTCTGTGACAGGGACAGGAACTCTGTAAGCCACAATGCTCAGCTCCCTTAGAAGTTGGATTTTTGCTAGGATCTGGCAAAGGGGCGCGGGGCTGGAAGGGACCTGGAATGGGAGGAGAGGGATGGGTACTTCCTGTTGCCTGGTCCAGGTCTTGCTATCACTCCAGCAGCAGCAGTAGCACTTGGCTCCAACCCCAAGGTCCCTGTGTCCCTCCTCTGTCGTGCCCATTCCCTCACAGCACCCGCCACATAGAGGCCAGAGAAGCAGCAGGCGGGTCTTACTCTGGAGGCCCGAGCACTGGTCCCCCTCCCTAGACTCCAAACACTTCATGTGCTTCTTCTCTGGCTTTAGCATCTCCTTTCTGCTCGTTCGGCTTCTCAACGGTGGCAGAAACATTTCCCTGTACTGAATCTCCTCTGTGGGCAGCACCCATGGCGACCTCTGTCTCCTCCCGTGCCCTGACAGCACCCTGACAGCGCAGCTCCATTCGCGAGTCTCCTGGACTAGTCTCCGTCCGCCCCATGAGTCGTCACCCCCAGAAGGTAGGGGTGGTGTCTGCCTTTGTCTTTATATCCCCATGCTTGGCCCCAAGTAGGTGCTCAGTAAGTACTTGCTGAGGGAATACACAGGATTAAACATGGCCATCTCCTCTTTCCTCACAGCCGGATTTCTTCTATCTGTGATCCTCCTGGTCAGAGGAAGTGCTTGTCTGAACCAGCACACATCTAATCCCTCAATCCATACCGTTCAAGAAGACCAAGACTCCGCCTTGAGCAAGCTTAACCTGACAACTCCCGAGCTCTCAGAGCCTTCAGCAGTTGGGGCTGTGTGCCCTGGCTTTTCACTCTTTCCTATCTTGGGGTGTTCGCCACATGTTCACACGCCGCTCCCTTAAGACGGGGGTCCTAATTTACCTCATCCCCCTTCTTAAGACCTTCACGCTCCTGTGGCCCCTGAGAGCAGAGCGCTGGTTCGCATCTCAGTGAACACCTGTTGGTTCACAGTTGGAAGTTGCTCACAGGAGACCCACACTTTCTACGGAAAGGTCCAGACGACCAACAACAATAAAATACGTGGGCTCACATTTCTAGAGTGGTTGGACATGCTATTGTGTCTTGGAAATGTCCTTATTGAACCCCCAGAGCTGTCTAATGAGATCTTTACTGCTACTCTTTCCATTACTGCGGCTCAGAGTGGTTAAAGAATCTGCCCAGGTTCTCACAGTGATGAAGCAGCACAGCCAGGCTCTTGACCCAGCACCGACTGATTCTGTTACTGAACTTGAGCACACTGGCATCCTTGAGAGTAAGGCTGGGGCTGGTGAAGGGCAGTCAGTGTGGGTCCAGGCAACCTAGGGAGGTTGACATCGACTGCTTCTCACATTGCCCCTCCTGCCCTTCCCTCCCAGGGCCTTGCTCCTCCCCTGCCTCACACTCTGCAATCTTTTTTTTTTTTTTAAAGATTTTAATTATTTATTTGACAGAGAGAGATCACAAGCAGGCAGAGAGGCAGGCAGAGAGAGAGGGGGAAGCAGGTTCCCCGCAGAGCAGAGAGCCCGAGGTGGGGCTCGATCCCAGGACCCTGGGATCATAACCTGAGCCGAAGGCAGAGGCTTCACCCACTAAGCCACCCAGGCGCTCTAATGCTCTGCAATCTTTCCTCCCTGTCCCTGTTTTCTCATCCAGGAGGCATCCTGGGAGCACGGTGGTGGGAACCAATGGCACCCTGGGCCTGGAGATCGCTAGCTCCCTTGTCCTACAGGAGCAGGGTGGGGGTAAGTTGCATGGTGGTGAGGTGGGGTGTGTAAAGGAGGGACAAAAGCAACAAAGATGATGTAAAGATTACAAAGATGAAGTAAAACGGGTAAACTGAATAAACTTTTGGGTAAGCACTCCCCACAGTATGGAGAATTGAATGGGAAGCACTGAAAACAGGGGAAAAGATTTCTCCTTTTGGAAACTCAATGCACGGGAATGATGTGAGAGGGGAGGGTGTCTACTCTCAGCCCCCACGGTAACTTCAGTCAGCACGGGTGACCAGAGACAGCTCTGGGGGTCAGGAAGTTTTCAGATAGGCTTTTATTTATTTATTTATTTTACAGGGTGGGGAGGGGCAGAGGGAAAGGAAGAGAAAGAATCCCAAGCAGACTCTCTGCTAAGCTAAGCCGAGAGCCCCATGAGGGGCTAGATCCCATGATCCTGAGATCATGACCTGAGCTGAAATCAAGAGTCAGTTATTTAACCAACTGAGCCCCCCCAGATGCCTCTCAGACAGGCTTTTACATATAAACAGAGCAGAAGAAGAAGCAGGGTAAAAATAAGGTGAAGCTTATATATTTATACATATACATATACATATGTATATATGTATATATATATGTATATATATATGTATATAAATATATATATGTATATATATGTATATAAATATATATACATATATTTATACATATACATATATACATATATATACTATATACTATATATATATAAACTTATATACTCTATCTATATATATATATATATATATATACACTTATATATACTTACTATATTAAGTAAAATATAAAGGTGAACTTCCCCAGCTCAAGGATTCTGGAATGAGCTTCTAGGGGAATCAGAGTATTTCCCTCTGGCCACCAAGCACGCAAGTTAAGAAGCTGAGAACATTAAACACCAGTGTGTCTGAATTGTTTCACCTTTTACTGGCTGACTCTAGAAATCTTAGCTGTTTCTTTTTAAATAAACATCGAATCAATTAAGTTAACTAATGAAGAGATTAAAGTCAAAAAACATCTTGGATTCTGATTCATATAGCACTCCCCAGGTCACAGTCGCCTGGGTCAGCTCTCGGCATTCCCCGTCCACTTATAAAAAAGCTGATGAGTTAGCTCACAGCACACAGGCAATCTCCATCCCTTAGCCACCTGCACACTGTGTGCTCAGAAGAGCGGGCATTGGGGGTGGGGGGAGGGGCGTGCGGTGCTGTGACTCACCTGGTCCCCAGCCCCGCCCAGCACTAGCACCAGCAGGCTCTCACACTCTCCGAATGAAAGACAGACGGAACACACCATGCCCGTTCTCACCTTAAAATGCACTGTTCCACACCTGGAGATTACGTTTTGAAATCTGTATCATTTTCAAGTGAGAAATCTGAACTCAACAGTAAACCGAACAAAATATGAATTTTAGTGTTAAAAATCTCAATCTCTTTCACTGCTGGTAGGAAAGGAAAATGGTGCTGGCATTCTGGAAAACAGTTTGTCAGTTTCTTAATAAAACGAGAGCGTACACTTATTGTATGCAACCCAACAATCACACTCGGGCACTCTCCTGGAGGGGTGAAAGCAAGACCCACACTAATGTATGCGAATGTTCCTAGGATTAGATTTAGAAGAGTTAAAAACTGTAAGCAACCATGGTGTGTCTCAACGGGTCCATGGTGAAACCAACAATGGTATGTCCATGCCATGGAATACTATGCAGCCATCAAAGGAACTACTGACGCACAAAACTTGGGCAGACGTCCAAGGGTGTTATGCTGTGTGTGAGAGGCCAGTCTCAAAAGGCCACATACTCTGTGACTCCATTTATTTATATAACTTTTTTTAAAAAAGATTTATTTATTTATTTTAGAGAGAGAGAAAGAGAGCGAGCATGAGCATGGGGAGGGGCAGAGGGAGAGAGGATCTCAGGCAGACTTTGAATTGAGGGTGGAACCCAACACGGGGCTCGATCTCAGCACGCTGAGATCACAACTTGAACTGAAACCAAGAGTCGGACGCTTAACCGACTGAGCCCCCCTGGCACCCCTGTTTATATAACTTTTTCTTGAAATAACAAAATTATAGAGATGAAATTAGTGGCTTCCAGGGGTTCTGGAGGGGATAAGGGAAGACTGGGTGGGGACTGGTTGACTGTAAAAAGGAAGCGGGAGGAAGATCTCTGTGGTGACGGAATAGTTCTCTTGATCGTGGTGGTGGTGTGAGAAGATGGCACAGACAGGTGGACATACCTGACCAACGTGGGTTACTTGGTTTTGATGGGACAAGCATTACAAAACCATTGGGAGAAGGTGGGGGAAGTCTATGGGAGACCTCTCTGAACTATATTCACAACTGCCTATGAATCTCTAATTACTGCAAAATAAATGTTTAAAATGTGCATTTTAACACTAAAGAGTCTAAAATAAAGCAACTTTGGCAAAGATCTGTATGAGCAGACTCCGGGGGCCGAGCCGGTAGGGAACATGCAGACCCTCTTGCCACCCTAGTTTGTCACTGTCGTTACTGCGAAAGAGCCCGAGCCGGCCCCCTGCTGCTCTCCAGACCTCACAGTGGGAGCTTGGTGAGCAGGGGCTGGAGGGAAGTGAGCCTGCAGACACCACCAATGTCCACCCTGGGCCACCCCTGTCACAGACTACATCTGAATCCAGGAATGGATTTCACTTGCTAATTGCCCTTTTTCCCTGGCCTGAGCTCCTGGTTTTAGGATCCACTCTCTAGACTCATGTCCTTAGAAAAACATATGGCTGCCTAGGATGCCTCAGGCCCCAGGACTGAGAATCTGCTGGGACCCCAAGGCCTAGTGCTCCGTGGCCAGCCCCAGTGTGTGGCAGCAGGCAGCGTGGCCAGGTGACCAGGGACAGAGAGGTTCCTGGTAGGCTGATTCTCACCCTCCTCTCCAGCCCAGCGTATCTTCTGCTCAGTGGGATCAGAATCAACCAACCAACTTGATATTCTCCCTCCTCTCCCGTTTACCTCTCATCCCTGGCCCCAGATACGAGGCAGGCATACTTGAGTCTATAGTCTGTGCTAGGAACACTCACTTAAGAAGAAGATGATGCAAAATAGCATGTACAGAATAACTCTGTTAAATACAAACGTATATGCACATGAATATGGATTATATTATTATCCATATGTATAAATTATACTTACTTCTATACATATTTTCTGAATATTCCACAATGAATAAGGATCACTTGTGAATTAAAACTAAAATCGTAGGGGCACCTGGGTGGTGCAGTCGGTTAAGGGTCCCAATCTTGAGTTCGGCTCAGGTCGTGATCTCAAGGTCCTACGATCGAGCCCCATGTCAGCTTCCCTACTCAGCGTGTGGTCTACTTGAGATTTTCTCTCCCTCTCCCTCTGCCCCTCCCACTCATGCTCTCTCTTTCTAAATAAATAAATAAATAAATAAATCTTTAAAAAAAAACCCCTAAAATTGTAAATAAGGAAACATCAGACAAGGCCAAATGAAAGGACATTTGCAAAATAACTGATCTCTGTTCTTCAAAAGTGTAAAGATACAGACTGAAGGAGTCAGAGGAGGTAAGACTCCCAAATGCAATGCTGAATCCTGGACTGGAAACTGGACCAGAAAAATGACATGAGGGGCACCTGGGTGGCTCAGTGGGTTAAAGCCTCTGCCTTCGGCTCAGGTCATGATTCCAGGGTCTTAGGATCAAGCCCCACATCGGGCTCTCTGCTCAGCAGGGAGCCTGTTCCTGCCTCTCTCTCTGCCTGCCTCTCTGCTTACTTGTGATCTCTCTCTCTGTCAAGAAGATAGATAAATAAAATCTTAAAAAAAAAAAAAGAAAAATGACATGGGGGGGGGCAATCAGCACAATTTGAATGAAGTTTTTTAGAGCAGCTGATCAATGAAAGTATCCGTGCTGATTTCCTGATTTTGATAGTTGTATTGCCCAAGATGTAGCCTTTAAGGAAAGCTGAGTAAAGAGTGTATGGAACACTCTGTCCTATTCACACAGCTTTGCTATAAATCTAAAATTACTTCCAAAGAAAAATAAATGAGTACAACTGAGCCAGTGACAGTTGTATCTAGGAGTATCTAGGAGTCCCACCTCCTAGATACTTAAGGCTCCAGAGCACCCGCCTATGCATACAGAGCCCAGCCCCATGGGGCCGGGTGCAGGCAATGGGCCCATCATGACAAGGTTATCCCGGGTCTTTCCGGGTTCTGTTAGCCCCTTCCCTCCAGGCTCCTGCCTGCTGGGCTCTCCTGGACTCCAGGCCTTCCCTGTTCTTGGCCCCCAGCCTGGAAATCCAGCCTGTCCTTTGAGGTCCAGCACCAAAATCAGCCCCTCCATGGTAGGTCTGGACCCCTCCCTGACTTGACAAGGTCAGATTGTCTCTCCTTGCTGATGTCACAGCCCAGGACAGTCACTGTCTCAAACACAGTCTGACCGTGGAGGAGTGCTCAGGAATCTGTCTCTGGCATTCAGGGAACCTGGGAAGGCAGGGCCCTCCACCAGGGGCTTGCAAGATTGGGATTAAGCCTGTGCTCAGTATGCAGTGGTGATGTGAACCGCAATCCTTGAGATTCATGTGGTTGTTCTGAGGTGAGGGACACGCCTGGGTCCGAGCACAGAGAACTTGTGAGAGCACTCAGATGTCATCAGTCTGGCGGGATGCCTGTGCTTATGCCCTCCCCCACTCCTCCCTGCCCTCGGGGGGCAGGCTTGGCAGAAACCTGCCTTTTGGGTGGGGTTTTAGCCGGAGCCACCCAAATGCTGGGTGCACACTGCCTGGTGTCCCTTTCTTGGTGCCATCCATGGGCTTGCTTTAACCTGTTTGCCACAGGGTCACTCGCTCGGTCCCAGCCTTCAGGCAGATGACGAGAGGGGGCTGGTCACGTCAGATTGAAAGCTGGAACAACCTTCCACCTTCCCCTCCCAGACCTGGGGTCAGCACTGCCAAATTCAGAGCCAGTAAGCGTGTCACCCACAAGCTAGATATTTTAGGACGTGTTCAAAACACAAACAGATTCCTTTGCCCTGAATGGTTCCCCAGAATTCAGTGGCCCTGTGAGTAGAAAGGGGATGGTGGTGGCTGGCTCAGATGGACACCGTGTCTACAGAGCCCGGCAGACTGCCACATGCAAGAGCCACTCCCAGCCCCTGGCAGGGGTTCGAGTGGCAACCCAGCTGCAGGGCATCTCAGAGAATGTCACACAGTGACAGGTCCCCGTGTGCCACAGGGGTGCCTCACACAAATGTTTTATGGCAGATGTTGTCACAAACTACCTCTTGCACAGAGTCTACAAGTCAAAGTTCAAAGTCAGCGCACATGACTATTAATACTGTAAGACCTCCTCTCAGAAGGAAAGACAGAGTCACCCCCCACCCACCACCGTTTTTGAACTTTAGAAAAAGCAGAAACAAGCAAGTAGTTGGAGAGAAGACATCATAGAAAAGTCCATTGCCAGCATCTTTCTGAGGACCCGGGACACTTTAGCAGCATCCCCCTTACCCCTCACTGACCCCTCCGATCACCAGGGGCCTGCCTGTCACCTACAGTGAGTGGGTTTGTTTTGGAAGCAGGAAACCCACCCCATACTGCAGGAGTTGGGAGGAGCACCTGGAGGGATTAGGGACCACCCCGGGTGAGTCTGGTGGGGGAGATCGGAAACCACCGCAGCCAGAGCCCCGTCCCCCTTTCCTGGGGAGTGCTGGCTTCTCCCCGGCCCTCCCCTTCCGCAGATGACCCACGCGGCAGCACTCACCAGCTCGGGCAAGAAGAAGGCGTAGGGGATGGTGAAGAACAGCAGGACCCCCAGGGGCACCTGGGGCGGGGCGTAGCTGGTGGGGGGCGGCAGGTCCGGGGAGGCCATCTCTCGCCCGCTGCCTGGTGCCCTTGGCTCCGCACGGGTGGCCCGCGCCGCCGTCAAATATCACCTCCTGCCCGACACACCCATCGGACGTCGCCTGGGAGGAAAAAAAAAAAGTTCCAGCCGAGCAGGTCCTTCCACTGGCTGCAGCCAACAGACTCCTCAGTGAAACGCGAATGCGGATTCAGATTTGCATCCGATGGGCCCTGGCTCCCAGGGCAGAGACACTGAGGCACTGAGGGCAGGAATCTCTTTCTACCCTTTTCCCCCTCGAGAATTTTGAATCCGGGAGCGGATTACTCCAGGGATGCCAGCTACAGCCACCACCCCTCCTGTGGCCAGAGTCTAGGCGAAGGCCACCTGCTTTGACCAGGATTGTTTTTGGAGGACCTACTATGAGCTAAGCGATCCGCAGGCAGACTCTGGAGCTCCCCACAGCGCGCTCAAGGCGATATCATCTCTTTCCCAAGTGAGGAGACAGAGAATCTGTTAGGTTTAGTTAAGGTCACAAAGCTGGTCACAGACAATGCTGGGTCTTAAATCCGGCCGACCCTGCTGCCTGGGGGGCCACCCTCTGTCTCAAACAGGGAGAGAAGCCGTCCTCGCTTCCAGCTCCTGTCCCCAGGAAACTGGCGTTTCCTTCTCTCCCTGCATCCCCTTCACCACCGTCCTCTCCTCTCTGCTCACACAGCAGATGGAGGAGTCCTCTCTCCCTAGGAGAAGTCCACCCCAGCAGGCACCTGAGAAGGGCTCAGTTGGCTGGGTGCTGTCCCAAGTTTGAGCCTTTCTTCCTCCCTGCCACGGCCCCCAGTCAGTATCGCCAGGAGCTGGGCTTGGGGCCAGGCAGTTCCTTCCTGCCCCCCGCCCACCCGCTGGCCACTCAGGGGGGCTGTGACCCAGTGGCCAAACAATTCCTCTCACTCTAAAGACAGGTCCTGGAGACTTGAGGCCTCTTCTCCTCTACCTTAGAGTTGACCGTCTGCAGAAAGGCCTGGAACCCCAAGAATCTGCTTGGGGTGCCTGGGATTGGGGTCATTTCTCCCTGCCCTCCATGGTCAATTTCAGCCCCGGGGAAGTCCAGTTTGGGAGATGCTCCTTCGTGAGGAGGGGATGTGGGAAGGATTACCATCCTGGGGTCACTAGTGTCTTCCACAAGAGGCCAGTATCTGTTCATTAGCAAGAGCTATGCATTCCAGGGCCTGCCCTCCCGGGCACAGGTCAGTCAGTGGGACAGCCAGCTGGGACTTTGCCTGGTCTAGGGACAGTGAGCGGAGAGTGGGGTTTTGGACAAATGAAGCCCAAAGCAAAGCGTTGCAAGGAGAGGCGAAGAGCACACTGACTAAACATCAAGCCAGCCTGGTCATTCCTTCCCGTCAGGCCCGCGGAGACCTGGGGGGAAAGTGAGGCCCTTATTCCATCTGCCATCTGACCCCACCTCATTCGCAGGATGAACTCAAGCTAAGCGGGCATTGCCTCAGGAATTCCACCTCTTGTCACCTCTCCTGCAGGTTGTATAAGCTCCATGACACGCTTCTGGCCTGTAGGATACTTGGACTTGACCACTGACAATACAGCATCCTAGGAGCAGCTTAGGGAAAGCAAGAAGGAACATGTGGTCCTTAGGCACAGTTCTCATCTATGAAGCAGCGGGAATAGTAGAACCTTAGATGCTGACAGAGCCTGAGCCACTTTCACTTCCTGAGGCAATTAGTGTATTAAGAAATGAAGATGGGGTGGCACCTGGGTGGCTCAGTCGGTTGAGTGTCTGCCTTCGGCTCAGGTCATGATCCCAGGGTTCTGGGATCCAGCCCTGCATCTGGCTCCCTGCTCAGCGGGAAACCTGCTTCTCCCTCTCCCACTTCCCCTGCTTGTGTTCCCTCTCCGGCTGTCTCTCTCTCCGTCAAATAAATAAATAAAATCTTAAAAAAAAGAGAGAAAGAGAAATCAACATGGAGGCTCTTGGGGGCCCAGTTGGTTGAGCGACCAACTCTTGATTTTGGCTCAGGTCATGATCTCAGGGTCGTGAGATGGAACCTTGATTCGGGCTCTGTGTCTAGCTTGGAGCCTGCTTGGGATTCTCTCTCTCCCTATCTCTGCCTCTCCTCCCCTCTCTCTTGCACTCTCTCCCACTAAGGAAAGAAAGAAAAGAAAAGAAAAGAAAAGAAAAGAAAAGAAAAGAAAAGAAAAGAAAAGAAAAGAAAAGAAAAGAAAAGAAAAGAAAGAAGAGAAGAGAAGAGAAAAGAAAAGAAAAGAAAAGAAAAGAAAGAAAGAAAGAAAAAAAGAAAGAAAGAGAGAGAGAGAAAGAAAGAAGAAAGAAGAAAGGAAGAAAGAAAGAAAGAAAGAAAGAAAGGAAGAAAGGAAGGAAGGGAGGAAGATGTGACAAAACGTGGTTATAAAAACCTGGGCATATTTTCAATATTTTACATATAACCAAGTGATGCTGTATCATCTGTGACAAAGCATAGCACACTCGACTTAGGCAGTTGGTGAGAAAGCTATAGGATTCATAATGCACCCTAGGGAGCCAGAACCCCACAGGGACAGCAGTTTAGAGCTGTAAGAACAGCTGCAACTGGGAAGAAATAGAAAACAGCTCACACGTTCCTGAAATGGTTCTGATTTTTGTATTGTATTCCTGGAGGAGGTATGACAGAACGCTCCAGGAGGCACTCCCGACGGCCGTCCTGCCGACATGTGTTTCAGAAGGAGGCAGTATCCCAGATGCATCAGGTCTGGCTGAGTATCAGCAAAGGGCTTCAGATAATCAGACCACGTGATCAGTGTGATACCAGTCCCCAACCCCTAACCCCACCCCCCACCCCCTTTGCCTAGGACGGCAGGGTGAGAGGAAGCTCTTGGAAATGATTCTTGGGTCATGTCTTCTTCCCCCTTCTGGGTTTTTTTTTTTTTTCCCCTTCTTTCTTTTTGGATCGGTTTTTATACTTCTAGCTTACGTCCCAGGACACTTCTTAACCAACGTACTGTTAAACATTCTATGTAAAAAGTTATATTATCAGAGAATGTATTAGGAAATAAATCTTTTTCATAGAAAAGCTTAAAGAAAAATGAACAAAAGGACACTTCTGCCATGCTTTCTGTGCCATAGAGCAGATTTAAGTTTTGTGCAAGTTAATATTTTTAAAGTAACAATAAAATTTTGAAGCAGGGTAAAGAGAGACATCTCTGGGGCTATGGGTATATAAGCCCTTGAAGACAAGGTCAGCAGTCTGCTGTGAGGCTGTGGGGGAATGCCAGGGCCCAGGAGAGGGGTCTTCCAGACTCTTCTGCAAAGCGCCTGCTGGTTTCCACTTCCTGGACGGAGAATTGGCATTAATCTTGAAAATTGCACAATAGTCCTCAACGCTCCTGATTCCTGTTATCGTGGTGTCCATGCTCTCTTTTGTTCATGAGGGTGGGTTAAAGGGGATGACGCATACGAAAGCACTTGGGACAGTTCAGGCATATGGCAGATGCTTAGTAAGTACTTGCTTATTTTTCTAATTCTAATCCTGAAATCACTTCTCTTCTGGCTTTCTTTCCTCTCCACAACAGAACCTCCCCTGTTCATACTTCCACCCTGATTTTTAAAAATAGTTTCAAAATTGTTTTTATTGGTGCATAATACCCTTATAGAAAAAGTACACAAAACACACAGACCATGAAACTGCCACCCAGGCATAGCCCGTTGCCAGACTCCCAGTCATTTCTCCCGCCCTCCTCCTAAATACCTGCTCTCAAGCCGTCTTAACCCTGTAGGCTGGTTTTGCCTGTTTTTGAATGGATTCCTTTGTGTCTGGCTTCTTTCACTCCTCAGCCTGAGGTCTCTGAAACTCATCCATCACTGTGTCCTGCTGTGGCTCATTCACTGCTGCCTGGTGTCCCACTTTATGAATATGGTAAAATTCATCAACCTGTTGTTTTTTGGACATTTGAGTTCTTTCAGTTGGGGTTCTAATGAAGAACAAGACTATGAACAATATTATGAACATTCTAGAACATGTCTTTCAGGGTATCTATGTATACATTTTTTTTTAAGATTTTATTTATTTGAGAGAGATGGGGAGAGTGAGTGAGCATGAGCAGGGGGAGGGGCAGAGGGAGAAGCAGACTCCCCACTGAGCGTGGAGCCTGATGCAGGACTCAATCCCAGGACCCTGAGATTATGACCTGAGCCAAAGTCAGATGCTTAACCCACTTGGCCACCCAGATGCCTCTGGGTCATGTGGTGTGTGTTTTTTGCAGATGACGTCAAGTTATTTTACAAAGTGGTTTAAACTATTTATATTCCCACCAGCAATGTATGCAAGTACTATTGCTAGTAACTGATATCTGCATGTGTATTATAAGACACTTGGTGTCTACATGGTATATATTTTTTCCAGCCTTTTATTTTGCTTCTCACCCTTTAGCTTTTACTTATGTTTATAGGGGTTTTGCTGCACTCGTGATTTAAATGGGTCTTTTTTCTTTCAAAAATCCCTTCTGAAGTCTGCTACTTTCAATAGGTTTAGACTTTACATTGAATAGAATTATTGGTATGTCTGGATTTAGGTCTACCATTTTATTTTTTTGTTTGTTTGCTTTGTGTTTCATTTCTTTGCTTCCTCTTTCCTGCATTCCTTTGGATTTTGGGAATATTTTAGTGTTCCACTTTAACTCGTCTACTGAGTTTTGACTACGTCTCTTCACACTGTTTATTTTGAAGTTTGCTCCAGGAGTTATACAATATTCGCAGTTAACTTTCCAGTCTACTCAGAATTAATATTTTGTCACTTCAGAGGAAGGGCAGAAACCTTATGACATGTAGGTCCGCTTTACCTTCTTGTTTTCCAGTCACAACTGTCGTTTGTAGTGTGTATATGCAAACATTCAAACTCCACCAGACAATGTTATGACTTTTGCTTTCAACTATCATACACGTTTTAAAGAACTTAGAGGAAAAATACTGAGTCCGTGCAATGAATGTTTTCTGTTTGGTTATTGTATTTATTCCCCAGACTTCAATTCAGTTGTTTTGTATTGTTTATTTCTCTGATGAGACTATCTTCCTATTTATTTCAAGATTTGCCTGTATATCTTGGAACATGATTATAATAGTTCCTTTAATGTCTCAATTTTAACTCTTGTGTCATCCCAGAATTATCTCTTGGTTGTCCTTTTGTCTTTTTGTTTGGGAGATATGGTGATTTTCCTGGGTCTTCAAATATCATGTAATTTTGGATTATATTTGGACCTTGGGAATACTGTTAGGAGATTCTGGGTCTTGTTTAAATCCTACACAAATGTTGATTTTTTGGTTTATCAGGCAAATGTCTGCTTAGGTTCCTGCTGCAAGTTGCTCTTTGTCATCTCTGGGCTGTAACCCCTGACCAATGTTTTCAAGGTTTTGCAGTGTGATTCCAACGTGCTCAGTGTGTGTGTGTGTGTGTGTGCACGTGTGCACACGTGTGCACTCTTCCGGGACTTGGGACCAATCTGGGACCCTGGAGCTCAGTTCCAAACCCTTTAGTATGCTGTGTAGGGTCAGTTTTGGGGGTAGCTCAGGCATTCATGGGCTATTTTAAGGAATTGTTTTCTCGAGCTCTCTTCTTTCCATGATTTCTCCAATGCTTTCCAATTCCCAGGAAACCCTGCTCCCCTCTCCTCTCACCTTGGTCTTCTGGCTAAAAAGTCAGGGTTTTAGTTTCTCTGCTCTGCCAACACACACACACCCACACCCACACACCCCAAGAGACAGAGGGATGGAAACCGAGACCGACAGAGACAGATGGGGGGGGAGCATCAGGGATTTCCCCCCAGTGCTCTTAGGACCCCCATTTCTATGGTGGGAGAGAAGGTCTCCCCTGAGTCCTCGTCACCTGTCTGGCTGTCACTGGCTTTCACCACTACTGTCACTAGATAGCTGGGGGCTGGGCTAGGGAAGAATGAGAAAAGCAAATAGAAACCTCTGACCAGGAGGGGCTCTCTTTCCCATCCCTCAGACCGAAACTGAGGGCTCCTTCTGCAGATAGGTTTGGTTTGTAAGCTGTGCACTGTTCTGGTTTCATGGTGTCTCTGAGCCAAGCCTGGGGATAGAAGAGGAAAGAAAATGGATAAGTCACCACTATTCTCTATTTGCCCGGAACCAGAACTACACCAGCCTGTTCGGATTCTCTGAACAGCATTTATCCCCACCTAGTATATTTCTTGTTTATGGATTCATTTGCATATTGTTTGCCTCCGTGCCCTTCCCACCCCTCCGTATGATGTTGGCTTCAGTCTTGTTCATATTGAAAACTGCCGAGAACACAGTTGGCACTCAATAAATGTTTTCGAATAACTGGGTCTACACTTTCAGTTATAACAACTCTGGAGACAACTGCTTATATTTCTGACTCCTCTGCCTCAACCTCTCTGCCCACCAATACACCATCTCATACATTTTTCAGAAAAGATTTACTGGTTGCCTGACATAAGGAGTAGGCCAGGAGAAAGCTAGAGATGGTTGGGGACAGGAGAGCCGCTGTAGCCACTTGGACTCTTCCTATTGCAAGGGTTAGGAGAACCATCTAATGTGAAAAATGGAGGGAATATATTACTTTAGGCAAGTGAGAAGTTCAGAGGGAAGGCTGCCTTCAGGTGAGGCTGGATCCAGTGACTCAAACAATGCTTCCGTGGGTCTAGATCCATTCTGCCTGTCAGCTCCGCCTGTCACAGTCCTTGCAGTTGGCCTTGTTCTTAACCCCATTCAGTGCTACCGCCACCTACACACAGTTGTAAACTCTGTCTTCCTGGTGGCAATGTTCCTGCAGCACACAGTGGCTTCAAGTCTCATCTGTCCCACTACACCAGGCAGCAGATGAAAGTGCTCTGGTGAGTAAATCTCCTGGGATTGATTTGCTCTCTGTTGGTCCATTCCCCAGTCCCCTGGTTGTGACAGGGGAATGGGATACGCTGATCCACTTGGGGCAATCAGAGCACCCCTGGAGCTGGGATAGAAGGGTGCATGTGTGCGTGTGTGCGTGCATGTGTGTGTCAACGCAGTTCCTCTAGAAAGAGAAGATGCATAAAGCTACCAGGAGAGAAGCATACAGATGCTGAGCAGCAAAAACCCCAGCTGGCTACTACAATAACTTTCCATGGCAGATAAAGGCACACAGCTCTTCCCCTTAATGCGACAGGGACACCCATACCCCTACTAGCTCCAGTCTCTTGATTCAGACACAGCTGGACTGTAGCGACTACTGTCTCTACAAATAAAGGTCACCTCGACTTTCAGATCAGGGAGTTAGCATGCACAAGGATAGGCCCACACTTGGGAGGGGGGCTCTGGTTCATGCTGTCTCTGAGGCCATTGGGCAGGACAGAGTCTGGCTCCCAGGATCTGTGTGGGCTCTGGGCAGGCACAGAACACGTCAGGGCCAAAGGGTAGCTTCAAGGAAAGAGGAAGGACTCACTGCGACAGAGATACCTACCTGGAGGAGAGCTCAGAAAGCTTGGAGCCTTTTTCAGCAATCCCCCAAAATGGCTTCTTCAAAAGGACAAAGTTCTGCAAAGTTAATCTCTGCTGACAAAGCCAGACACAAGTGAGCAGGTTAAGGTCCAGTCTGTCTTCCGAGCATGAGGAATAGACTAAGTGATAGACACACTACCAAAGTCCTGAAATTGAGCTGTATTCCATTAACGATTTTCACTTTAGGTTGCTGCCTACAGACCTGCGCGCCCTCATCTGGTGCGCCATTGGGGAGGCGTACAGCCCAAGGCCGCCATTTTCCTCAGTCAGAGGGCGCAGCCCTTCACCTGCCACTCACTTAGGGCCCCACTCACCTTCCCTCTCCAAATCTATTTGACGACTATGTTCGAGTATCAGCAGTTGACAGTGAGTCTGGTGTTGAAAGATACTCGGTTGTCAAACCCCTGCGTTCCTGAGCTGCAGAGTGGGTGGCGGGAGCTCGGATAATCAGGCACACGTCCGAACACTGACTGGAATCAAGCTGGTCCCCAAGGGTCAGACAGTGGAGTTGGGAGAGAAAGGAGGCAGATCAGGAAAAATAGCTACCCCGGCCACTTACTTGGGTCTGCTGTGGTGCTATGAACAGTCTGGGCCAAGGCAGTGTTGGAATGTGGTGAAACAACAATAAAAAGACACAAGGAGAGGCTCTTCTAAAGGCCTGTGCTCTTCCTTCGTGGTTTTTGTGTGTGATTACTGTCTACCTCATGCTTCGTAAGTTAGGACAGGGATCGGGTCAGGGCTGCCCCCCGCCCCGCCACCCCGCGTCCTCAAAGCTGAATTCTGTGCCCAGAGCATAGTAGGTGCTCAGGGAGTACCCGCTGAATGAATAAAGGAACGGAGGATACAAACCTCAGATGCACAGGGCCTTAAGGAAGGCGGGCGCAGGCTCTGGTTCTTTGCTTTGAGGAAACAAAACAGAAAGCAGCTGGGTGATAGCTAGCGCTGATCACCTCCACGCCCCAAGAGAACCTCCCAACTTGGAAGGCTTCACACAAGAGGAAGCGGGGCCAGGTCACGGCAAAGGATATCCTATAATCCTGCAAAGTGAAAAGCCCTTGGCTGGTGGATGACACTTCCAGATCCCTCCCTCTACTGATGGGTTTCCCAGATGCTACTTGGTTGGCAAGTTAAACCTGCTCTGTTTGCGTGTGGTGTATTTCCAATGGTTCCCTGCGAGTTGTTCTGGCCCCATACCTCACACCAGAAAATCCACTCGAGACTGAGACCGTCCCTGCTCTTCAGTCCACGCCCTGTCCCCTCACCATCCAGCCCATGCACACAGACAAAGGAATGATTTTTCACCTCCAGCGGATTTGAGGGATCTGACACTCAGTCATTCATAAGAGGCGGGGAGGTTGGGGGGAAGAGGGCCATGTAGTTTCCAGTGTCAAATCCCTGCCCTGCACCCCAGTGGTTCTGAGGCGCGGAGTCCCCATGGCCTCACAGGAAGACAACACATATGGGGTCATTCGCCAAAGGCCTGCTAACTCCCCATTGCTGCTCCCCCACTAAGGCTCTCACAATTAATTCTGTGTTGCCAAGTCACGCTCCTTGAAACAGACCCCAGGACTCACTTCCAGGATGTTTTTGGCTGCCTGACAACCTCTTCCTGTTTTGGAAGCTAGAAAGTGACATTTAAAAAGCCAGAGAGGTTTCATTATTTTTTTTTTTTTAAAAGATTCCATTGACCTAGGAGAGAATGTGGAGTCTCTCAATGGCAGAGACGGGCTCACCCCTGAGGAACTGTTGCCTCCACTTACATTAACTGCCTTCATGTCTCCTCGCTTTTTGGCCTAATCATTTTTAAACTGTTTTCTCCCATGTTCCCGTATTTTCCTCGTGTGTCAGAGACTATGAAGTTGCTCCTATTTGTTAATCATGACACATTTCAAATGAACACAGAAGACAGTCTGAAAATGCATTCCAAAGAAAGCTTGTTCTTTTCATGCGTACATTTCGCTGAAAGGAATTCACCAGCAATATTTTCTTTCATTCAAAATGCCCAACCTCTGGTTTAATACTAAGCAAAGTGATTAAAAAGAATAAAAAGGTAGAATAGGGAATTAAAGATTCTACAAAGCGGCCCCTGGGTGGCTCAGTGGATTAAAGCCTCTGCCTTTGGCTCAGGTCATGATCCCTGGGTCCTATGATCAAGTCCCATATTGGGCTCCCTGCTTAGCGGGGAGATTTCTCCATTTCTTTCTGCCCCTCTCCCCAGCTTGTGCTCTCTCTCTCTCCCACTCACTATCTTTCTCAAGCAAATAAATAAAATCTAAAAAAAGAGTAAAGATTCTACAAAAATATGACCTTCACAATGGAGAGTGACCTGGTTTCATGGTGCCTTCAAACAAGACTACAGGGACCTTAGATGAGGCAGCTTAGTGACAGAATGGGGAAAAGTCCCTGCACACACTCTCACCACCTCCATTTGGAAAGGCAGGAACCCCTTTCCCTTCAAGCAGGACTTGGGGAGGCAGTGCCTGGGAAGGGGATGGGCCAGCTGTATCATGATGGCCATATGAATGGTGTCTGGACGTCCAGTTGCCCACATGGCACAGAGGGGAGACAGAGAGATTTCCAGAAAACCCTTCTTGGAGTTTTAGTGAAATCACTTTTTCAAGGCCAAGTTTCCTTGTCAGATTTGTGGCTGGGAACCCTGTCACACCGTGTTAATTTCTGAGATGAAGGCCCAAGTTGGATTTAGATTAAGGGTCTAGGGCAAGCTAAGACGAAGCTGAGGAGTTACATGATATGATGGCTCTCTACCAGTAAATGCCTCTTCTAAGGCAGCTTGCAGGCAGAAAAAGTACCTCAGTTTGTACTCGGGCTATTTAGGTTAAACTCAAATTGGTCATGTTTTTTGTCAAATGGTCCACTCATGTTTTATTTGCACATGCAATTCCTCAACCTTTGTCTTGATGAGAGGAGTATCTTTGGTTGCAGAAAATTATACTTGATAGCTTTACTTGGGATATTAGCTGCACTGTTTACTAGCTCTGACTTTGGACAAGGTGCTTAACCTCCCTGACCTGTCGCTTCAGCAGTATTACAGGAACAAACCGGTACCTACTTCTGATAGTAGTTGTGGGGATTAACCTAGTTAGCTGTGAACATGCACAGTAGGAATTTCATAAATGCCAGCTGTACTATTACTACTAACAGTGAAGGCTTGGTACAACTCACCAGCAGTCAGAAGTTTATCTGAAATGCAACAAAACCTTTGTTCTTTGGCAGAGGGGTGGGTTAACTCATTCCTCAAAGCCTGAAAGCCTTTTTTTTTTTTTTTGAAAGAACACTATAATATGGACTTGAGATTGATTGATTGATTTTTAAAGATTTTATTTATTTATTTGACAGAGAGGCAGAGAGAGAACAAGCAGGCAGAGCAGCAGGCAGAGGGAGAGGGAGAAGCAGGCTTTCCGCTGAGCAGGGAGCCCGATGCGGGGCTCGATCCCAGGACTCTGAGATCATGACCTGAGCTGAAGGCAGACGCTTTACTGACTGAGCCACCCAGGTGCCCTGAGATTTATTTATTTTATTTGAGAGAAAGAGTGTGCACGTCTACGAGAGAGAGAGAGAGAGAGAGAGAGAGAAGAGGGGCAGAGGGAAAGACTCTTCAAGCAGACTCCCTGCTAAGTGTGGGGTCTGACGTGGGGCTGGATCCCACAACCCATGAGATCAGGACCTGAGCTGAAACCAAGAGTCAGGTGCTCAACCAGCTCAGCCACCAGGCGCCCCTGAGCACTTATACGGACTTGAAAAGGCAAAAACAGATCTCTCTTTTATATCTAATTAGGAAAAGCACTTTCAAATACTAGATTGTATTAAGTGATTAACAGCACAATTTTCTCTGATTTCCCCTTCATTTCACAGTATAAATTTTATTAGCAATAATCATACATTCATATATGCTAGATACTAGCCTCTTACCAGAGGTGATTTGCAATTATTTTCTCCCATTCTGTGGACTGTATTTTCACTTTCTTTTTCTGAATTATTTTTTTTCATCATGATGAGTGCACTCTTTAATTTTCATACCCTATTTCCCCTGTCCCCACTACTTTACTTAGGGTAACCATTACTTTGTTCTCTGTAGTTAAGATTCTCTTTCTTGGTTTGTCTCTCTTTTCTCCCTTGCTCACTTATTTTCTTAAGTTCCCCACGAGTGGGATCATATAGCATTTGTCTTTCTCTGACTAATTTACCTCAGCATTATACCCTCTAGATCCATCCATGTTGTTGCAAATGGCAGGATTTCATTCTTTTTTATGGCTGTAAAATATTCCATTGTATGTATATACCACATAATAAAATATTATTTTATATCATTATCCATATTCATCCAATATCATTATCCATTCATCTATTGATGGACACTTGGGCTCTTTCCGTAGTTTAGCTATTGTGAATAAATGTTGCTCTAAACATAGAGGTGTCCTTTGGAATTAGTTTTTGTGTTTTGGGAGTAAATACCCAATAGTGCAATTACTGGACTGTAGAGTAGTTCTATTTTTAATTTTTTGAGGAACTTCCGTACCGTTTTCCACAGTGGCTGTGCCAGTTTGCACTCCCACCAACAGTGCACAAGGGTTCCCCTTTCTCCACATCCTCATCAACACTTGTTTCTTGTGTTTTTGATTTTAGCTATTCTGATAGGTATGAGGTGATATTTCATTGTATTTTGATTTGCATTTCCCTGATAATGAGTGATGTGCAGCATCTTTTTTTGTGTCTTTTGGCCATCTGGATGTCGTCTGGAGAAATCTCTGTTCATGTCTTCTGACCATTTTTTAACTGGATTGTTTTTTGGGTACTAAGTTATACCAACTTTTTATATGTTTTGGATATTAACCCTTTATTGGATATCTCATTTGCAAGTATCTTCTCCCATTCGGTAGGTTGCCTTTTAGTTCTGTTGTTTCCTTCACTGTGCAGAAGCTTTTTATTTTGATGTAGTCCCAACAGCTTATTTGTATTTTCACTTTCTTGAATAATCATAAATTTAGCTTTTGATAAAATCTTGCTTTTATACAAATCTATGGATACAGTCAACTTAAATTTAAGTTAGTTGGTTTTGAAAAAAATTCTCTCTAAATTTCAATAATGGCACTCCATATAAAATGTATTTTATTGTGTTAACACATATTCAAATTATCAGGTAAGTATTTCTTATAGAATGTGGTCTGTACAAAAAAGAATAAAGCCCAAGTGATAACATGACAGTTACTTTTGGTCCTGTCATTTTATTCAGGTCATCAAGGAGGGTCCATCAGATTCAGTGGGAAGCTGAGAATCAAGGGCCACCACTGTCAGGCTGTGTTCTTTCTTATTTCACCCAAGAAGTCATATGTCTGCTCTGAAATGTCGAAAGGTTCGTGGACTCCATCTGGTGACAGCAGAGCTTGGAGGGCGCCCTCGTTTTCTTGGTTTTGCTTAAGGAAGTCAGCAATAACCTTCCACCGGGCAGCCTCTGTCTCCTCTTCTGCCCACCTGAACGGGGGCAGGAGTGTGGAGTGCAGAAGAGGGATCACACAGTCATGGTAGACGAGGAGAAACGTGGCCTTCAGGAACTCTTTGTCTCTCTGGGAAAACACCACCACCACAGATAAATGTGAAATGATCCATATCGTTACTTTTTAAGTGTTAAATACTATGAACTCCGTAAACTAAAATCCATCTAAGGGGTGGGGTGGAGGGTGCCATTAGTGTGTGGCAAGGAACAGGCTCTGAACCAGCTGCTCAGTCAGGAAACAGCACTCTCTGAAGGAGAAGCAAGCAAGAGTCACTATGGGGGAGAGATGAGCTGTTCCCCCTCGGAACCTGGGAAAGACTCGGGACCAGGGTGTCTCCTAAGCTCCCCTGAGGGTGTCTCACACATTCCATTGAGGACACCGGGGTGCTGAAATCTAATTCTGGTGACAAGGGTGTGGTTCTAGGTAAACATAACTAAAACACAATGTGAAGTCAGCTGTAGTCACTTAATTAGATTACAGCATATCAGAGACAATGTCAAGTTGATGTAAGAGAAGGGTGGCATGAAATCCAGAGAAAGGAGACCCCAGGAGTAAGAATGTGTAGACTCTTTCCAGAAAGCAAGAGTGCTGCAGTATGGACACGATCAGTCAAGCCCTGACACTGACAGGCTGGGGCGGGACTCTCAGGAAGCATGGCAGTCTGAAGGAGAGATATCTATACACAGCAGATCCACACATATGCGGCCCCTCCAAGCAGCCACGTGTGGGGGGGCCATTTCTACAGGTCTGAGGCCCAGCACCTTGTCCACTGCTGTCCTAGAAAAGCATTAAACCTGCCAGTTTTGGCAAAGGTCAAGTGAGATGGTACGGTCAAATGGAAGTGCAAATAAGGATACAACACAATTTAACAATAAATTGTGTGTGTATCTGCGTGTGTAAAACCACATATATTATGTATAATACACAGTTTATACTTCTTAAAAATTTTTGGGAGTTTTAGTTTGCTCTCCCATGTTCCTTGTAGATAATTAACACTTTAGACCTGAAGTCCAAAAACCATGGACCATGAGTCAAATGCAGCCCCTCTACCTGTTTTTGTAATAAAGTTTTAGAGAAACACAGGCTGGCTCAGAGTTCACACGCAGTCTGAGCTGCCTTCGTGCGGCACCGGCAGAGGTGAGTGTATTGTACCAGAGACCGTACAGCCTGCAAACTCCAAATATTTACTGTGTGACTCTTTATAGAAAAAGTTGGTCAACCCTGGGTCAGAGCTGTGAAGCCATTACTCACTGGTTAATACAAGCTCTGTTGGGTAATCACCAAGCTTCTATGGTGACATAAGCATGAGCCATACATTTTTTCAGTGTATTACACAGGGTAGGCCAATTTCCCTTTTCCTTCTCCTTACGTGATATGGACTTTGAGAGCTAGAAGAATTTTTTTAAAGTAAGAGAAAGAGGATAGTCAACTGGAGACTTTCTTTAGAAACTTCTCCTCGAATAACACTCAGTGATCTGAAACAATTGTTTTGATCAAGTGTTTCTTTGGGAAACATTGGGAATTGCTCACCCGTACTCTTCTTGGAACATGTCTCTGCAACCACGATGACACAGATTAACTGGCTAAGAGGGATTATGACTATGGTTACTTTGGCTAAGACAGAGGTATTATTAGCATGCGTAAGCAAACAGTGAGCACTGCAAATATTCAGTTCAGTGTGGAAAATCACATTACCTTCTCTGATCTTTTTAATGTGCTTTCTTTCTCAGCCCATGAACTCTAAAAGGCAAATCAATACGTTATATTAATCCCAGTGTTCACAAGCCTATGCCACACTTCTGCAACTTCATGATAATTAAATGTATGGACAGGGTTAAAAACACTCTACACAGGGCCCTACACGTGTAAGAAGTGAATCTGTAGGC
Organism: Lontra canadensis; assembly: GCF_010015895.1. NCBI lineage: Eukaryota > Metazoa > Chordata > Mammalia > Carnivora > Mustelidae > Lontra > Lontra canadensis. The sequence goes on from NW_022631138.1 coordinate 877,441, forward strand.
ACCTGCTGTTAACGACCAGAACCAGACCCACTGGGCAGTGAAAGCTACCGTGGAACCATCATGATTCTTCCAAGTTAGAACTAATTTAAGAAGAGTATCAGTGAAACATCAACATATCCATGAAAATGCAGAAACATAGTGCCTGAACAGTAAGATACTACTAAGGTTTTAAGGTCAGACAATAATGAAAATAGAGAACTTTGCCAAATACCACATTTCTCTGAAATTCTGTCTACGGTGATGATGACAGGGATCGGGGGAGAGAAAATGAAGTACAGCTTTGCAAACATCCCAATCTGCCCACAAAGCTTCATACAAGCTTCTTTAAAAAAATTAAAAGTAAAACAAAAACAAAAACCCAGCATTCAATTAATCCCACAGAAATATGAATTGAAGACTTTCTCAGCTCCAGTTCTGGGCAAACTGTGAGCAAGGGGGGAATGTGTCCATTACTCCAGGCCTCTGTTTTGTGCCTGCCTGCAGGAATTTTCCTTTTGGTGCCTAATGTCACAGATCCCATGAAAGCATCAGCCCTTGTCTCAGTACGGAGGTCCGGGGGTGAAGATGACATATGGCACCAAGAACAAGAGTATCCCTGAAATGAAGGAGACATTTCCTTCCAAGAGATCACAGGCTGTACCCCTAATGAGCCACGTCTTGGGATGGTCCCATTTACCATGATCTGTTACCATGAATGGTCAGTTATTACCATGGAAGAGCTACTTTATGAGACTGGGGTCCACCAACCTATTGACTGCTGCACCTGTGGGTCCTGGAGAGTTTGAAGAAGACCCTTAGAGAGCCAGTGTGCTTTACTAAACAGGCAGGTACTATTATTATTATTATTATTAAAATACCACCAACAAACTAAACTTAGCTAAGTTGACGCTAGGAGGCTCACATACTTGATGATGTAAACTTTAAAAAAGGTATCTGGCTTCACATGACCATCACTTAGCAACTTTAGACTTAACATCTGGTAAAATGTGCCTATTGTTTGTTGTGTCAAGGTCCCACTTCATTTTTCACTGAGCTACCAGCAAGCAGTAAGGTGTTTCACTTATAGTAACTCAGTGGTGAAGAACAAACATGTGTGTGTTGGGGGGGGCGGGGGGAGTCACTACTCTACACCAAGACCTACTTCTTCCTTCCTTCTGGAGCAAACAGAAGACTCCATCTCCCAGCTCTCTGGAAGTTAAGTGGGGACATATGACAGGTCAATGAAATGTGAGCAGAAATGGCCTATGCCCCCTCAGGGCAAAGGCAGCGGAAAGTCAAAGGACAATCCTCTATTCTCTTTTTTTTTCCTACATGTGCAACTGGCAACAGAGGAAGCCACTTGTTCTAGATGATGCTATAAGGAAGTGGAGCCTCCACCAGCCTGCATGCTTGCGTGACTATGGAGAAGGGTCCTCTACTGATTCATGCTGGAAAGTTACCATGAGTGAGAAATCAACCCGTATTAGCTACCACCTCTCAGGCCGGCTTATCCTAAGTAACAAGGTATGCTGTGAAGACAGGGCTCAAGAGTATAGGAATAAAACACTCTTTTTTTATTTTTATTATTTACTGTACAGATAATTAACTATGGAAAAGTGAGATACAGATAAACAAAATAACTCATGACCCAGAGGTCATCAATATTACCTTTCTAGAGTATATTCTTCAAGATAGTTTTATAGGCAGATATATAAATGTAAATAAATATATTTAAATACACTTACTACAACTCAAATGGTTTTTTTTTTGCCCCCACTTGAATAATGTCCGTGCACAACTTTACCGATATGCCTTTTCTTGAGCCTATGGGGGATCTGGACGCACCCAGAGCTGACCTGCAGTGCACTTGTCCGGGCTATCTGCTCATCAGGAAATGCCACTTTAGATGAGATTAGTGCTAAAGCTCCAGGTTCTAAGAGTGTTACACACCTGGAGAAAAATGCCAGCACCTACAGAGTGCCGTAGCCACAGTGAGCTCTTGCAAAATACTTGTTGAATGAATCAATGGACCTGTGTTCTGTATAATGAATAGATATTAGGATACTAATGAGTTTATAGAGGAAAAAAGAGAAATTCTGCATTACCTAATGCTAGTGTCAAATGAACTTGTCTGAAATTATGGATAGTCATATGCCATTAAGTCTTTTTGCAGAAAACTTTATTGTTACTGTTGACATGCCAAACCTAGTCAAACCAACACATGAAATCAGCTTGAAAGTCTAGTAAAAGTCTTTGTTGGTGATTGCTTCTATCTCTCTGTCAGGCCCACAGGATTTCTATCTTTATTGAAAGGAATTACCTCCTAGCACAGCTCACCTCCCTCCTGCACAGGTACTTTTCTGCCCATGTATCAGAGGCTTTCCGAAAGCAGAACAGATTACCCATCGCCTTCCATACACCCTCTTCACGGGCAATGTGAGACTCCGATCCACTTTGCCCACCTGCCAACGGCATTCTACAGGCCAAACTGGATCCTTTGCTCTTCTTAAGAGCAAACAGAATACTCTCTATTCCTTCCTGCTCCAAAATGTTGGCTCGTTGCTGATCCTTCTACCTGTGATGTCTTCTCTCTCATCTCAGCATGTCAAAATCTGACTTGGCCCCAGCTTTTTATTAGGTCTATCTCACCGAGGAGTTCTTATGAAATAAATTCCTGATCCTCATTTGCTGCCCTCTCTAAATCTTCAAGGACCTGAATTATACATCCCTGGTGGCACTTATCATGGAATTGGAGAACTATCCTGCAGGCATAATGGACTCCTATTATTTGTTGACTCTGATATCTTAAGTTCAAAAAATGGCTGAAATTAGAGATTTCATAGGTTTGAAACTAATACTCAGTTGCTATTTCATATAGCAGATAGTATATGTTGAATCAAAATAAAAAATGATACGCATGCCCTGATTCTTCACTGAAAGGTCAGTCGATTTATCTAACAAACCATTTTGGATTTTTGCTCTTAGGACACAATCAGTGGCTATCTTAAGTCACGGAATAAACAAGAGTCAACCATCAGGTTTCCATCATGATGTGTGCTACCCACCCTGAGTGCGTCCATCATGTCGGGCTGCTCCAAGAGCTTGGGGAAAGTGGCCAACACAGGGTTACTAATTAAATCTGAAATACAAAAGAACAAAAAGAATTTTATATAAACTTCATCCAATGTATTTGACTGCAACAGACATAAAAACATTCATTCAGATGAAAATTACTGTGCCACATGATTTGTCGATAACACATTCTACAGAGTCTGACCTCTAGGAGGGCTCAAAGCTGTCTGCTCAACTTCCAACCACCCCTACATTCATATCCCAGGGAGTTCTGAAATGAGTCTTGTACCAAGTAGATAGAGCTTTTAGGGTGAAAGTAAAGTAGCTCTGAACAGAATAAAACTAGAAAAATTTTGTTCTTCTTTCTTTGCTGTTTTCCAACCTCTCTTTCCTCCTTATGATATAACTGTGGTATGGTAAAGGAACTAGTTAGAGAACTTATACAACTCAACACCAAAAAGCCAAATAATCCAATTAAAAAATGGGCAGAAGACCCCAAAGATACAGATGTAGTGAAAAGAAGGGCCATCTGTACTCCAATGTTTATAGCAGCAACGGCCACGGTCGCCAAACTGTGGAAAGAACCAAGATGTCCTTCAACGGACGAATGGATAAGGAAGATGTGGTCCATATACACTATGGAGCATTATGCCTCCATCAGAAAGGATGAATACCCAACTTTTGTAGCAACATGGACAGGACTGGAAGAGATTATGCTGAGTGAAATAAGTCAAGCAGAGAGAGTCAATTATCATATGGTTTCACTTATTTGTGGAATATAACAAATAACATGGAGGACATGGGGAGATGGAGAGGAGAAGGGAATTGAGGGAAATTGGAAGGGGAGGTGAACCATGAGAGACTATGGACTCTGAAAAACAATCTGAGGGTTTTGAAGGGGTGGGGGATGGGAGGTTGGGGGAACGAGGTGGTGGGTATTAGAGAGGGCACGGATTGCATGGAGCACTGGGTGTGGTACAAAAACAATGAATACTGTTACGCTGAAAAGAAATTTAAAAAAAATGGGCAGAAGATATAAACAGACATTTCTCCAAAGATGACATACAGATGGACAGCAGACACATGAAAAGATGCTCAATATCACTAATCATCAAGGACATGAAAATCAAAACCACAGGAGAGGGGCACCTGGGTGGCTCAGTCAGTTAAGTGTCCAACTCTTGATTTCAGCTCAGATCATGATCTCAGAATCACAAGATCGAGCCCTGCATCAGGATCCATGCTGGGTGTGGAGTCTGCGTCAGATTTTTTTCTCTCCCTCCCCCTTTGTCCCTTCCCCACTCACTTGCACTCTTTCTCTCTCTCTCTAAAAAAAACAACAAACAACAATGAGATATCACCTCACACCTGTCGCAATGGCTAAAATAAAAAACACAAGAAACAAGAAGTACTGGCAAGGATGTGGAGAAAATAGAACCCCCATGCACTATTGGTGGGAATGCAAATTGGTGCAGATACTGTGGGAAACAATGTAGACGTTCTTCAAAAAGTTAAAAATGGAATTTTCATATGATCCAGCAATTCTGCTAGTAGGTATTTACCCAAAGAATCTGAAAACACTAATTTGAAAAGGTATACGTGCCCCCATGTTTACTGCAGCATTATTCACAATACCCAAATTATGGAAGCAGCCCAGTATCCACAGACGGATGAATGGATAAAGAAGAGATACACACACAGACATACACACATGAAAACACAAATACACAGGAATATTAGTCAGCCATAAAAAAGAACGAAATCTTGCCATCTGTAACAACATGGGTGGATCTAGAAGGTATAATGCTAAGCAAAGTAAGTCATATAATTTCACTCACATGTCGAAGTTAAGAAACAAAACAAATGAACAAAGAAAAAAAGAGACAAACTAAGAAACAAACTAAGAAAAAAAGAGACAAACTAAGAAACTATAGAGAACAGATGGTTACCAGATGGGAGATGGGTGGGGGGGATGGGTGAAATAGATGAAGGGATTGAAGAGTACACTTACGCACTGAGTAAGGTATAAAATTGTTGAATTGCTATACGATATACCTGAAACTAATATAACATTGTATATTAACTATACAGGAATTAAAAAAAAAAAGAGAGATGGAACCAGTTAGGTTCCCCTAACTGGCACCAGTTAGGCACCCCTGCTCTCAGAAGGCTGAGCAGGAACCAGTAAGTGCTGGGGGGCAGGAGATGCGGGACAGGCTACTCAGGCCTGATTCGCGTTCACCAGAGCTCAGGGAAGGAACCCAAAACTGGTGTTTGGGGTCAATGGATGGTGGTGGATGAAAATGAAAGGAATCAGGAGTTGAGGATTCTAGCCATAGGCCTAAATACCATGTAGGAGAATACTGATATTCCACAAGAAATAATGGCACATGAAAGCCCGTGCAAAGAAGCACAGCGGGAAGGACACTCCTGAAATGGCATGGGCAATACAGTCTACGGTCTTGTGTCCCCAGTAGAGAAAAATCCTTCCTCTAGGTCTTACCTTCCTCCAGGTTTATTCTGATGGTCAGATTCAAATGATGACAACAGTTCTGAGTCACCTCCTCCCAACAGAAAAGCTAATAAGCCTTATCCTAAGAAGCCATATCATTCATGAAGTTTTTCTAGAGTCATTGATATAAATTCGAAGGCAAGAGATGATGAAAAATCTTAAAGTGTCTTTCCCTTGGAGTTATAATTATTCCTTGAGAAATGGTGGTACTTCCCTGATGTACAGTTCCATTTCTATCTCCCTATCGGGTGCTAAGTTCCTGGGAAAGGACTCCAGTCTAACAACTCTACTTGTCCACAAGTGCTAGGGTTCTTGGTTTTACTCACTCTGCTCTAGCCACGCTGGCTTGTTTTCAACTGTGATGCCTCCAGTTTACTTGGGTTGTCTTGCCTCGGGTATTCAAGATACACTGGCCCCTCTGCCCAGACACGTTTTTCCCAGAGACCTCTAACTCCTCTCTCAGGCCTTATCTTAATTATTAATTGCCTAGAGACTTCCCCGAGTCTTCCTAGAGTATGCTTCTGTTGGCCTTCTTCCTTTAGAACACTTATTTTTAGAAGGTTGGAAAGGATTATTCATATAATTTTGTGTTTGAAGTCTGTCATTACACCAGAGTAGGGAGGCCCATGCCTGTCACATCCATCACTGGGCCTAGTACAATGCCTGGCATATAGGAGGCATGTGATACACATCTGCTTACTGATTCACTGAATTCAAAGACTATTCATTAAAATTAAGCTTTTTATTTTAGAGGCAATTTCTGAAAAAGATTTTAGTTATTTTCTCCAAGGGAGGGGGAGGTAGGAGCAGAGGGAGAGGGACAAGCAGACTCTGTGCTGAGCATGGAGCCCAACACGGGGCTCAGTCCCAGGACCATGAGATCATGACCTGAGCCAAAACCAAGAGTTGGATGCTAACCAACTGAGTCACCCAGGCACCCCTAGAGTTAATTACTATAACACACATATATCTTTTTTCAAGTTCAATCATGTATGACAACTCATTGATTTTTAAAATTATTTTTTAACAGTTTACTGGAAAAAGTTTCAAGCTCACAAAGAAGTTGCAAGAATAAAAATAGAACACCTGAATATCTCTTGCCTTTATTCAATTTTTCTTAATCTGTTGATATTTAAACTTCATGCATAAGAACCAGTTATTTTGGATGATTTTGGTCTCTTACCAAAAAGATGATGTACATGTCAAACATGTGGTAAAAACAGGTTATTCAAGCCATTGAGGGGAAAGAGAATTATTTCTGAGTTTTAAGATCTCAAATTTCCAGAATCTATAATGTGAAAATATGTATATTGTAAAGAACTGAATATATACTGAGCTCACACCAGATATACACAGGAGTGCAATGGAGTACGATGTGCATCTGAGGTATTTGATTAACACTGATGCTAGCCTAAATATTTTATTCCACATGTCACCTTCAGAAGCAGAAGATAAAGGATGGCATAGGTTACACATACTCAAAGCACGATGCATTATTGTACATAAGGAAATTGCAAAGACCCTTACCAGCACTTTGCATGGTCATCCTGTCTTTTAGGAGTACATCTCCAAGAATTTGGCGATAAAATATCAACAAATGAATGGAACACATACTTCCAATTAATGTTTCTGGCAGTAAACTGTTAAAGAAAAAGAACATGTATTCATTAAACAACCCCTTACAATCCAACTTATAGTGTTTCTGGAAATATATACTTACTACTTTAATGAACAATTCCAAGTTTTGCTTCATTACGGAAAAAAATGTTTAACAATTTTAAAGAAAATTTCCAGTATGAGTTGCCTACAGAAAACTAGTATTTCTTTTTATTTTTAAACTAGTATTTCTATGTGTACACCTTCAAGTCTGAACTCTGTTTTGCCATTCTGGTGTTTCCATTTTAGCATATACACCCATGTTAAATGTTAAATAAAAAAGAAAAGCCATCAATTACGTGTTTGGAGAAGAAAGGGACTAGTCAGCTGCAAGTTTTGACAAAGCTACGTGCCCACCCCTCCCAACATGATGAATGAACAGGAAACAGGAATTCAGACTATTCATGGTGCTGGGTGGAATCTGGGAGGGTGAGGCAGACCTGGACTGAATTCTGACTTTGCTTCTTCATAGCTCTTGTGGCTTTGGGTTAATTAATTATTGTCCTTGTGTTTTGGTTTCCTCATTTGTAGAAGGCAGACAGTAATACCTGCTGTAATGTCTGCTCCATAGTAAGGGCTCAAAAACCAAAGAAAATTTCAATATTGATGGTAAGTTGGTATCAGTTTAAAATAGATTGTTGTAACTTTAAGATGTTATATGTATTCCCCATGATAACCACAAAGAAAAAAAAATCTATAGAATATACACAAAAGAAATGAAAAAGGAATTAAAATGTGTCACTACGAAAAATTTATCAAACACAAAGGAAGGCATTAAGGGAAGAACTGAGGCACAGCCAGCCAGAAGTCTCCCAGAAGATGTACAAAAAACAAATAACAAAATAACAAGACCAAGTCGTTCCCTATCAGTGATTACTTTAAACATAAATGAATTAAACTCCCTAATCAAAAGACACAGATCAGCAGAATGAACAGAAAAACAGGATCTAACTATATTTTATCTACAAGAAGCTCACTTTAGATCTATGGACACTCATAGGTTGAAAATGAAAGGACAGACAAAGACACTCCATGCAAATAAGAGAGCAGGGGTGGCTACAATAATATCAGACAAAACAAACTTAAAGTTAAAAAAACTGTTAAAAGAGATGAAGGATATTATATGATGGTAAAAGGGTCGGTGCACAAAAAAGATATAAAAATTATAACATATGCAGCAAATATTCGAGATCCTAAATATATGAAGCAGACATCAACAACCATAGTAGGAGACTCTATTACACCACTTTCAATAAAGAACCACCAAACAAAAGATCAATAAGGAAATAGAAGACAACACTGCAGACCAACAGTAACTAAGACATACACAGAACACTTTGCTCAGTAATAGCACAACACACATTTTTCTCAAGTATACATGGAACATTCTCCAGGACAGGCTACATGATACCAGTCTTAATGTTAGGCTGTTAGGCTACATATTTTAGCTTACATATGTTAGGCTACAACACCAGTCTTAATAATTTAAAAGACTGAACTCATACAAAAGTATCTTTTCTGATCCCAATGGAATGAAATTAGAAATCAATAGCTGAAGGAAAACTAGAAAATTCACAAATATGTGGAGATTAAACATCATACTCTCAAGCAATCAATGGCACAAAGAGGAACTCACAAGGAAAATTAAAAAAATATCTTGAGACAAATAAAATGAAAACATAACATACCAAAACTTATGGGATGAAGTGAAAGCAGTGCTAAGAGGAAAGTTTATAGCTATAAATGCTTACAATCTTCTTTATTAAGAAAGATCTCAAATCAACCACCTAACTTTAAACCTTAAGGAAGTAGGACAGAAAAAAACAAATGAAACCTAAATGTAGCAAAAGGAAAGAAACAATAAAGATTAGAGCAGAGATGAACAAAACAAAAGAAAACAACAGAGAATATCAGTGAAAACAACAGTGGGCTCTTTGCAAAGATCAACAAAATTGACACCGTTAGCTAGAGGACTAAGAAAAAAGGAGAGAAGATCCAAGTTACAAAATCAGAAATGAAGAGATGTTACTACTGATTTTCCAAAAATAAAAAAAGGATTGTAAGATAGTACTAAGAGTAATTGTATATCCACAAGTTGGGTAATCTAGATGAGATGGACAAATTCCTAGAAACACAAAACCTACCAAGGCTGAATCAGGAATAAATAGAAAATCTGAATAAATTTATAACTAGTAAGGAGATTGAATCAATAATCAATAATCAAAGACCCAGTGAAAAAAAACCCATGACCAGATGGCTTCACTGGTTTATACACAGCATGAACAAGTGGAATCTATTCCAGGAATGCAAGGACAGTTCAACATTAAAAAATCAAATCAGTGTGATACGCGACATTAACAGAATGAAGGAAAAAACCCATAGGATCTTCTCAACTGATACTGACAAAGAATTTTACAAAATTCAATACCTTTTCATAATAAAAACACTCAACAATCTTAGGAATAGAAGAAAACTACCTCCATATAATTAAGGCCGTATATGAAAATCCCACAGCTAACATCATATTCAATGGTGAAAAGCCATTAGCTTTTTCTTTAAGATCAGAAATAACACAAGGATTCCTGCTTTCACTACTTTTATTCAACACAGTACTAGAAGTCCTAGCCAGAGCCCCAGGCAAAAAAAAAGGAACAAAAGGCATCCAAATTAGAAAAGAAGAAGTAAACTTATCTCTGTTCACAGACAACATGGTCTTATATATGGAAAACTCTAAAGATTCCACAAAAAACCTGTTCAAATAAACAAATTCAGCAAAGCTGAAGGATATAGAATTAGCATACAAAAATTAGTCATGTTTCTATACACTAATAAAGAACAACATGAAAAGAAAATTACAACCAGTTCCATACACAACAGCATCAAAAAGAAGAAAATATTTTTATAAAATAGAACCAAAATTTCAATATTATTTCAGAAATAATAATCTGGAAACATGACAAGTGAGTGAAAATCCTGACACACGACACGTGCTAAATGCCTCCTGTGAATTCACTGAGCACAAGATCTAAAGTTAGAAGATACTCAAGAAAATGTCTTGAATCATTCTAAATATACATTTTCTAAGTATTATTTTTGGAAATACATGAACTCTGTCATTAAGCATGAAGAATGACCACACAGGAAATCTTGAAAACCTTGCAAACCATGTGCTTAATCAAGGAGGAAGTATCTTCAGACTAAGAAATCCAACAAAAGTTAAAAAAGAGACTTTTAACTTTTGTAAATTAATCCTTTATTTTTTTTAAGATTTTATTTGTTTATTTGACACAGAGAGATCATTAATAGACAGAGAGGCAGGCAGAGAGAGAGGGGGAAGCAGGCTCCCTGCCGAGCAGAGAGCCCGATGCGGGGCTCGATCCCAGGACCCTGAGATCATGACCTGAGCTGAAGGCAGAGGCTTAACCCACTGAGCCACCCAGGCGCCCCAATCCTTTATTTTAATTCCAGAATAAGTGTTTTATTTTATTATTTTTTAAAAGACTTTTTTTTTTTTTGACAGAGAGAGGGAGAGAGAACACAAGCAGGCAGAGTGGCAGGCAGAGGGAGAGAGAGAAGCAGGCTCTCTGCTGAGCAAGGAGCCAGATGTGGGACTTGATCCCAGGACCCTGGGATCATGACCTGAGCCGAAGGCAGCCATTTAACCGACTGAGCCACCCAGGTGTCCCCAGAATAAGTATTTTAGAAGGGAGCATTGGTCGCAGAGGTTAACGGTCAGGCTTCCTGCCCTGAAAGAGGTTGGACGAGAACAGAATGAACGTAATCCCCGTGGTGATGCAAGAGCAATGGATTCCCCAGGCGTAGTTTCACGGAGTTTTGTAAGTATCCTTGACCACTTCTTAATCCCTGAACTTCTAGAAACATCTAAAAAATGCCAGACAGCTTCTCTGCCGTTCATATAGGGCATGTGGCACACAAAGTTAGAAATCATTGTTTTCCACTGCTGCTATGCTGCTATGATGCTGGTCTTGTGTCTGACCTGGATTTCAAAGACTGGCCGTGGAGAATCAGTTAGGCTCCCCTGAGGCCACCACTTGCCTGTTGAGGGCTCAACTGTGATTCCTAAGGTTTGTTCCACATCCTGCCCTCTGGTCTATGGCCATTTTGGGCAGTGTTTCAGCTGCATGCCCAAACCATGGCTCATGCTGAAGAATAGCCCATGATTTTGCTAGAGGAAGGGGTGTAACCTTCCTTCCATTTTTCCCTCTCCTCTCACAGACCCGCCTGCTTGGTCTGGCTGCCATCGTTACCAGCCTGCAGTAGAGGCCTTCGTTCCTCCCACAGCCGGGGCGCTCCCTTCCTTCGACATGAGGCAGGACTGCTGCACTTTATTAGTTTTTTTTTTTAGGGAAATCCTCTGAATTTCCCAAATCTAAGATGACCAGAAAATTCTGGGCTCCTGAGGTTGGCTCAGTTGAAGAAGTAAAAATGTGCTTCTTACTGATCTCACAGATAGACCAGCAAACTCTGACGGTGGAAGTGCAGTGAATGTAATCATGGGCCCCGGGCTAGTAACAGGATTACCTCATTTATTTTTAGAAACAATACAGTGGAAGTGAAAGAGGAAAAAAATGGGAGACATCATAAAAGGCAAAGACAAACAGGTTTATGGCAAATTTATACATATGCACACAGCCTACTTCTACAGACTGGTATTTTTTGGGATTCTGAACTCATGCACTGGGAATCTGGGTCGAAATTCAGTGCTTTCCCTCACCTGGGGCTTAAAAGCATACCTTTGGCCAAATCACATCAGGGTAAAAAAACCCCATTGAAAAATGCCTCCAAAATCAGAATGGCAAGTCTTGCGGAAACTGAAAGATCTCTTTGCTCCCTCTTTGATCTCATGCTGAGAGGGTCACCATGATTACAACTGTCTCCATGAAAGCAGTCCCACGGGCAGGATTCTGGTGCTATTTCTTTGGAAAGGAGACAAGTCTACATGGGTTAATTTTCATTTTTGAGGGTCTCTGGATATCCAATGGTATGCACAGGCAAGACTGCTGGCTGGTGAGAGGTTAGTATAAGCCAGCTAGCAAGGGCATGGGGAAAAATGGGCGGGAGGGCAAACTCTCACTGGGCTTCCCACCCTTGGGTCTGCGCGCATTGTTGTATGTCGCTTAGCATAATGTTAAAAGCCTCTGTTCTTTCTCCTTGAAGCAGAGGAGTCTGGCCAAACAAAGGTGAAGTTCTTGAGCAAAGGAGGATGGGGAGAGAGGTGGGATGTACTTTTGAAGGAGAGGAGGAGGGCTGCTGGTACCATTATGTGCCTTCCTCTCCCAGTCACTGGAAGGTGGCAGTCAGGGGTGGGGAAGGGGCTGAGATGGATCACCTCCAGGGTGTGCAGCTCAGGGCAGAGATGCCCCAAAACACGCATGCTGGTGTCCAGTCTCTCACTCTGGACCCACAGCACAGCCCTCACACCACAGCACCTGGGCTCTGCAGGGAGGCAGGGGCCTCTGGATTCTCTGTGCCCATGACCTGGTCTCTGTGAGAGCCAGCCCCAGCCTAGGCTGCACCAGAGAGTACCCCCAAGCCAGGCATATACATTTCTGGATCACGCGAAGTAGAGTGGCAATGGTCAGGTCCCCCTCTGGGCTGTAGGAGGAGAAAAGAGCACACACCAAGACAAGGTACAGGCATGTTAGGGACAGCAGGAGGCAGAGCAGAGGTCCTAAGAAGTACACTTTTACCTAGCAGGAAGATTTCCACTTAGAAATTCTTCAGCAAACATTTTTTGGGTACCTAGTGTGTACTGTGATCAAACAAGCACCTTGGTTCCTGGGGTCTGGAGGGCAAGGACTCGGGACCCCTCTCTGAGAACCAGCATACAGGGGCGCCTGGGTGGCTCAGTGGTTTAAAGCCTCTGCCTTCAGCTCAGGTCATGATCCCAGGGTCCTGGGATCGAGCCCCGCATCGGGCTTTCTGCTCAGCAGGAAGCCTGCTTCCCCCTCTCTCTCTGCCTGCCTCTCTGCTTACTTGTGATCTCTGTCAAATTAAAAAAAAAAAAAAAAAAAAAAAAAAAAGAACCAGCATACAGAACATTCACTGCTTTGGAAGCAAGGGGCCTGCCTACCTGACCTGTGTATAGCCCAGACAAATCTGATCTCTCGATTGTAAAAGTGTCTTGGAACCAGTATCTGGGGGCAAAGCAGCACTATTAAGATCTATGCTTGAAAGACACACTTGGGAGTACTTGGGGACTCTTGGAAGCTTACCAATGAGATGAGGAGTGGGAGGCTGCAGAAGCAGGAAGAATGAAGTCAAACAGGATTTTGGCTTTTCTTTTACAAAGACTGCTACTGTGCTTCTTTTTTTTAAATCTTGAAAAATAACAATTTTCCAAGGAAATACTGGCCAAAAAAAGGGAATTTGCAAGTGCTATAAACATCCGGGGGTGAGGGGAAGGACAGTCAAGAGAATGAATAATATCCATGAACACATTATTAATGGTTATTGAAAGATTTAATTGTCAATACTAGAATTATAAGACACATTTCAGTATCAGATATAAGAACAAGGAATATGGAAACTAGGAGCATGATCCAGAATGAGAAAAGCAACAATTCAGGAGGCTATGTCAAGTTTTCGTCTATTACTCTGTTTCTTAGTGATCAGCAAGCAAGAAGCAGGTAATGGTGGGACAGGTCAACTTCATCAGTTTCTGTTCCCAGGCCCTGCTCTTCCCTTCCACCCCTCTTGTCCACCATATGCCCTCTATACTTAGGTTCCTTTTCTCCATGGCTTCCCATCTTCACATGCGCACATCTCTCCCATCCTTCAAAGCCTGTTTCAAATCCCTCCTATTCTTACCAGCTATAGAGCCCATCTTCATTTAAACCAATTTTATGACATATTGTACCATGGACCTGGAATTATATTTGCATTAATCTATACATATGATAATAATAGTAAATAACTACAGCTAAAACTTACTGTGTTTTACTCTGTGCCATATCCTATAAAAACAATCTAGGTGTTTTATATACTTTCTTTTCATTGAACCTCATTATAGCTTCACGGAGTTGATATTATTATGCCCATTTAAAGATGGAGACATTGGGATCCTGAGAAAGATAGTTAAATAACTTGTTCAAGAGGCTACTGAGTTGGAAGGTGACAGATCTGGAACCTACTAGTGTAAAAGTTCCTTGCAATAGGTGATTAAAAGTACATTTATCATGATGTATGGAATGTATGGAAGTGTTAAATCACTATATTGTACACCTGAGATGGATGTAGTGCTGTATGTTAATTATACCGGCATTAAAAAAAATCTAAAAAGAGCTTTATAAATCAATAAGAGAAAACTAAAAAGTAAAATAAATTTTAAAAAGCCCCCTAAAGAAAATGCAAATTAAAACCACCATGAGATACCATTGCTCACTTACTAAAATTGCCATAATAGAAAAAAAATAGATAATACCAAGAATATGATTAATACATTACTGCTGGGAGTGTAAAATGCTATAGCCACTTTGGGAAACAGTTTGGCAGTTTTTTATAAAATTAGAAGGACACGAGATGACCCAGCAATCCTGCTCCTAGGTATTTACATCTCCGAGAAATAAAGTCAGATGGCCACACACAAGAAACTCATATGTAAATATTTAGAGTGGCTTTATACATAAATGCCCAAACTCAGAAACAATCCAGATGTCTATCACTTGGTGAATGCACACATGCATCATGGTCTATCCATCAAATGGAACACTATTTAGAACAAAGAAGAACAACTTCTGCTACATGCAATGGCACGGATGACCCTCCAGTGCAGCAGTATGCTGGGTGAAGGCAGGCAGACTCAGTAGGCTACATACTGAAGGACTCCATTTGTATGACATTCTGGAAAAGGCAAAACTGCTTGGAATAAAAATGGCCAATAGACACATGAAAAAATGTTCAGCATCACTTGGCATAAGGGAAATATAAATCAAAACCACAATGATACACCACCTCACACAGGTCAGAATGTCTAAAGTTACTAAGTCAGGAAACGGCAGATGTTGGTAAGGATGTGGAGAAAGGGGAATCCTTTTGCATTGTTGGTGGCAATGAAAATTGTCCAGCCACTATGGGAAACAGTATGGAGGGTCCTCAAAAGTTAAAAACAGAGCTCTCCTATGACCCAGGAATTACACTACTGGGTATTTATCGCTGATTGAAAGGGGCACCTGCACCCTGATATTTATAGCAGCAACATTCACAATAGCTAAACTATGGAAAGAGCCCAGATGTTCATTGACAGATGAATGGATAAAGAAGATGTGGTATGTCTGGGTGTGGTACATAAACAATGAATCTCAGAACACTGAAAAAAAATTAAATTACAACAAAAGAAAGAAAAAAATGATGTGGTATGTATGTATATACAATGGAATATTGCTCTGCCATCAGAAAATGAAATCTTACTATTTGCAACAACATGAAAAGAACTAGGGGGTGTTATGCTAAGCAAAATAAGTCAGTCAGAGAAAGGCAATTATCGTACAATTTCACTCATACGTGGAATTTAGGAAACAAAACAGAGGATTATAGGGGAAGGGAGGGGAAAAAAATAAGACAAAATCAGAGAGGGAGACAACCATGAGAGACTCTTAACTACAGGAAACAAACCGAGGGTTGCTGGAAGGAAGGTGGGAAGGGGGATCGGGTATAACTGGGGGACAGGCATTAAAGAGGGCACATGATGTGATGAGCCCTGTGACGAGCATAGTTCTATGCAGCTGATAAATCACTAAACTCTACCTCTGAAACTAAAAAGTGAAAACTGAAAAACAAAAACCAAATGGCTGGGAAAGAAGAGAGATGAGTGGCTGCCTGAGGCTGCGGCTGGGGAGCTGACCACAAAGGAGATAGCTGTTTAGAGTGAAGGGAATGTTCTCCATCTTGGTTGTGGTGGTAGTTACATGACTGTACACATTGATCAAGACTCAGAGAACTGTAAACCTAAAAAAGTAAGTTTTATTGCATGTAATATATACCTCAACTAACCTGATATTAAAAAAAAAATTCCCTGACGATAGGATCGTGGTTGTCAAGCTCAAATTAGCCAAGTTTCTCTACTATTTCTGACCAAATGTATCACTTGAGCTAACAGTAAACAAAAGAGTAAGCTGATTTGAATTTTCCTACCATTCCATTTCTCTTCTGATCCTTGGCAGATGAATTAAAGAGGAAAAAACTAACCAAAAAAAGATGACCATGCAGGAGGAGAAGCCAAAAGCAGAGATGGTCTATAAATGCTGAAGGACCTCAAGTTCACTGGCCAGGTGAGTGGGTACCAACCTCAGCAAGTCTCTTGATCTTCTGTTCAAAGATCTCAGTTTTACTAGGAGTTGAGGCTGCCTTCTCATTGTCATCATCTGATGGAAAACACTCCCATGTGCTTCCAAAAAAAAATCAAAAATAAATGTCAAAACTTGAAGTGCTTGAGACGGTGAGTATAATAAAACAACATACTTTTTACAATAAAACAAAGATTTGGGGTAAAAAAATCATAATTGTATGAAAAGGAGGAGTCCCTCACATACCTTGATTGAGCTGATAACAAGATAAGGCATGGCATTAAAGCCTCCCGGCCTCCCTAAGGGTATCTGACTGGCCCCTGGAGCTACCACAACACCAGATGCATTGGCAGCACTGTGGCCAGATTTTATAAAGGGAAAAAGGAAGTTTAAAAAGCATGCCCGCAGGGGCGGTTGGGTAGCTCAGTCATTAAGCATCTGCCTTCCGATCAGGTCATGATCCCAGGATCCTGGGATTGAGCCCTGCATCAGGCTCCCTGCTCAGTGGGAAGCCTGCTTCTCCCTCTCCCACTCCCCCTGCTTGTATTCCCTTTTTCACTGTCTCTGTCAAATAAATAAATAAAATCCCAATTTTTTTTTTTTTTTTTTTAAAAGCATGCCCAACTCCAGGTAGATCCAACTGCTTCCCAGGTCCCAAACCCTTTCCTGTTCAAGAAGGTGGGCCTGGCATTGCCAGGGCGGCAACAATGCTATGTGTTCTAAGTCATGAAACAAGGAGAGTCCAAAATCTGTCAGGAGCTGAGCTCTGCAAGGCAAGGATCGTATCTGTCTTACTTTCCATTTTCCCATTATGTAGCACAGTGCCTGGCCAATGAATGTATTAAAAGATGCTCAATATTTGTGGAAGGTAACTCGGCATGTATACCACAATTTGAAATGTCTACGTCTTTTAACCCAGCAACAGGCAACCTCGGAATTAGTCTATGTCATTAATTCTGTGCCGGTTGCAAGTATCAGCCCAGTGTTCAAGGAGAAGCATTAATCAACGGTCCTCAAGCTTACCAATTTCCTACATTAGAGTCTTGTATATGCTACCAAGAAAAGAAGCACTTAGATCAAAATAATTAGGATTTTACTGTCAAATGACTTATTTTAAAAAAATGTGAATTCAGTAAAGAATGTTATACTTATTAGAATATACTTTGCTGATGCATAGTCTGTGTACTTTTTCAGGAAAGGAGAGAAAGCAATGCCTAATAGTTGTACCTCTTCTGGATATGGAAGGGTCCACTTCAACACCTTTTTCATAAGGGGTGCCACCATTCAAGAAGAGTTCATATGTTCTATGAAAGAATAGCAAAGACCACATGTTTTCATTTTGAAACAATGAAATCAGTAGTGAAATATTTTTTTAGCACAGATAACATGCCCAGACATTTATTTGTCTCATTGGTAAATGAGAATGAAAGTTCTTGATTCCTCTAAATAAAGTTTTTTTCTTTTAACTTCTAACTGTAGAAAATACATTTTCCCCATTAAAATGAGAAAAAATAATGGATGCCATTAAAGGGCTTTGATTTTAATGACTTACGTTCAGGAATGTATTAATGATGTATTTTAAATATATTTTTCAAATGTTTAAATGGCATAGAAATGATAAGTAAAGAAAACAAAACAGGGGCGTCTGGGTGGCTCAGTCAGTTCCGCATCTGCCTTCGGCTCAGGTCATGATCTCGGGGTCCTGGGATCCGCCTAGTGGAGTCAGGCTCCCTGCTGAGTGGTGAGTCTGCTTTTCCCTTTTCCCCTGCGCTTCCTCTGCTCTTGCTCTCTCTCAAATAAATAAATAAAACCTTAAAAAAAAAAAAAAACCCAAACCAAAAAAAACCCTAAAACATCCGTCCCCACATCCCCTCTAGTGTGGTAAGGCCCTTGCCCTACCTTTTTCTATGCAAATGTAAACAAATATATATAAACAGTAGATCTCAAAACGGACACATTTTCTTTCCAAGTTGCCTATTACGTAAGTACAGAAAGTAGAAAATAAAAGCCCCCTTCAATCCCACTGTGGTACTCCCTAGTTCTGTTCCTCAGAGGCAACCTCTGGGAACACTTTACACAGGCCTGCCCACATATGCACACGAATACAGTTTTTCATGAACAAAAGTGGAGCCACAGTACACATACTATTCTGTAACTTGCTTTTTCCATATAATAATATACACCGGAAATGTTTCTGTATCAATACACGGGCTTCTACCTCACTTAGAAAAATAGCTGTGACTTCCCTTTTGGAAAGATGGAGTAGACATCCTTTTCCCTCCCACTAGGTACAGCTAAAAACCCTAGACATTCTTAAAAACAAAACAAAACTAGACAAATTTAAGTCACAAGCGGTCTGGACTTTTACGTTCTGGGAGGGCGTGCCCCTCCCCCGCTCACAGGGATGATGTGGGAGCAGGACAAGTGGAGTCTGGACTTTCACCCCTGCCCTGTGGTAAAGAGGCCATGCCCACCCCTGGGGTGTAAGCAGAAGTTATAGAAGGCAGGGAACATTATCTCAATTAATCCTCATAATAACCCTTAGGGGTAGGAACTTTTACAATCTCCCATTCTGAAGAGAGGAAATTGGGGCTTGCAGGCAAGAAACCTGGAACCTGGCTTATAGTTACACAGACAGATCCGGGGGCGAGCCCTGAATGGTATACTTCCAAACCTTGGATCTTAATTACCATCCTGATGACTGCCCATGTATATCTCCTCTGTGAATTTCTCGTTTATATCTTATTAGATTTTTTTGTGTATGCCCATTTAAAAACTTGGACTATCTTTTTCTTATTCATTTTTGAGAACCCATTTCATATAAGGGATAAAAATCTGACCATTATGTATATAACGCAGATATTTGGTACCTGTCAGCCTTTTGGTCTTAAATTTTAAATTCATTTACAGGGGGGCACCTGGGTGGCTCAGTTGTTAAGCATCTGCCTTCAGATCAGGTCATGATCCCAGGGTCCTGGGATCGAGCCCCGCATCGGGCCCCCTGCTCTGCAGGAAGCCTGCTTCTCCCTCTCCCACTCCCTCTGCTTCTGTTCCCTCTCTCGTTGTGTCTCTCTCTGCCAAATAAATAAATAAAAATCTTGAAAATAAAAAAGTCTGACACTCGTAAAAAAAAAAAAAAATTCATTTACAGGGACTTCCATTACAATTTCAGTGTATCACCTATAGGAGAAAGGTAGAGTCACAGAGGACCTGGGGACCCTGGACTTAGCTTTCCTACTCTTTGGAGAGAATCAGGTTCTGTTTCAGCACTGTGACATGTGCTAATACCATAGAAAATTACTGAAAAACATTTCCAGCAGACAGTAAACAACTTTTATTATTTGTTTGATTTTTTTTTTTTTTTTTTGAAAGAGAGAGAGAGCCAGCGAAGGAGCAAGCAGGGGTGGGAGAGGAACAGAGGGAGGAGAGGGAGAGAGAGAATCCCAAGCAGGCTCCACGCTCAGAGCAAAGCCAGATGCAGGGCTCAGTCTCACCATCTTGAGTTCATGACCTGCGCCACAACCAAGTCGGATGGATGCTCAAATGATTGAACCACCCAGGGCCCACTGCGTAAACATCTTTTAAAACACCTGTTCTGTAAGTGGCATTTCTTCCTCTTTAAGATGACCCTGTTCATGCTGTTTTCATATATCACTCAAAGAACATTAAAACTTCTCCCCCAAGTTTTTGAAATGCTAACTCATTACACACTCTGCAAACCTGACATATCCAGATTCTAAATAATGAATTTCTACAAAATTATTCATTTGGAAGGAATATATAGGCAACTTACTTCGCTGGAATAGGAATTCCACTGGCATCAAAAAGTTTAAGAAACACCCAGCCACAACTTAGTTCTCCTCTTTCACCGGTTGACTAGGAAATAAACAGGCATACAAAACTTAATATGTGAACCAGTCAAATTTAAAAGCACATACCAAGTCCTTTAAAGGGAACAAAATTAGCATTCACTTCTTGGACTAAAAAATTCTTCACAAGAAAATAAAGTGAAACACAGTGGGTCCCATTTTCCTTGCCAGCCAGATGGCAAAGGTAGTATGTAAAGTGAAAATCCTATCTTGTCAAATTACTTTTGAAAATCCCGGGGCACCTGGGTGGCTCAGTGGGTTAAAGCCTCTGCCTTTAGCTTGGGTCATGGTCCCAGCTTCCTGCGATCGAGCCCCACATTGGGCTCTCTGCTCTGCGGGTAGCCTGCTTCCTCCTCTCTCTCTGTCTGCCTCTCTGCTTGCTTGTGATTTCTGTCTGTCCAATAAATAAATAAAATCAAAAAAAAAAAAAAAGAAAGAAAAAAGAAAGAAAATCCCTTAAACCTGACAATGTGGCAACTGCTGCTATTGTTTCTTGAATGATATAAACATTCTGTGGAATGATCTAAACCGCATAAGTACTACATGGGACTATGCAGCTTTGTCTCAGTGAGAGATGGAATGCACAGATTAAATCATTTTTAATTTTTTAATCATCCATCAGATCTTTATCTCTACCTACTGAAGGCCACTGGGGACTTGCTTGGGGCCCTGCACCCCTCTCCTGTCCTACCCACCCATAACACAGATGGGTGCATCTACCTTAAAGAAATGAAAGGATGGTGTAATACTATTAATATAATAGCAGTTGGTTTTCTGGGTCACCTTGAGGCCAAGCATATATACTAGACCTAGCAAGGTATTATTAGAATGTGGAGACATTTATATTTTATATGTTATAAAAATAGTTTGCATATATAATATCATGTCAATTAAGTCCCTTAATTAGAGCTGTCAGCCACAAGGTTAAGTATACCCTGACCCTCTAGGACAGAGGTAAAACACCGTGGGAGTGCCACGGAACATCTCTCATCACTTTCTGTAAAGTCTCATCCTTTTCAAATCTTCATTCGAAGATCTGAAGTGCCCTCAAGCTATACATATAAACAAATATACTTTTATTGTAAGTGCTACTGAGAAAGCAGCACTATGTATAAACTAGAACCACAATTCCCATTCCTCAAGAGATTAAAATTTTATTACACATAAAAGCCTCATTTTACTTGTAAATATAGACTTTTTTTTTTTAACTTCCCTTTTACTGATACGTTAGAAAGGATTATCTTTCAACTGACATACATTGCGAATATAAGAAATTCCAAGTTCAAATAATATTCCAAGATCTGGAGATGAAGAATTGGATCTGATAAAACAATCGCCATCAAGCAAGCAAGGCAAGATGCCAGTAACCTGGAATGATAAAGAAAACGAAGTTACAAATAAAAATTTAAAATGGGAGGGAGGTTTCAGCTCTACTCATTTGTGCATAGTTTATACCTTTGCATCATAATAATGGTCCTTTTAAAGGAAACAGAGAGCAGATGGATGGGACCCATCCACAGCAATAATTTTACGTTAAAAAAATTTAAGTTTTGGGCACCTGGGTGGCTCAGTAGGTTAAGCCTCTGCCTTCTGCTCAGGTCATGATCTCAGGGGCGTGGGATCCAGCCCCGCATCAGGCTCTCTGCTCAGCAGGGAGCCTGCTTCCCCCTCTCTCACTATCTGCCTGCCTCTCTGCCTACTTATAATATCTGTCTGTCAAATAAATAAATAAATAAAACATTTAAAAAAAAAATTTAAGTTTTGTGTTGAGGGAAATACCTTTATCTTCATTCACTCTTTGGTGAGAATAGAGGCTAGTGTGAAACATGTATGGTACCTAAGTCCACAGAGGTGTTATAAAAATAGCTTGCATATATAATAAGATATTAATATTAATCCTTGTTTTTTGTAAACAGAACCAAAATTGAAGACTTCATGCACACATTTGCTCAACTTTTCCAAGGTGTGCCTTGCAAATTTTCCTTTCCTTTCTCTTTCGCTCATTCCTTTTCCTCTCTCTGGACAACCACACCCCTCTATCTTGCCTACAAAATTCTCCCCAGCCCTCAAAGTCTGTTTTCTCTTCTACAAAACCTTCCCTGAGCCTGAGGATTGGAATTAAGGTTACCCTCCCCTGCGCTTTCACAACCCTTGGGAGTCCCGCAACCATGACATTTTGCCCTTATGGTGGTTATCAACACACCCCACCCCCATAGGGCTATTCTAAGGATTAAATGAGCTCATACATCATGCCCAGGAGGCCCTACCACCATGCCTGGCACGTGGACACAGCTCCATAAACATAGGCTATTGTTATTATAGCCATATATGTTTCTTCTCTACCAACATGTAAGTTCCCACAGTGCCTAGGAAGAATGTCTTGCACCTAACAGATGCTTAATTTCTCTCAAAAAGGAACAATTTCTTAATATTTATTCTTCCAAACAGTTTGTTTTTACATCCAGAAAAAAATTAGAAAATTCAAACCTAAATGCTTCATAAACACAGAGATGCACCATCAGAACTGTGAGGTGTTATGCCGAGATACAAGCAGTAGGGCGCTTAGATCAAACTGGACTTTCAGGAGATGCGCGACAGGCAAGCGGGGGCACGTGCAGCACACACGCCAGGTGGCTGGGTCTCCTCTATGCTCTGTGTCCTCTCTTTGAACCCCTACTGCTTGAAGATCTTCAGGTGCAGTAAGAGAAAGGTTCACAGAGGGTTTTTAGGGTGCAGTGCCCCAAGGGAATTAGTTATGGGAAATGAATACTAAAGTCATGAAACTTTAGAGGTAGGAAAAAAGTTAAGTAAAATAAACCAGAGACAATATTATAACAAGAACATCCAGATATCAAATCTTCATGTTCACGTACATCTATGTCATAGAGACTCTGAGGTTTGAAGTCACCTAACCTCATTCCAGTCTTTTTTTTGTTCCAGGCTTGACAGTGACTGGATATAATGTACCAGCCCCGGGCGTCACCCTTGATTTTATCTGAAAAAAGCCCAGCTTTCATTAGCACAGTTGATTTCATTTGTGAAAAACACTTCCTAAATTTATCTCTCTGTTTTCATTTTCATCAGGGGGCATTTCCTAGAATTGAACCCCGAAATCCATGGAATGAGATGATTCATAGGAATTATTACTCTGATGAGTCAGAAACAAAAGTAATTTTTATGAAAGTCTTCAAAGAATATTAATCTAAAGATTCAAATCTGGCCCCATATATTCTGTGCTTAACATAAATACGTTATTACAGGGATACACATGGACAGCTTTGCTTCAGAAATTAATTGCCTATCACTTAACAGGTAAAAGATGTTCCTGTTTCATTCCATTCTCTTAGCAGATTCCTTACCTGGGGAGAAAAGGTCCACGTTTTGGGCTTTTTAGGTTGCCATGTGGCTCTGACTGTGTGGATATTGCTCAGAACCTGAAATGAGATTTCGAGATTTCCTTATTAGAGATGATGTTTTATAGAGCACTCTAAAACATCCTCACTTCTAGGGGTGCCTGGCTGGCTGGGTAGGTCAGGCATCTGATTTCTGATTTGGGGTCAGGTCATGATTGTAGGGTCCTAGAATCAAGCCCTGAGTTCCATGCTTGGGTGGGGATGGTCTGCTTGAAGATTTTTCTCCATCTCCCTCTGTCCCTCCCCCTGCTGTCTCAAATAAATAAAATTTAAAAAAAATTTAAAAAGAAAAAAAAAACAAACTGGTCACCACTTCTACAACCCAAACAGTTAACACTGAACAGGCCACATACTGCGCAGAGCCGAGGGCCTCCCGGGGGTTCTTTCACTTCTTAGTTTGTGCAACTCTGTGACTGTTTTCTTTTTACATCAAGGACATACAGAACTTTAAAAATGAGTAACAAAAAGCTATTGTGGTACTAATTTATAAAATAACAAAAGAACTGATAAATTCAGACTCAGATCTTGGCACTAGTAATAAATTATAGTAAGTGGAATGCTTACTATCTGGAACAGGTTTATCAGAAAAGGAAGTGAAATTCCAGATACAAATGACCTTTTAAGAAATGTGACCCAGAAGAGCATTTTATGGTAGCCCATCACCCTGCAACTAAGGACAGATAATGCTGATAATAGCCCAGATATACAGCCTCAGTTTTCTTCAAGATCTCTAGCCGCATACATTATATTCTTCCTGAGACTTATCTCTTGTAAAATGCTACTGTAAGAAGTCAGTCCTACAATGTACAAAAAACAATGAATACAAAAGAAGCAAAAACTGAAGAGTTCAAATTCCACAAAGATATGGCTAAAATTGCCATCTTCCAAAGAAACAGAAAACATAAAATTTTTATTTTATTTTATTTTATTTAAGGTTATCCATTTATTTTAAGTAATCTCTATACCCAATATGAGGCTTGAACTCATGACGCCAGGATCAAAAGTTGCATGCTCTTCTTCTTCTTCTTTTTTTTAAAGATTTTATTTATTTATTTGACAGAGAGAGATATCACACGTAGGCAGAGAGGCAGGCAGGGAGAGAGGGGGAAGCAGGCTCCCTTCCTGAGCAGAGAGCCCGACCCTGAGATCATGACCTGAGCCAAGGGCAGAGGTTTAACCCACTGAACCATCCAGGTGCCCCAAAAGTTGCATACTCTTCCATCTGAGCCAGCCAAGTGCCCCTATAATTTTTATTTTAGGTAACAGTATTTTAGTATAGCACTGTTAAAACTAAGCTTTAAAAATAAGTAGATAGGGGCAGCTGGGTGGCTCAGTTGGTTAAGCGACTGCCTTCAGCTCAGTTCATGATCCTGGAGTCCTGAGATTGAGTCCCACATCAGGCTCCCTGCGCGGCAGGGAGTCTGCTTCTCCTTCTGACCCTCCTCTCACTCTCTCTCTCTCATTCTCTCTCAAATAAATAAATAAAATCTTTAAAAAAATAAGTAGACATAGTTTCTACTTATGAGTCCTATGAGTTCAGATTCAAATCACTGCCCTCTATGTCCCTGTTGGTAGGCAACTAGGATTATCTTGTGGGCAGCAGAGTTGTTTTCCAAAAAAGAAAGCCCTCATTTCTTTCATATATATATATATATATATATACACACACACACACACACACACACATATAAGTTTATATATATATATATAAGCTAATATATATAGGAATTTATTTAAACTCTTCCTAAAACAATATATATTCTCAGCCTGGACTCTTGGAGTACAAACGTGTTTTGATTATTACCTGGTATTCAGTATAAGACTGTATCTTATCTACTCTAAGGTTCCTCTTAGTTTTTCAGGAAGTGTTTCCCACTTCTTATAATCAAAAAGTCCTTTGCAATCATTGAAACTGAGATCTCACACTATCTCTGCTTTTCTCTTTCCAACTTGGAGAATTCTGATTTTGATTCAGGAGAAGCTTCTTCTGCTTGACAATTCTACATCTTTCTTGACTTACAGATTCTGAGAGCTAAAGAGGACTTAGTCCAAATACCTCATCATACATTTGAGAAAACTGCAGCTAGACAGGATGAATGACTGGCTCAGAATCTCTCTGTTTTCTGCATAAAACCAGAACTCAAAGGATGAGGTAATCAAGGACTCAAAAAGTTTAGAACTTCCGCTTAGTAAACTGCATTGAGAATACATAAGGACTCCCAATCAAGATGGTGCGCTGAATTTATGGTCTAACATAGCTGCTCTGCTCCAAACATAAAGGAGTGGTGGTTAAAGAGAGAGAGTAGCACTCAAATGTAAGGTGAATACGTCAGTGGACCACACACAGAAAACAGAAAAAAGAAAGTTGCAGAGGGTACAAGGAAATGATGCCATTTTATAAGGCATGAGAATACTAAAAATTAGGCTGTATAAAATTAATAAAATAAAATTCAGGATAGGGGTTACCCATATGGAAGTTTGAGGAAAGCAAAAGGATGTGGGAGGGGTATACTGAGGGTTTCAATCATACTTGCAGCATTTATTTTTAAATTAATAGACTTTTTAAAGAGAAGTCTTAAGATTACGGAAAAATTGAGCAGAAAGCACTTATTTCTTTGTTTTAAAAGTCAGCGTATATATTACAAACTGTGGGGCTTCAACAGAACTCGGTGATAAGGCCATGGGTGCCTGTTATGTCATTCTTTGCAAACTTTTATATTGAAATAGTTCATTTTTTAAAAAAATATTTTATTTATTGATTTGACAGAGAGAGAGAGAAAGAGAGAGCACAAGCATGGGGAGGCAGAGGAGAGGGAGAAGCAGGCTCCTGGCCGAGCAGGGAGCCAGATGCAGAACCCAATCCTAGGCCCTTGACCCAAGTCGAAGGCAGATGCCTAACTGTCTGAGCCACCTAGGTGCCTGAAATAGTTCATATTTTAAAAAATACTGCTAATTCCAATAAAAATAAGATGGAGTATAAAACTGATATAAAAGGAAACAAGTAAACAAATTGGAAAATTATAATGTCCCAAAATAAGAAAGATTCTAAATATGAGATTTGGGCTTGTGTTCTATTTCTCTTATTATTGGCAAAACAGATGGGTAATTGGTTGATGTATTATTTTTTAATGGGTACTGAAGGGTTTTCAATTTATTTTTTCAAAAGGATGAAACACACAATGGTGGTAAGTCTGAAATGTGTCAAACATATCAGACAAGTTAAAAGAAACATACAGTGAACTCCCTTACACTCATCACCTAGATTCTACCATTAACATTTTACTATACTCGCTTTAACACATATATCATTTATCATCTATCCATCCTTCAATTCATCTTATTTTTTAATTTATTTTTTTTAAGAAGGCTGGAGCACAACATGAGGCCTGAACCCAGGACCCTAAGATCAAAATCTGAGCTGAAATCAAGAGTCAAGAAACGCAACCCACTGAGTCACCCAGGCTTCCCCATCTCATTTTTTGATGCACTGAAACCTGCAGACATTAGTAAACTTCTCCCTAAATTAGCATGCATAACTCGAGTTCATTATTTATTCACTTTTTGATGTAAAATTTGATATAATGAAATTTACAAGCCTTATTTTTATTTTATATGTAATGCCCAATAAGGAAACATGAAAGCAGACTGGCTAGGAATCATAGGTCCTGAAGAATGACTCAGTGAGTGCTGTCAATGGAGGCCTAGTGAGGAATCTGAACTTCTACTAGGGCTCCGAAGTCAGGAAGCACATTGTCCTCTCAGGGGTGTGAACAGAAGCCAAGTGGGGAACCTGGACTTCCATTCTCACTTGGAGTAATGAGGTGGCACCACCTTCCCTTGATAGCATGGTGTCAGAAGTGTGCTAAAGTGAAAATTAAAATAAGATCCAGAAACTCCTAACACCCACAATGCCCAAGATCCAATAAGAAAAAAAAACCCCACTCATCATACCACAAATCAGGAAAATCTCAACTTGAATGCAAAAAGACAATCAACAGACACCAACACTGAGATGACTTTGAAAAGAAAAATGTTGGAATTACCTGACAAGCATTTTAAAGCAGACACTGAAAAATACTTCAGTAAGCAACTACAGACATGTCTGAAAAAATGTAAAATACAGAAGAAATACAAAGTGTCAAGAAAGAAATAAGGAAATCTCAACAAAGAAATAGAAGATAAAATGAAGAACCTAGTGGAAATTCTAGAACTGAAAAATATAATAACCACAGTTAAAAACACACATGTGCACAAACACACAACTGCTGGACAGACTCAAATGCTGAATAAAAAAGAGAGAAAAGAATTAGTGAAGTTGAAGATAGGAAAATATAAATTATGCATTCTGAACAACTAAGATAAAATTGATGGAAAAAAGTAAACAGAGCCTCAGGAATGGGTGGGACTATAACAAAAGATCTCACGTTCATGTCATCAGAGTCCTAGAAAAGAGTCTGGAGCTAGGAAAGTGTTCAAGAATATAATGGCTAAAATATCCCCAAGTTTGGCAAAGGACACAATCCTACAGTTCAAGAAGCTGAGCAAACCTTAAACAGGATAAACCCAAGAAATCCATGCCCAAGAACAAGTACAAAAACTAAACACACATTTCTTGAAAGCAGTGAGAAATAACACTTAGATTTACCAACAGGGAAACACATTCTAGTGACAGTGGATTTCCCATCAGAAACCATAGAAGGAAGTGGAACAATATTTCTCAAGTGCTTAAAAAAAAAAAAAAAACGCCAGAATTCCATATCTAGTGAAAATATTCTTCAGGAATGAAAGGGAAACACATTCTTGGATAAAGAAAAACGAAGAGAAATTGTAGCTGACACAAAAAATGGTTAAAGGGAATTCTCTAAACAGGATATGATCTTTGAACATCAGGAAGGGAGGAAGGAAGAACAATGAAAAGAGTAAAAGTGACGGTAAATACCCTCTTGAGTGTTCTAAATTATGCTTAGTTGCTGAAGTAAATACAATACTGTGTGATGTGGTTGTCAGTGTATGTAGCGTTTTAATAACAAGGCTTTTTAAATGGAACTAGGGAAGCCCTCAAGTAAAGAGCAATGAGTATTTATGTAACGATTAAATATCTTCTAAAACTTGTCCATTGGAAATCCAATATAAATTAGTTACATAAATTCACTTCTATTATTTTTAAATGAATCACTTCTATTAATCTGATTTAATTAATCTGATTATTTAAATAAAATTTCAGTCTTTAGGTTCTCATATATGAGACTAGGAAGAGCTAAAGTGAAGTGTCAAACCAGATCTGAGCAAAGAAGGCAATTCATCTTTTCTTGGTCATTGATGACACCTACTGGCTTCTTAGTGGCAGTGGCTTTGTACAGGGCGTGTAGAAAATGAGGGAGGGATCACTATAATGGCACAAGTACAGAAAAAAAGAAAGAAAGGCACTGGGAGCAGGAAGTATACTCAGCATGCGCAAAGCTAAACCCACAAACTCCTCCAAACCTGATAGGCTCTTGATGTTCCTATCTCATTGAATGTCACGGCCATCCACCCAGATGCGGGTCATGGTGGACACCCCACTCTTCCTCACCCACCATTTGCAAGCCATTACCAAACTGTGGTTTTTACAG
Source organism: Lontra canadensis (assembly GCF_010015895.1). NCBI lineage: Eukaryota > Metazoa > Chordata > Mammalia > Carnivora > Mustelidae > Lontra > Lontra canadensis. Next base: position 906,859 of record NW_022631138.1, read on the forward strand.
TCTAAACATCCTTCTGGCCATAGTTCTCCTCTCCATTTCTACCTCCCTAGTCTAAGTTGTTAGCCTCATATCTCATCTATCCACATGTGACATGTTCTATGTATGTTCTAAGTGTTTTACTGGCTATATTAACTCATTTCATCCTCAGAGGGGCCCCAAGAGATGTGTACCAGATGTCAAAGGGGAAAGGGAAAGGCCAAGTAATCTGGTCAGGGTCTTACACCAGGCTGGTGGAACCACAGTTAAACTGGGGCAAATGGCTCCAGATTTTTTTTTTTTTTTTTTTTGAGACAACATTGCTACTGACATTTGACCACCACACTTTGCCATAGCCCCTAAATGGTCTACTCATGTATCCTCTGGGCCCCCTCTAATTCATCTCCAAAGAAGAGCCAGAGATATTCTTAAAGCATAAATCTAAAACTGTATCACTTCCTCCAATGACTTTCCCTGTTTTTAGGAGAAAGACAAAGCTCCCTCACATCATGGCTTACAATGTCTTACACTGTGCTCCTTCCTGACATCTCCCATTTCATTCCATCCTATACTTCCCCTTGTTCTCTCCACTTGGCCACACTGGCCTTCCCTAAGTCGTTTCCCACTAAGGCCTTTGCTTGTGCTGCTCCTTTGGCCAGGTTCACACTCCCTTTTCCTTTCACCCTCTTAAGGCCTATTCATCCCTAGATCTCAACCTAAGCATCATCTTCTCAGGAGGGAGCTTAGACTATCAATTTGAAAATTCTTTTCTAATGTAACTGGAGTTGTAAATTTCCATCTAAGCAATGCTTTATCAACACTCCACAAATTATGTGACACGTTTTCACTTTTTGTTCAGCTCCACTATTTTCTAATTTCCCTGGAAACTTCCTTTTAATCCATTAATTTCCAAGTATTTAAGGATTTTTTTCAGTTATCTTTCTGTGACTGATTTCTAATTCAATTCCACGCAATCAAAGACAATTCATTGTATGATTTCAATTCTTTTAAATTTGTTCAGGGCCATCTCTCTTGGCGAATGTTCCACAAGCACTTGAACGAATGAGTATTTTATTATTTTGGGGTGAACTGCTGTACAAATGTTTATTAGATCCAGTTTGTCGATGGTGTTAATTCAGTTCTTCTATATACTTAACTAATTTTCTGTTTGCTTGTCCCACAGTTTCCTGAGAGAGAAGTGGTAAGTTTTCAACTATAACTATGGCTTTGCCTGTTTCTCCTTTCAGTTTATCAAGTTTTACTTCATGTATTTTGAAGCTCTAATGTTAGGTATATACATATTTAGAATTATTATGTCCTCTTGGTGAGCTGTCTCTTTTATCATATAATATGTTTCTTTATTCCTGCTAATTTTCCTTGTTCTGAATATTACTATCTTTTTGAATAATCTACCCTTTTCATCCTTCTCCTTTTAACCTGCCTATATTTATTATATTTAAGGTGGGTTTCTTATACATATATAGAAATGGATCTTTCTACATATACATATATAGTAGGCTCTCTCTCACTGTGATTTTAACTTGCATTTCCTTGAGGACTTCTTATATGTTATATACATATCTTTTTATGTCTCTTGGTTTTTGATATATTTGTTTAAGTGCCTGTTCTCAGGTCTTCTGCCAATTTAAAAAACTGAGTTGTCTTTTTTTCCTTGGACATTCTTAATTTGTTCCTGATCTTAGGGGGAAAGTATTCAAAATTTCACCAGGAAGTATGATGATGTCAGCTTTAGTTTTCTCTTATTGCCCTTTACCAATTTGAGGAAGTTCCCTTCTGTTCCTACTTTGTTGAGAATTTTTTAAAAATCATGAATGGGTATTGAAATTTGTCCAATGCCTTTTCTATATCTTTTGAGATGACCACGTAACTTTTCTACTTTGGTTCTGTTAATATGGCAAATTACAATGATTTATTTTCTAGTGTTAAATGTTGGTTACACAAGTATGTACAACTGAATTCCTGAAATAAACTCCAGTTAGTCATGATATAGTGTCCTTTTTATATATTGCTAGATTCAATGTGCTAATATTTTGTTTAGGGTTTTAGTGTCTACATTCATGAGGGATACTGGTCTTATAATTTCCCTTTCTTATAATGTCTTGTTATGTTTTGGTATCATGTTTTTCCTGGCCTTATAAAATGAGTTGGGAAGCATTTCCTCTTTATCTGTTCTTTGGAAGAGTTTATATACTATTGCTATTATTTCTTCCTTAAATGTTTAGAGAAATTCACCAGTGAAGCCATATGGGCCTAGAGTTCTCTTTGTTGGAAGATTTTTAATTACATTTTCAATTTTGTTTTTAACAGAGGTTGCACCTTTTCTATTTCTTCTTATGTCAGTTTTGGTAAATTATGATTTTCAAGGCATTTAGCTATTTATCTGCACTGTCAATTTATTGGCATAAGGATGTTTATGATATCCCTGTATCATCCTTTTAATGTCTGTGGATCTGTGGTGAGATCTCCATTTTCATGTCAGATAATGATCATTTGTTTTCTTTTTCTCTTTTTAAAATTTCTTTATCAGTGTTAATAAGCATTTTTCAATTTTATAATTTTCTAAAAAAAATAAACTTTTGCCTTTTAAAATTTTCTCTTTCATTCACCTGTTTTCTATTTCATTAAATTCTACTCTTTTTTGGCATTTTAATTTAGGTTTGTTTTATTTAAGCTTAGCTTTTTTTCATTGAATTCTACTCTTATCTCTAATATTTCCTCCATTCTACTTTCTTCTGGTTTAACTCACTCTTCCTTTTCTAGCCTCTTGAGTTGGTAGCTTAGATCACTGGTTTTAAATCCTTCTTTTTGTCTATTCAGTTAAAGCTATAAATTTCCAGCTAAGCACTGTATTTAAGCTGTATCTTATAAACAAAATCAATTAATTTTTAAAGAGTCATTTAGAGTCTTTGGTTTGGGGTAAAAATATTCTCTTAGGAATTGGGGAGGAGTGAAATGGAAAAGGACACAAAGAAACTCTGTAAGGCGATGGTAATGCTCCATATCTTGATTTGGGTGTTGTATATACAGGTATGTACATTTGTCAAAAACATAATACTCTGTACCCTCAAGACCTGAACCATGTACAATACTAGAAGATCAGCATCAGTACCTTTTTCATAAGTGAGAAATCTAAGGCTTCAGAGGAGTTCACTGTGATATATAGATATGAACATCATGCACTTAGCAATGGAAAGAGCCAGGAATTAAGCCTATGTCATCAGAACCCTTATGGTTTACATTCTACCACATATTATTTTATATGTATACACACATATATACAGCGAGAGAGAAAGAGAAAGAGAAATTAAGAGGGAGACAAAGACACAGACATACCCCAAGCAGTGCATGTTTAATATGTGGCTTTAAGAATATTATCTTTCCAACTGCTGTGAACTGATTTACTCCTCAGTAAACTCACCTTATTACCATCAAATAGACAGAGGCGTACATGTCTACTGAGAACCTGGATGCTCATTCCTGGAAGAGGAATCATTTTACAGCTCCAGAGGGTCAGAATGAATGAAACACGACTTGGTCTTGACCTAATCTAAGAGCGAAATTAGTTATAAAAAAGGTTTATTTTATGGTTTATAAGACAAATTCATTTTCAAGGCATCTTTTATAAATACTTAAAATGTACATACAATAAAAAAGGATGAAAGAAAAAAAATTTATACCTAAATATACATATGAAAAGTTTCAATAGACTGTTCAACTTAAAATAAAAACCTTAGGTAAATTTTCCATAAACCTTTATATTTGAAATATTTGCATTTTGGGGGTAAATACACAAAAATCATAATGAAAAAACAGTACAATCAGGTAAAATGGAGGATGTGACTATGGAATCAGTGTATTCCGGGTTCATTCTTAGAGTTCATATACAATGTGGGTAAGTGTAGAAGGTCACCATAGCATAATAACCAGTGACACCCAGCATTAGTATTATCCAGCTGGCTCCTCCTTGTTTTAATTCTAAGCATGTACCTACAATGTTCCTTGGCTTCTTACACAGATGTTTTGACAGAATGCACTGACCGTTGGATAAGATTATTCAGTTCTATTTCACAAGTATAGTTAAGAAGGTCAATGAATAAATTGGCATCAGGTTTCTTATTTAAAAACATCTTTAACTCTTAACATTCTGCTTTATGGTCATTGGCCTTTTCATTCAAAGACCTTATATCATGGAAAAAGTAAGACAATATCTAACAGTTTGCAACCTTTTCAATTTAAGAAATGAGAGCTGAATATTTAGCTCTCCGGGTACAAGTTCATGACATTGAATGCCATTATTCAAGTACTAGTACACTAAGCAGACTAAACACAACGTCTTTCCTGACTTGCAATAAAAGACACTTCACACTAAGAAGGTCCCAGGCAATGCTCAGGGTGAGAGGGGAAAGTTCTACACCACCTCTCCCCACAAAACCTAAACATACTGGGCCCTCTTATTCTTCCCTTGAGGCTCTGAAGAGGAAGGGAGAAAAGGCAGAAGGTAAACAGGAAAGAGAGTGACGTACTCTAATGTGGTTCATATCTGCTAAAAAGGAGGAGAGTGGAATTATATATCCAGGGTATTTCTTACTTCAAGTACTCAGGATACCAGGAATCTTTTACCTTAAGCTCCCCGCAAAAAAGTATAATCATAAAAATCTTTCAACTTTCTCATTTCCATTTAATTAAAAAAAATTATCACTACTAGTGATATTGGCTAACATTTATTAAGTTATCATGTGCCAGACACTGTTCTAAGCCCTCCACACATATAATGTAATTCTCATAATAACCCTATGTTAGAGGTATTATTATCATTCCCTTTTATACAGATGCAAAGAATGAGTAAAAGACATACTTCATATTACTTCTTTTGTAACAATGGAAGAAGAGAGCAACAGTTTTGTTGTCTTAGTAATGAAAAGATCACTGAGTAATTAAAAATTAAAATAGAGAAAATTTTTTTATTTTCTAGAATGCATTAATCAATTTACACGTTATCTGTATTACAGCCATAACCAAATCTGGAAAGGTATAACTCTGCTGATAGCAACCATACTCACAGTGCCTGTTTTAGCATCCCACATTAGATCCCTGAAGGCCAGTTGTGAAGGAGTGAGCTCTGGCTGTAAGAAGTAACTTGCTTGAAACTGATTCCCTGAAAAAATAATTTTTCCTTTATTTTCTTACAAAGAAAGGAATGAAATACAAAGCCAAAAATGTATAATGTTATGCAACAAATTTAGGAAACAGACATCCAAAATCTCAAGTTGCCTACTAGGAACTTGCTTTCTAAGACTTGTATGCCAATGGCGATTTCCTTACCGGTAAGAATATCTGTAGAAAAAGTAAAGACAGAAGCACATAAGAGCTGATCTTAAAGTAGCTTTAAGAAAGACCTTAAAAACTTTTAGGCCAACAGCATGCCCTGTGATAAAGATGATCCATTCAAATATTTTTGTAAAAAGCAGAAAATGTATAAACACTCTTTAGAAAAATATATGATTATTAATTTTACTTAACACAAAACCATTATTATACTGTTTTCTCATACTTTAGTTATGAAGAATAAGGATTACAAAATCATTTATTCATTTGAGAAATAATTTCTGAGTTCCCACTGTGTGCTAGGCACTCTGCCAGGACCTGAAAATACATATGTGAATCAGAGAAATACAGTCCCTGTCATTTACAGTTGGGTGGGGGAAATAATTTAAAAAAAATAAGTAGAAGAAAGAATAAAAAAATTATAAACTAACAAGATCCATGAAGGGTGCTCAAGTGGAAGGGTGTTACTGAAAGAACACATCTCTTGGAAGATGGAATTCCCTGGGATGCAAAGAATGAGAAGTTGCTGGGCATTCAGGGAGGGCTGAGAAGAGCCTTCCCAGAAGAGGAGCCTCTAAGCAGCCTTTCCACAAATAACTCAACAACTCAGGATATATAGGAGATCCTCCCCCAACATTATTTCTCTTTAATGAGCTTATGGACAAATGTTGTTAAGTACAGAAAAATCCAAGAACAAATAAGAAAACAGAAATGCAAATGGGTAATAACTCTTCAGAAAAGTCTTCGTGCAAAGAAAAGGAGAGAAAGGGAGGCTTTGGCTAACGTGGGATAGGGTGAGAAGAGCTGGGTCCTAAGGGTATCAGGCATGCTCGTAGACTGATGAGGGCAGGAACTGGTGCGGGAAAGGTGGGCTCAAAATACACAAAAGGGCTCACAATTAAAACAGTCATATTTTTGAAAAAAAGCAAAGGGTCTAGAAGTCAGAGCACAGGTAAACAGACCGGCATCTAACCAGATCAGGGAAGGATCTACCCTAGGAAAGACGAAGGAATAGAGGAGTACCAAAGAGATGTGATATTCAACAACTTTCTAAACAGCTTATTTTGGTTAAAACAATAACATCAGACATAAAACTTCCCTGCTTAACTACAAGCTTGTGGTGGCTCAGCAACAACTGTTACCTTCCTCCAGAAGCTGGAAGAGTGTGGAGGGCCTGAACCCTGCAGGAATAGCTCCCATTGTGGTCAACACATCAACAGTGTTTATCTGCTGAAGACAGTAAAGACAAAAAACTGAGTTGTTTCCTCATCTCCATAATACTTTCTCTTAACACTATAGCAACTACGATGCAGAAAAGGAAAACACGAACATGCAGACTTGAGTGGACAAATACAGCAATTTAAGCCTAAAGTCCAGAGGATGCCATCCATCACTGAATCCTAGTAACTTCCAAGAACCTCAGCCCCATGCAGTGCCTGGTGGGCAGAGCTCTGTGCTCCAGACCAGGTGCTTCTTGTACATCTTTCATCAAAATGTCCCTACTCTGGTCCCGCCCTGTGGTGTACTGCCACGTAACAGACGAGTGAACATCAGAAACTGATATGCACTGAAGAATTCATGGCCTTTTTGTATATGTGTACATACACACACACAAACATATGAGCACGTCCATGTAAGCAATAGGTAGGGTAAGAGGTCAGGAAGCGTATTGACTAAACTATTAATGGTGATTAGTTATGGGAGGGAAGGAGTGGATTTTCATTTTGTTATGTAACTCTTTTAAATGATAGGAATATGGATAATTTCTTACTTTCTTGAGCTTTTTGGAATTTTTTAAAAAAAGATTTTATTTATTTATTTGACAGAGAGTGACGCAGTGAGAGAGGGAACACAAACAGAGGGAGAGGGAGAAGCAGGCTTCCCACTGAGCAGGGAGCCTGATGCAGGACTCGATCTCAGGACCCTGGGATCATGACTGAGCTGAAAGCAGACGCTTAATGACTGAGCCACCTAGGTGCATCTGGAATTTTTCATATTAAAGGAATTTAACATCAGCCTTTATCCAAATGGTAGAAAATTCAGGCAGAATCAACAAGATATAGTTGCAAGCCCTCAAATCTACTCTTCTTATAGAAAAGGCCTAAGGAGAAATACTACTTGGAGCACAGCTTATTAAGCCAAAGCCACATGTTTTATGCTCTGTACATTACATGCCTTGTACCCTATTTAAGATCCGATGTTATCTTCTAAAGTCTCCATCCTGTTTTGATTCTGCACTCTCTCAGAACTGTTAGGTAACAAAACATGACATCATTAACAGAACAGGTGATACCAACCTCTGAGATAGCTTTTCGGACAGCATTCCAGCGAGAATCAGTTCTGGGAGGGCCAAAATAGTAAGGTGAGTGCACAGACAGCTCATGCTTATTGACTCAATTTTGGAGCATCATCAATCAAGAACAAAGCACTTAATTGTCAATAAGTTCTAAAAATTTATAAGTCTCTAAATGAAACCAAGAAAGAATAATACTATGCACTAAAAATAATGATGAAATTAAAGTAGTACTGATCTTTAAGCAAATAGTAACACAAAAAGCACTGTTCTCAAACTGTAAGTTGTCTCTGTTTCAAAAATTCTTGAATTATTTACAACAGTAAAAATAAACAAAAAGTTTCTTAAACTCACTCTGATATCCTCTCACACCTTTTACCTTTGTTTAACTTCTTCCCCCTCTGCTGTTTGGTCCTCCACCTCCACATCTTCTTCGCTGCCTTCTTCACTTGAGTCTTGGCTGCCTTCTTTATTATAGGGCTGGAAAATTATCAAAATATGAAGTGCTTTTTACCTAACGCAAAAATCAACCAATAAAGATATTTTCAAAAAGGCTCAACTATAGATGGGAATATATACAATGGGTATATCAAAAATCAGTGGGAAAAAGATTTCAACATATTGTCAATAACTTCACTATCTGAAAAAATTATAAGGATAGAGATAGAGAGCAAGTTTAATCAAAATAAATTCCCAGTGGAATTTATTACAATGAATAAAAAAAGAAGGTAGAAATAAAAGAAGTTAGAAGTGTTAAAGTGTTAAGAAAAGTGTTAGAAAAAAGTAATGTTGAGACAGGGATATCCTTGCCAATTATAATGCCGAAACCAAAAGCATAAACGGAAACACTGACAGACTTAGCAACATAAAAAATAGACTGGTTCTAAGTCAACAAAGAAAATACCTGTCACAGATTTCCAAGGCTTAATATCCTTAGTCTGAAAATATTATGATACTCTTATAAATCAATACAATTTAAACAAATCTGTTAGAAAAATGGTCAAAAGAACTGAAAAGGCAATTTACAAAGAAGACGTAGAAATGGTCATAAAGTGTATTAAATGATGCTCTACCTTATTAGCAGTACAATGAATGCAAATAAAAACAATAACGGGCCTCTTTCTTGCCTACCACACTGGCAGCCATCCACAGCACATGTGTGGGGAAAAAGTACTCCCAGATGCTGGGGAGGAGGGAACAAACAAGCACGACTTTTCTGAAAGGCAACATGGCAAACTAAATGAAAATAAATGTGTAAATCTTTTGAACCAGCAATGAGCACCCGGAAGTTTGTCTGAGCGCAACAAACCAGACAAATCTACAAAGATGTCTGTGTTGACTGATCACAACACAGGTTGCTGGTTGTCTCCCACCTAATCTCTTCTTTTCTAATAGGATCCCTGATTTTAGCAATGAGCCAGCTAAAAGTCTACATTTTTCAAACCCTCCATTGTGTCTAGGTGTTAACAAGAGACTCAATTCTGATCAAGGAGATATCATTGGAAGTTTTTTGTATAAATTGTATAAATTCTAGGAAATACCTTTTGGTCTCTTATTCCCCTTTCTTCTTTCGCTTCTTCGAATCATTAAAAGATCTGGCAGCCAACTAATCTATCTCTTTAGATACCCCTTGGAAAACCTGTTTCCCACTTAATTACAGAGTAAAGTATTAGATGGTCCTTCACCATCCCTTCACTGCCTTCATCCACACTTCTTCCATGCACATGAGAAATATGCTTCCACCTTACTTAAGCCACTATTTGGGGGGATCTTTTGTATCTCCTAGTGGAAGCTAACTATAGCTCCATCTGACATAATTTATAGTTCTTAGAGGCTGGAAGCAACATGTCCACCTACATGACATTGGAATCCTATGCTACCAATGAAAAGGATGATTCAAACTTGAACTGTATAAAATACCTGTTATGTGTGGCTACTGACACTTGAAGTGTGACTAGTTCAAACTGAGATGTGCTATTTAGGTGTAAAATACGCACTGGAATTTGAAGACTTGGTGTAAAAAAAAGAAAATGTTTTAAAATATTGATTATAAGTTGAAATGATAATATTTTGATATATTAGATAATATAAATACATTATTTAAAATATCACCTGTTTTTTTCCTTTTTGTAAATGCATGTGGTCTAATAAAAAATATGTATATATTTGGTCTTTATTCCCAGTTCTTGGCAAGAGTTCCTGGAACTCTTAGAACTTCCTGAGTGATAGGAGTGTCTTATGTTATTCATAACATAACATAAGCCCCCTTCAACCAGACTTGAGTTTATGCTAATGAGGTGATGGAGTGGGGGTGGGGCCCAGGCTGCCAGAGGAATCAACCATGTGCTTAGGTTAGAACTTTCAGCACCCCACCACTACCACCCTCTTCACCTTCAGCGAGGATAAAGGAGTAGGAAACTGAATTCAATCACCAATGGCCAATCACTTAATCAATCGTGCCATGCCTATGTAACAAAACCTCCACTGAAACCTCTGAAAGACAGGGTTTCGGAAGCCTTTCAGGTTGGTGACCACGAAGAAGTGTGCTGGGTGATGGGGGTGGGGTGGCCCCAGAAAAGGCATGGAAAATCCAGGTCCCACTCCTTCCATCTCCCCATACCTTGCCCTATCCATGCCTTCCATTTGGCTGTTCCTGAGCTGCAGCCTTATGATAAACTGGTAAACACAAGTAAGGTGTTTTCCTGAGCTCTGTGAGTCCCTAGAGCAAGTTATCAAGCTTGAGGAGGCCTGTGGAAACTAAATTTACAGCTGGTCACTCAGAAGCACAGGTGGCCCATGGTACTTGGGATTGGCATCTGAATTAGAGCAGCTTGTGGGGTGAGCCCTTAACCTGACAGGTCTGCACGAACTCCAGGAGTTAGTGTCAGAATTAAATTGAATTACTGGACACCTGATTGGTTTCAGAGAACTGGTGTGGAAAACAACATGTATTTGGTGTTAGAAAAAAATCACACAATTAAGTGTTAGAAGTGGTGTCAGAAAAAAAGACATCTCAGTGTGGTTATGAGAAAATTTAAAATTATATTTGTAGTTTGCATTATTTTCCTATTGGACAGCGCTGATCCAGAGAGATATCTACATATCTCTCTGGATCACCACAAAGAAAATGACCATGTTATATAATGAAATATTTCTAAAAAATAAAAAGGGCGGCAAACATGCATATATGTACGTGTACATCCTGGTAAGGGATCATATATTAATGGAAGTTAACTGTGGCTTCGTTTGACAACAAACAATATACTCTTACTAATTTTTCTGATCAGCATGAATCCACAAAGCACTTTGTGTTATAACATTCTAGGCCTCACATGCATAACAGCACTTCACAGACCCCTAGCACTGTTAACACACAAGGTTTTTCCCAGGCCCTCTCCCTCTAAAATTGAAGTAAATTCTATATCCCAAGTCATTCACTAGTCAATTGATCAAAGACTACACTGAACGTTTTATTAAAAATGAAGACAAGTTTTGAAAAAAAATTTTAAATGGAAAAATGTTTTCAAAGGAGAAAAAGGGAAAGAATAAACAATAAAGACTAACCTCCACATAGGTTCTGGGAATGAGACCTTTGTTTCCTTTGGCATTCTTAGCTATCCACCAACCATCAGGTTTTTTTTCAATTATAAGGAGAATTTCCCCTTTCTTAAATCAAAACAAAGTAAGACATTTTAAATTAAAATTGACCCCTAAGTCAGAAATTATCAACACTGAAACTATTTTCTAAAATAGAATAGCATTTAATTTCACCATTCTCCTACCAGGTAACTTTGATGACATAATTTTACATGATTACTGCCGGTAAATCATAATTTTTACTTATTTTATTAAAACAGATGGAGTCTTTAAAAACAATACCAGGAATATGTAATATAGGCATATAGGTAGAGTTTTCTTATTCTGTCAGGTACACAAACTTATCCTTAGGTTAGGTTTTAGTCTTGTTTCTACCTTAAATGTAAGATCCCCAGCTTGCTGAGCAGCAAAATCTCCAACAGCAATGTATTCTTTACTTGTCTGGCTGTGGGATTCATTTTCCTGTTTCTCTTCCTCTTCTGTTTCTTCTTCCTCCCCACCACTTTCTTCACTCTCTTCTTCTTCATCATCATCTTCTTCTTCTTCAGCTTCTTCATCTTCATCAGCAGAATCGTCATCTTCCTCTCTTTCAGGAGGTGCCTTGATTCTGTGAAAAACAGTTCTATAAGAAGGATCACTTGAAATAACGTCTAAGAACAGATCGAGTATGAGGACAGCTTCTACATATAGAAGATCCTGACTATATTTGGAACTGGGTAAATAAAGGAAATAAGGAGAAAGCACAACTCATGGTTTCTACCATCTAACGAACAATGTGTGACTTGAAGGACTGAGTGGGGAAGGGGTTACTCTATCTGAGGCACATGTGGGACGCCGTGGAGCATGCATGGAACTTGAGGGTATGGGATGTGTATTCAAGTCTTGGATTCATCCATTCAGCAAATGCTGCTCGAGCACTGTAACACATGGTTAGAGCATGGGCTCTGAGTTCACATCTGGCACCGTTGTCTCCTTGTTGAGTGACCTGGCATAGCTTTCTTTTAAGTTTTCCATTCCTCATTGGTAAAGTGAAGGTAATAATAGAACCTGCCTCACAGGACAATCATGAAGGTTACATGAGTTACAAATCCGAAGAAGGTGCCTGCCTTTCGCAAGTCTTTAATAGAGGTCAGCTATGATGATGATGTATGTCAGGTTCATGTCAACCAACCTGGATACAAAACCTGGCAAGCCAGGTGAACAATTCCCTGTCCTCAAGGAGCTTACAGATAGACAATCTAGAAAATGGATCATTACAATATAGTTTGATAGGTACATTAGAGGTATACACAGGATATTAAGGAAACACACAGAGGGACACTCAACCTACACTACATGGGTAGGGATGGGGAAAGGCTTAGAATTAGGTCTGGAGGGATGACTTGGAATTAATGAATTCAAAAGGAAGTAGAAAGGAGGGGGAGGGAGTGGTGAAAGGAGGATCAAGTTGGGGGAACCTCAAGTAGCTCACGAATGGTAGGACAAGTTTTAAAGAAATGAGTAAGAAAGAGATGAGGCTGAAAAGAGGTGAGCAGAATGCAGCCCAAGTGAGCTTTCTTTCTAACACGGTCTCTAAAAATGAAGTAAGAGAAGGCCATGATCTCATCTGTACTTTGGAAAGATGACTAGGCTACAATGTGGGGAACAGATTGGAAAAAGGGCTAAAGGCAAAGACAATTGGGAAAAGTGAAACAAGACAACAGTATAAACTAAAAAAAAGCCAAAACCAAACACCAAAAACCAAAAACCAAAAACAAAAAAACAGCCTTAGGATGAAGAGAAAGACATTTGGAAAGATATTAAGGAGGTACAATGGGAGGTGAGGGAAGAGAGAGGAACTAAAATAATACCAGTGTGGATGAGTCACTAAATCTCTCTTTGTTCATTCAACACTCAGCAAAGTCATCAAACGTCATCAAACATAGTGTGACAGACACTATGTGCTGGGATACGACAAAGAATAAAACAGAGATCTTTGTTCTCTGAAAGCACTAGAGAAACTTATCTTAACAATGGGGATAAAGGGGTGCCTGGGTGGCTCAGTGGGTTAAGCCTCTGCCTTCGGCTCAGGTCATGATCTCCCGGTCCTGGGATTGAGCCCCGCATCGGACTCTCTGCTCAGTAGGGAGCCTACTTCCCCCCCACTCTCTGACTGCTGCTCTGCCTACCTGTGATCTCTGTCAAATAAATAAATAAATAAAATCTTAAAAAAAAAAACAAAACGGGGATAACAATGCACTTAGACTGATGCAAATGAACATTGCTAAATATAAAACCAGCCAGTTATGAGATAGTCTCCAGAATAAAGAGTACTGGGTTCACATAGTATAAAATAGTTGTAGGATACACTCATACTACAGTGACCTAAACATAAACAGTAACTTAATGAAGTTTTTATACCATAAAAATAAAAATCCACAAAATATGTCACATTGATTTTCAATGTGCCCTATTCTTTTTTTAGGAGATCTTTCGCACATATTTTATGAGTCAATTATTCTAAAATGTTGCCAAGGATAAGGGGAACTTCACATGATTATTCATGGTTCTTCTTCACTGTGGTAAGACAGTGAATTTCAATTATTGATTTTTGAATGTTAAACTAACCCTGTGTTCTAGAATAAATTCCACTTAGTTATGCTGTATTGTTATTTTGAAATGACACTGGATTCTGTTTGCTAATATTTTCTATTGGGTTTGTTCATGTGTTCATGAGGCCCTTGCCATTTTTCTTACGATATTGTTGTCAAGTTTTGATACTTAAAGCTCATAAAATGACTTGGGAAATGTTCTTCTACTCTCGATAAAGGTTTGTAATCCTGGTATTATTTTTTTAAATGTTTGCAGCAATCCATCAGTAAAACCACATGAGAGTTGATTCCGTGGGAAGGTTTTTAATCATACATTCAACTTCTTAATAGATATTTTAGCAGGACTATTAAGATTTTTCTCTTCAGCTTATGTCAAGTACTTTTTATTTTTCAAGGAAATTATTATTTTTTATTTAATTATTCTTATTAATATATATTATTTGCCCTACGGGTAAAAGTCTGTGAATCATCAGTCTTACACAATTCATAGCACTCACCATAGCACATACCCTCCCCAATGTCCATAACCCAACCACCGTCTCACTACCTCCCACCCCCCCCAGCAACCCTCAGTTTGTTTTGTGAGATTAAGAGTCTCTTATGATTTGTCTCCCTCCCGATCCTATCTTGTTTCATTTTTTCTCAAGAAAATTATTTTATCTAGATTTTCAAACGTATTGTCATAAACTTACTCATAATATCTTCACGGCATCCTTTTAATTTCTATAACATTTGTAGTGATTAGTTTTCATCCCTGGTTTTTTTTTGTTGTTGTTGTTGTTTTCCCTTCTCTTCCTCTTTTCTTGATCAGTCTTGCTAAGAATTTATCCATTTAACTAATTCTTCCAAAGAACCAACTTTTGGCATTATTGATGTTATCTATTGTATGTCTTTTTATTATTTCCTGTTTTCTGCTCTTATTTCTATAATTTCCTCCTTTCTACTTGCCTTGGGTTTAATCTCTTGTTTTTCTTCTGTTTTCTTAAGTTGGAAACTTCAGTAACTGATACTCAACTTTTCTTCTTTTCTAAGGTATGCACTTAAAGCTATAAATTTTGTTAGCAGCCATTTCTCTGCTTGATTCCTCCTTATCCTTCCAAGCTATTCATCTCTTCCAGCAAATTCTGTAATAAGTCGGCAACAGTTGTTGTATAGTTCTTGTTTGTTAATTTTCACATTTGGGTCTTCTGAGCTTCTACTGATTATTTTTTCTCTTTATTAAATATATGATATTTTCCACCTCTTTGAATCTATATATTGAATCAGACTGAGAAACTTCTCAGTCATTATTTCATCAGATACTTTTACAGTTGTAGAATGTTCATTTTCTATATCTGAATGTTCTTAAAATACTTAAAATACTTTTTTCCATCTCATCCATCTTTTCTTCTTTTAACATATTAATCATTATTTAGAAGTCCTTGTCAGCTAACTGTATTACCTAGTTCGGATCTAAGTCTGCTTTTATTGATTGTCTTATTATTCAATTGCTGATTATTTATTCACCCCTACTCTATTTTTTTTTTTTGAGAATTTATTTATTTATTTGACAGAGAGCGAGAGATCACAAGTAGGCAGAGAGAGGGGGAAGCAGGCTCCCCGCTGAGCAGAGAGCCCGATACAGGGCTCGATCCCAGGACCCTGAGATCATGACCTGAGCCGAAGGCAGAGGATTAACTCACTGAGCCACCCAGGTGCCCCATCACCCCTACTCTTTTGTATTTCCAGTAATTCCTTTATTAGGGGATATTACAGATGAGACATTTAGAGACTTTGTATTATGTCATCTTTATCGAGTGTTGAATTTTATTCTGTTACACAGTTAAATTATCATGTTCCTGTTAAGGTCTAGTTTTAGGCTTGGACAAGATCTACTTCAGTCTTGTCTTTGTTTCAAGATCACAGTTCTCAGTATTAGGGTATTTTCATTACTCTTAATAAGAGCAATGACAATGACTACAGCACTAAGGCCTTCTGTGATCTCCACTAAATGCCTGAAGCATTCACCAAAATCTCTTTATTCTAGCTGGGTACAAACTCCAATATTTCTCCAGGATTTTCTGACTTCCAGAATCTTTTAAAATCTCAGCCTCCTAGCAGGTACTTTCTGGCAGTGCTTCTGGAATCACAGTCTGTGTAGCCCAGGAATCTATTCAGATTTCTGTAGTTGTCTCTTACAACTCCCTTCTCTCTCCCACAAGTCCCAATGGCCTTGGGAACTCCAAAATTTGATCTCTGATCCTGAGTTCAGTGACACTGCTGCTCCCTGTTTCGGATCCACCTTTCTGTGCCACAGCCCATAAATTTTCCCCAGGGAGAGGATCTGGGTGAATGTTGAACTCCGTTCCTGTGTTTTCCTGTATTAAGGACATCAGCCCTGCTGGACTAATGTTCAGTGACTTTGACCAGCTGTTTCGTATATTTTGTCCAGATTTTATAGTTATTTATAGTAGGAAGGTTAAGTCCAAAACCAGCTACATTGTCATTCTCAGTACTAGAAGTTAGTAGAAATTCTAGAATCCTTGGATCTACATCCTTTGGCATTTTCCCCAGGATATAGTGTAAAAGTATGTAAACAGTACTTGAAGAGTCTAAATTTTTTTCCTTTTTGCTTTCCACAAATTGGGTTTGTTTATACCATCAAGTTTTCTTTCTACTCTGCAAAGGCTGTTATTAACATCTACTATAGCAGAAAAGCAATGCATGCTTCTGCCTCTAATTTTTAAGGAATATTTATGAAAGAAGCAAATAAACAATCCAAATAATTTCTTTTTATGTATCTACACTGACATTAAAGGCATTGTCCTTATTTTCTAACATTTGTTTATTTAGCTATTGAGATAGTTTTTTGTTTCCCCAACTAGATGAGTAATTACCTAAGGGCAGAGACTGTGACTTTCACTTCTTTACATCTTTTATAGGCTCTAAGACTTTCTACTCTACATAATAAATAAATGTCAACTAATTATACTTGTTATCACCATTTGTTTATATCTACACTCTTAATATGTCTTTATTCTGAGTCAAACATTAAAACTATTGGTTACGTAATATCTGAGACAAAGAAAGTAAGGAAAGAAGCATACTCAGTTATATTTTCTCTACTTATGGACACAGCGAGTTCCTGCAGTTGGTGGGTAAGCTTATCCAAAAGATTGTGCTCCTCCTCTTTTTTCTGATTATAGTTCCCAACAGGGGCAGGTTCATCAGCCTATGAAAGAATATAAGTTTATTTCACCGAAGAATTTATTTCAGTTTCCTATTATACTTATTTTAGAAGGAAAAAAAAAAATACACCCTTAAGTTCTAGAAGACAAAGTAAATGTCAAAATGAGATTAGGCCTACCTTAGAGAAATAAGATGAAAAGAAATAGATTATTATGTTGAAATGTAACCCAAATGAAGAAATAAGATTATACTACTTGGTTTTTTGTTTTGTTTTCTTGCTAGCTATTCCAGACTCTCTACAGTCAGTAAGAGATAGGTTCTAGACAGAAGATAGGCCTTGGAGTCAAAAAGACAGGTGCCAATCCCAGGTTCTGCCACTTATGGGCAATGAGACATGGAGAAAGCTGCTTCACCTCTGGGAGACTCGGTTTCCCCACCCATGGAAGGGCATAATTAGATTTCAAATTTAGGGTCAGCCTGCCTCCTAAATTTAAGAGTTCTGTGTCGCTGATATGCCGAAGAGATGCTTAAGACACAGGTAGGGAGATGACATTTAGATGCCTTCCACTTTAAATGCTCTGTGAGTCTCTGGCCCTGGACACTTGGCTGAAGCTCAGGCTCATACTACTAGGGAAAATCCTGAAGGAACTTCCAAGAGTAAATTCTAGTTCCTCCTATTTTCTGCAGAGTCACTGATATTAGAGCCGCCATGATACAAGAAGCTTCTTTACCACTTACCCTCAGGGCCAAGTTATGTACTCTCCCCACAGGGTAGTGAAAATCAAGACAATTCTAAACTATAAAACACAATACTCACACAATGCAAAAATAAAAATAGCTTCTTCCTGGATTTTCTGGGTCGTCAGTGCTGGGTAAGTTCACCAAAGCTGAACTTTTCTCAGCATTCAGAGGCCTGCCTCTTCTGCCCCAACCACTCACTCAGTAAGCCAGCTGGGTAAGCTGGCCCTGGTCACAGTTAGACTTCACCACCACTAAAGCAAACCCAGAAACTTACCTGCTCTAATGAATTCCCACTTAATGATAACATCTGTATACAAACAGGTTTTCTGTAATATCATTAACCGTAATACTCACTTTGTTTAATTTTTGAAGAGCATTTTTATTTTCATCTATTGCTTGTTTTAACTGGACACATCTAAATTTTTGAAAAGAAAGAAAAAAATATTAATTTTTCTCTTGTCAAACTAGAGCATTGTTCTATAGAATTACACATAAGTCTTCAAGCTGGCAAGGCAATTACTATATGCATGACGTTGAAAAGTTCACCCATCACTGCTTTCCCACCCACCAGCTCAAGTGATCCTCACACGCTCTAAGGCACACAGGTATGACAGCCTCGGCTCCGAAAGCTTAAGTGACTCTGAGTTTCAGTTTCCCATCTCTAAAATAAGGAAAACACTGGACTTCAAAATGCTTCTTCAGCTCTAAAATTCCATAAACCCACGATCTAGCCAAGGAGGTACCCCTAAGGACGATAATGACAAAGTGTACTGAGCATCACGGATAATGCTAGGCGCTTCCCAAGTGCCACCTGATTTGAGCCTCACTCCAATCTCACACCGGCAGAAGGAAGGTGAGCTTCTAAGGAGGGGCCACAGCTGGTCGGTAGTGGACACACGTGAAGACAGGGTTTAGGATTCTATAGCTGGCCTCTTCCCATGGCAGCATGCATTCCCCCTTTGAGCTTGGCCTATCTAGATGGGTACCCTGTTTTAATTATTCCACAGACAGCTCATATACTGTAGCTTAAGTCGTAGACCCAAGTAAGAAGTATGAAAATGACTGAAAATGGGCCACCTCTAATAATGACAGTTCTCAAAATTCAAACGCTTTCTAAAAAAAGAAGCCAGGACCCTGAGACCATGACCTGAGCCAAAGGCAGAGGCTTCAACCCACTGAGCCACCCAGGCGCCCCGAAGTCTGACTTTTAAAAGAGTCTGTTTACAGAAAATCTGAGCCCTCTAGCTTCCCTTTTCTCTTATCTTGCCTCCCTCTGCTCTCCCTCTTTACTAGAGAATTCGTCTCTAAAAAATAAAATTGATGAATGACCTGAGGACAACTACAGCTGCCAAATAAGTTTTCTATACACCAGATTTAAAGCCCACGCTATTCTGGCTTTGGGCACCCCTTAGGCTAACACCTAGCTCCCAGCCCCCTGGAAATCCCCGCCCACATACAAAGAACTTCACTATTCAGGGGATAATACTGTAGGAAAGAGACCTATATACACAACAGTAGAAGAATCCTGGACTGCTATCTAGAAAATCAAATAAAAAAAATTTAAAAATAATCAAATCAGTCCCCCATTCTTTTTTTTTTTCAGTCTCTCATTCTTAAATAAAAATGAATAACCCAAGGACCACCAGATAGAATAAAGTAAGCCAGTAGCATGGAAGATAAGAAATTTACAACACATTTTACAAGTCCAGAGGAACCAAAGACAAGAGAATCACCCAAGTGTAAACAAAAAGACAAAGAAACAAAAACTTCCAAAGGGGAGATAAGAGACCAAGAAGAATAGCCCAGGAGGTTCAATATCTGACTCAAAGGTGTTTCAGGAAGAAACGGACAAATACAAGTTTAAAAAAAAAAAAAAAAAAAGGGAATGATCTTTTAGTAAAAGAAAATCTCCCAGAGCTCATGAGAGACAAGAGTTTCAAGTTGAAAAGACCCACTGAGTGTTTAGCAAGATAAAAAAACGACACCTAAATACATCGTGATGGGCACCTGGGTGGCTCAGTGGGTTAAGCCTTTGCCTTTGGGTTGGGTCGTGATCCCAGGGTCCTGGGATCGAGCCCGGCATCGGGCTCTCTGCTCAGTGGGGAGCCTGCTTCCCCCTCTCTCTCTCTGCCTACTTGTGATCTCCCTCCCTCTGTTAAATAAATAAAATTAAAAAAAATACATTGTGATGAAATTTCAAAACACCAAGGCTGAAAAGAAAAGCCCCAAACAGGTCAATTATAAAGGAACAATCATCAAACTTATTCATGTCGCTGAGTACAAAGAAACCTGACAATGTCTTCAAAGGTCTAAGTAGAAATTATTTTTACTGTATATCCAGCCAATTATTAATCAAACACCGGGGCTAACTGATATTTTTAGACATACAAATGTCAATGTGAATTTTTAAATGACTGTGATGCAGATCTTTTTATACACGAAGATTATTCACAGTTACTTGGGTTTAAAAATAATTATTAGGGGGCACCTGGGTGACTCAGTGGGTTAAAGCCTCTGCCTTTGGCTCAGGTCATGATCCCAGGGTCCTGGGATCAAGCCCCGCATCGGGCTCTCTGCTCAGCAGGGAGCCTGCTTCCCTGCCCCTCTCTCTCTGCCTCTCTGCCTACTTGTGACCTCTGTCAAGTAAATAAATAAAAGCTTTTTAAAAAATAATAATTATCAGTTTATTAAAATAAAATTTAAAAACTTAGTTTTTCTCTGGGACTTTAAATTCAGCCTATAAATCTTACTCTATTTTAAAATCTAGTAAGGCAAGTATAAGCACCTTCACTTTTTCTTTCTTTATTATTTGATTAATTCAATTTGAACTGAATTTCTTAAACAGTCAATCCTAATAACTGTAGTTAATTAAGTTTCCTTCTACATTTTAAAATTCACTTCAATTTTATTTTGCTTGTAAGCACTTTGAATGTCTAAATTAAGTAAAACTTTTTCAAATGGTTCAGGTGAATCATTTAAACAATAAAATGAATTTCATGTTCTTTTGAATGTTATACACTCTTAACTACCCAAAGCACACAGATTATCTTAATAATGTCCTAAATTGAATACAACAGTATGAATGGACTAATTCGATTTAGTTCATCATGCCTATGTCATTTCAAACTTGATTTAATTTTAATCTCTCTTAGGGAGATTAAATTGTCAAAACAAAACAAAAAAACACCCACCAAAAGAACAGTTTTCCTATGTCAAGGGAGTTAAGGTCTCCATCTCAAGCAAGGTAGAACTGCTAATATTTTCTGACCAGGTCCCAGGATCTGAGACTACCGTAGGCCAAGGATCAACCACAACTCTACCTCAGCCACTCTATGGACACTGAGCAGTTTTTATAGCTGTGGTCACAACAGCAAGTCCATAAACTTCAGGTTTAGCTTACTTTTTCCTAGATCCAAGTTATACCATGATGTAATCCTTCCATTTGATTCAAGTGGACCAAAGCCTCCAACTCCAATGAGACTCAGTGAAATTCTCTCTTTTACTTGACTGAATTCTGCAGTTCTCAGCAGTCTTCAAATATTTTAATTGCCTGCCCACTTTAATGTTTTATAGCAATCAGGGTAGACATATAACAAACCACTGTGGGAAACTTAATTTTCTCACCTATATTAATAAGTATCTCATGGTATTATTGTGAAAATTAATCAAGAAAGATTTTAGAGTGTGGACCACACACTGCTTGGGACATACAGAGTACAGAATAAAAGTAAGCTGCTGCTTTTTAACATTTGTAATTCTCTATTTAATCTCACCATTCCATCACTATTTAGACCTGGGAGATAAAATTACAAGGAATACTTTTATTTTTTTAATTTTTTTTAATATTTTATTTATTGATTTGACAGAGAGAGATCACAAGTAGAGAGGCAGGCAGAGAGAGAGAGAGGGAAGCAGGCTCCCCGCTGAGCAGAGAGCCCGATGCAGGACTCGATCCCAGGACCCTGAGATCATGACCTGAGCCGAAGGCAGCGGCTTAACCCACTGAGCCACCCAGGCGCCCCCAAGAAATACTTTTAAATACATTTTGGAAAGTTGCATTCACTGTTCCTCAGTATTATTTCCCATTATTGTGTCTTTTTAGAAATTGTAGCATAAATAAAGAAAGAAATAACACCTCAAACAATTTCTATGCTATAAATACTGCCCACTGAAGTGTAAGTATGGTTTCTGGGAAGTTTATATAATTTAGTAGATTTTACCTTTGGTAAATATCTCTCCTTTTACTGGCATCTAGAACTCCCTTCAATCGACTCTCAGAAAGCAAGCTATCAACCTACAATAAATAGAGACTGTTAGAATATATTGTTAAATACCATATAACCTTAGGAAATAAAATATTAATTCTCTTTTCCTAATATTTCACAAGGAACGTTTTTAAGCATACAATGAAGTTTATAAATAATTTCACAGAGAACCCCCATATACCCACTACCTAGACTCTACTATTAACATATTACTATACCTTTTTGATCTGTCTATTCATCAATCCATCTTATTTTTTATGTATTTCAAAGTAAACTGCAATCCTCATCAATGATGCACCACGGGTATCACTAATGAGAATTCAATGTTCAGTAAAAAATTGACATATGATGAAACGCACATATCTTAATATATATATTTGCTGAGTTTTGGCAAATGCATACACTCATGTAACTCTAACCCCTATCAACATATAGAAAATCACCATTACCAAGAAGGATCCCAGAAAGGATGTACTCTTTTGTACCATCCTTTCAATCAGCATGTTTCTGAGATACTGCCATAGAGAATCATTAGTTCATTCCTTCATACTGCTCAGTAGTATTGTATGAATATGCCACAGTTAGTTTATCTTCATTCTTATATCTTACAGCCTGACTTAGCATTTTCTAAACACTACATGTAACTTTGCCAATATATCCCCAAAAGAAATATGTACATATGTTCTTTTCTAAAGATGATGTGGATACATATCATGTATACCCATATTATTATGTGGGTGCTTATTTCTTTGGGGTTTTTTTCCTAAAGATAATGTGGAGAAGATAAAGCAGATGAAAGAAGAGAAAATGAAATTCACTCATTTCTTCTCTACTCTTCCTATTCTGCATCTGAGTGTTAGTTACAAATTCACAGCTGTTGACAGAGTCAGTCATAACAGGCATGGCCCAGTTGGGGTCTTGATTACTTGTCCACCACTTGGACACTAAGTTGGAAATCTGTTCATTTTTGCTTCAGGTGTAGGCTGCAGAGACAGGGAAAACCTAGCTTCCACTATCAAAGAGCCCCTCCAAGAAGACCCTAGGGCCAAGTCTTCTGCAATTTGACTAACTTTTGTAATTGCTTTGTTTCATCTTTGTTTTAGTAATAATTTTTTGCAGTTTACTTCTGAAACTTTCCTGGTTCTCCCAATGTCCCATGAAATTTAAAATCAGATACAGAACCATATTAAGCATCTAGCCAAAGCTCACATAAGTCAAAGCCTCATCAAGTTTTATTTCTACCAGAAGAGTATTTTGTTTTTATTGAACCACTATAAAATCTAAAAGTCACTTAAGAAATATTTATCTACCAAATCTTTGTACTTTTAATTTTTATTTATTTTTTAAGATTGTATTTATTTATTTGAGATAGAGAAGAGACAGAGGGACAGAGACAGAGGGAGAGGGAGAAGCAGGCTCCCCACTGAGCAGGGTGCCTGATGCGGTACTCAATCCCAGGACCCTAGGGTCATGACCTGAGCCAAAGGCAGACACTTAACCCACTGAGCCTCAGGCACCCCAAATCTTTGTATTTTTTTTTAAATCTTTGTACTTTTTAAATGAGTCCGAAACAGGACCAAATATGAGCACTCAGTAAATCTCTTGTCTGTCGAAGATTAGAAAATAATTTTATTATTTGTTATTTGTATTATTTATTTGATCTAGTAATAGATCAAATGAAAAAAAAAAGTAAAATTAGCAAAGCAAAATAAGAATTTTGGAAAATAAACTAACAAACCAGTAATTACTTCCTACTTTTTCTTTATTGTTTAAAGCCATATACAGTTGGTGTTCAAAATTATGAAAATAGCAAAAAGTATGAAGAGAAACATAATAAACATCAGCATTCTAGCGCACAGAGTTACTATCCTGGGATGTTTCCTTCACTCTTTCTTCTATGTATATTAGATATAAAATAATTTTATTGAAATGCTGTATATTCAATTTTATATTTTATAGTCTTTTCTAACTAAGATTTATCACAATATTTTCCCTAACATGCTAAAATCTTTCAACAAAATTTTAATCATACTATTATATCCTATCCTAAGTTATTTATCCATTCCCCTCTTACTGATCATTTAAATGATATCCAGTCTTTTCTAAGTAACACTATGACGAACATTTAACACATTAATCTCTGTCCCAATAAATTTTTTATTATTATGTATGGCAAATCCCTGGAAATGTAATTACCGAGCCCAGGAGCGTGAATATTTGCTACATCTTGTTAAACTGCTTTCCAGAAATGCTGTCCCTTACACTCTGGAGCAGCGTGTATCAGTGCGTGTTTCATCACACCCTCCCCAGTACTGAGCACACATTTTTAAATATTTGTTATATTTTATTTCCTTCGCAGTTACTTGATTATTTTTTAAGTGAACTTTTCTCATGTTTATGAGTTCCTTGCACTTCTTTAGTTCATCCTTTGCTAATCTGTCGTATCCTGGTATTTTTCTTACGTATTCGGATTATTCTTTGACGCCTATTTCGTTTGAGTTCAAGGGAAGCAAAAACAGCCCCTACTGGAAGACGGCTCGAAGGTAAAGGGGCAATGGAGAGTGGAGGAAAGCAACAGACGCAGAGATGGTTGGAAAAGGTTGTTAAGATTAGATTTGGAGGTGAGGTGGGTTAAGGGAGTTGTCAGGTTGGAGACCGAGATGTTAGGAGGAGGGGGACGGCGCTTAGTCGATGGGTCAAGATTTTCGGGAGGTTCAGCTTCCCCGGGGGTTGAGTTTAGGAGCAGGAGAGGTTAGAATCGGGGTTAGTGCCGGGACGCTGGGGTGGAGGAGGGAGCGCTATAACTCGGGAAGGTACGTGGGTTGGAGATAGGCTGCCAGGATTAGGGTGCACCCCAGATCTCGCCCGCCGCCGGTGCCCAGGCCCCCGGTTGGACAGCCAGACGCTACCTGTAGCTTCAATTCCTGACTTCGGCGCTGCAGGGCCTGGAGAGGATAGCGCTGCCGCCTGGCCAGCATCTCTCTCGCCTTCGCGCTGAGCGCGCACCGGTCGCCAGGGAAACCACGGCGGCGGCGTGGGAAGGTGACGCAATCACTGCGCGTCCGCTTTGCAAAAAAAGAACCTGGAGGTCGTCGTGTGTTGTGGTGGCCGCTCCGCAGCTCCTAGGCTCAGATTAGGCCCGTTGCCCAGGTAGTCCTCTTTTACCGGCCAGTTCTGCAGGGTTGGGGTGGAGATGGGAGAGAATACCCGACGGTGTCGGGAGCTACATGTCCTACGGTACCTCAGTATTACCACGCCATTACTGTCGGGGTTCTCCCGTGTTACGGCATTTGTTTTCTGATGCCAGTTTTGCTAAACGAATCTTAAGGTATAATTTAAGTATCTTAAACTCTTAAATTAACTGCAAGAATAGCTTTCCTATGTGGCCTTCATGGGATACATGATTTTGTCGCATAGTCTCATTTCAAAGGACATTTTTTAGGTTTTTTTGCCGTTTGGGGAAATGCTGGTTCCGTTTCATTTTAGTTTTGCTTGTTGTCCATCCTGAGTTCTGGGACGACGGTGATTTTGTCTGTTCAGCAAGTATGTGAGCAAATAATTATGATCTTCTCAGGGAGATTGTAATACCATTTTCCCAGGTGGTATTGAATCCTTTAAGTCCCAGTTCCCAAACTTTGCACTACACCGAAGAAGAATGATGATGATGGAGCTCACTTTTCAAATGATGAACTACACTAAATGAATGCTCTTCAGCACAGAAAACAGGTTGATTCCACAGGCCCAATTACTATGCTAGTTATTTGTGTACTTTTTTCTTCAAATATACATAGAGAAAAGTGACAAGTGTCCCCCTCATTGAATTTTCATATTGAGCACACCCTCATATCACATCACCCAGAATGGGATACAGATTATCAGTACCCTAAGTAGTCTTCCCTTCCTAATTCCTACCCACCTCCCTATGCCATAAGTAAACACTGTCCTAACTTCTAACAACAAAAACTTGATTTGCCTCTTTTAAAACTGTACAATGGAACCATGCAGTGTGTCCTGGCATCTTGTTAGGCCTTTTTCAGTCAACACGTAAGATGCACCTCTATCATGGTATGTAGTTGCAATTTGTTAAGTTCCCATTGCTCTCTGGCATTTTATGTGTATGATACTCTCAGTATACTTACTTATTCCACTGTTGCTGGACGTGTGGGTAGTTTTCAGTTGAGGCTGTTATAAACAGAGCTGTTGCTTACATATATGCACAGTACAAGCATATGTACACAGTGCTGGGCCACAGGGCATGTTTTATGTTCCGCTTTAGTAGATACTATTTTCCCAAAGTTGTACCAATTTACTCTATGGGTTTTTGTTCTTAACCTTGACAAACTTGGTATTATCTGCTTTTTTTGGTTCATGTCTTTATTTTGAATTAACTTCTCCATTATGACTCATGATACTTTAAAATTCACTTAAATAGCCAGATATAGTATTTTCATTAAAAAGGTTTGTAACAGGGGCCCCTGGGTGGCTCGGTTGGTTAAGCATTTGACTTCAGCTCAGTTCATGATCTCAGGGTTCTGGGATATGCCCCACATTGGACTCTGTGCTCAGCAGAGAGCCTGCTTCTCCCTCTCTCTTTGCCCTCCCCCTGCTTGTGTGCAGGCACTCTCTCTCTCCCAAATAGATAAATAACATTTTTAAGAAAGGAGATGTAACAGGGCTTACTTGGGCGGCACATATACTAAAATTGAACTGATACAGAGAAGCTTACCATGGCCCCTGTGCAAGGATGACATGCAAATTCATGAAGCATTCTATATTTTTAAAAAAGAATTGTAACAAATGAGAAAGGATTGCTATAAAATATTTTTAAATGGATTTATCAGTACTTCTAAGCGATATTATAAGAGCTTACCAAAATTCATTTATGAAATCCTTATTTAAATATATGTATCTATAAATTAGAAAAAATACTCTATATCTGATTTGAAAGGATTTCCATATTTTAAATGGAAAAGTTACAGGGTCATGAATATAGTATAAGTCTATCTTGGTAAAAATAAACAAAACCCCTACGTGTTTTGTATGTATAAGCAATGGGGAAGGATGCAAAAAAGCTTCCTACTGCTGTTCACCTCAGGTGGAAAGATGACTTTAATTTTATACATTTTCTACCATATTCAGGGTTATAACCATTTATTCCTTTGAATCTTGGATCAGCATCAACATCACTTAGGAGCTTGTTAGAAATGCATATTCTCAGGCCCCACCATAGACTTAAGGCATCAGAACCTGTATTTTAATAATACCCTTGTGTTTCATGTGTACATTTAAGACTGAAAAATACTATTTAAGTGTTCAGTGTGCTATAGGGATGAGATTACTCAGCTGTCTGTTTCATTAATTTGTATTTCTTTTGATTTGTAATGATCAGCAGTCATCTTAACAGTAGTCATTGCTTCTTTCTTGTTATCCCTTGATGCCATTATGAAAATCAAAGTGATGTGGGAAACAAAGGCAAAAGAAAACCTGAATTTCCTTACTATTTACATTGACAAGTCTCTGAAACAGGCAGTGACCTTCCTTTAGGAACAGTTTCCTCAGTGTTAATACTTTGCTAAGGGCAAAGGGCAATCATTAGCCTGAACCCCAGGATCCTGTAAGTCTACTTTAACATACGAAAATTACTTTGGAAACTTCCTTCATCTCTACCTCACAAGATACATGTTGGCAATTATCCCCGAAGCATATGACCCAACATCTGAAGGGTCTCATGACTGAGTTTTGTTTTTTTTTTTTAATAATAGTGTTTTTGTTTTTGTTTTCTAACACATAATGTATTATTTGCCCCAGGGGTACAGGTCTGTGAATCAATAGGCTTACACAATTCACAGCACTTACCATAGCACATACCCTCCCCAGTGTCGATAACCCAGCCACCCTATCCCTACCTCCCCACCCCCCAGCAACCCTGTTTGTTTCGTGAGATTAAGAGTCTCTTATGGGGGCCCCTGGGTGGCTCAGTAGGTTAAAGCCTTTGCCTTCCCTCCCATGATCCCAGGGTCCTGGGATTGAGCCTTTGCCTTCACCTCCCATGATCCCAGGGTCCTGGGATTGAGCCCCTCATCAGGCTCTCTGCTCAGCAGGGAGCCTGCTTTCCCCTCTCTCACTCTACCTGCCTCTCTGGCTACTTGTGATCTCTGTCTGTCAAATAAATAAATACAATCTTAAAAAAAAAAAAAAAAAGTCTCTTATGGTTTGTCTCCCTCCCTATCCCATCTTGTTTCATTTTTTTCTTCCCTACCCTATACAACCCCCAGCCCTGCCTCTCAAATTCCTCATATCAGAGATCATATGATAATTGTCATGACTGAGTTTTAACTAAACAGTAATAAATGACCTTTTGCTAACAATAGCTAACCCCTTCAAGATCCTGGAAACCTTGTTTTCAAAATTCCTTAGAGACTTACCCTATCCCTAACCCAATCCCAACTTGAAAGGATATAATTGCCACCTCGCATGACCCTAGTGCAGCTCTTTCTGCCCATGGGTCCTGCCCCCATGCTTTAATAAAACCACCTTTTTGGACCACAGATATCTCAAGAATTCTTTCTTAGCCATCAGCTCTGAACTGTAACATCTATCCTGCATCAAAAGTAACCTAAAACAAGAATGTCTTGCAGTGAGGTAGCTGAAACCAAGCAAAACATGGTGACTATTTCTCCTAAGAACAAGCTATTTTGTAAAACTCATTATGATTTTCTTCCATTGGTGTGTTAAAATGAATACCAACTTTGTCTTGCTACCTTATAGGAGACCCTGAAAAAGAAATTAATAGCTTTTTTGAGAGACTCATTATGTAGAACTAGTGGAACCACATCATTAGGAACCTACTAAAAAGAGATTACTGCAGAGAACAGAGAAAGTTGGCTATTTCAGGATCTTAAAACAATTCACCTTAAGATACAAGTGTCAAATATGTGAGCACCTTGGTGGAAAGCAGTGGTTGGACCTGTGATGCAAGATGTTTAAGGCACTGGCCTCAAAGAGCTTATGACCTACGGTGACAGACGAGAATCATGTAGCTGTACCACCTACCAAGTGTTGTCATAGAAGTGTCACTTGATGTGCAGAATTTCCTGCCAAGTGAACAGTACACATTGCATTTGAGTTCTTGAGTAAGATTATCGAATGAAAACACCCACTAGGCAGTTTAAATGTGAAGCTGGAAATAAAAAGATCAGGTGGGACAGAAATATCTTGGAGGGTGTTCTGCTTGGATATAATAGTTAATCCTAGGGACTGGTTGGGTAGTCAAAAGGAAAGGACAGAGTAGAGGACCAAGGATTGAAATTGAAGGAACCCACAAAATTGAAGGAACTACTACTGCTGGAGTAGTAAAAGTTGGGAAACGCAAAAGTTTTAAATTATTAGGGAAGTGTAGGTAGAATTTCAAGGAGACACTGACATTATCAAATACTCTGAAGGTGAAAATTAATTATTCAGAAATGGCCATTGGATAACAAAAGCTCTCAGGGGGTACAGATTGCAGACTGCAGCAGGTAAATGGGAAAACATTTAGGAAGAAGGTGATAGTGGACCACTTTTTCTAATTAGCAAATGATGGGGTCAACTAAAGATTTTTTTTTTTTTTTTAAAGTCAAGATCTTGACTGTATGTTTGTAAATAGAGGGAAAGCAGGGAGAGACTGCAGATGCTAGACAGAAATGGTGTAGTAGAGAACAAGGAAGGACCTTAGCAGGGGTGGGATGCAGAATTCACCCTCTTCTGAGAAAGGATAACTAATGAGATAAAGCCTCAAAACCAATGGTTTTCAACCTCTGCTGGGCATCACAATCACCTGTGGAGCTTTAAAAATCTAATGCCCAGGCACACCCCAAACTATGGAAATCCAAATCTGTGGGGAGTGGATCAGTATTTTTAAATCTCTCTAGATGGTTATGTTGTGCAGCCCTGTTGAAAACCACTGCCCTCAACAGCGCTATTGACAGGAAACGATAAGGAAACTCCTACTTAATGGCTTTTACCTTTTCATATGGTTGAGAAGCAAACTGCAGGCCAGATGGGAAGAGCTCTAAGAACCAAAATTTTAATCCTTGCATTCACAGAATGAAAACAAGAATTGGAAGTAATAGAGCATGATGGCCCAGTAAAATGGAAAAAAAAAGTTTTGTGTGGAAACAACTTTTCTAGCTTTTCTTATGTTAATATGGAGTTGCTGTTAAATGTGCTGAGACACAAAATTAATCTTTACAAGAATGAGCAAGAACGCTGTTATAGAAAACACTTCTTGCAAATCGAAAACAACCAAGGACTTAGTCACTAACTCTTGATTTTTAGATAATAGTTGGACTATATCACTAAGCTTTAGTCAAGAGGGACTTTCCTTTAATGACATATAAATGAAATTTTTGCCAGTAATATTCGGAGTATGTTATCATTCTATACTTGGGACATATACCTTACCCTTAACTCAGTTATTTTTACACAGCCACTTGTTTTCCTGAACAGATCCAGTAACAGTTGGCCAGAAGGATTCACATGGTCACTAGGCCAACTCTCCTTTGCAGCTGTACTAAAGAACTGGCATAGATTCCTTAAGAACGAGGCTATCTCCTCAAAAACACTAATAGATCTGTTTTGAGAATCCAGATCTTTTGATGAAGTAAACTGCTTGGCAAGATACTCCTTTCCTTTTGATGGAAGATTCAGAGATGTTTAAAATTTTTTTATTTTGAAAATAAAATTGACTCATAAAGTGCAAGGAGAAATTAGATCCGTCCAGTGCTCTATATCCATCTTCGACAAACAGCTGGAAACAGAAAAGAGAAAAATAATCAGAAATATACAACCGTTAACTTCAAATTATTCTACTGTGTAGTTAAGAACTATTAACTATAAGATTTGATGTTACAGATAATTAAATGTGCACAGCTCTGATGATAAAGCTACCACTAGATAAGCTACCACTAGATGCAAGGCTCCTAACTTCCAGGCCACGGGTCTTTCCACTTTACCAGGCTGCTAACAACCAAAGAATTCGGATTGGAGATTACAAAACGTGAATGCAAAGATGTACTATGGTCTACCAAGGATATTATCGAAAAGAATGATAACGGGGTAGGAGGTGGCAGGAATACCTCCACGGTCCCTTTTCTTTCTTCTTTTCCTTCTTTCCAGGATTTCCCTTTTTGAAGTTTAACGCCAAGGTGCAACAATGTTGCACATGGTAAGACATTCCCACTAAAGGCAGTTCGCGCAGTGAACTGAACTAGAAAGGCAAAACTGGGGAAAAGTTACTGGGGGAAAGCAAAACCCCCTCAAAATCCTTGGGGCAAGATTTTCGCCCACTCCCAACGTCTCCTCTTACTCACAGCCCCTTAAGTACTACTCACCAACTCTCCAAAAAGAACAAGGCGCTGCAGGCGGTGAGTGTGAAGCTGGCCTGAGCCCCGGCGTGGGCGAGGCGAAGGAGGGCGCCGACAGCGCGGGGTCTCAGGCCAGGTCCAGCTTTTTCTGAGTCGTCGCCAGCTTGTCCTGCAGCCTCCGCTTCCTCCAGTCCAGGTAGCGCCTCCGCAGCCGGTTCGCCTGCCAGCCCACGAGCACTCCGGACGCGAAAGCCACCAGCACAGACAGCTGCAGCGTCCGCTCGGACACGTCCGCCATGGCAGCCAGCAGCGTGGAGCCCGACCTACGGCGCGGCAGCGGGGTCAAACGGCGCCCCGCGTTCCCAGGCGGCGCGCGCGGCGGTGCGTGCGCAGTGCGCAGCGCGGCCAGCGGCGCGTCGGCTCAAAACAGCTTCGTCTGCTCTCCTCTTGCTGAAGTCTGGCCGGCCTGTGGGCGTCCCCCGCCCCGGCTTCCCTTCATCTGGGCCACCGCAGGGGTTACTGTTGGGCGTTAGACAGCTGTTGTCTTGCCTTATTAGCTAACTTTGATGCTGTGCATTTCCACATTGTAAGATCAACACCAGTCTTTTCTCTCAGCAGTAGACTGCGAGCCGCATATGTAACTCAGTTTACTGGTAACCTATTAAAAAAAAAAATTCTAAAACTAAAATTATTTTAGTAATATATTTTGTTTAGTCCAAAAGATACAGGATGTTATTTCAACACGTAATCAATATAAAAATGATTAATGAGATTTTTTTATACTAAGTGTTTGAAATCTGGTGGTTTTATAATTAACAGCATATCAATGGGAACACTAAATTTCAGTGGAAATACTTGATCGGTCTCTAGATTTCATAAAAGTTCATTGAAAAATTAGATTCATATACCCAGGTTGTTCCAAAGACACATACAAATTTCTCCAATAACTGAATTGAATATCAATTTTTAAATTTAATTTAAATTCATTAAATTTGTAAAAGAAGTTCAAAGTTCCACTCTTCCATTACACCCGTCACAGATGGGGCTAGTGGCTACAATATTGGATAGTGAAGTCTAGAGTGCCATGCTATACCAGACCTATGGTTAAAAAAATTCTAATGATAAAAGTCATTGTAGTAGACCCTAATGTGGTCCCCTATGATTTCCATTTCCCAATGTGCATGCCTTTGTGTAGTTTCTTCTCATTGAGTGTGGGCTTGACCTGTGACTTGCTTCTAACTGATAGAATAAAGCAAAGGTGCTGGGATGTCACTCCTGGGATTCCTTTATGCTCTACAACATTTCTTTTCAACAGACTGCTGACTCTTCTTGTGGGCCTAATGAAGTGAGTGAACGTGTTGGAGAAGCTCATGTAGCCACTGCAGGTGGCTTCTAGAAACAGCAGGATGCCTCCAGCCAACAGCCAAAAAGCTGGAGCCTTCAGTTCTGTGGTCCAAGGAAATAAACTGCCCACAACCTGAATAAGTTTGGAAGCAGAATCTCCCCCAGTTCACCCTCCAAGTAAGAACACACACAGCCTGGCAGATGCCTTGATTGTAGCCTTGTGAGAACTGAACAGAGGACCATGTGCCTGGACTCCTAACCCACGCAAAGCTGATTTTATAGATGTGAGTGTTTTAAGTCACTACATTTGTGGTAATTTGTTACACATTGTGGTAATTTGTAAAACCAGTACAGTCAGGAAAGAGAGACTAGCATGTGGAGTCCAAACTCTTTTAGACTGGAGGCTGGCTGACTTCATATTAGCACATTGATTTTCATACTTGAGGTAGAATGCATCTTGGCAGACAGACAATAAAGATGGTTTTGGGTCCAATGCGAATTCACATCTGCCATGCTTCATTATCATCTATTTGGCAAACATTTACTGAATGCTGCAGGAGGCATTGGGAATGTGCATACAGCACATCTATGCTCAGACAGCTTGGTGCAGAGTGAAAGATGGAAGAACAATTAGACACGTCCTGATGAACTGGAATATTTAGTTAAGTATGTAGCTTAGACTTAAAAAAAGAAGGAAACCCTCAGAATCACTCTCTCTTATAATCCATCTAATCTGTCAACCAAATCTGTTGGTTATATTTTCAAAATATGGCCAGAATTAAGCCACTTCTCATTTGACTGCTGCCACTGGTTCCAAACTGCCATCATCTCCTACCTAAGTCACTGCAATAGCCCCTTCAGGTTTCTGTGCTTCTGTATCTGTCCACCACATTCTATTCTCAATGCAGCCACCAGAGTGAACCTTAGTGGTCAGGAGTTGGGTCCCTTACTCTTTTGCTCAAACCAAGGCTCTCGCAGTGGTCCACAGAGCTCTGCATGACCAGTTTCTCTCCAATCCTTACTTCTCTCACCGACGTGCTCCTTGTTTCTTGTGCTCACCAGGCCTGCTGCTGCCTAAGAACATTTGCATATGTTAGGGTGCCTGGGTGGCTCAGTAGGTTGGGCATCTGGCTCCTGATTTCGGCTCAGGTCATGATCTCAGGGTGCTAGGATCGAGCCCTGCTTTGGGGTCCATGCTCAGTGCAGAGTCTGCTTGAGGATTCTCTCTCTCTCTCCCTCTGCCCCTCCCTCCAATTACACACACACTCTCTCTTTCTCTCTCTCAAATAAATATCCTAAAAATAAAAGAGAACACTTGCATGTGCCGTCCCCCTGCCTGGCATATGGAATACTCTTCTCCCAGGTGCCTGTATGACTAATTTCCTCACTGTTTTTAGGTTCTTGTCAGTTGCCACCTTCTCAACAAGACCTACATGACTATTTAAAAATCACAAATGAACCAACTCCTGCTCTCTGGCACTCCTGACCTCCTTTTCCCTGCTCTCTTCTCCTCCTCTGTAGTATTTATAGCTTTCCACCTACGGTAGGATTTATAGTATTTATTTGTATTTATTACACTTATTGTTTATTGCCTGTCTGCTGCTACAATGTAAGCTACTCAAGGGCAGGGATTTTTGTCTCAGTTGTGTACTGGTGGATCCCAAGTGCCTGCCACAGGGGCTGGTACCTAACACACAGCCAGTAAATATTTGGGGTTGATGACAGCAAGGAGTGGTCAGGGAAGTCTTAACGTGTGTGTCTGAACTGAATCATGAAAGGTAAATAAGATCATTAGAAGGAATGAAATTTCCCTGGATCTCAGTTTTTTTTTTATTTGTAAAATGAAGTTTGGTATGATTCAGTAGCTCTAAGGCTTTCTTATTTTATTTATATTTTTTACGTAGGCTCTATGTCCAGCACAGAGCCCAGTGCGGGGCTCAAACTCATGACCTTGAGATCAAGACCTGAAGTGAGGGGTGCCTGGGTGGCTCAGTGGGTTAAGCCTCTGCCTTCGGCTCGGGTCATGATCTCAGGGTCCTGGGATCGAGTCCTGCATCAGGCTTTCTGCTTGGCAGGGAGCCTTGCTTCCTCCTCTCTCTCTCTCTCTCTGCCTGCCTCTCTGCCTACTTGTGATCTCTGTCAAATAAATAAATAAATAAAATCTTTAAAAAGAAAAAAAAAAAAGACCTGAACTGAGATCAGGAGGTGGATACCTAACTGACTGAGACACCCAGGTGCCCCTAAGACTATTTTTAGTTCTAGCAGCCTGAAGTTGTATGCTTGGGCCACTGGTATTATTGCAAATTTAAACCTCACTTGGAATTCTTACCTCATCCCTAAGTGGCCTTTGGGCTAAAAACAACCAGATCATGTGCACACATGCACCTCATCAAGCCGTGAATGTGGGAAAACCTTAGGTGAATAGAGCTGGCAGAGACCATAGAAATGTCCTTTTTTTTTTTTTTTTTTTTGCAAGAGCAAACTTTAGCCAAAGGGGAGAATACAGCTGCTGGGAAGGAGGCAGGGGTATAAGATTTTAAATCCCTTTTAAAGAGTCAGTGCGTCCCTGCCTTGAGACTGTATTTTTTTCCCCATGGTGCATCATTTCCATGTGACATGTTAGCAGACTTGATAATGGTCAACCAGCTTTGAGGTGATGATTAAATTTGGATTAACAGGCTGAACAGTTAAGTGTAATGAGTTAATTGATCACATGAGTGTCTTCTGAATGATACATTAACTGCCATTATTGAGTTTGCTTTTTGAAGTACTTGCCCAGGGAAAAGGTTTTGCCATTTACAGTATTAGACCTTTATTACTTTTAAATTCTTTTAAAGCATATAAATGGAATTGATTTCCTCTGCAACTCCAGGACCCTAAGTAACAAAGCAGTCATTTTATACCCTGAAGCCTCCAAAAGGGTGAAGCTTTTCCATGATTAACATGGAGCATTCATCCTCTTAGGTCCTTGAGGTCTGGCGCAGAAGAACTCTGGCTGGCTCTGTTCGCCTGAGCCACAAGCACACAGCCCTGTGTCTCAGGAGTTTTAACTGTCAGACCCTTTGTTTCCCATTCTCTTCCCTGGAGTTTTTGGAAGTGGGAGAAAAAAGTCTTGTGTGATTGGGCCTTGTGCTGAACTCACTCACCTGACTTCACCAGAGCACACTCCAAGAGCCTGGGACTTGGTCAAGGTGGGCAAGCAAAGTAAATGCACCTGGTTGTGTGATTTCTTCTCTCACTTTTTAAAAAAAATTTTAAAATTTTTATTGGGTTATGTTAGTCACCATAAAATACATCATTAGTGGGGCGCCTGGGTGGCTCAGTGGGTTAAAGCCTCTGCCTTCAGCTCAGGTCATGGTCCCGGGGTCCTGGGATCGAGCCCTGCATCGGGCTCTCTGCTCAGCGGAGAGCCTGCTTTCCCCTCTCTCTCTGCCTGTCTCTCTGCCTACTTGTGATTTCTGTCTGTCAAATAAATTAAAAAAATCTTTAAAAAACATACATCATTAGTTTCTGATGCAGGTTGTGTGATTTCTAAGTGAGAATCATTTCCTCCCCAGTGCATAGGCAAGAATGAAAGCGATACTGTGGGGAAAGGTGAGCCTCGAGCCTTCTCTGTCAGGAGCTGTAACACACTGCAAGTCCGCCTCTCTAATCTGTCATTCTGGAAACGCGCACAGTAGAATGGCTTCCTATAATCCTTTCAGAAAGGACAGGAGACTTCTTCCGAATAAGACCCCAACCTGTGTCCTCCTAATTCGAGGTAAGTGGTCATCTACGAGTCACTCTATTCCAGTAAGTATTTCCTGAGTGCATGCCATGGCTGGATATTTAGGGCAACATACGCCATGTGGAGACAATCTCAAGCATCTCCTGTGGAGGAGAGAGAATGACAACAATCAAATCCTCACACAAATAAATATAGCACTTCAGACACAGATGAGTGCTTAGATGAAAGAGTACTGTGTGTCATGCTTGAGGGAACACAGCAGAGCCTCAGTGTGGTTGGGAGGATGGGAGCTGTCAAGAAAGGCCTCCAATGGACTTTGCCCTTAGAACCCCACTGGAGACACACAAGCAGAGAAGGGAGGGAGAGGCCTGCTCTTGGCCCAGGCGATGTACTGGTGACTGTTGTGAGGCCACAAGAAGCCAACTCAGTGAGAATCTGAGTGGCAGGCATGGAAGAGAGGCAGGAGAAGTAGGTAGGCCTTGCAGGCCATGTCAGGGCTTTGGATTTTACTTAGAGTAAAGTAGGCAGCTGTTTCTGTGAGCAGAGTCTTGCATGGTTCTCTTTACATATTGATAAAATTAATCTGGCTTCTGTTGGAGAATGGATCAGAAGGTGCTGTGGATGCAAGCAGGGAAACTGGTTAGAAAACTACTCCACTGGTTCAGACAAGAGACAGTGGTGGTGTAGTCTATGGTAGTGGATGTTGGGCAGATTTGAGGGTGACCATATTTTCTTGCAGGTCTATAAAGGTGTCCCATCATTGATACTACAATAGCTTTGAGTGGAGACCACTGGTAGCCATACTTGTGGGGAGCACAGCGTAAAAAATACACCAGTGGAATCACTACATTATACACCGGAAACTAATGTATCATTGTCTGTCAACTTCAATGAAAAAAGGAAGAAGAAAAAGATGCTCTAGTTATCTTCTGGCTTGCTTCATTTAATTTTTAAATTTTTTTTGTTTTTTAATTTAAATTCAATTAATTTACATTTAATGTATTATTAGTTTCAGAGTAGAGCTCAGTGATTCATCAGTCTTATATAATACCCAGTGCTCATTACATCCCATGCCCTCCTTAGTGTCCACCACCCAGTTACCCCTTTGCCCCCTTCCCTCCAGCAACCCTCAGTTTGTTTCCTATGATTAAGAATCTCTGATAGTTTGTTTCCCTCTCTGATTTCACTTGCTTAATTTTAGAAAAGAAGTCTTTATCTGTATGTAATGAATCTTTTCTTCCTCTGGCTGCTTTAAAGACTGTATCACAAGGTTTTAGTAATTCAGTTATGATATTTTGTATGGTTTTTCCAAGTTCATTCTGTTTGGAATGTGTCAAGTCTCTTGAATCTGTGGGCTTAATAGCTTTCACCAAGTTTAGGAGAGTTTTGACCATTTTTTCTTCAAATCTTTTTATGCCTCCTTCCCCCCACCCCCGAGAGTGCAGTTCCGTGTATATGACGTGTGATATTATTCCATAGGTCATGGACGCATTTTTCCCTCCTTGTGCAGCAACCTCATCTCTGGTACTTTGCCCTTCAAGTTCCAGCCACCTCTTCTTTCCAGAACTCCAGTCTCCATCACCTCAACTTAGCAAGACTCTGAGCCAAGCTCTGGTTTTGCCCTCCCTGCACTGTGCCCTTAGAATCCCTCAAAACTCTCTCCAGGAGGTAATAGGACAAGAATAGGGCTGATCTCATGTGTTTCCTTTCTTTCAGGAATCTCAGTCCTGTTTTCTCTGTTGTACCACGTCTGAAACTGATGTATGCCTTTTATCCACTTTTTAATAATTGTTTCCAGCGGGAGGGCAGTTCCTATAGCTGTTAATCTTTCATGGGTGGAGTGGACATGGTTACATGTTTTGTGTATTTTGGTATGTTTATTTGGTTAATGTTTGGCTTCCCACATTAGACTGTTGGTGGTGACCATTTTTATTTCTGTTTATCATTATTTCTTCATAATATGTGCTCAATCAGTACTTATTGAATGAAAATTTATTTTTAGATAAAAAACATTTATTTGCAATGAAAAATTGCCATATGTAACTTTAAAAAGTTGACAAATACCATCAACAACACAAAATCAAGCAAATAATAAAATGTTACAATTATAATTAAGAAAGAGGGCACTCATTACTAACTAAAACAAAGATATTTTGGATTTTTTTGTTCTGTAAGCAAGTCAGAACTATACTTGTAAAGCACAGTCTATCAGCTGTGCAGAGTGTTGGCCCTTTCGGGGTTTCAGGACATACAGAATTCAGGGATTGATGGATTTTCAAAAGTGATAATGTTAAGGATTTTAAAAAAAAAAACCTCTTAGCTGTGAAAGCAAGGGATTCATTGATGACTGGCTAGCTTGCAGAAGTTTGCCCATTGAAAAGAGACTCTTGCTAATTGATTTCTTTTCAAGAAGTGTGATTATTGATACGATATTGGTATGGATTGAGCAGGATGCATTTAAAACTGGTTATAGTAGTACTGTTTTGGTCAGATAATAATTTTTTGTAGGGGGACAGAAAATTTTTTTCCTCATTCCTCTTTTTAATCTTCCATTCATTAGAATTGCAGGAAAAACTCTAGGAATTAGACAGAGTTCTACCACTGTTACTGATCCTTCTTGAAGATGACGTTTCATTTCTAGAAGTCTGATTATCAGTTGAGTATCAACCATCATGTTTTCATCTTGTTTTGTCTTTGATCGATGTGCCTTTTTGACTCTGGGCAACAGAAGTTAAACAACTGTAAGACAAACATGAATAATTAATATTATTATAGGATGGAACTAGAAGGCACATAGAAGTCATGACCCAGTATTTCCTAGGCTTGAAGACAAACTCCACCAACTTCCTGAGCCAACCTTGAATAGTCAGGTTTTCCCCTTAAGTGTCCCCTTTTCCCTTAAGTTTGGTTATGGATTGTTCCATCTCACCTGTGGGACAAAATGTAGGTAATATGGAGTATGAGCAATAGTGCAAACTCCAAGGTTATTCTACTCTCTGTAACTAACCACTATTGAGCTCTAAGGGCTGGACTCATTTATTGTGTCAGTCAAAGTGAGGTTCTAGTTGTTGATGATCACCTCACGTTGGGCGAATTTTATAGGCAGCATCACAATCCTTAGGAGGCTATTAACAAAATACTATTTGTGTCTCCAGAAAAAATAATAAATTGCTACTTTGAGAATGTTACTACATGAGAAGGCAAAAGTAATAGTATTTTGTAATTAATTAAGTACTGTTCTGCATGTGGTACCATCAGATTTAAAAGGTCCAGCATAAGATCTGAAGATGTGTCTACTAATTTAGCTAAGGCTGTGTTTGCTCTAAGACCAATAGGATATGCCTTAACCACTGGATCAAAAGACAAGTTAATCATAGGCCGTGGATCTTCGGTAAGTGCTGTGTGTTGATAGCTTTAGATTGGGACCTAATCTTTCCTTTTGTGTACATACAAAAAGGAAGTTTTATGATAATCCAGGGGAGGTAGTTTAGGTAGTTGTAGATGGATGCTGTGAGACCATAGAAAGCCTTTTCCATTGATGCTTTTTCCATTCTATGAAAGAGGTTCTAAGAAGTTCGATGTAGTCAAATGGTATCAAGTTCTTGCTATTTCAGAAAAGTTTGGTACCCATTGTGCATAATACCCAGTGAATCTCAGAAGTTCTTCTTACTATCTTCTAGTGGTTGGTTTTGGGTAATTATGATTAATTTGTAATCTCTCCTTAAATACTGTCTTTCCTTCTGCTGACATGTCTTGGCCAGGTCAGTGAGCAGATACTTACAGTGAGTGTTAGAATCCACATCAGGGGAACCTCAGATGAGGTCATTTACATGTTGGATCAGAGCAATCACCTATAGGAATAGCATCTCCCTAGGGTCTTTGTTTTTTTTTTAAATTTAAGATTTTATTTATTTGAGAGAGAGAGAGAGGCAAGAGCAGGGGGTGAGGGGCAGAGGGAGAGGGAGAAGCAGGCTTCCTGCTGAGCAGGGAGCCCAACACAGTGCTCTGTGCCAGGACTCTGGGATCATGACCTGAGCCAAAGGTGGACGCTTAACCGACTGAGTACCCAGGCAGTCTTGGTTTAACTAAGATGAGGCTTCAGTGAATTTCTGGGTCCAAGTGAACTATTACTTTTCCCAGGTGAAAGCAAGTAATGACTAATTTTTATATACTGGGACACTGAACAAAAGTATAAATCTATTACGGTGAGGAGAGGATGGTGTTTAGGTTAGGCATTACTAGGAAGTGAAGTGTAATTATTTTGCTAATTGCATACAGGTCTCAAACAACTCATTCTTAACCATTAGGTATTTTAACAGTGAAGCAGATGTATTACATGAACTGGTACAAGGTGGAATGAGTTGGTTACTGTAATGCTCACCAGAAGCTGGTCTTAGGTTTAACTAGCCAGTCATACTCAATGACTGTAATAGTCCATGCTTGGCATTGGGCTCACCAAGAAGGATAAAGGTCTGGATACAGTGCACTGACCTGGCAGTCAGGCGTGTTTCTTCAGCAGTAGTCTTGTAGCTGAGCACAGAGTTGTTCAAGTGGACGCTTAAATGTGAGAAGATGAGGTCATAAAGGTGGTGTGAGAGCCAAGCTCATGTCCCAACTAGAAACCAGTATCCTGCACACAGTTCTGCAGGCAGGGCTTCCAGGGCCACAAGGCCCAGTTCCAAGTCACCCCAGGGAAGCCCAGAGCAACAGCCTTCTGCCAGGCATTTCCACAGCAGTCCTGGTCCTTGTAATCTGGAGGCATTTCACCAGTCAGGGCTCCTTTTTACCATAAAGAGTGTAGACAGCCCAGCTCAGTGAGGTTTCTAATGAAAGGGACTAGGAAGGTAACCCAAGCTCAATTTTGCTTGTACAGAGGATTTTTGCTAACCTTTTGCTCACAGGTACAGTTGGCATAAGATCTTTCTTTGCTTCAACTTTGAGAAGATGCTAACATAGAACAGCATAAATTCCAGCCTAAATGTGGTGAATTAATTTTTGACAAGGAGGGCAGTTTGGTAGGTGTAGGATAGTTTTCAGTAAATGGTGCTTGAAACTGGACATCCATAAGGAAATATGGACCTTGAACCTCAACTCATACTGTGTATACAACTAATTCAAGAGATGTCATAGGCCTAAATATAAAGCATAAAGCTATAGACTTTTAGAAGAAAGCATAACAGAGAATCTTCATGAACTTTGGTTAAGCAAGGACTCTTTTTTTTTTTTTAAGATTTTATTTATTTGACAGAGAGCGAGAGCACAAGCAGGTGGAGAGGCCAGCAGAGGGAGAAGGAAGCTCCCCACTGAGCAGAGAGTTTGACATGGGGCTCAGTCCCAGGACCCTGGGATCATGACCTGAACCAAGAAGGCAGATGCTTAACCAACTGAGCCACTTAAGAGCCCCAAAGAATCCTTATTATGATACCAAAAGCACAATCATTAATTGAACTTAATGAAAATTACACAATTTTGTTCTGCCAAAGATACTATTAAGAAAATAAAAAGACAAGCCAAAAGTTGGGGAAAATATTTGAAAATCTCATATCCAACAAAAACTATATGCAGAATGCGTAAGGAACTCTCAAAACTCAACACTAGAAAACAAAAAGCCATATAAAACTGGGAGAGATTTTAACAGACACTTTACCAGAGAAGATACACAGAAGACAGGTGCATGAAATAATGTGCAAAGTCATTAGTCATTAGGGACATGCAAATTAAAACCATGATGATGTA
Organism: Lontra canadensis; assembly: GCF_010015895.1. NCBI lineage: Eukaryota > Metazoa > Chordata > Mammalia > Carnivora > Mustelidae > Lontra > Lontra canadensis. Next base: position 948,987 of record NW_022631138.1, read on the forward strand.
ACACTACACACCTATTAGAACAGCTGAATCATTTTTTTCAGATGACGATACCAAACATGTTGGCAGGGGTTCTGAGAAACCCAAACTCTCATACACTGTCAGTGGGAATGCAAGATGGTATAGTGACTCCAAGAGAAGTTTGTCAATCTTTTGTAAAAGTTAATCATGCACTGACTGGTTGACCAGTAATTCCATTCTTAGGAATTTGCCCTAGAGAAATGAAAATTTATATTTACCCCAAATCTGTACATTAATGTTTTTAGCACCTTTATTCACAGTAGTCAAAAACTGGAAAGACCCGCATGTCCTGTCACAGGTGAATGGATGAGTAAACTGTGGTACATCCAAACAACACAAAGACATCCAGCAGTAAAAAGGAATTACTCTCGATGCACACAGCAGCTGAGATGAGTCTCTAAAGCATTTTGCTATGTGAAAGAAACCAGACTCAAAGCCACATGATTCCATGTCTATGACACTCTGGAAAAGGCCAAACTATAGATTGGAGAACACGTCAGCAGTTGCTGAGGGTTCAGGAAGGCGGACTTGACCACAAAGGAGTTTTTGAGGGTCATAGAACTTTCTGTATTCCAGCTGTCGTGTTGGCTACTCAAATCTCTGTGTGTGTTAAAACTTTAAAAAAATTACCAACTTTTTTAAAGTTAATTTGATATGTTAACTTAAAAAATAAAAAATAAAAGACAAACCCAACTAATTTGAAACCATGTCCACATGAAACAGTTACACGAATATGGTTCATAGCCACTTTATTCATTACTGCTAAAACTTGAAAGCAACCGAGATGTCCTTCAATAAGTGAAAGGATAAGCAAGCTGTGCTTCTTCCATACAATGGAATATTATTGCAATGAAAAGAAATGAGCTATCAGGCCATGGGAAGACATGGATTAACCCTAAATGCATGTTGCTAAGTGTAAGACGCTGCTCTGATAGCCTGTGTATGGCAGGATTCCAGTCATACACCTTCTGGCAAAGGCAAAACTAAAGAGACTGTAAGAGATCAGTAGTTACCATGGGTTTCAGGGGAGGGAGAAGGGTTGAGTAGGTAAAGCATAGTGGATTTATTAGGGTGATAAAGTATTACATATGATACAGTAATGGTGGGTCCATGACATTATGCATTTGTCAATGCATAGACTTTTATAGCATGAAGACTGGATTGTAATGTATGCAATATTTAAAAAATTTTTAACTTTGGTAAATGTATGTAACACATATTTGTCATTTTTACCATTTTTAAAGATTTATTTATTTGTTTGAGGGAGAGAAGACGCCAGTGGGGGTAGAGGTGGAAGGAGAGGGAGACAAGCAGACTCCCCGCTAAGCAGAGAGCCTGATGCGGGTGTCAGTTCAGGGCTTAATCCCGGGACCTTGAGATCATGACCCAAGCTGAAACCAAGAGTTGGTTGCTTAACCAACTGAGCCGCCTAGGCACCCCCATTTTTATCATTTTTAAGTGGCAGTGATTATGTTCACAGTGTTGTGTAGCCATTCCAAATCCATTCCGATATCCATTTCCAGATCTTTTTCATCATCACGAACAGAAAATGTGTCCCCGTTAAATAACTCTCCCTTCTCCCTTTTTTCCAGCTCCTAGTAGACTCTATTATACTTTCTATCTCTATGAATTTACCTACTCTAGGTACCTCCTGTAAGTAGAATCACATGGTATTTGTTTTTCTGTATCTGGCTTATTTAATGTAACGTTTTAAAGGTTTATCCATATTAAAGCATGTTTCAGAATTTAACTCTTTTTCACAACTAAGTAATATTCTACAGTTTATGTAAATACCACATTTTCTTTGTTCATTCACCAACAGATGGGTGGGTTGTTTCCACCTTTTGGCCATTATGAATACTACCGTTGTGAACATGGACATCCAGGTATATGTTTGAGTCCTACTTTCAGATCTTTTGAGCATATACCCAGAAGTAGAATTGCTGGATCATATGGTAATTCTATGTTTAGCTTTTTGAGGAAACCCCACTGTGTTTTCCACAGAGGTTGCTCCATTTTACATTCCCACTAACAATGTACCAACATTCCAATTTCTCCATCCTTGCCAACCCTTGTTATTTTCCTTTTTTTTTTTTTTTGTTATAGCCATCCTAATGGGTATGAGTTAGTATCTCATTGTGGTTTTAACTTTCATTCCCTGATTAATGATGTTGAACATATTTGCATGTGCTATTGGCCATTTGGCCATTTCTTTGGAGAAAAGTCTATTCAAGATTTTTGCCCATTTTTGCATTGCATTGTTTGCATTTTATTGTTGTTGCATTTAGTAGTTCTTTATATATTTTGGATATTGATCCCTTATCAGATATACACTTTGCAAATGTCTTCTCCCATTCTGTGGGTTGTCTTTTTACTATCTTAATAATATCCTTTGATGAGCAAAAGTTTTACATTTTGATCAAGTCCAATTTACCTATTTTGTTGTTGCCTGTGTTTTTGGTGTCATATTCAAGAAATCATTGCAAGTCCAATGTCATAAAGACATTCCCCTATGTTTTTCATCCATTTTGAGTTAATTTTTATATATGGTATGAGGTAAGAGTCTATCTTCATTCTTTTGCTTGTGGATAGACAGTTGTCCCAGCATCATTTGTCCTCTCTCATTGAATGGTCTTGGTTCTTGCTGAAAATCCATTGGATTATATATGTGAGAATCTATTTGTAGACTTTGTATTCTATTCCTTTGATTTATCTGTCTGTTCTTATGCTAGTACTACAATGTATGGTTACTGTAGGTTTGTTGTAATTTTAAAAATCAGGAAATATGACCATGCTGGGCATGGAGCCTACTTAAAAAAAAAAATCAGGAAGTATGAGTCCTCCAAATTTGTTCTATTTTTTATTTTGTTGTGGATATCCTCCAGAATGCAAAGGGGTATATCATTGTGATTTTGATTTGCATTCTCCTAATGATGAGTGATACTGAATATTTTCATGTGCTTATTAGCCATTTCTTTATCTTCTTTAGAGAAAAGTCCTTTCCCCACTTTGAAAACTTGGGTTCCTGTTTTTTGTTGTTGTTGATGATGAATTGTAAGAGTTCTCTACATTTTGAATACTAGACCCTTATGAGATACAGGTTTTCCCCACTATCCAAAAGCAGAATGTTCCTATGAAATCTGCAATGCTGTAAAATGAATAGGCAGTTACAATTTTTTAAAAAGATTTTATTTATTTGACAGAAATCAAAAGTAGGCAGAGAGGAAGACGGGGTGTGAGTAGGGAAGCAGGCTCCCTGCTGAGCAGAGAGACCAATGCAGGGCTTGATCCCAGGACCCTGAGATCATGACCTGAGCCAAAGGCAGAGGCTTAACCTACTGAGCCACCCAGGCACCCCAAAAAGTAGTTACTATTAATTTACAGTTGACCCTTGAACAGCATGGGGGGGTGAGGGGTGCCAACCCCTGTGCAGTCAAAAATCCATATATAAATTTTGACTCCCAAAAAGATAAGTACTAATAGCCTGCCATTGACTGGAAGCCTTACCAATATCAAAGTTAACACACATTGTGCATGTTATGTGTGTTATATACTGTATTCTTACAATAAAGTGAGCTGGAAAGAAGAAAATACTATTAAGAAAATCATAAGAGAAATTACAGTATTGTACTTGTCTCAGTATTGTATTTGTCTTAAAAAAATCTACGTGTAAGTTCGGTCCACACAGTTCAAATCCACGTTGTTCAAGGATCAACTAATATGGAAACATTTCTGAGTGTTCCCAGGCCCCCAAAATAACATCTTAGGCTTTTCAGATACCTTAGGACACATTTTGCTAGTGGATGCACAAAATAAGTTGCCATAGAGCACGTGTGCTCAAAGACATAGCTGCTAAGTATGGCGGCTGAGATGCTGAGTGTAGTTCCTAGGGAAGGTGCTTGGCGGCGCCACTCTCGCTGCTCAGGGTACACTCTGCCTCTACAGCAGCCCATGGCAAAACCAGTGCTGAATGCTATTTTTGCTTTTCACCTTTTTCATAAAAATGAAAATCCTTTTCAGATTTATTTTGGTTAGTGAAAACAGGTACTAATGTAGGTCTCTCAAAGAAGCTAAGTGGCCTGATAAGAACTTTCAAAAAGCAGAGGATACCTGTGCATGATTTCAGATACAGTGTTTTCCTCCATTCTGTGGGTTGCCTTTTCACAAACTAAATAATGTTCTTTCATGCACAAAATTTTTAATTTTGATGAAGCCTAATTTATCTATTTTTTTCTTGTTTATCGATTTCCTTTGGTTGTTTGTGCTTCTGGTGTCATATTAGAGATGCCATTGCCAAATCCAAGGTCATAAAGATTTGCCCCTGTGTTTTCCTTCTAAGTGTTTTATAATTTTGGCTTTTAAATATGTCTTTTACTCATTTTGATTTAATATTTGTATATGGGGTGAATTAAGTGTCCACTTTCATTCTTTTACATATAGACATTTAGTTGTCCCAGCATCATTTGTTAAAGTGAAGGGTCTTTCGGGGCGCCTGGGTGGCTCAGTGGGTTAAGCCTCTGCCTTTGGCTCAGGTCATGATCTCAGGGTCCTGGGATTGAGCCCCGCATCAGGCTCTCTGCTCAGTAGGGAGCCTGCTTCCCACGCCCCCCCCACCCCCGCCTGCCTGTCTGCCCACTTGTGATCTCTGTCAAATAAATAAATAAAATCTTAAAAAAAAAAAAAGTGAATGGTCTTTCCCACACTTAATGGTCTTGATACCCTTATCAAAAATCAATCTCCTTTCTTTTTTTCAGTAAAATTTTATTGTTTCCTATAAGGAGGTCTTACACATATTTGTTAGATGTATCTTATTTTAAAAATTTTAATATGGGAAATTTCAAATATATATAAAAACAGATGTACTCATCATTCATCCTCCACAACTCATGGCCAATCTCATTACATCTTATTCTTACACATTTCTCTACCTCCATCTTATTTGTGTAAGTCAAGTTTAGTGAAGTATACTTAACATGCCACAAAATGTACCCTTTTTATAATTTGATGAGATATGACCTATGTATTCAGTCACATAAGCCAGCATAACCAATATATAGAATATTTCCAACACCCCACAAACTTTATGACCCCTGTATAGCCAGATCTCTTCCTTAATCCCAGCTCCTGGAAAACACCAATTGGATTTCTGTCCTTATAGTTTTGTCTTTTCTTGTATTGGGCCTCAATTTTGTTTATAAAATTCCCAATTTTTTAATGGACCAGTGTATTAGACAACATGCTTTATTTTTGGACTCTCTTATGGTTCAAAGGATACATAGCTAGGTCAGCTTGGAGCTCTGGCAACAGCCCTTCTGTTTGAAGGAGAATAAACAAGTAACCATCTTCCTGTCAGGGCAGAGGCAAAATACAAAATGGGGCTCTGGGTCCCCTAAGGAAGGGGAGGAGGGAGCCTTGAGAAGATAGTGTCCTTTGAGAACAGCCTTCCACATCCCCCTTTCTGTGGTTAATTGCAGAGTATTGATTGAAACCATTTCATACCACTTCTAAAAATTCTCACTCAACAAATACTTTTTGAAAACCTTCTATTTTTCAGGCATTGGTACAGATGTTTGGGAAATATCTGTGGACAAAATAAAGATTTCCACCCTGATGGACATTAAATTCTCTCTGGCATAAACAGACACTAAACAATAAACCTAAGAAGTTAAACATCATATGGTACAGTAGAGGGTTTGTGGACAACGCAGAAAAGTAAAAGATCAGGAAAGGAGGGCAGCGGGAGGGCAGGGGTGGATTGAAAAGTTAAGTAAGACAGCCAGGGCCTGTCTCCCTGAGAAAGTGGGATCCCAACAAACCCTAGAAGGGATGGAGAGTTGGGCAGGTTGGTGCTGGGGAATGAGTAACCCAGGCTGAGGGAATGGTTGGTGCTAAGGCCCTGTGGAGGGTTTGAGAATCGGAAAGGAAGCCAATGAGACTAGAGCAGAGTGAATGAGAAGGGGGAGAAAGAGATGGGGTCAAAGACTGAGCAGGTCTTGCAGGTGCACTGTCTCGTAGATGAGTTGAGATTAGCCCTCTATTGTCAACGATGTTGTTTTTACCCACATATCCTGATTACTGCATTGCAGTGTTTAAAATACTGTACAAATCCCATGTGATTCAAGGAGATAATTGGCAAATAGAATTAGGCAGAATCCTTGGGTTAAATACAGATTGACTTTTTCTCAACTGAAACTACCTAACAGCTCCTTCTATACAGAGCAGAGCAGAGTGATAATTCCCAGCCTTTGTGCCAGTAGGTCTGGGTTTGTGATCCCAGTGTCACTACTTTCAAGCTGTGTGAGCTGGGGCAGGTTGATTCTCCTTTCTGAGCCCGTTTCCTTGGTTCCAAAGTGGGGATATGGTAATTACCATGACAGTACCTGTACTGTCATGGTACAGTACATGGTACATGATAGTACCTATCATGGGCTTAATTGTGCCCCCCCCAACCAAATTCATATATTGAAGTCACAGCCCCCAGTACCTCAGAATGGGACCCTATTAGGAGTTAGGGCCTTTACAAATAATAAAGTGAGGTCATGAGTGTAGGCCCTATTCCAGTAAGATTGCTGTATTTATATGAAGTAGACATTGGGAGGCAGACACGCAAAGAGGAAAGACCAGGTGGGGAAACAGGGAGACGGTGGCCATCTGCAAACCAAGGACACAGGCCTCAGATGAAACCATCCCTCTAACACCTTGATCTTGGACTTCTGGCTTCCAGAATTGCAAGAAAGCAAATTTCTAATGTTTAAGCCCCCTCATCTGTGGTATTTTGTCATGGCGGCCCCAGCAAACTTACACGGTACCCCAAGGGTACTGTTACAAGGTGTACTTTTTGGTAACCAGAGTCTAAAGGCTGTGCTTTCTAAGTTTGTTTCATTCTTTCCCTGCAGATGTGCATTCCCCCACCAGCAGCGACGCTACCAGGAATAGACATTCTCAGGCACAATTACCAAAATTTTAATATTTTTCCATTACAGAAAATATTTTTTTCATTCAATAGGCAAAATTGTTATTTAAACTCCATCTTTACATCCTTGTTTTTTACTGTATGTAAACACATGAAAGTAAAATAGAAATATAGTTAAAAATGAAACCTTGTAGGAAAGTACACAAGAAAAAAGTCTCTCCCTCCAAGCTTCTGCTCCCCACTGTGTGCTCAAAGGTGAGCACTGATGACAGTTTACTTATGTATCCTCCCAGGAACATATTTTATTCATTTATTAGAAAGTATAGGTAAATGCATCCTTTAAAAAAATTTCTACAGGGACACCTGGGTGGCTCAGTTGGTTAAGTGTCTGCCTTCGGCTCAGGTCACGATCCCAGAGTCCTGGGATCAAGTCCCGCATTGGGCTCCTTGCTCAGCAGGGATCCTGCTTCTCCTCTGCCTGCTCTGCCTGTTCTGCCTGCAGCTTTCCCTGTTTCTGCTCTCTCTGTGACAAATGAAGAAATAAAATCTTAAAAAAATAAAAAACTTCTACAAAAGATACCAAACCCTCTGGAGGGTACAACTCTCCTTCCCCATTTACTATCTTACAGATTTTTCCCTATCAGCAATACAGATCAACTGCATTCTGTCTCCTGGGCTGCATAATATAGCTCACATAACTCTAAGTTCAAAGGTCAGATGGTTCTGGGGAGGAAGGGGCCAAAAGTAGTCTTTCCATGAGGCCATCAGAGACCTGGCTGCTGTGCCTGGCTGCTGTGCAGCGTCATCCCCACCCGAGACTGACTGCAAGATGCTTGCCTGTGGCTGTTGGGAATACATGTTTTTATATTTACATTCATAGGACAAGGGGAGGGGAGACAGCGAAAGAAGCCACTCCTTGTGGACCATAGCTTCTTGTAGGCAGGCTGAGCTACTACTGAGGCTGATAACTGTTGCCAGGAAAAGACCCTGCATAGATTGGCCTAGCCAAGCAGGATCATCCTCTAGTGGGAGAGGGGTTGGAGGCCTGACCGAGTCCGGGTTCCCGGGTGGTCAGGGGGTGGATGGTAGGCTGGGGATCAGCAGTGTCTACAGGGTAGGAGTGGTCTCATTTGCACAGAATTGCATGCAAGCATGTTCACGCGTGTGCAGGTGAAGGAAAGTGTAGAGCATGTTTTCATCCAAACTGGCTAATAGTTGTTTCAACTCTTTACAATGAATACATTTACATTGTACCAAAATAAAAATCATTTTAAAAGACCTGCCATAAAACAACCATTCTATAAGTCACCACTTGGGATAGAAATAGAATAATTGTCTTTTTTCAAAGGCATGCAGAGTTTTATGGTGATCTTCACAATAAACATTTTTTTTTAGAAGATTTTTACTTGTTTGGGAGAGAGAACGCATGCACAAGCTGAGAGAGTGGCAGACAGAGGGAGAAGCAGGGTCCCTGCCGAGCAAGGAGCTGGATGCGGGACTTGATCTCAGGCCTCTGGGATCATGACCCAAGCCAAAGGCAGATGCTTAACTGACTGAGCCACCCAGGCGTCTCTCACAATAAGCATTATAAGAATTATTTCAGACATCCTGTAGACATGGGTCACTGAGTACAAGCTGGTGTGAATTCTGCTTTGCCATTTCATCTGCTTCCCATATGTCTGCCCATTCAGGAAGTGAGGATTCAAAGATGAAAGTTTCCTGCCCTCTCCTCCACCAGGTGCTTGTCCTAGTGGGGTGGGACAGCATATACAAATAGAAGAACTGAGGCACCGTGTGGTTATTTTCATGAAGAGCATGGGACCACAGAGAGGAAGTGATCCATTGGCTGGAAGAGCTTTGCAGGGGATGTGATATTAGAACTGTGTGGGAATAATCAGAGGAGGTGGGCGGTAGCAAACCCAGTGCCTGGCATGCCCATGAAGGGACTGGAGCTACATGGTGTTCTCACAGCAGGCCAGCCTCGTGGCTAGAACTCAACTCTGGCATTGAAAAACAGGCTGGTGTCCTGTATTCATTTTCTATTGCTGTGTAACAAATTGCCGCAAATTTAGGAGTTTAAAGCAACATCTTTTTATTATCTCATAGTCTATTGTTCCAAAGTCCAGCAAAGCATGGCTGGACTCCATGCCCCGAGTCTCATGTGGCTGAAATAAAGGTGTGGGCAGGGCTGTGTTGCTTTCTGGAGGCGGGGGGCTGGGGCTGGGGTCACAGAATTTGCTTCCAGCTTCATTTAGATTGTTGGTGGAATTCAGTTCCTTGCAGTTACCCCTCTGTCTTCAAGGCAGCAGCATCCTGGCCAGGCACATCGAGCCCAGCCTGGGCTTCCAATCTCTCACCTCCCCTTCTGCTTTTCTCTGATGTTTTTAAGGGCTCTCGTGATTCCATTGGGCCAACCTAGATAATCCAGGAAATTTCTGTGTTTTAAGATCAACTGATGAGTGACCTGAATTACATGCTTTAAATCTCTTTTGAGGAGTAAAGTAACAGATTCATAGTACCAGGGGGTAGATGGGCAATCTTCTGGTGGGTGGGGGCCAGGGGAAGAAGTGGGGCAGGATTCCGCTTGCTACAGTTCCTGAGCTGGATCTTGGTAGCCGTCAATACCTAGCGCAAGGTCCGGATGGAACACTTAAGAGGATACCATGCTTCCTGCTGGGTGTCCAGGGCCAGTTCCAGCCCTGCCAGGCCTCCTCTTTCTCTGAGAAGGGTCAATGAAGTTGGTTGGTACTGGGCCCAGGGCCCCTTGCCCTGCTGGCCAAGGCTCATCTAAGAATTGCCCTCAAGAATTTTCTATGTATTGTTATAAGTTCATGATCAACTTTTTTAAAAAGTCAGGAACAGTCTCATGAAAATCTGCATTTTTGTTTTCTCTGGAAAATGCATCAGTTCTGGCAACACTGAGTTCCCCGCCGAGCTGGAACTGGGGGCAACCTGGGGGAAGGGAGGAGGGGCTGCGCCCCCTCCCCAAAAGTATCTGCCTTAGGAGGACCCACTGAGTTCACCCCCCCCCCCCCCCCCCCCCCGGGGGGGGGTCTCTACTAGGACGGGGAAGGAACCAGCATTTACTGGGACCTCGCCAGTGGCAGTCACTGAATATATATGAACGAATTTAATTCTCAAAACAACTGTTTTACGGTGCTTCCATGGCACAAGGTTGGGGCCTTACGCCAGGGTGGCCTCCAACCCACGCCGCCCCCAGCCGGAGCTAGTCCCCCGCGGCCCCTCGGCGACCCGCCCACGCCCTCTCCGGCTCCGCGTCCCCGCCCCTGGATCCAGAACGCGGCCGGGAGGCTGGGCAGGGAAGGGGCCAGAGCCTGGAAGCCCGCCGCGCCCGCCGCCGCCGGTCCTCCGCCCTCGGAACCGCCGCGGGTCGTCCCCGCCGTGGTCACGTGGAGGGCCGAGCGGAGCGCGCTCAGCCCCGGCCTCCGGGGGCCCGAGGACAGAGTCCGCCACGGCGGCCCCGACGCTCCCACATCCCGACCCGCTGCGCCGCCGCCGCGGAGATGCCAGGGGCCGGCCGAGCCGCTGGTGTGCGCCGCCTGCACCCGCAGCCCTCGGAGGAGCCGCCCGCGCTGGAGGTAAGGGGGCGACCGCGCTCGCAGGACGTCCCGAGGGCTGGCGGCGCGCGCCGACGGCAGAGTCTCGGGTCCGGAGCGGGTCCCTCCCGGCGCGGCCACCCGCGGAGCTCCCGGGTCGAGCGCGACCCCGCGCGAAGCCAGCGCTGGTTGCTGGGAGTAAGGGCCCGGTGGAGAGGCGGGCGAGGAGCACCCCCTGCCCTGGGGCTGACTCCGTCCTCTGGGCCGCGGGAGCCGTGGCACTGGGGCTGCTCCACTGGGAAGCGCACGGGGGCTGGAGCTCCCGGGATCCGCGCCCCGAGCCGCAGTCCCGCATGCTGGAGTCGGTGGGGGGCTGTTAAGTCCGCGCCCGCGCCGCCTGAGCCGGCCGGAGCCGCCTCCCCGCTGGCGGGGGCCGCGCTGGAACCCGCGGCCGGGCTCTGTGTTGGGGGTCCGGTGCCAATTTAGCGCGCCCCTGCGGGGTCTAGGGTGCCCATGCTCGCCGCTCTGTGCTCCATGGCGGCAGGAAAACCTCCGAGGGTCCCGCTGCAGGGAAACGCCCGGGAAGAAGTCTGCGGGATGTGGGTCAGGGAGTGCTGAGGCAGCACCCCGCGGGACGAAGCAGATGGGCTCAGCTCTGCTGTTCTTTGGAAGACGTGGAGCTTCCAAGCAGTCGTTCCTGGGCTGTTTCCTTTCTCTGGATGAGAACTCAGAGTGCAGAGGGAAGCAGAACCCCTGTTGTTGGAGTCCCTACTCTGACTCAGAAAATCCTACCTCTGAGCGACAAGATGAGGAGGGCCCGATACCTGGTGCATTTTCCCGTTTCCCGCTCGGTAATGTGGGGATGCTAAGTCACACCCACCTCAGAGGAGTCGGAAGACCTTGTCAGTCAGGCCCCGAGCACAGTGCTTGGCCCACGGTAATGACAGCCAGGTTTCAGGAGTCTCTGGGAACATTCACGTGTGCCGCCTTTCCTTCTCGTCCGGCAAGTGTGTGGGAGGCAAAGGGTCTTTCAGTTCTCCCTCCGCCTCCTCCTTGAGCTGACCTCTTCGGCTCTGGGCTGTTCTGGCATCGCCCCTGCTTCTTCTCAGTGGGCTCCTGTGGCCTGTTTAAGGCAGCCCACCAGGCAGGCTCTCTCGTGTAAAGCTGAAAATCCCTGGTTGGTGCATTGGCCTCCCTCTTTGGCCCGCTGGTCTCTCAGAAAGGCCTGGCCACTTCCAACAGGTGAATTTGACCATGTCTCCCTAAGGTAGAGGAAAGCAGGTAAAGGAGAAAGAGGAGAAGGATTCTTGGTCCCTAGCTGTGACCCAACCCAGGCGGTGTTCCCCTCCTTCTGCACCATGATGGGCCTGGGACCCCTGGAGTTTTCTGTGGCGAGAGCATCTTTTTAGATGAAGATTGTCTATGTCCTCCCTCTGTGTACTTAATATTTCTTTGTCTAAATAAGAGAAGACTGTAAAACAAACACACACACACACACACACACACACACACAACTAATCCTTTGAGACCTCAAGAAATGCAGGGAGAGCTGAAACAGCCCAGAGTCCTGATTGAGCCCAGGGTGAGGCTTTTGGCTTAATTCACGCCTGTAGGAATCACATACTTGTGTCTCAGTATCTTTCAAGGCCCCTGGGAGCAGGCATGCAAGGCGAGGAGTCTGGTACCGGCTGGTAATTCTAGCAGAACCCCTCATTTTCTGAGATAACAGCAATGACTGAGTCATTAAGCCAAGCAAGGCTCTGACCGAAGATGCTTGGTAGCTACCATGAAATGGTTAGTTTTGGGGCACTTAATAAAAAACTGCCTAGTCATCGAAAATGCATTTCTACCCTCTACTTTCAAGTGTTTTTTGTTTGTTTGTTTGTTTGTTTGTTTTAAAGATTTTATTTATTTATTTGACAGGCAGAGATCACAAGTAGGCAGAGAGGCAGGCAGAGAGAGAGGAAGGGAAGCAGGCTCCCTGCTGAGCAGAGAGCCCGATGTGGGACTCGACCCCAGGACCCTGAGATCATGACCTGAGTCGAAGGCAGTGGCTTAACCCACTGAGCCAACCAGGCACCCCCTGTTTGTTTGTTTTTTTTAAAGATCCTTTTTCTGCCTGGTGTTTCTTTTGGCAGATGCTAAGGTGGCAATCCACTCCTTTGGTACTTTTACCAACACTTTCAGCTTTGAAATCGAAATAATCCAATGTCAGTGATTCTCAGCCTTACTGTGGGTTAGAATTACCTGGGGAGTCTTTAGAAATGTGTCTAGGTTCAGACCCTACCACAGAGATTCTGATTTAATTGGTCTGAGTGTGACCTGGGTAACAGTCACTTTAAAGGTACCAAGTATGGAAAGTACAGCCACGGCTGAGAGCCCACGTCCTGGCCGCTGTTACTTTGTGATCTGTGTGATCGCCTCCCGGTATTTTGTGTGCTTCTCTTTGAATCTTCTTATACTTAAAACTTTTCATTCAAGTCTTCAATTGCCCTGGCTTCAGGCTCTCCGTCTCCTGGTTTTCCCTTATATAGTGATTTGCAGAGAATTTTTTTTGCAGGAGGAAAATGGGAGGAACCAAGAAGCCCTGGGACAGGATGAGTTACATCAGGTGGCCACAAGCTGGACTGGCTACAGGGGCCAGGGAGGAACATAAAGCCAGGGGCCTAGGTGGGAATGACTCAGCTGGAGAGTGGGGCTTATGGTGACATGGAGGGGATGTCTTTTGCCAGAAGAAGACCATGGTTATCCACTTCCAGTTGGCTTTGGCTCCAGGGGCTATCACAGACTGCAGAAATGGCCACAGACTCTTCCCATCCTGCATACAACCCGGTTTACAATGAGCCTTTGCAACTCCTTCTAGCAGGAGATGGAGTCAATTTCTCCAGCCCTTGAGACCATTGACCGTGAAACTTACTTTAGGCAATGGGACAGAAGCAGAGGTGACACAAGCAGAGATAGCAAAAATACTCAAGCATTGGTGGTTGCTCTCCTCATGCTCCTGGGAACCCTTTCACCACCAGCGTGTAGAAGAGCCCTGTCTAGCTTGCTGCTCCATGCACATGGCCAAGACACGTGAGCACGGCTGTCCTGGGCCACCTCTTCCAGATGACCATATGGATTAGCTGCGTTGGTCTAGATCAGAAGGGCTGCCTGGCCGACACAGAATTTGAAAAAATAATGAGTGTTTATTCAGGTGACCTGAGTATTGGGGTGGGTAGCAAAAGCATATTGAAATAGAGCCCAACATTGCCAGATGTTATGACCTTTCAAAGAGAAACCAGAAGTTCAAATTTTTGTGTAAGCTCCAGTTTTTAAAAAAATTTGAACTAGTAGCCAGCATCCATAAAGCAATCTCTGGGCCAAACAAAACACATCTTTAGGCTGCCCTTGGCCTGCGGGTTGTTGGTCTTTCTGCACTGAGGGACAGGAGGTGTTTATACTAACAGCTAACTGCCACCTCTTCTCTCACAGTCTCACCATGGCTGCCATGGCCTAGCTTACCCTCAGCAGCTAGCTGTTTCTTCATGGGAAATGCCCACAATACACTTTATAACCCCAGCTTCTCTTGGCAGTCTTTCTTTTTGGAGAAGGAAGCTGCTGGTATTGTCAGTCTTCATGGAGGAGATGAGATTTGAGATGGCCCCCCATGAAGGAAAGTTCTAGAAAGTGTACTCCTGGTTTTAGGTGTGGAAATGGGGCTGGTAGTGGGACAGTGGACAATGCACCCACTAATTTCAACCAGAGAAGAGGGCTATTGTAGGGAAATGAGGGAAACAAAGTTGGAGAGAGGGGAGATCATGGAGCCCCTAAATGCCAAGTTTGACATTTGATTCTGCGGGAACTCTAGGCGAAGAGAAGTCGCTAGAAGCTTTTGAATGGGGGTTGCACGGAAAGCAGTGACCATCTCTATTCTGGGCATCATTGTGCCCATAACTTATGGGAGCAAAGAAGGGAGGCAGAGAGAGACAGACAGAAAGTATAGTGCTTGTAGTAGCAGATGGAAAAACTGAGACGAGAGAGAATTTTCCTTAAGATTTACGGTAACTTCTTTTTATCTTAGGTTGTTGTTAGTTAGGTTAATTTTCTTATATAGCTAAATGAGACATATCAGCGTTTTAAAAAAGCACTTCTATCATCAGCTTTGTCAAGGTTCTTGTCTGACTTAAAGGTATCTGGAACTTCTAGTCGTTTATTCCTACACTGGGGGGCTTAGGGAAGGAACTTCCTTGCTTTCTCCTGAAAGCTTCTGGAAGTGATCATTCCCTACTCTCCTGCACTTTCTCTGCCCTCTTTCCCTAAGGGATTATAAGTTATCCACCTTTCCACAGAAGGAAGCCTTACAGGGTTGAGAGGCCTGGAGGAGAGAACACAAAAGTCTTAAATACATTTCAGATCTTGGGGAGAGGGAAGGGGATGTCACAGCTAGAAGAAGAGGACAAAAAGAAAATCCAGAAAAGTTCAGTTATTGCCCTAGTGCCATGAGAATACAAAACGTACAAGAAGCAGTAGTAAAGTGGCCATATTTAGGCCAGTGATTTTCCATCTTGCTTGCATGTTGGAATCCTGTGGGAGCTTTACAGAGTCGTCCAGGGTCTCATCTCCTTGAGACTCTGATGCACTTGGTCTGGGCAACAGGCTCTTTACCAGCAAAGCTCGGAAGGTGGTGGGAGGTGTTGTGGGGGTTCAGAACTGCTGTCCTGGCAGACACTGGTGCCTCCCCAAGGCCGGGGCTGCTGTCGTGGGGTGCAAAGCTATCCATAAGCTGTGTCTGGGGGAACATTGTTATTTGGCCTTTGCTTGTTTTCATGGTAGATAGGGGCAGTGGTTCGCATGTAAACTTGAAAGTATGCAGTTTTGAAAGAGCATGCATGACACAAGCCACATTCTTGGGTTGCATGAAAATGATTTGTTTTATGGAAAGATCCAGATGGCCTTAGTACTAGTGAGAATGGTCATTGCAGTAAGTTTGCCGTGGAGAGTACTTCTTCCCAAGCAAAGATGGGCGGGGGCCTTAGAAGTTGCACAGAAACAGGATGGAGAGAAGGAAGACAAGTAGGCACAGAAGACCAAGGAGGTGAGATTTTAAAGAGAGAGAGACAGATGTCAGAAGTGGACTAGGTAGGAATGGGAAAGTTTGGAAACAATGTCAAGGTAGATTGGCTGTTGTGAAAGTGTCAGTGTATTTCAACGTAACAGGCATGAGTTCAGGTGGCAAGGGGGGTTTGGAAGAGGTGCCCTGGTACTTATATCATTCGGTGTGGGGAGCCTGGTTAGTGGCTGAGGGAGGTAACTGCCAGGGCCTGGCTGGCTGAGGATTGCCGCTGAGCATTTTTTCTGTTCTCTACCTGGAGGGCATGTGGATGGTACATCTCAAATCTGTGCTTGTCAAATTGCTCGTTTATGGACAAACCTTTTCACTGGGACTGGGAGAATGTTAGTAGCATCATCTTTTAAAATTGGGAACACTAGTGGCTTTAAGAGATTTTGACCTGAATAAATAAATATATATATATATGTTTATATGTACATATATATATACACACACACACACACACACACACACACACACACACATACAAACAGAGAGAGAGAGAAGGAAGCAGACTCCCCACTGAGC
Source organism: Lontra canadensis (assembly GCF_010015895.1). Classification (NCBI taxonomy): domain Eukaryota; kingdom Metazoa; phylum Chordata; class Mammalia; order Carnivora; family Mustelidae; genus Lontra; species Lontra canadensis. Next base: position 965,095 of record NW_022631138.1, read on the forward strand.
AGAGAGCCCGATGTGGGGCTTGATCCCAGGACCCTGAGATCATGACCTGAGCTGAAGGCAGAGGCTTAATCCACTGAGCCACCCAGGCACCCCCAGAGAAATCATTCTTTAAAGAGAAAGAAGAAATCAGGAACACAGTAAGGAGAGATGGAGAGACATCTCCAGCATTTTATTTATTTATTTATTTATTTATTTCTCTCTCTCTCTTTCTTTTCTTTTTTTTAAGATTTTATTTATTTATTTGTCAGAGAGAGAGAGAGAGAGCACAACTGGAGTTCCCCGACCTGAATATATTTTTTAAGGGCCTTCATATTATAATTTGTTGCTGTTCCAGTACAGTCTTTAGGGGGCTTATGGGAACTTTCTTAAGATTAGTGTGCATTCACTTAAAAAAATAAACTCTTGTTGATGCTTGCCATTTTCTATCCCAAACAGATTTCTAAGTATATCCTGGGGAACTCTAGTGTTCCTTGGTGTTTGAGATGTTCAATGGAAAAATAATTGGTATTAATAGATTGCCTACTAAAATATTTTTTAAACATGTAAAAGGAAAATGTGTGATGAAGTGTCTAACACATTTTTATGGTGCTTCTTAGTTTTTAAAGATTTTATGTATTTATTTACTTATTTACTTGTTTATTATTTAGATCACAAGCAGGGGGAGGGGCAGAGGGAGAGAGAGAACCTCAAGCAGACTCTGCACAGAGTGTGGAGCCCAACGTGGGGCTGCATCCCATGATCCTGAGATCATGACCTGAAGCCGAAATCAAGAGTCAGACGCTGAACGGGCTGAGCCACCCAGGTGCTCCCAGTTCTTCTCAGTTTTTAATAACCTGCCTTTAGGAATTGCTGTACCAGCCCTGAGAAGGCCCGTGACTTGAGAGGTGACAGGTTCTTAGCGCTGTGATTTCATCTTTGAGATTGTTGTTTGGCATCTATTTTTAATGGAAACATTCATCTTTTGGGGGCAGTTTTTAACAGCTTTATTGAGCTATAATTGATAAAAACTAAACTATACTTATTCTAAGTGTGCAGTTTGGTGAGTCTTGGTAGATGAGTACACTCATGATATTAATGCCACAGTCAAGGTAGTGAACATATCTGTCACCCCTGTAGGTTTCCTTGTGCCTGTTTGCCGTCCCTCCCTCTCCCCATCTCCTCCTCCCTGTTCCCAGGCCACTGATCTGGTCTCTGCCCTCTAGAGTAGCTTGCATATTCTAGAGTTTTATATACTCATATAGTAGGTACTCTTTCAGCAGAACAGGAGTTAGCTTCTTTCACTCAACAAAACTATTTTGAGATTCATCCATTTTGTTGTGTTTATCAGTAATTCATTCCTTTTTATTGCTGAGTCATCTTTCATGGTAGAGATATATCACATTTTGTTTATCTATACACTTATTATGGACATGTTGGTTGGTTCTGGTGTTCAATTGTTGAGCTGCTATGAATATTTGTATACAAGTATGACTTTGGAATGGTGTTCTAACATAAGCCTCATTCTCGGGGTGGATGTAAAGTCTTTGTGTAGACATATGCTTTCTTTCTCTTTGGTAAATACTTAGGAATTGAATGGCCAAGAAACTACCAAACTGTTTTCTGAAAGAAATGCACCATTTTCCATTCCTACCAGCAATGTGTGACAGTTTCTGTTGCCTTACATCCTTGTCAACACTTGGCATAGTCAGTCATTAGTTTTATCCATTGTAGTCAATATGAAATGGCATCTCACTGGGGCTTAAATATGTATTTCCTAAAAAAAGAAAGAAAAATATGTATTTCCCTAATGACTAGTGATGCTGAGTATCTTCTTATGTGCTTATTTGCCATGCATACATATATCTTCTGTAGTGAAATACCTATTAAAAGACTTTTAAAAGACTTACCTTAGTAACAACTGTTTGTGTTTTTTTAATGCAATATAACTTATTTTTTAAGGTGTTGCAATATGAAATAAACTGAGGGAACACAGTTCTGCTGTGTCTACAGATACATACTTTTGTATATTTGTATAAAGTTTGGAATTTTTTGACCTTTCCGAGTACTAGATCCGCTTGCAAAATGGGCTTGCCTGACCAATAGATTTCCATCCCAGTTCCAGCAGGAAGATGTCCTATGTTCTAAGGAGGTAATCCTGGTAATTGAACAGATAATCAGGTTGTTTTCCTTGTCAAGTACATAGGAAGGTCTAAATAGCTAGTCTGTATGTATGTGTGCTTTATCTCTTTTATACAGAATCAGAAGTGAGAGTCATTGCAAATGGGGCTTAGCTGTACTGGTCATGAGATGTAGAGTCAAATCTCAAGATGCCACTTTGGCTGATTGGATATTATCAATCATTTTAAATTATATGAGTGTTGGTGAGAAGCAGGAAAACATGATGCTCATGAACTATCTAGAGGCATATCAAAGGCATAACTTTTGGGGAAACAGTTTGGTATTATCTGTCAAAACAAAAAAAATGCAAATACCTCTCATTCACGAGTTCAACTCTATCCTATAAAAACATTCATATAGCACAAAGCTATGCATGTGTGTCCATGTGTAATATATATATATTTTTAAAATTCAATGTAATTGTGTTCAAACTAGAAAACAAAGGGAGATGCTACCTAAAGGAACAGGCGTTTATTAAAAAGAATGGGATAGGTATATATACATATATACATATATATATATATATTCATTCATTCATTCAATTAATATATATATTCATTCATTCATGAAAAAAAATGTCCAGAATATATTGAGTGAGAAAAGGAAACTTTGTATCATATGAAAACAACTTTGTTACTTTAAAATTACATGTATTTATAGAGTGGGGTCATACTTTAAGAAGGAGTTAGCTTCACAAGTTATCCAGAAAGGCATTGATTTATGTGTAAAAATTACCCTTGAAAAACACTCTAACCACCCATCAAATGCCCTAAATATAATTTTGTGTTTATATATTTGTGTGTGTTTAGCCCTATATATGTTAGTATAAATGTGCCATTGAATGACATGTATATATACGATTCAGTGCTTTTTTGCTCTCATTCCCTCCTCTGAGAGCCTATATTTGAATTCAAGAAGGTCCAGCATGCCTGTGTCTCAGGCCCACTGCAGGATTTCCAGTGCCCAGCAACAAATCTGGAGGTGTACAACCAGTCCTATAATGTTGATTACCCCTGGCAAGAGTGGGAAGGGGGGGTGTGGGGTTTTTTTTTGTACTTAATATGAAAAAGAGAAGTGTCCTTTCCTCTTCTGACTGGTGTTCTCTCCTTACTTTCTCCCAAGGAGGACCAGGACCTCCTGCTAGCAGCTGCCTATGTTTCTGATGCCCAGTACAACAGAAATGTTCCCTTTGAAACATCTCCTCGGGCCATCAGGTAAGGAAAGTGTTAAGCTGTCACAGAGAGCAAACTGTCCTCTAGTGCCCAGTAGTCTTTAAGTTAAACCCAAACTGAAGACATTGTCTCCGCAAACATTTTGAAAAGTCTCTATGGTATGACACATAGATTTGGATAAAATCCTAAAATCCAATGCTTTTTTTTTTTTTTAATTATAAGAACATGGTGTCTCACACATAGGAAAGCATTCAATCAATGCATTAGGGACGGATACACAAGTAAATGAGAACATCCAGAATAGGAGAGAGGGCATCCAAAGTAAACACATTATCACCTTTTCCTCTTAGGCACGGTTTGTCCTCTTAGAGTCAACTCAATGAAAAGCCTTGTTCTTTTTCTTTCTGTTGCCTTGTGATGTAATCCATATGTTTGTTCTTTTCCTAAGAATCCCGTCTTTTCTTTCGCACCCCGTAAACGTTGAACTAAGACCAAGGATTTGGCTCAAAATAAGGAAAAAATATTTCTTATCATCAGGGCTCAGTGCCAGTGCCTCCCAAAGCAATGAATGCCTCATTCCTGGAAGCTTCAAGCAGGTTGCGGCATGGGGGGGTGCTGTCCCCCGCCCGAAGGAAGAGAACTTGTGACTATGAGATCGCTCTGAGTCTATCATGTTATCAAGATGGGACAATGCACGTTTAAACTGGTTAGGCTACCATGCCACATCATATAGGTCACTTTAACTGAGGGTTTACTCTGTACTAGTCACTGTTTAAAGTCCTCTAAAAGTATTCTCTTATTATTGTTGTAATCACCACGAGGAAGGTTTAATCATAGCTGGAGACTGTTAAGAGACTGTCCTTTGAGATATGATAATGTGTTGATTTTTTTTTCTGTTAGTGTTTTGTAATGTGTGCCTTATTCACTACTGTCCCTTGCTCCTCAGAATTGAAAGGAAATGTGGCCAGAGCCATACTCTGTATTTTACCTACCATGTCTTCTAGTGGGAAGTTTGATTTCTGCTTGACTTCTGCTCCTTATTTACAAACACCTTTATTCTTTTTGTCTTCAGACTTTACTATTTTTATAACCACTGGACAATGCAAGTAGCCATCTACTTCTTTATTTGTGTGGACTTTTCCCTCGCCCTGTTTGAAGAGCCCGCGCTGTTTCCACTGCCTTTCTTGGTAAGGATTAAAAACAAAATGGCTACCCAGACTTTGTCATTGATGAGGTGGGCCCTCTTCCTCCCCCACCCCCCGCAATTTCAATACACATGAACATGATTTTATTTTTATTGCTGGGGACTGAAAGAATTCTGTTTATTCACTGAGCTGTTGCTTCCTTTATAGGCATTTTCAGTGGAGTAGAAGCTTTATTGTCTTCTGTGTACCCAGGGCTAAACTGGATAGAAAAATGGTATTTTCAGAGCATATCTATTAAATGGCAAGTAGACAATGTCATAATATGGTAGAATATGCAACTTGTACTTGCCACATTTCCAGCTTTCTTAAGTCCTAGATCACTAGCGTATTTATTGGTGCCTGGTAGTGGGTCACACAGGATTTTGAGTAATACAACCAATGAACCATCTATTCCAGATCAGTGCCAGTGAGTAACTAATCATCTGTTCATGTTAATTCTCAGCTTGATGCAGCTCCTGCCTCCTAGAGTAGTTGTAGCAGAAACTGGATGACTTGCAAGGCTCAGAGTATGTACTGTCTGGTCCTTTCACAGACAAGGGTCATCGACCCTAGCCTAAAGAACAGGCTTCTATTGCCTCCCATGATTCTGTGGGTAATGGGGCCCAACCGGGCAGATTCCTGTTCTGGGGTCATGAGCTGTGGAGATTGATATGTGGAGGCTCTGTTGATCCTTGGGGGCTGGCAGGGGCTGCTGGCCATCAGCTGGGAGCTTGCCTGGTTGGAGCTGTGGACCAGAGGGCCCTGTTGTCTTTTACCCGGCTGCTACGTGGGGCTTTAGGCTTCTCCCAGTTGGGGCAGGGGAGGTCCAGGAAAGAGCGCCCTCCTGTATGGGCACCATCAGGCTTCTACTTGTATAACACTTGCTGCTCTCCTGTTGGCCAAGGACCAGCAGGTGCTGGAGCCCTGAGTCAGCAGGGGAGAACACCGCCAAGGGCTAAAGACTGGAATCATGGTTCCTCGGGGGCCGTCAATGTGGTGGTGTAACAGGCTTCCATATGAGGAGATGCCACAAATAATGGAGTCTCTGGACAGAAAACTTGTGGCCCAGGAACTATCAGAACAAACATAAAGTTAGATGAAACAGAGCTGTGCATTCACAGGTCCAGACAGTCAGGCCCTCCCTAGCAAGGCTCACTCTGGACACCATCAGCCTTCCCTGGGGTCGTCTTCTCAGTCCCTTGCCTCCCTTCCCGAGTCCTCCCCCTTGCAGGTGTTAGTGGCCACGGGAGCTTTGGGTTGGCCACCTGGGTTCACAGCGCTCTGTCAGCCAGCATTTGTGCCTCCAGTCTCTAGAATCCAGTGTGCCAATGTGTCATGCTGGGGCTTTGGCCCAGGGACAGCGTTACGGAGCACATCCTATTTTGAGCTGGGGTGTCCTGGAATTGCCCCAGGCCCTTTGGTACTCCTGGTCTTGACAGTGAATCTCTAGAGCCCTTCAGGAGTGAGCAGGTTGAGGGCAAGAATGTTTGCAGGGAGCTGGAGTCTGTGTCCGCGCCCAGGACCCATGATGTGGGGGGAGGAATATTGAGTCACCTTGCTGCTTTTAGGGCCCAGAGCCAGCCCTTCCCATCCCTTAGGGAATCCATTCCTCCAGCCCACACCCCAGACCTTTCTGTCTTCCTACCCTAACCTGGCCAGGTTACCCTTTCCCCACCTCTTCCTGCTCAGCCACCCTCCTCTGCCTGTGCTGGAGACTGAGTGCCTGTGGTAGGGAGGACCAGCTGCCTCAGGGCCGTCACAGGGAAGCCTGGGCCGTGGTTCCAGGCTGCCAATTAGCTGCCGGTAGGAACTTCAGAGCTGGGGTCCTTAACCTAGGGAGGAGACCGTCAGGACGTGGCACTGGGCTCAGTGGCCTTCATTCTTTCCTCCAACCAACCACACATAGGTAGAGAGGGCAGCAGTGACAGAGATGGCTAAGGAATGACCCACATTCAAAACATGTCTTTGGGCAGTTACTGTACTATTAGAGAAACTGAACGTCTAAGTGCCCGTTCTAAATATGAATGTGAGAATTAGAGAGCCCAGAACATTCCTGTGTCTATCATCCCTGACCTCCCCTTTTCTGGGGAAATGCCTCTGGGTCCCCTGCCCGCTGATTCAGCCCCTCCCAGGAAGCCCTGCCTGTTGGCTCCTGGGATTCATGGCTCGAGGACAGATTTCCTAGGAAGAAGATATCATCCCCACCAGCAAAGAATTTGGTTGCAACTGGCAAAGAAATTAAGGGACATCACTAATTCTCAGAGGGTGGCATCAAGGGAGCTTGGGGAGTGGGGCGGTTACAAGAGGGCAAATGCTGAATTTCCAAGTGGCAGCGGGGTGGGGGGTGGCTATGTTGAGTCTCTGTTTTCTTTGTGCAGGCTACCTCAATAGCAGAAGTACTCTGCCTGACTGCGTTCTTCGGGAGACTTGTACATTTTGCGAAAGTCACCCCTCAGATGGTTTTCTGGAAGGATACGAAAAACATCTGCATCATGGTAACCATAGCGGTGAGTGCTCATGATAGCGCCCTGAGGAGTTTGTGGTCAAAGGCAGAAACTGTGAAGCGAACAGACCTGGTTAAAGCAACAGTGACAGACTTTGGCACAGCAAACCCCCTTTGCACAAGACAAGTGCGAACCCCAACTAAAGAACAGAGAAGGCAAAATATGATGGTGAGAGTGCTGTATTTTAGCATAGTGAGAGCACTTCCAAATTAAAAGGGGGGAAAAAAAGACAGAAACTCCAGTAGTGCCAAAAATAGGTGAAGGCATCTCACAGAAGAAAAATAATGGTAGCTAAGAAAAAACATGTCATTTCTCTAATTTAAAAAAAAATTATATATATACATATATATATGTATATATATATATATACATATATATATGTTAAAACAATAAAATATCATGTGTTCGCCTATGAAACAGTGTTAGCAAGATTGAGAGGAAAAAGAACCTTCTACCCCACTGATGGGACAAATAAGCTGTCTTTCTGGAAGGCTGTGTGGTAGTTCCTTTCAAAACCCTGGAGTTCCATTCCTGGGAATTTATCTTTAGGAAAGAAGGATGTGTTCAAAGATTTTATCCCTAAGATTGGTCATGGCTGAACTGTTCATAGTACTGAAATATTGGAAACAACTCGATTTCCTGACAGTAGATACATGTTATATAAAATGTGGCCCCTCCACTCAGCCTTTTGAAATAGTGTTAAAGTAGTGTTTGTGTCTATTACCAAGGGGAGGTGCTACTCATTCATTAAGTCAAAAGAACAAGTTACAATAGAGCTGGAGCTCATCTTTGTTAAAAAGAAAAAGGAAAGAATGTGTATGACATTCACAGAGAGATCCGGAGGGTATATGCTAAGTGGTTATGCCCAGAGAGGCCCCTTCAGTGATTAGATAAAAGTACTTCATAGTCAGCAGAAGAGCAGAACAGAGGTTCTGATTAACCTCCCGGCTCAGTCTGCACACCTCCAAGCCACAGCTTCCACAAGCACTGGTAGGTAGGGATCCCCATACTGTAGCTGATACTGGTTTCCCCTCTGAGTTTCTTTTGTCTGTGGCCAACTTCTCGCTAGCAGTTTCTATGTCTGTGTGTTAACACACACGTGACGAGACGAAACCCTCTTTGCCCCACCACTACCCTAGCTGTTTGTTTGTGGGTGGTGCCTTAAGTCCCAACACCCAGTTCCTAGTCCTCTTAGTCAAGATTCTCTCTTCTCTCTTGCATCCGGCTTCCCCAGAGCCCCTCAGGAAGCCTCTTGACCTGTTTCCATTCTCCCCGCTTGGACTATTGCAGTAGTGTCTAATGTGACCATGCTCTGTCTCTTTGTTGCATGCCATTCTGTTCCCACAGCATGGTCCAGGCCCTGGTCACCTCTTTCAGGAGCTGCCACAGTCACCTCAACCTCAGATCCCCACCCGATATGTGCATTTTAGATGCTGCCGCTGGATTAATTCTCTGGAAGTGCATCTCCCATCACTTCCTTCCCTTGCTCCAAGATGTCTGTGGGCTCCACAGACTACCCAGTGCCCTCAGTCCTGCAAACATGTTTCACAGGGCCCTCTTCACTCTGGCTGGCCCGAGTTGCCTGCCGCCCCACAAACCTACCACTACCTCTTCAACCTGTGATGGCTCGTTTGCCTGGAATGCCCAGGTCTCTTCTCACCTTGCTCAAAACATTTGTTGTGATTTCCCTTCACCCATCTGCTGAACCCTCAGAATATGGAGACTCCCTCTCTGTACTGTTCTTATTTTTAGAAATATTTCTAAATCCGGGAGGGGTCCGTGGGTTCACACTGTCACTTCCTATGTGTGTCCTCTAGCAGGGTGACACTGACAGTTTTGACCCTTGTCTCTCACAGCTGACCTTGATCGATTTGATTATCTATGGTTCCCTGGAAGCTGTTAATATCCACAGTGTTCGATGGTCAAGGGCCTTAAGGCCAGTCTTCCTAATTAACTTCCCTGAAAGTCGTCAGGTAAGGATATTCCTTAGGATAACGCAAGGGCTTGGTTTTTGTTTTTGCAGAAAATGAGCTGATTTTCGTGTAAATGAAATTAAATTTTGTCCTTACAGATCCGAAGAACTTTCAGAAGCATCCGGAACACTCTGCCCGACATTCTCTACGTCTTCCTCTTATTCATGTTCAGTGTGCTGATATTCTCCCTTATGGCCTTGAAGCTTTTTGGGGATCGGTGAGCACACTGTTCCGGGAACTTCTGCCTGTAAATTCTCCTCTGTTTGGGTTCAGCCCATTGGTGGCAGAATCTGTCACCAGGTGCCATCTTCCTTGTTCAGACACTCCAGGGGCAGAGTATATAAAAAACCACAGATTTATTTATGTGTGTGAGTTTCTCACTTTGTGTTTTTGGTTCCTTTTTAGGGGTCTTCGAACAGTGGAAGGCTTGCCCTACTTCACAAATATCCTGGAGATAGCGTTTGAACTCTACGTGCTGGTCACTACTGCCAACAGCCCCGATGTCATGTACGTTCATCTTGACTCAGTTCACGGGCACCTGTTACCATGATGGAATTCACTTTGTTAAAGGCGGCTGTCTCCTGATACCAGCAGGGCTGAGACAGGAGAAATAGTGATTGTCTATTTATTCATGTTCATCGTAAAAATTTTTGAAGAATGTAAAATGTTTGCACTGATGATAGCCTACCCTCTCTCTATTTAAAACTAAATTGAGGTGATTTTTTTTTTTTTAAACTGAAAGCAACAGGAGACATCTCTTGAGATACCAGTCTTAACTATTGGAGCCTGCTTTCTATTCTGGGACTTTTTTGAGTCTTGAATCTAAACACTAAGCTGTGTTTATAAAGGAATCATGGCTTGTTCCCCTAAACATCGATGTGCTTTTCTGGTTAAATGAAACAGGAAAGAAACGTAAAGATTAGTAGTTGGTGCCTTCCTCCTCACAATGCCAATTCTCCACACATGTGGAGTTTTCTTAGGAAGAAAACATCCTGTGGTGGTTCCCCCCCCCCGCAATGTCCTTCGTATTATGGATTAACCTCGTTTGTGGAAGTAAAGTTGTTAAACAGTGCTACGCTGAGTAGACATCTCTTCGGGCCAGGGCATGGACGGGGCTCTAACTGGAAATGTCAATCCCACCTCAGGCCATACTGCACGTCGGGGCAGGGGAAGGCTTTCTGTCATCTAGTTCTGTGTTTGCTCATGACATTGACTTGATCTTGGTTGTTGCTCACTCTTGGGTCTGGCTCAGACACTCGTGGCGAGGCGCAGTTCTGGCCCTCCATGCGTCCTCTTGGATCTTTCCCTCAGATCCTGGGCGGCCGGCCGGCCATGCCCCCTGACTCCCTGTATGAAATGTATGAAATCCAATTTCCATTAAAGGTGGAGTGAGCACACATCCTGATTTATGCCTCTCGCCCTGGCGCCATTGTTAAGGGTTCCCTTTCCTTCTCATGTCCTAGAGTGGCTAGAAAATGACCTGGCCCTCCAGCAAAGCATCCTGGTGTCCTGAAGAGCCTTAAATATAAGCCTAAGCCACACTTTGATTCCTTCCTTGGTTCTGGGCAAGTCAGTTGCCTTTTTAGGCTTCGATTTTCTCATTGTGAAGGGAGGGAATGGGCTTGAGGGATCTCCCAAGTCCTAGTTGCCGCCTCCATAAGGCACTAAGAAATCAAGAAGGCAAGCTTGGAGCTGGCTGTTTAGCGTTAGGGGTGGCGATGGCTCTGCGGTCTCATGGCACAGCACTACACCATCTAGGGGACAGGGAGAGAGGGAGAAGGACTTGCTGCACCTCGTGTATGTGGATTGTGCCCGAGGCTGACCTTTTGTGCGCTGGGGGCCAAGGCTATGGAAAAACATGCCGCGTGACTCTTTCCTTCTAGGATGCCTGCCTATAACTTCAGTTGGTGGTATTCTCTGTACTTCATAACCTACATCATCATCAATACCTACATCTTCATGTCCGTCTTTCTGGCTGTGGTCTACAACAATTATAGGAAGCACTTGAAGGTACTGTGCGTGAGCGGAAGGGGGGTGGCAGCAGGGGGCTGGGCATCTGGGCTGGATCCACTGGCGAACACATTTGCTTTGGACTTGAAAGTGTCCTTTTTCTTTTTGCTCCAGCCGATCTGAAGACTTCTGTGGTGGCTTGCTCTATTCTGCTGGGTGGGGCGGTTCCTTAGCCGTCTTTGCTATGGCTCTGACAGTGCGTCTGGACATCGTGGGCAGCAGCAGCCCTTGCTTTGCTCCTTGCTCTTAAGGCATGAAGTTGTTCATGGCTCCTTGAAATGTTTTGTGTAAGAATGAGAGTTGGGGATATTCCCCAAGCCCCCAACTCCTTTTCTGCTCTCCGGCAGAAGCAGAAACTTCTTCAAGCCAATAGTTTCTGCCTGGGTACCTGCCTATTTGATTTATGTCTGGAGAATTCCCAGAGGTGTTGGGTGGGCAGAGGGTTCTGACTGCTCGGGGTGGAGGCTGCTTTATGTCCAGCCCAGCACCCACTGGGATGCCTCAGCTGCATCACCTCCCCCACCCCACCCCCGCTGCACACATCTCTGCTTGGTTGTTTTCTCATCTTGTAAAACTAGCTGCACGGAGAGTCTTTCCTTAAGGAAAGACACTGCCTTCTAGTTCTTGATCATTTTGGTTCTGTTCTGAATTTTTCATTGCATAGGGATGGGGCCACCAGGGAACAAGAAGAAAGTCAGGGAGAACTTCAAGGTTTGTGGCTAAGGAGAAGCAAGCAGGTGGTGGGGCGGAGTCTGAGATTTGGCCCAAATCTCCTTGGAAGGTGTCTGGCCTGTCCCGGTCCTGTGGAGTCTCTGCACTGTGGAGACTTGAGCTGGCCCTGCCCCAGAGGCCAGGCCTCAGAGACCCTCCTACTCTCACTTCCTCCCTCCGGGTGGAAAGAGGCTGTCCTAAAGAGCCTGGCGTGCCTCCCCTTTGTCACTGCTGGACAGAACTGTTGTTGTCGCTCCCCGGTCTCAACGCAGTGTTTCTTTGGGTCATCCTCTGCAACAGGGATTAGTCAGCGGACATCTTAAATGCGCTTTAGCACCCAACACTAGTCCAAGTGTGGAGAAGTCAAAGACAATTAAGATACAGCCCACACCCCTTAAAAATTCACAGCCTAGCCATGTAATCAATGAAGTGATGACGTTATTGGGTAACGGGGTTACAGGGAACAGCAGGAGTGGCCTTCAGGTGACTGTAACCCGAGGAGGCCTGTCCAGCCTACTGTCCCTGGAAGATTCCCTGCGCCAAGGCCAGAGGGCAGCTCCAGGCAGGCCCAGCTGTTCTTCCTGCTCTCGACCTCTTCCTTCCGGATCACTTCTAGCCAAGTTTCACTTCCCCGACTTTTCTCCTCCTCCCCTTCTCTTTCTTGATTGACTTAATGGTAGCTCTATCTTCTCCCTTTTCGGGGTCTCCCCGTGTCTCAGCAGCACACCCGATTTCCTTCCTTTCTGGAATCTTCCTTCCTCCCGGGCAGAGTGGAGTTGGGACCAGTCTGCCTCCTGCTGTTCTGTTTCTCACCACACAGATTATCCCTCACGCGCTCCCTCCCGTAGACTTGGTAAGATGAGTTTCATTTATGGGGACGGGTTAGCTTCGTGGACCTGCGGCTGGGGAGGGATTACAGACCTTGCCTAATAATAGACCCATCGGTGCCTTCTCTTTGGCTCGTCAATTATCTTGACACGTTTAGGGGAAAGGAACAAGACTTTCTTGATGTTTTCTTTTAAAGACCACAATTCTGTTTTTTAAAGAACGAGATTCGCAAGCTGGTGTACCTGAAACGTCACAAAATGATGGAGGCTTTCAACATTCTGAAGGTCAAGGTGGGCTCAGAATTTGTGGTGATGGAGGCCCACTGGAGGCGGCTGGCCAGGACTGTGATGCCACACATCAGCAGTCCCCACCTGGAGCTCCTTTTGAGGATCTCTGATGAAGGACAGAAGGGCTACGTGGGTAAGAAGCCTTAGCCTCTGACATTCCTCTTCACCGTACTTCCCAAAGTGGGTGGCTCCCGAAAGCAATTCGTAAAACAGCACTACTGTTTTGTGTGTGTTTTTTTTTTTAATTTTCTAAAATTTGCAAATAAAAATATAGGTGGGCACCTCTGTTGGGAACAGTCCAGTGGGATTAGGGGCCTTATGCTGTGTTCTGACAGGGCCGTCCCCATGTGAGTTTCAACATGTAAAGAGACCTTAAAGCCCTTACCCTGTCCCGGTCATTCCACTGCTGACCCTGCTTTAGGGACAGCATCTATGTCACATTCAGTCTTCAAAAGCAAAAAGTTGAAAGTAACCTAAAGTTCAGGCACTTGTGGCTGGTCATTATTACGAATAGTACTTCACATCTGTTCTATGTGTGTCAGGCGTGATCCGCTGTCCTGTTTTCTGTATGTGGCGTGTACGCAATCACTGAGGTGGGGATGTTTGTCGTCCTTGTTTGTCGGTATGGAAAGTGAGACTGGAAGAGGTTAGGGAGTTTGCCCATGGCTGCGCAGCTGCAAAGTGGTCAAGGCCGTCCGACTCCAAGGCCTGTGCTTTTTGTCACTGGGCTAAACCGCCCCAGATTCTGGTAGTCACGTAATGGGAAATTGTGGTGACAAGATGTGAGGTGACCAAAATATATCCCAAACTCTAGAACACCCTCACGTCATCCGTTTCCAGAAGAGTCTAGATGGAAACATACCAAAAGGGAAGGGATACCTCTGACCGGATGTAAATTTACCTGAGACAGGACCCTCAAACAAGTCCAGCAGAGCTGTGGGCCTTAAGAGGACTCCGTGCAGGTGGGAGAAGGAGATGACAGTGAGTCTCTAGAACTTACTCGAAGAGAGAGAACAGAGAGGGATGTACAGTAAGACACTGCTAAATGGGGGGAGCTCATGTCTTCCAGTGAGAGTTTGGGATCCAGGATGGAAGAGGGCCTTTCTCCTCTTGAATGAACAGGATCTGACATGCGACTTCCCTTGAGCCCCAAGCAAGTCTCCTCAGCCACCCCGCTCCATGCCGTGGCTCTGAAGGTCGAGTCAGGAGCCAGGCTTCTTAGAGCCTGAATAATTGCCTTGGTGTCCTCCGTTAGGGACAGGCAGGGGTTCCCTGTGCCATTCAGCGTGTCAGGATTAGAGTTGTGTGGATGATGGGGAAGAGCAGCTGGTGCCCTGGGCCACCCCTGAGCACAGTGCTTCCTAAGCTGTGTGTTGTGAAGCTGCTGGATGTCCCACCAGTCATTTTGGTGACACTTTGGTGAAGTACAGCAAAAATCAGTCCTCGGGAAAATGAAATGAAAAAGTGTAAAATCCAAGTCCCATTTTTTCATTGTTAGAGTCAGCGGACATGATCCTGGCCATCGTTCTATAAGTTTCTGTATTCAGCATTTATCCCATGGAGGGTGGGGAACACAAGGACAGGCTCAGCAGTGGCCCAGGGACCACTCTTTGAAGACCACTGCTCTAGTACTTAGAGGAGACGGTCAGGACTTGGGTCCCCCTGGATGTCCCACCTCAAAAACTGGGGTGGTGTGGCTGGTCACTCTAGCCCAGGCGTTCCCAGATTTCAGCCCCTCTGTTTTTGAGAATTCTCCTTTGATAGTTTAGTACCTCTGTTGCTTCTAGATGATTGGGACTCTGAAGATGCTAATGAATCTTTAGGGTCTTACGAGCTTTCTTTGCAGTTCGTTCTGTAAAGTGAATTCCAGGATTGGTAGTAAAAGCTGAGATATTCCAAACCTAGGGATGGGGGATTTTAGTAATCTTTGTCTCTGTCTGTCAGGTGTGGGGAGGCCCATATACTTGGGTGTCTCCTCATCCAGAAAAGATACACATGGTCCCCAGGACATACTCATATGAACTTCTTTGTTGTTGAGGTCAGTCTAAATTTCGACAGTCATTTCCCAAGTGGGAAGATGAATTGCCTTTCTTTGTCTTGTCAGCTTCTTCCATGTTCTGGGCTGTAAGCAGGGTAGGTCTTAAACGATGCCATTCAGCTGTGCGGGATAAATACGGAGCATACCAGACCCATCCAAGTTTCCTGGCTCCCCTACTCATTTGGATGTATCCCTCCATGAATTCCATGAACAAGAGGAAGGAGGGGTTCTTTGAGGCCACCACACAACTTTCTAGAGAGTGCCAGAGAAGATCCGGGTACCAAAACACCACCACCACCTCTGCCCATCTTCAGAGATTCTTCTTTGAATGTGGGTAGTGACCTTGCAGAGGGTGAGGCCTGTAAGAGGTACCTAAGGCTGGTCAGTGACAAAAGGGAGCAGAGGAACCTGAGAATGAGGCACGGCCCAAACCCGCTGTGCTGTAGAATGTTTTCACGCTGACCAAGAATAGCCATGGCAAAGGAAACGTGGGGCCTGGTTGACATGGTGACTCCTCCAGAAGCGAGAAGCCTCATGTTTTTCCAGAATGTTCTTAGGACCATTACCACCAGTAGGGAAGATAGCAACATGAGTGTGTCACATCACTCAAGGCTGTGTCTGATTCAGGCTCCTCCCTCGGAGGAGGTCACACTTCTGCCAGGCCTGGGAATCTTTGCCTGGGCATCTGTTGATGGCATCTTTCTCGCACAGCCCACGCTGTGGTAGAGCCATCATTCATTGTTGTTTGCTCCTGAAAACTGGAATGGACGCGTGGATATCCACCAGGCCCTCGGAATGAGGGCTGTTCCGGCTAGACCTGGTCTGCATTGACGATTTCTTTAAATTTTCCAAACGTCAACTTCATTTCCAAACTTCAACTTAGTTTTCAAAGAAAACTTGGAAAAATATTGTAAGAAGGACTTTGTGGGAAACAGCAATGTCCTTTAAACATTCCGATTCCATCCACTGAGGTGAAATTCATTCAGTTGTACGGAGCAGGAAGTCCATGCACAAGCAGGGTTGACTCGTGGTCAGCATCTGACCTGTCTGGTTGGGGAGAGGTGCACGGGGTAGGGACCCTGGGCAGTGGGCGGGTCTGGAGAACACTAGCTTGGTAGTTGCATGGGGCCAGGCTTGTCAAGAAGGTGCTCAGCGAACTTTGGCCTAGCTGGCGGGCCAACTTGCTGTGGAAGCTATGGGTCTGAGTGAATCTCTGAGAAGGGGCAGGAAGGAGGGAGGTGCAGAGAAGAGGATAGGGGCTTGAGGAAGGGTGTGGATTACACCTATCTTGGAGGCTTGGTAGAGTTGAGGCTGGAAAGTTAAGTCAGGCAGACAGTGAAAGCAGGGGGGGGCACATGTGAGGCAGAAGGTGGGTGGAAGGCAGGGGTGAGGGAGCGGCATCTGTGAACTAGCAAAATCATGTGCCACGGTTGGTGGCCTTGGGTCGGCTGCAGGTCTGAATGAGGACAGGTGGGGGGTTCTGCCATTTGCTGGCTCCTTGACCTTGGGTGTTCACCCTTTGAAGCTTCAGATCTTCAGCTGGGAAATGCAGAAACAAGAGTGAGCTCACTTGACATCACTCTTTGAACCTTAGTGTCACAGTGGCCATGTACTTGGGATCAATTTTTTTTTTTTACATCATAGACAAAATGAACTTTCTACGCTTGGCTGACCTCCTCAACATTCAGGTGGTCACCATGAACACCAAGAGACACCCGCTGGAAGAGTGGATGCCATGGGTTTACCAGTCGTCCGCAAGCCTCCTGGTCCAGAGGATGGTTCGGCACAGGCAAGTGAGATGGGGGCAGTTTTTCTCAAGTTGCTTTAAAAATAGAGGGGTTTGCCAAGGCTGTCTGGACTGAATGTATTTCATTATTGAAGCTGTAAATCAGCCCCTTGCTTGCTGCTTTTGGTTTCTTAGGGAGGCCTGTAAAGGGTTCTGGACGTGCTTTGTGTGACCTTAACCAAAAGGACAGGCTTCTCGATTATGTTTCCTTCTGCCCTGTTTCCTAAGATGCTCAAGGGCCACAGACTGGATGTGCTCTCTGAGCCCGAGAAGCTAAGTACTCTCCGAAATTAGAAGGTTCAAGCCCCACCCATGTCCTCAGGAAGTTGCTTTCACGTTCAACACTCTGATTTTGTAAAGTCAGTGGTTAAAAACTCATGAATTTGAGTTAGCAGAATGGTCGTGAAGAAGGCCAATTAATTGTCTTAGTCTCAAGTAAGTGGACTCCAGAAAAAAAACCATTCATTCTGGTTGGAGATCTTAGGTTTCGTATGCATGGCCTGGAGTGCCCCTGTCATTAATGGCTCATCCCCCTGCCGTCCTTGAATTTAGTGTTTCATGGAAGAGAATGGTTCAGAAACCCCGGAAGGTGGCTCAGCCTGTGGTGCGGGCACACCGTAGGGGCTGCCCGTGTTCGACAGTTACCAAAGCCTTTTATGTAGAGGTTTCTTCCCATTGATCCCAGCCTTGAACTTGTGATGTATTTCACGTGCTGGATGTTTGTGTGTCCGTGTGCGGCATCCAGGGTCCTAGCCTACAGCCTCACGGAGAGCAGTGGGGTAGGAGCCCCTTCTGTCTTCCCGAGGCCATGCCCAGGTTTTGCCTGGGGTTCTCTGGAGCACAGGGGACAGATACATGAGCAGAGCAACCTGCTCTGTAATTGCAAAGTTGCGTCAGAGCCCAGCTCTGATCGTTTTTCACCCATCCCACCCCAGACTCGGTGAGGAAGATGGACATGTCAGTCCCGGGGAAGGCTTGTGTGCATTAGGTGTGAAGAGGTTTTCAGAAACTTTCTTAGTGAAGGATGTTAATTTTCTGGGGACAAAGAGAAGAGATGTCATGATCCCTTGCTAAGCCCTAAACCTTCTTCTAGGCCCATTTCTGCCTAAGATTTTGTCTGATGCAGGTACCATGCCCCCAGAGGGGGACCTGGGAAAACCAGGCCTCTATTCCCCACCCCCACCCCTGGTCACTGTGTCTTCATTTTCTCCTTGGCTGAAGGACGGCACCAGCATCAGGGGGAGGCAGGTGAATTTCAGGACCCTGGCTGTGCTGGAACCTTTACTAACTTGAGTCATGAGTGTGCATGTGTGTGTGTGTGTGTGTTGGGATGGGGGTTGGGGGTATCTCCTAGTCCTCACATTGTCGGGAACAAAGTAGCCCGTAAAAGCCTCTAAACGTGCTCCCTTCACTGAAACGTGGGATGATAGAGTCTCTTCTTTTTCCCCTCACGGCAGGATTTTTGTCTGGGTTTATGACATCATCATTCTAATAAATGCCATTTTCATTGCCCTGGATGAGAAAAACCCCTTCATTTCCTACGCAGAGTGGCTTTTCCTTTCTCTCTATATTATTGAAATTCTTCTGAAACTGTACACGTACGAGCCCAGAGCCTATTTTGGCAAGAAACAGTTCTGGAACTGGTGAGCACGTGTGTTCTGGGGAGGGGGTGGGGGCAGATGCTGTGGGCAGAGAGTGGGGGTTTTCTGTCTGTTTGGGGGAATCTCGTAGTTTTCCCAAGCTCCAGATGCCTAGTTTTGTGGCATCTTATCATGCAATCTTGGGGGTGTGGGACCATCTGGGACAGACAGAGCTGTTATTTTATGAGGTCAGTTTGAACGAACTTTCGTTAAAATTAGAATCACAGATCGTGGCATCCTGGGTTTGGGAAGGATCTTAGAGCATTAAACCTAAGGAGGCCCTTCCATAGCTCCCTTGGCCCATTCCCTAGTCTTTTTATCAAAAAATGTGGCATGTGTCTGCCTGGACAATGAGATTGTTAACAAGCTCTTTCCCACATGGGATGTGTCACCTGGGGCCTCATTCTTCTCCAGGCTAGGGACCTTCTGGTCTGGAACCATCGCCCCCGTGCTGCAGACCATCTCAGATGCCACCGTGTGTTAAGAATTGCAGGACGCAGAGACATAAGGCACACACATGCCTGTCTTACCAGAGTTGGATCTCCGTGATCATTGCTCTCGGTGCCAGGAAGCTCTCTAGGATGCGCGTGTGGGCAGAGAGGAACTAGCCAGTCTTGTCAGTGCTTTGGCACTGTTGTCAGAAAGAAAAGTAATGCTATGATGGATATTACCCCTTTTCATTAAAAAGTTACCAAACACTTAGTAAAATTAATACCAGGAAAGATTTTACTGTATATTCTGAAACTGTGCCAAAGTCTCTTTGCGAGGATCTAGTTACTTTGGAAGACAAAGTGGTAAGAATTGTGTGATTGCTGCAAATCCCCTTGGGGGGTTCATTGGAGCAGCCAGTAAATGATCATTGGATTGTTCAGACGCAGCGTTTCTTTTTTGTCTCCGCTGTTCTAAAAGTTACAGAAGTCAGTTTCATGGCCGGTTCATTGCTTTGCATAAGATACCGGATTCCACGTTTTCTCGGGGTGGGTTGTATCCCGAACTTGACAGTCTTTTCCCTCCAGCCTTCACAACTTTGCTTCTGCACTGTTAGGTTTGACACACTGATCATCGTCGCCGCCCTGGTGGCCACTGTGGCCAACACCACCATTCAGTCAGGTCAGTGCCGGGCTCTTGGCCTCGCCACCTCCTGGGACCATGCATTCAATGTGGTGTCTTTATTGAACTTCCGCCGCACACCAGTGAGGGGTTTGGGAGGGAGTAGTGGAGACACAAGAGGGTTAGCAGGAGTGTTCCATGCTCTGGAGAGGGCTGGTGGCTTTGTGTTTAACTGTGTATTAGAGAACGCATTTGTATGCGTCTATCACACCAGATACCCACCTGGTCCGCTCCTCTCCAAAACTGCCCTCTGTCTCATGGCTTAACCTCTATGCCTTTGACCCCCTGCCCATCTCACTCACCCCCCAGGGTCCAGCCGCAGCGGGAATTCTGCAAGGTCCTTGGCCCGCTGTCCTCTTGAGTCTGCCTGCCATGCACGCACTCCTACCAGCAGACAGCAGAGGGCGTTGTTTAGACATAGGACAGCCCCCCCCCCCCTCAAGATTTTATTTTTATTTATCTGACAGAGAGAGAGAGAGAGAGAGTGCTCAGGCACAAGCAGGAGGAGGGGCGGAGGGAAAAGCAGGCTCCCCGCCGAGCAAGGAGCCCGATGGGGGCTCTATAATAGTGCAGCTTCCTAACAAGACTCTAGGAAAGGGATACTGGGGAAGGAAGGGCTTGTAGAAATGTGTTCTGTAGAACCTGATCCACAGTCGTTTCTTAAGGCCAGTCTGAAGTCTACACCGACTCATGACTCTCTAGGTCGGGGCTGGGAGGGACACCCAGGGCGGCATGAGCCGTTCACTCAGCACCTGCTTCCTCACTGCTCGGAGCCCCCATCGGGCTCTGCAGGTGAAGCCCCATTGCTCCCCTGAACCCAGACCTCACACCTCCTGGAATAGAAGGGACAGGCCCGAGGCACTCACAAAACAGAACGTCATATGGCTGCGGTTTTTCTTTCTAGCCAGCAAATACAACAGTCAGCAGGTCCTAGATTTTGTCTTGATTCTGAGGATCCTCCGGCTCCTACGGGTCATTGTCAGCATTCAGAGGTAAAGACGGGGTGACGTGCCCTCACGGGGTTCCCACCCCGCAGCCTGCCAGAAACCAATCCTGCCTCCGATCCATCAACACACCCCGTGAGAAGCCCCGAGTGCTCCTTGTGTGCAGGACCTGGCACTCTTGGGGTGGTGGTGGTGGGGGGAAGCCTGCGAAGATGGCAAGGAGCACTCAGAGGGCAGCTCCCCGAGGGCAGGGGTTCCATCCGTTGCTTTTGTCACCCTGGCCCTTTCCGTCACCGTGCCTGCTGTGCATGGCTGCAGAGTGGTGGCTCTGTGGCCGCCTAGGCTCCCCCAAGTGTGCCCACCGTTGTCTTGTGCAATTCCTCCCACCGCGCTTGATATAGATAGGGGCTTTTATGACCCTGTGTTCACCGGCGATGACAATGAAGCTCAGAGAGGTTGAGTAACTCCCCAGTGGTGCACAGCTCGAAGGGCACATTCCTGACAGTGTCTAAAGAACAGGTCCAGGACTGGGGGGAGGGCATATTAAGCCAAACCTGCTGGTGGGGTGTTGGTTTTCCCTGATGGCTTCCCTTCTGCCTTCTTGTGGTACAAACTTTGTTTCATCCTAGGTTCCGGCTTATTGTGACCACCTTAATTAACATTGGTCCCACGATACTGACGTTTGGTGGACTCATCTTGGTAAGTGGCTCGCGCCTGTGACCATTCTGCGTGAACAAGTGGTGAGACGTTCATTCTCGGCAGCTCTCGGGAAGCCTTCTTTGAAGTGAGGAAAAGAAAGGGAGATGAAGTAAATGAGACTCCCTGGTGTCTTGTGGGCCTGTTTAGAAATATCCAGTGTCTGGAAACACTGGGCATATGCCAGCTAAGGTTCATGGCTACGGCAATAGACACCATGACTTCAGTGGGCTCACTCAGTCGTGGTCTCTTTGTCACCCATGGTCCAGGTGGGTTTGCCTGGCCAGCAGGTGCTCCTCGGGGTGTAGGCCCCTCCTGGCTCATGGCTGTCCGCCCCCTACCCCAGCCTCAGGTCCTCCTTTGTTCAGCTTGTGGCTGAAGCCTGCCTGCCCCTCAGATCCCCAGCAGTGAGAACACAGCCACCCAGGGCTGTGAGAGGCCTGGGGGCTCCCACTCTGGAGGGGTCCCACGCCATGAATGAGGGGGCTCAGATACCGTGGTCACACCGCCGCAGGGTCCTCACTTTGCTTTTCTGTTATCATGGTAAGAAATCCTATTCTACCAAACAATGGAAGGCTGACTTCAGGTGTCCCATTTCCATCCCCCACATGCGTCTTTCCCAGAGACAACCATTATTAAAAGATTCTTGTTACTTTTTCTGAGTATCTCTATGTATACGACAAGTACATCCCAGATGTGTCTGTATGTGTCTGGTTTATTCTTTAGTCAGATGGAAGAATCCACACAAAATGTTGCCTGGCTTTCCTCCGCCTAATATCTTTGTCATATGTCCTGGAGGACAAACGCATCATGTCAGCTCTGCTGTGATTAAAGGTGTCCCACGGGGACACCTGGCTGGCTCAGTTAGTTAAGTGTCTGCCTTCGACTCAGGTCCTGCGGCGGGCTTCTTGCTCTGGGGAGAACCTGTTTCCCCCTCTCCTTCTGCCTGCCGCTCCCCCTGCTTGTGCTCTCTCTCTCTCTGACAAATAAATAAATAAAATCTTAAAAAAAAAAAAAGTAGTGTTCCACGGAGGGAAGATTCCAGAACACATCCGACCAGCCCCTCAGTGGGCAGACCACTGGGTGATCCCACCTTTTCGCCATCAGAAGGGGCATGGGCAGGGCCGTTGTTGGACCTGCATCTTAGCGCTTCTGTTCCCACCAGGTGTGTCCCCCGGCATGGCGCTGCTAGGTCAAAGGGGACATGTGTTCAGACCTTGGGTGGATGGTGGCACGTGGCCTTCCGAAGGCGTGCTCCCTGTGTTTCCCCAATGACGGCGTGTCCCAGCCTGTTCCTCTGCCCTCCTCGCAGCTGGGGTTTGCCAATCACTATCCCGTCGTCCAGTCTGACAGGGGACAGAATGGCACTGTGCTGCTCTGCCTTGTGCTTCTGTCGTGTTTCACGAGGCGGAGTGCCTTCTCCATGTTCTTTTGGGCACTTTCCCTTATTTTTCCGTAAACTGCGTGTTCATGTCCTTGG
The DNA here is from genome assembly GCF_010015895.1 of Lontra canadensis. Taxonomy (NCBI): domain Eukaryota; kingdom Metazoa; phylum Chordata; class Mammalia; order Carnivora; family Mustelidae; genus Lontra; species Lontra canadensis. The sequence continues at coordinate 987,615 of NW_022631138.1, forward strand.
TCCATTCTTCTGTTCGTTTTTAACCCACTGAGCCACCCAGGCAGCCCCTCTTCTGTTCGTTTTTAAATACAATTTGCAAGAGTGTTTTGCCAATTAGGGAAATAGGCTGTTGGTAAGTAGTTTATAGTGGAATTACTTTTCCTTCTCTGTCCCTTGTTTTATTTTTGTTTTGTTTTTTGAAGGTTTTTTTTTTCCCACTATGTAGAGGATTTTTGTTGTGTATTTTGGGGGCTATATAAAAATTTAAATAAATTCTATTGTTCTATTTATAATTTTTATTTTATAGATTATCTTATAATCTTTTATTTTTTTATAATCATGCTTAGTGGGGCCTTTTCCTACTCAAAAATTTTTTTTTCCAGTTCTTTCATTGTTTTTTACATTTGACTCTATGGTACTTTTGGAATTTATTTTCCTATAAAAAACAGGGTAAAGATACAACTTTATTATTGTTTTCCTAGAGGACCAACCATTGTTAATAGTATTTAAGCCACTAACTTGTCCAGCAGCTTCGTTTTTGACTCTGTAAGCCCACGGGAAGGGTTGTGGTGTGGTCCCGCTGGCCCTGTCCTCTGTCTCTCGGCGTCCACCCTTGCCCAGCCTGACACCGCTCAGGCCTGGGTGGGGGAGGGCAGCCACCCCGGAATCAGAGTAGCGCCCCTTTCTGCCCGGGTGACCCACCTCTGTCCGAAGGCCTTGGGCCTCTCCTGCAGGCTCCTGACCCCGTGCTGTGACGCCGCAGCTCTGTGCGCCCCCTGCTGACCGGGGCTGCCCATTGCAGGTGGTCTACTACGTGTTCGCTATCATCGGGATGGAAGCATTCCACGGCAAAGTCCGGTTCTTCGACCCGAATTTCACCACCCCCGATGCTCTGGTGTGTGGGAACCCAGCCTTGAAAGACTCAGCGTTTGCCCGAGACAGATACTGCAGGAATAACTTCAATGACCTGGCCTCCTCGTTCATCGTGCTCATGGAGCTCACGGTGGTTAACCAGTGGCACAATATCCTTTCCACGGAGGCATGGGACCCTCCCACCCCCACCCCAGGCTGCCTGCTTGCTCGGCTGGGGTGGGAGGGAGAGGCGCCCGGAGGGACTTCCAGGAGCACCCAGGGCACCCTGCCGAGCTCCCCAAAGGCTTGGTTCCTTAGCTGCGTACTCCTCGCAGGCGGCTTTGCCCTCGTGACTCACCAGGCGGCCAAGCTGTACTTCATCAGCTTCCACGTTGTGGTCGTCATTCTCATCGTTAAGTGAGTTGACTCCGGCGGGGTTGGCAAGTCCACGTCTCCTCCCCTCCCCCTTCTTCCAGCCACCTGGTGTGCGCTGTGGGCGGGCCTGCAAGGGAGGAGTCTGACTTTCCTTCACACTTGCGTTTATCACTGTTTGCCAGTGCGCATCTGTACCAGAGTACACGTCTCCCAGTCTCCTAAGTTGTTTGAGTCAGAAGGACCCTGGTGCCCCGGCCAGTGATCCTCTCCTTCCCGAACCAGACTGCACCCCTCGAGCATACCATTCCCCCTCTGCTGAAATCCAGCCATCTGCTGGCTTCTCAGAGCCTCCCAGTCGGTTCCCTAGTTGTCCCACTCTGGTCCCTCCCTGTCCTAGCAGGTAGGATGGAACTGCTCTCTCCTGGCCCCTCTTCCAGGAGAGCCCTCAGTCGTTGTTTGAGAGCCACCGTGACATCCCACCACTGGAAAGGGCATAAAAGGGAATAAAAGATTATAAGATAATCTATAAAATAAAAGATTATAAATAGGACTATAGAATAGTCCTATATCTCTGATTCTTGCTCCTTCATTCCTCATGGCACCTGAGCCTGGGTCCCCTTGGAGGCTGGACTGCTTTTCCAGAGAGGTTTTCTGGTTGTCATAGCCCTCTCACAGTTTTGGGCCTGCCACTTTGGGGGGGACATCCCAGCACCCATGCCTTTCTTGTCACGCCAGGCCCATGGTGGCCAGCCACCACCGTACTGACTTTGGTTCCAGAAGGGCTCAAGAATCCTGGCTGAGGGAGGGGAGGGGAAGAAAGTCCATGGGTAGCTCCGACAGGCCTGCTTGTCCTTACACAACCTAAACGGGAGACGTAGAAGGAGCAAGAAAGAAGTGCCTCTCTGGGTGGCACCTACAGAGGTTACTGGAGCCCTGGGACCAGCAGGGACAGGGATATTTCTGCCCCTCTCCTGTCAGTTTCCTGAACCTTCGAACCTTGATCCCCACTGAGCAGTGTGGCGCATACCAGCTGGAGGGGGAGTGCAGGGGGGAACCCCAAGAGAAGGAAACTGATCTTAGAAGAACTGCTGGGCCTGTCCGTCCTCTCCTGTGTGTGTGTGTTTGGGGGAGTGGGGAGAGACTTTAGTTTCACTTGGAATGTAAGCAGATGCCCAGGGAGGGCAAAGTGAGCTTTTTATCTCTGTTATCCTGGCCTGAGTCGGGGGCAGGAGGGAAGCATTGCTGAGCTGTACATCTTGGGATGTCTTCATAGACCAACATCCCTAAGTTGTCCCTCTGTGCCTTTGCTCAGCCCACCAGGCTGTGCGGAAACTTGAGATACTCACAGAGAAGTAATTCAACAATTATTTGGCTTAAGCTTCCCCTAGAAAGAAAGTATATTTTCTTTTTAATATTCACTGTTTAAATAGGTTATAAAAGAAGAATGATTTTTCCAAATGAATGAAAATTGGGTCCAATCCTTGAGAAGTGTTGTGTCTGTCATTTCTCCCTTCCATGTTGTACTGTCTTGGCAACAATGGGCTGCAGTCTTATTTAGGCTCAGACATTCTTTGGAACTAGGATTTCATGTCACCTGCACCATGGCTCACACCCTCTACCTCTCACTCTTTCTTAGTATTTTCATAGCATTCATCCTGGAGGCGTTTTTTGTGGCATACTCCTTAGAAAAAAGTGAAGTGGAAACTGCCATTGAGAGGAAGATTCAAGAGCTTGGAGTGGGAATCCAAGAGTAAGTAGTGTGTTCCCCTTGGTGTCCCTCAGATTTTTGGAAGAGGACCGGCCACGTTCACTCCCTCAGTGCCCCGTGGCATCCAGCGTGGGCCTGTGCGCCGGTTCTCAGGGACCCTCACTGACCAGAGGAGAGCCCTGGATGTGACTGGATGGGGACACGGGGCCATGGCTGGGAGGACACATGAGGGACTCAGCTGAGGGACCTGACCCTGTTTCATGTCTGTTCTTCCTTGAAGAGAAGAAATGCACGATGGGAAGCTTGTTGATAACATGGACGTCAAGGACAGTGACTTTAGTGGGGATGATGGAGACAACAAAAGGAAGGCCTTAAAAGGATTGTACTTCAGAATTGCATCAAAAAGTAAGTTTTAACCCAGTGCAAATCTTCTTCCAATTCATGCTCCTCACTGCAGCCAGTGAGGTGTTTCCAGAATGCAAATCTGACCTGCCATGCCAGCTGCATACCATTTGTCATTGAGTGACAATTTGGTCGCTGTCGGTCTTCCTTGTGCACTTGCAGCTCCGTGTGTGTTGGGCCCTGTCTTTTTGCCTCCCGTAGTATCCCCAGAGCCTTAACTACGTGTGCAGGGCATAGGAGCCCTTCCCAACTTTAATTACTTTATTCGCCGTATTGGCCGAGTAACCCAGAGCAACCTGACTGTCACTTTGGGCTTTGGCCAGGGCGCCTGCACTAAACCTAGCAGGAGAAGCACAGCATAGATTGCAGGAACAGTGGCAGGAGCAGGACGCCCCTGGCAGGTGTCACTCTCCTCTGTCCTTCAAGGAAGACCTGCTCCTTGGTCTCTAGAACCTTCCATGGCTACCGATCTCCATGGAGTCTGGGCCAGCAGAGATGAGCGATTCTTTTCTGACTTCCTCATCCTTTCTTTCAAAGACTGTTTGGCTAGCCATGCTTAGAGCATTGTCTTTGGCTCAGGGGCCATCCTTCCAGAAAGCCCATGTCTGCTCGGGCTGGGCTCTGCTCCCTCCGACCCCAGCATGTGCAACCCCACGTGCCTGCCTTTCTCCTTCGTCCTAGAGTACAGGACCGTGGACGCCCTGCTACAGCAGATGTTCGAGTCCGAAATTGCTCCGGAGGATGAAGGCCCACCCTTGGATGAGATTCTGAACTTCTCGCCCAGTGACATATATCCCAAGGCTCCCAATTTTGAAAACAGTGTGTGATTCTTGGCTGGAAAAGTCCACACCCAGAATCCAAGCTCAGCGGCCATTATGTCTTGTCTGGAGATGATTTTTCCAGCCCAAGTTGTCTTTGTGCTGTGACTGGCCTGCGCATCAGCGGCACCTGCCTGAGTGGTCAGTGGAAAGGGCTGGAGAGACTGCCCCTGAGTGTCCTGCCTGGGGTGGGCTCTGGGGTCTGGTTAGAGCAGTAAGGAGGGGAAGACCTTTGAAGAGATTATGAGGAGCATTTACCATACACATGCACGCACGTTTGTGAAGTCCTTTTGGTGGGGATATGGAAGCTTTTCATTTATTTTTATATGATATTTTGCTATTCTATTAAATCCTATGCTACAGTGTTATGTGAATGACTTCTGAATATTTAAATATGGTAAAAGACTATATCTAGTATAGCAGCTCTTAAATGCAGTGTTTATTCAGAATGAAGAAAAACACGCATGTGAAAATAAAATTCTGTCACAACTGCCTCTCTTTCTGGGGAAGGCTCTCAAAACTTTCATTAAATTACAGTGATAGCAAGATTTTGAGTAAGTTGCTCTTTGAGGTCACTTTCCCCAGCTGGAGCTCTCCCAGTGCAGTGACACACTCCTTTTGGGAAATTAAAATCATTTTATTAACAAAATTTTTAATTGTGGAAAATACTTGTAACAAAGAAGTCACCATCGTAACCCATTCTAAGCGTATAGTTCCGTCGTTTTAAGTATATTCATGTTGTTGCACAACAGATCTCCAGAACTTTTTGTCATCTCCAGTGGAACTGTAACCCGTCAACCGTTGCTGCCTGTTCCCTCCTCCCCCAGGCCCTGGCAGGCACTGTTCTACCTTCCTTCCGTCTCTACGAATCCAGCTACTACTGTACCTCGCAATCACATTTTGAGCGAGTTGTCAGGGTGTAACTCCTCATTCCTCATTCCTCTGTACCCCACCCCCCTGGGACCCACTATAAGGCAAGGGTCCATGACCTGAGGTCTCCGAGTACAGTGAGGCCTGAGTCATGTGTCCTGTCAGGGTGACAGCAGAAGCTAGCTTGGGAGGGCTGCCTTTTCCTTGGTTCTGAAGGTGACCTCTGGTGTAGGAGCAAAGCCAAAGTTTTGGGCATGACCTCTGGGGCCAGATCATCTGGCATCATACCCTGGCTCCCCACGGACCATGCCCCGTCATGCCTGTGTGCCCCCTTTGCCCCCCTGCAGTTGGGAAGGATGGTACCTCCCACCCCAAGACTGGGGGGCTGAAGGAGGAGGTTGGGCAGACGGATGCCGATCCTGCCCCTTCGGCGCTTGCTCTCACAGACTGCTGTTCCTGGTTCAAAGCCACACCTGGTATCCAGCATTGCTGCTTTAGAATTCTGTTACCATGATGATCCTCGGAAAGTGGGATGTCGCTGACCCCCCCATCTTATGGAGTTTATGGAGTCCTGCTGCCCTCCGGACTACTCTTATTTCTTTGTATACCTAACATGTATTGTTATACTAAATATTATACGCTCAGTGTACCCAGTGCAACTTAATTTTTTTAACTTGAACACGTGCTGGGCATTTTTAAGTGAGAAACTATGCAGTCATTGTAAACAAACAATAAAAGAAACAAAAAACTCAACACAGAAATATAGTAAAAAGTCAGAAGTTGCTCTGTATTCTTCCTTCTCCTGACGCCCACCTTCCCTTTATTCTTCTGCGCACGATGTGAAGCCCCCTTCCCAGTGGTAATGCTGAGTTTCTTGTTTGTCCTTCTGGAAACACACCTACCCATTTACAGTCATGTCTGTCATGAATGTGCAGCGGACCCTTGACCAACACGGGGTGGGGGTATAGGAGCGCTGATCCCAGCACAGTCAGAAATCTGCATATCACTTTTGACTCCCCCCAAAACTTTGCTAACAGACTACTGTTGACCAGAAAGGCCTTACCAGTAACATAACATCTGATTAACATGTAATTTACATGTAATGTGTATTATATACTATATTCTTATGGTAAAGCTAGAGAAAATAAAATGTTAATTAAGTCATAAGGAAGAGAAAATCCATTTACAGTTCTGTAATTAAAAAAAAAATCCATATATAAGTGGACCTGCTTATGAGTTCAAGCTCACGTTCAAGAGTCAACTGTAATTGCATTTTTTATCCTAAGTGGGATGTCATGACATTTTTGTATATATAGTTCAAGCCTTTTTTCACTTAGCAGTATTTTTCATCTTGATATATGTGTTTGTATACACACACACACACACACACACAGTGCAGCCAAGTGTTGCATGCCATCAGTGTTTCGTGATTGGTTGAAAACTTGAATTATTGGTGGACCTATATGTTGTTCCACCTGTTCGACATTAAACAGTAACAGAGTAAACCCTGTCTTGTAATTTTCTTTTTTAAAGATTTTTTAATTAATTTATTTGAGAAAGAATGAGTGAGAGCATGAGAAGGGAGAAGGTCAGAGGGCGAAGCAGACTCCCCGCAGAGCTGGGAGCCCAATGGGGGATCATGACCTGAGCCGAAGGCAGTGGCTTAACCAACTGAGCCACCCAGGCGCCCTGTTGTAATTTTCTTGACGGCCGAGCCTTTGGGTGGGAGAGACTGGAGCCAATTACTCCTGACCTGCAGCAGCCCCCATGGCCACCAGGGGGCCCCACTGCCCCCTTCAAGGAAACAATTCAAGAGGAAGCACTAACGAGAGTTGTTGCCATTGGCACCTTTCTCTGGGTCTTTCTTCCACCTTTCAGTGAACGTGTCACCCTCACGTTTTGGCACATGGTCTCCCAGCTGGCCACTTTATTCCTGTCTCCCCGGCAGGAGGATGGGCAACATGATTGTGTCAGCCCCTTGGACTGTGAGCCCAACCCAGGTCTGCACCGTACAGGCCCTGCCCTCCGGAGCAGTCTCTCCATCTTCTCCACTTCTTGACTGAGAATGGCAACAATCAGAATGTACTGAAAGGCTTCTGTGGAGGGTGGCAGAGTTGGTGCCAGCATGGCGTCACTTACCCCCAGACTGTAACAGGAGACTTTAATAATTTGTCTTCTCTAAGCTACTGTGTGTGTTGGGGCGGTGAGGGTTGGGGGGGGGGGGGGGGGAGTTTCCTCTCTTACGGCACCTTAGCCTGCTTACAACCAGGCCAGTCCAGACATGGGTTTGTCTGAAACATTCCAGAATGGAACCGATGGACAGATGGATTGACTCCAGGGATGAGGAAAATGGAAGACCAAGAATGAGGAGTCCTAGGATCAGTGGCAGAGGAAGGTGTGGGGTAGTAATAGCTTGTGGGTGTCCTTAGAGACTGTGTGAAATGCCCAGCTATTTAATAGCTATTTCTGATAAGTGGGAGTTACACTTGCAGGTTCTTAGTCTTTAGAAAAAAGTCAGTTTTAGAATCATTCCTTAGACCACAGATGTGATCCACAGGGAAAAGGCACTGATAGTTTAGGAGTCGGGACCAGATTGATTCTTAGCTAGAACTTAGAACGTGGAGTCCAGGGCCAAGAATGAATATGAGATGTCTTGACCCGAGGCAGATATTAAATCTGAACCCACGCTGAGCCTAGCCAATGTTGGAGCACTTAGCATAACCTGTACCCCTGCTCAGCTTTGCAGGGGACACAGATGGATAAGACCTAGCTCTGTTCTTGGGGAAACTTCAGGCTCGTTAACTGGCGTGAGCTGTGTTTCCTCCCTCCCAATGCTGACTTCTCATGCATACATTTCAGCTGTCCTTTGGTTAGAGCTTTTTTCCTTGTGCAGATAAACATTGGGTGGGTGTGTGTGCAATGCAGACAACTAATTTATAATTAAAGATGATTACTATAATTTGTACCAGGTAATAGACCAAAAAAAAAAAAAAAGACTATTTGGCTGAAATGCTTAAAGTAACTTACTTTGTTCAGATGGAGCCTTTCTCCCTGGAGATAAGGCTGTTGCTAGGAAATGAGACTGTGAAGTTTATTTAAGTAAAGCCCTTGGCATAAATCAGACACCAGATGGGCAACAGCAGTGCTGGGACGACACCGTGGTCAGGTTGAGTTTATTGGTATGAATAACACGGAGGGTATCGGGAATGTGATCGAAGCTGGAGATCCTGTAATAGCGAATTGGCTGGTGGGAACAAAGCACACGTCAACAGGGGCCAGACCACCAAGTGTCCTCCCTGCCCAAGACTGAAGGCACCCCCAGCTGCCTTTCAGGGGTGGACACATTTTGCTCTTAGGTTAGCAAACAGCAGCCTTATCTTCTTTCGTGTTGTTTTCCCCTGAAAAAAATCATTTTCAAAGGAAAAAAAAACCCCACAAACTTGGATTTATCAGTACTTGATTATTTTGTCACTAAATGTGTAAAGACGGGCAAGAAAACTAGAAACGTGTCATAATTCACGTTTATAAGAAGCAATGGATGGGTACTTCTCCAACATGATGAAACATGTCTCTCTCCTGTGAGCTTACCTGGTCACGGTGAGAAGAGCTCCCTCTACAGCAGGAGGCGGGGAGGCCGGCTGCCACCAGTGCTCAGCCCTCTTCTCAACAGCCAGTAAGAGGAAAATTGGAAGTGAAAAATAGGCAAAGACACACACAGGGTTTTCAGACTGAAGACTGTTTACCAGGGAACTTCAAAAGAGTTGTCCGAAAAGCCTTTTTTTTTTGACAGAAATGAACAGGCTTCATATATTCAAAACTACCAGCTAGGAAAAATAGGAAAAAATAAGATCTAATTTGATTTAAGCAACCAAAAGCTTAGTCCTAAGTATTTAAATCAATACTAGTATCAAAAAATTAGAGGACCTTTTTTTTTTGTTTTTTTTTTTTTTCTTTTAAGATTTTATTTATTTGAGAGAGAAAGCACAAGCAGGGGAACAGCAGGCAAAGGGAGAGGGAGAAGCAGGCTACCCGCTGAGCAGGGAGCCTGATGCGGGGCTCAATCCCTGGACCTTGGAATCATGACCTGAGCCGAAGGCAGACGTTTAATCAACCGAGCCACCCAGGTGCCCACTAACGTAACATTTTAAATGCATCAACCTTTGACCCTGCAATTTGTTTCTAGGAATTTACAGATACAGCATATAATGAAATATTAGTGTCATTAACAAAAATGAGACCATCCTACATGTAAATACACCCCATACATTAAATTTAAAAAACCACAATATGCCAGTGGTATGAAAAATACACAGAAATATGCATAGAATCATTTTTGTAAAGATTAAAAAAAAAGTGAGCCACGGTTGCTCTTGGAACAGGTACCTGGTGGCTGGGAGTTAAGGGTGGGAGGACGAAGCAATTTGCTCTGTGCTCTTGAACTGGGTGTCACAAAAAGATTTCTTTTCAGCATAATGCTAAAGAAAGGAGGGAGGACACTTCCAGCTTTAAAAGTCAATAAATGCTAAGTTGGCTGCTATAATTGTAGAGGTAATTAATGATTTATACAGCTTCTAAAACTATTTTCAAGATGGGATATATACCTTTGAATGGTGCTTTTAAAAAATAAAGAAGCTTAAGGTTTATACCTGTTACATTTCCCAGGGATAGCACTGCAGAACCGTACAATAAAGAACAGACAAATTTTGGGGTGCCTGGGGGGCTCAGTCAGTGAAGACCCTGACTTGATTTTGGCTCAGCTCATGATTCAGGGTCCTGGGATGGAACCCTGCGAGCGAGCGGCTCCTTGCTCAGCGGGGTGTCTGCTTAATGATTCTCTTTCTCTCTGCCCCTCCCCCTATCTCTCAAATAAGTAAATAAGCCTTAAAAAAAAAAAAAAAGAACAGGCAAATTTTATCCATAAAAACTTGAAATCCTTTGAATATCTTTGGAGAATTTGTTTATTATATACAAATACAAACCCTCACCTTAGAAAAAAGCTCTTACCCCATTTTTGGCTTAAAGGGGAAGAGAAGAGTGTTTAAAAGCCTTTTTAGAGAATATTCGAATCCAAATTACTCTCCTGAATGCCTGCATGCCCAAGAGGTGCCCCATCACCTGCAATGTGGGGGTGCCTTACTAGGTTGTACACTTTGATGAAATATTTATAATAACCAAGTCACCTAGATATATTTTGTGGACTTTATTTTTAAGAAACATTTACATAAACAAGAAATATGGAAAGCCTCAAGGATCAGAGTGAGCAGGCCAGCATTTACAAAGTGATTTTTAAGGAATGTCCGTATTTTATTTTCGAGAACGCTTATATTCTAAGAGTAGTACGATTAGCCTATTACGTAGGGTCTTAATCTTGTTTGTATAGTGTTGTTGAAATATTTTCTTCAGTTTTTGTCTTAACAAATCCAAAGACGGAAGATGATGACAATCGGGAATATTCAACATTATGTGAAAGAACTCACTCCACATGTCCAGATGAGGCAGCCTGGAGACACAATGCATAAAATACCAGGTAAACTGTAGTGTCCAACACACCGGGGAACCTCACTCCTGCCTCTGGCTTCCACGCGCTTGGACAGCTGAACAGAACTTCACCTACACACAACCCAATGCATCAAGCACCGGGATGTTGGATCTCTTACAAGTAAGAGGAACCAAAGATCCAACTAAATGTCTTAGACACACTTTACTCCAAAACAGGACTTAAGCAGTCTTAGTGTAGTGATAGGTCTATAGTGGAAGAACTTTCTCTTTTATTTATTTTTTAGAAAATCAATCAGTTTTTGGCTAGATTTACATCCCATAGCGTCAGCATCTGAGAAGCTGGCTGAGTGGTTCTGACGAGCCCAACGGCATACGTGTTGGGACCAGGGAGACAGGCTGGACTAGGGCTCAGGACAGAGCTCAGGGTCAGAGTTCCAGCTCCTGGGAGCATGAGAATGAACTGCAAAACCCCATGGCATAGAGATAAGGCACCGGGGCCAGAGCAGAACACAACTAAATTCAGCCCATTACTCTCAGGCCTGCTGAGGGCACTGGTGGTCAGAGGCAGAAGCCTTCAGAACAACTCTCTGGTCCTTTGATGAGGAGCAAGAGAAGGAATAAATTATTTGCTAAATTTGATGACTCATGAGGCAGAATAAATCATAGCTGTTCTAAGTTTTCCTTCAGGGCCTGAATCTAATCTTATTTTTATACTGATGCTACATTTTGTAAAATTACTGCCAACAGCTTTTTTTTGGGGGGGGGTTGTGGTGGGTAGGTGTGTACATGAGGGGTCGGGGGAGTCCCAGCTTAAATTTCCTCAAGATATAAACATGTAAAACTCCATTAGGCTTTTTGGATACTAAAGGTGAGTGTATGCTTCTACATATGTTAAAAAAAGTTAACAAAAGTATAAGTGATACCATGAACATGCATGTAGCAAACACACACCACCAATAGCTCACTCACGTGCCATAGAGTTAAGAGCCATATGTGTTGATAGGAAGAGTTCTAGGCTAGTCATTAATTTTCACTACCATCTTATAGATGAGAAAACAGTCTTACAAAAACTAGAGTCACATAGGGATGGGCCTTAAAATCTTGCCCTGGGACAGCCAGTTGCTCTGTCACGTTACTTTACAATCAACAAGGCACATTCTTTCTCATACATGATTTTCTTCGCTTCTTAGAAGACACTTCTTAGGACAGTATGTGCAGCACGATTCCCATTTATAAAGGCAAGAAAACAAGTAAAAATCGATGGTTCAGTGAGAACAGGTGATTTCTCTGAAGGGTAAGGAGAAACTGTTGCTTGTGTACGGAGACCCGCCCCTCCGCCCACTTCTGCTGGGTCTGGGTGGGTGTCGGCTGCCCCCACTCCCGGAAAGCTGCAGTTGCCCAGCTGTGTGACTCGCTGGCTGTGCGACTTGCTGGCTGTGCGACTCGCTGGCTGTGCTATGTCTACCCCAAGACAGGGGGGTTTCCAGGCCGTGACCGAGACCCCGTTTTCTACCAGACGGAACCCAGCATTCTGCTGTGTATGCCCTCCCACTGCTGCTCCAACACCAATTCTCACCTCCTAAAAAGACCTTCTGGCTTCCAGACACCTCCTTCATTTCTCACTTTCATGTAAGTGCCGAAAAGCATGCAGTACACTGTTGCAGCAACTCCGAAGTAATCAATCTATAAAGAAAATCTAGGCATCCGTGACTAGAACAGTAACTTAGGCATCAGCATGGGAGGAGGTCTCTGCTTCGGCAGCTGGTAAATTATTACAGGATTTTACTTTTAAGTCATTTTTGGGAAGCCATTTGTTCAGGGACTCACTGGTACACCCAGCTGAATGTCTGTCTGGGCTTTGCTGGAGGCAGCCCCTTTAAAGTGGTTCTTCCGGAGCTACCATGTCCTTCTCAAGTCCTCCATTTTGCTGCCCAGGGGCAAACACAGCACTCCAACCCCTCTTGCACATGGACAGCTTAGAAGTCCTCTCCCTCCCTCCCCTGGACCTGGTGGTTGGCCTCCACCTGCACCCAGAAGCCTCTAGCTGTGGGGTGTGTCCATCACTGAAAACAACACTTGAGTATGGTCTTAAGTCCAAGGACAGATGATGAGACAGGGTCAAGCTAATGAGATCCCCAAGTTCCTTTTAAAAATATAGCCAGCAAAACAAACGGTTTTCAAAGCTCTCCTGAGCCCCATACCTGGTAGCTCCACGGCTTGTTGCTGAGCATCTCGACGCACTGAAAACCAGAGGTCTCACACTTGGCTGTAAACGTAGTTCCTTTCGGAAAAAGTTTCATGTCTATACTCTGACCCAGGTCAATCAGCACCAAGCCAGCAGATACGTCATCGTCATCACCGTCCTGTTCCAAAAATCTGTATTGACACAAACAAGGGCCAGGCAGCATGAGCACAAATAAGGAAAGGCTGCGAGGGACACAGTAAGAACTGCGTACAAAGTGCAACACTTGCCTGTTTCCCAGTATGAAATTGTCGGGCTTAATGTCTCCGTGAATAATTTCACAGTCGTGCACTTGCTGAATCATGCAGAGCATTCTGATCGCGAAGGACAGGACCAGAGCTTGCGGCATCACTTTTTCTGGGGTGTTTTTATAGAGGTTAATAGCATTCTAGAAAGAACACAGAGGGGAATCCTGAACTGGTCGCCCAGGATGGAGGAGCTCTCGAGTCAAGAGCTTTGCTCTCACCCCTCACCCACCACTCCAATAGAAGCTCCAACTACGGAAGGTACATGCCAAGTACCAGCCAACGATGGCCTTCAAGCTCCTGTTCGCATCATCATGAATGAATACACTTACTAGCAACGTGCCGTAGCTGTAGAGATCGCCTACTAATACACTGCCGTTCTGGAAGAAGTGGGCAGAATAGAATTTGATGAACATGTGTCGCATGCTTGGCTTCAGTCTCTCCATCAGCTGGGTCCCGATGTAGAACTCCCAGGGGGTGGCGGGCTTCTGGACCTGCAAATCAGGTGTGTGACATTCACATCCAGCCTCACATTCTGGAAAACGACAGAAAGCAACTTCCACCCCAATAAAGAATGTGGGGTAGAAAGTGATGACAAGCTAGGGACTGTTGCTCAAGTATGCGACTTGCTGTGAGATCATTTCTGTGGCAAGGCCCTTCTAAATCCTTGCCATATGGCTTTTGTTTCTTAATTGTGGACTACAGACCTCAGTGAAATCACCATTGTCTTGAAAAAGAAAAAAGAGGCTGATGAACTCGGGTTCTAAAATTCATTTCTATACTATACAATGAAGCCCTCAGATTATTTACCTTTAAAACGAATTTCTGTTTATTTTTGGTATCATTCACCTCTCCATGGGTAACTTCATAGACCTGGGCAAAGGCCCCTTCTCCAAGAAGGTGATCGACATAGACCAGCAAGGAACCTGGAAGACAAATGAGTCAAAATGAAAAAAAAAAGGGCTGAAAACATTATTTCTGGTAAATTTTGTATTTGTAGAATTTTCTTGGTGTCCACTTGCTTTAATAAATACAAATGGATATAGCTCCCTCCGGAGATATTTTCCTTCTTAAATGAGTTAAACACCTGCTAAAAACAGCTCCCCTTGGTAAATGATGGGCCAGGGGAACGGAAGCAGCACTGCTGGGTGCCAGGCCTGCCGCTGATTGGCAGGAACGGGGCAGACATCCTCTCTTCACCAACAGTCTCATACCAAAGGCATAATGCCTGCGCTGTCTACTTGCCAAGACTGTTCTGATGTTCGAAAGCACACACAAAGATCCTCTGTAAAGTGCTGCACCAAGCTCTACCGTATGCCTTTGGAAACCTCAAGTATTTTACACCTGGATAAAAAGGGCAAAGTATAATCGCACCAATATTTTTAGTAGAATAATTACAATTTTTTATTCATGTAAAAATTTTATTTTAGAAGAGTTTTCAATTGGGGTGCCTGGGTGGCTCAGTCCTTAAGTGGCTGCCTTGGACTGAGGTCATGTTCCCAGGGTCCTGGGTTCAAGCCCCACATTGGGCTCCCTGCTTGGCAGGAAGCCCTGTTCTCCCTCTCCCACTCCCCCTGCTTGTGTTCCCTCTTTCGTGGTGTCTCTGTCAAATAAATAATAATAATAAAAAAGAATAGTTTTCAATCTACTGAAGAGCTACAAAGGCAGTAGAGTTTCTGTTTGCTCTGCACCCAGTTTTCTTTACTATTAGCATTTAATAACCATGTTGCCTTTGTCGCAAAGATAGAACACACAATGGTAGGTTCCTAAACCCACCCTTTACCAGGATTTCACTAGTTTTTCCTCAATGTTTCAGGACAAATCCATCAAGTCTCCTTGGTCTCCTCCACTAAACTGTAACAGTTTCAAACTTTTCTTTAGGTGACCATGAGAGTTCCAAGGAGTATTAGATCAGTTGTAGAATATCCTTCAAACTCAACTTGTCCTGCTATTTTTAGTAACAGTGGCGTGCTTGGTTTGGGGAGAAAGACCACTAATATCAAGTTGTAACAGATTTTAAGTAATTAAAAAAAAAATCCACGTGTTCAAAATCAAGTTTAAAAAAAGTAGACTTCTGGTTTCTAGTTTGGCACGTTAAAGAGATTGGAAGTCATCTCTCCACCCCCACAGTAAAAAAGACAAAACAAAACAAACTGAAAATCAACAAGTCTTCAAAGATCCACTAAAGAACTGAAGTCAAAGGGCAAACTGCCGCCTCTGAAACTGGGGAGACAGACCCGTGGATACAGAGGGGACAGACCCGTGGATACAGAGAATCACAGCTTGCCAGGTAGAAGCCCAGGAGCAGAAGCCACCACTGGAGCCAGTACCAGGGGGATTATGACACAACTAACACCTCAGATCTCATTTAAGGACAAGTCTGAAGGGAAACCCAAAGCTAACAGGGGAGACAGAAATAAGGGCATGAATGGAAGGTTTAGCTTCTACATTGAAAAGAAATAATAAACAAAGCCTAATCTCAAGCCAGATAAATCTTACAGTAGAGGCCTATTTTATCTTAGTTCCTTTTACCCAGTGGATCAGGTCTGGCTTCTAACAAAAATGACAAAGCATACTGAAAGACAAAAAACACAGCTTGAAGACATAAAGCAAGTATCAGAGCAGACACAGATATAGCAAAGGTTTTGGAATTATAAGACCAGGAATTTTTTTTTTAATTATGATTAATATGCTAAGGGTTGTAATAAGAAAAGGATAAAATGCAAGAACAGATGGGAAGTGTAGGCAGACAAATAGAAACTCTGAGAAGGAATCAAAAGGAAGTGCTAGGAAAAAACTCCACTATGACAGAAACGAAGATGTTCTTTGGTGACCTCTGCAAGAGGCTGTATATGGCTGGGAAAAGAATTGTCAGCTTGTAGAATGTCAACAGAAACTTCCAAAACTGATCTGCAAAGAGGAAAAAAAAAATTTAAAATATAGAAAAGAATGTTCAAGAGTTGGGGGACAATTACAATAGGTGTGACATATATGTAATGGGAATATCAGAAGGCAGAAGAAAACGAGAAAGGAATAGAAAAAATATTTAGAGTAATAATAGTTGGGAAATTTCCAAAATTAATGACAGACACTAAATCAAGGATCTAAGAACCTCAGAAAACACAAGGCAGGAAAAATAGCCAAAAATCTACACCCAGGCAAGCTGTATTCAAATTGCAGAAAATCAGACAAGAAAAAAATATCGAAAGGTGCCAGGATAAAACCACTTACCTATAGAGAAGCAAGAAGAAGAATGACATTGACTTCTCTGGAAACCACACAAACAAGAAGAGAATGGAGTAAGTGTTAAAAGGAAAAACCACCATGCAAAAATTCTGTATCCAGTGAAATTATCCCTTCAAAAGTGAAGAAATAAAGACTTGCTTACACAAAGATTAAGGGAATCTGTCATCAGTAACCCTGACTTGCAAGAACTGTTAAAAGAAGTTCTTCAGAGAGATGGACGAAGAGATAGACAAGAAACTCAGATCAGAAGAGTGCAGGAAAAAGTAATAAATATAAAATCTTTTCTTATTCTTAATTGATCTAACAGATAACTGTTCTAAACAATAATTGCTACAATTTAAGTATAGCTTAGGATAAGTGAAATGGGTGACAGGACGGTTATAAGGGATAGGAGGGAAGAATGGGTAATATTCTCTTATAAGGTACCTGGCATCCCCCGTAAAGTGTTACAGTGTTTTTTGAAGGTGGACCTGGATTCATTCTAAATGTACACTGCGAACTCTGGGGCAACTACGAAAAACAGTAGAAAATGAGGTATAACTGAAATGCTAACAGGGAAAATGAAATAATAGACACACTCAATTAACACCAGAGAAGACAGAGTCAACCTGGATGGGCCTGGAGGAGATCATGCTGAGTGAAATTAGCCAAGCAGAGAGAGTCAGTTATCATAGGGTTTTGCTTATTTGAGGAGCATAAGGAATAACACGGAGGACATGGGGAGATGGAGAGGAGAGGGAGTTGGGGGAAATCGGAGGGGGAGAGGAATAATGAGAGACTGTGGACTCTGAGAAACAAACTGAGGGTTTTGGAGGGGAGGGAGAGGGAGGTTGGGTGAGCCTGGTGGTAGGTATTATGGAGGGCATCTCTCTTTTGTCAAATAAATTTTAAAAAAATCTTAAAAAGAAAAAAAGGAAGAAAGAGGAGAAGAAAATAAAGGAAACAAAGAACAAGGGCAATGAATAGAAAATAGTAATAAATATAGTAGACACT